>NW_027363005.1:825000-1550000 GCF_046119375.1 Phyllobates terribilis | reverse complement strand
CCCACTGGTCAGGGTGAGTGTGTAGGCCTACCGTTCTCTCTATGCTCTTTCTGACTATCCCCCTTTTTGTGGTGTAATAGCCCACGTCCCTGAGCTGGCCGTGTACTTCTCTCCTGTATGGCTTGCGACTCAGGCCTTGGGTACCTGTTGCTTGCTCCTCGATGTACTGGTCCCTCTGTGTGGCGGAGCCTCCAGGCTTCTTAGGCCAAGGGACCTGAAATCCCTCGCAGGTTGGTTCTCTGCTGCTGGGCTTGTAACCCTGACAGCCTCGGACCCCAATGTCCGGTAGATTGGTTCTCTGCCAGGACCGGCTCTCGTCGCCTCTGTCCCTGGCTTGCAGTTTCTCCTCTGCCTCACGGACTCCTCAGCTACAGCTGAACTGTCCCTCCTTCTCTGGGACTAGTCTCACTCCTGAGCTAGGTCTTCCAGTTCTCTCTAACCCTGCCCCCAGTTCCAGCTTTTATAGGGGCAGCCAGCTCCCCCTGCTGGCCTGGAACAGGAGGTGCTGTATTGTAATTGTTCCTAACCAGGGGACCTCCCTCCTGCTTTCAGAAACAGATTATTGTTTGTGGCATCCAGGCCTGGGGTGACACACACACACTGCTCTATATTTAGTATGATGCCCCCACTCCTCCATATATATAGCATGATGGTCCCACTGCTCCATATACAGGTGCATCTCACTAAATTAGAATAGCATCAAAAAGTTAATTTATTTCAGTTCTTCAATACAAAAAGCTGTCTTTCAGCTCATCTGCATTGTTGGGTCTGGTGTCTCTCATCTTTCTCTTGACAATACCCCATAGATTCTCTATAATAGATTCTCTATGGCAGGGGTCTCAAACACGCGGCCCGCGGGCCGCATGCGGCCCCTGAGGCTGCTTTATGCGGCCCGCAGGCACAGACCCCTTGATGATCCTGACCAGGTCCAGGAGGAGCCGCCGACAGCAGCGCTGAATTGCCACACAGAGACTGTTTCCCAGCACAGCATTTCCAATGACAGCCGCTGACCAATCAGAGGCCAGCAGCTGATATCTGCGTGTCGGCGCAGTGAGTATGACGTCATTGCCGTACGCTGATGTCAGCTGCTGGCCTCTGATTGGCCGGCGGCTGGCATTGGAAATGCTGTGCTGGGAGACAGTCTGTGTGCGGCAATGCAGCGCTGCTGTCGGCGGCTCCTCTTGGACCAGGTCGGGATCGTCAAGGGGTCTGACTCTGTGGTGCCTGCGGCCACATCTGCAGGAAGGACGCCGAGGGAACGGAGGACAGGTGAGAATCATCTTCTTTTTTTTTTACGTGTGTGAAGAACAGCACAGGGGGCACATAGCCACAAGAGGGGACCTGGATGGGGCACATAGCCAAAAGATGGGGACCTGGATGGGGCACATAGCCACAAGATGGGGACCTGGATGGGGCACATAGCCTCAAGATGTGGACCTGGATGGGGCACAGAGCCACTAGATGGGGACCTGGATGTGGCACATAGCCACAAGATGGGGACCTGGATGGGGCACATAGCCAAAAGATGGGGACCTGGATGGGGCACATAGCCACAAGATGGAGACCTGGATGGGGAACATAGCCACAGGATGGGGACCTGGATGGGGCACATAGCCACAAGATGGAGACCTGGATGGGACACAGAGCCACTAGATGGGGACCTGGATGTGGCACATAGCCACAAGATGGGGACCTGGATGGGGCACATAGCCACAAGATGGGGACCTGGATGGGGCACAGAGCCACTAGATGGGGACCTGGATGTGGCACATAGCCACAAGATGGGGACCTGGATGGGGCACAGAGCCACTAGATGGGGACCTGGATGTGGCACATAGCCACAAGATGGAGACCTGGATGGGGAACATAGCCACAGGATGGGGACCTGGATGGGGCACATAGCCACAAGATGGAGACCTGGATGGGACACAGAGCCACAAGATGGGGACCTGGATGGGGCACATAGCCACTAGATGGGGACCTGGATGTGGCACATAGCCACAAGATGGGGACCTGGATGGGGCACATAGCCAAAAGATGGGGACCTGGATGGGGCACATAGCCACAAGATGGGGACCTGGATGGGGAACATAGCCACAGGATGGGGACCTGGATGGGGCACATAGCCACAAGATGGAGACCTGGATGGGACACAGAGCCACTAGATGGGGACCTGGATCGGGAACATTGCCACAGGATGGGGATCTGGATGGGGCACATAGCCACAGGATGGGAACCTGGATGGGGCACATAGCCACAGGATGGGGACCTGGTTGGGGCACATTAGTACAAGATGGGGACATTACTACAAGATGTTTGCCATTATTACTATATGATGCTAATTGTAAGACAATTTTACTGTATGTGGCCAATTGGGGGAAACAAAATTGTAAAAATCAAAAAAATAAAAATAAAGCATGAAAAAATATTGGGCGCTAAAAATGCTGTTTTATATGTAAACTAAAGTAAACACAAAAAAGTACACGTTTATTATCGCCACATCCATAAGGACCCAAGCTATAAAAAAATAAACAGGGCAAAAATGTTCAAAAGGTGTATACAAAAAAAAATGGTATCACTAAAAATGTCACATTGAACAAAAAATGCGGCCCCCCAAATTCAAATTTTTTCCATTTGCGGCCCATATACCCAGCCGAGTTTGAGACCCCTGCTCTATGGGGTTAAGGTCAGGCGAGTTTGCTGCCAATCAAGCACAGTGATACTGTTGTGTGTAAACCAGGTATTGGTACTTTTGGCCGTGTGGACAGGGGCCAAGTCCTGCTGGAGAATGACATTTCCATCTCCAAAAAGCTTGTGGGCAGAGGGAAGCATGAAGTGCTGTAAAATGTCCTGGTAGACGGCTGTGCTGACTTTGGTCTTGATAAAACACAGTGGACCTACACCAGCAGATGACATGGCCCCCCAAACCATCACTGATTGTGGAGCCTTCACACTAGACCTCAAGCAGCTTGGATTGTGGACTCTCCACTCTTCCTCCAGACTCTGGGACCTTGATTTCCAAATGAAAATTGGAACTCTAGGACCTTGTGGAGTGTGTCAATGACTGCCTTCTGGACATCTGTCAAGTCAGCAGTCTTCCTCATGATTGTGGAGCATACTGAAACAGTATTGAAGAACTGGAATAAATTAACTTTTTGAAGATATTCTAATTTAGTGAGATGCACCTGTATATACTATGATGGTCCCACTGCCCCACATACATATAGTATAATGGCCCCACTACTCCATATGTAGTATGATGGACCCACTACTCCAGATATATAGTAGGATGGCTCCACTGCCCGATCATTTAAAAAAATAACGTTTATTCTCACTTAATCCTGATTCCCTACATCACGGCCTCTGTCTCCTCTTCCATGGCGGGACTGCAGAGCAGAGCGATGCAATGATGTCACCGAGCCACCTGCGTGAGTATGCTGACATCTCGTTAACCGCAGGCCTATGGCGATCTGTGGCATATGAAAGAGATAGTGATAGGGCAGGGAGCTTGTGTCTCACTGCTTTATCATGCGACGCCTCTGCATAAGAGACATTAGGGCTACATTAGCTACGTCACAGAAGACACTGGAGCTGGAGTATATAGAATAGGAGACACTGGGGCTGGCGTATATTCATCACAGGATACATTAGGGCTAGAGCATATACATCACAGAAGAAGCTGGAGTATATAGAATAGGAGACACTGGGGCTGGAGTAAATAGAATAGGAGACACTGGGGCTGGCGTATATTCATCACAGGATACATTGGGGCTAGAGCATATACATCACAGAAGAAGCTGGAGTATATAGAATAGGAGACACTGGGGCTGGAGTACATAGAATAGGAGACACTGGGGCTGGAGTACATAGAATAGGAGACACTGGGGCTGGAGTACATAGAATAGGAGACACTGGGGCTGGCGCATATACAGTTCTGCTCAAAAGTTTACATACCCCGGCAGAATTTTTGCTTTCTTGGCCTTGTTTCAGAGAAAATGAATGATAGCAAAAACACTTTTTCTCCACTCATGGTTATTGGTTGGGTGAAGCCATTTACTGTCACATTTCTGTGTTTTCTCTTTTTAAATCTTAATGACAACTAGTGATGAGCGAGCATGCTCGCTACTGCTCGGTGCTCGCCCGAGTATCTCACTGCTCGAGATGCTCTGCGCTCACCGAGTATTTCCGGGTTGGTCGGGCGGGAAGTCGGGTCCCCTCCCTGCATGTTTGGCGCTCTTTACAGAGCCAATGAACATGCAGGGATTGCCTGCCATGCACTGTAATGCCATAGCCATGTTGGTTGTGGGCATTACAGTGATTGGCTGGCCGCACAGCGTCATCAGGTGTATATCAGACCTGGCGCCGCCATGCTCATCACAGTCACTCCGGATCAGACAGTGTAGGGAGAGCTGATGCTGCGTTAGGAAGAGATTTGATTGTGTATTAGGTAGTGTAGGGAGAAAAACCGCATATTACACATATCCATCTCAACAAACAGTCCTTTTGAGGACTAATCCATCTGCAGAGATATCAGGCAGGCAGTGTATATAGGCAGGCAGGCAGGGTATATAGCAGACTGCAGTGCATATAGCACAAGAGGTTCCATTCCAATTCTGCCTTCTGCTGCTGTTAGATATTTCTATACAAAGGCCCAGGTCTCAGGGGTGAGGAATACTTTTCTTTGGATCTTAATCCTCATTATTTGCTTATAAAGCAATCCAGAGAACACCGTTTTTCTGCGCCATTTGCTTGTTGGCACTGCAGAATATAGCCAGGTCCTTTCCATATTAGAGCGCTAGAAATCCAGCTATTTAAAACTTTGTTTTCTCCGTCACACGGATCACATATACGTTGTCAGAAAATACTGCCATTTCTGGCCTCCATTTTTTCAGTGTGTCAGTGAAGCAATTCACAGCAGTTTGCTGTTCACACTACTTACTTACAGGCCAGGTTTTTAAAACTCTGTTTTCTCCATCACCCCGATCACATATAACTTCGCTTCTAACTCAGTCATTTGTAGTGAGCGTGGAAGATACTATCCTCCATTTAAAATGGGCAAGGCACGTGGCAAGGGACGGGGAACTGGACGTGATGGTAATGGTGCATACAGAGGCCGAGGACAAGGCCGTGGGCAAGCCGAAATTGTGCCACAACAAACACCCACATCTTCTCGCCTGACCTTCCTGTCCCAATTTCTAGGGGACTGCAGCACACCACTATTGAACCCAGATCAGTGTCAAAAGGTTGTTGGTTGGATAGCGGATAATGCTTCCAGTCACTTAGCCACCACCAGCACCACCCTGTCTTCCACACGGTCAAGTCTCAGTAGCCGTGAGTCTGGACCGCATATTCCTCACCCTGATCCTCCTTCCTCCCACCATGCCGAGTACCCAGAGACAACTTATCCCACACTTGGACAATCTGAAGAGCTGTTCACTTTTCCATTTATGGATTCGGGCCTCTCGCCCGGTCCACTTGAAGCGGGGCAAGAGGAGATCACGTGTAGCGATGCCCAAATATTTGAGCAGCCACGGTCACACGAAGGCGCCGGTGGGAAACTGTGACAAGAGGTGGACGATGTGAGACACAATTGGCAGAAAGTCAGGAATAGTACCAGGGTGCAGAAGTGGGAGACGAGGTGGTGGATGATATAGTAACTGACCCAACCTGGCAGGAGGACATGCAGAGCAAGGACAGCAGCACACAGGGGGAGGGAGGCAGAGCACCCCAACAGGCAGGAAGAAGCAGTGTGGTGGCCGCAGACAGAAGGCAGGCTACCGTTTCCCGTAACACCAACACGAAGGAAGTTGCCACTACAACTGTTAGGTCTTCCCGAGTCTGGTTGTTTTTTAAAGACTCTGCCGATAGCTCCAAAAAGGCCATTTGCATCACGAGCCAGACCAGCATCAGCAGGGGTGTCAAAACGACCAGCCTGACCACCACCAGCATGATCAGGCACATGGCAGCAAAGCACTCGACTTTGTGGGCCGAACACCAGGGTCCAGGAACAGTGTCTACAGGTGGCACCATTGCTTCTTCTGCTGTTGTGCATGCAAGCCAATCCCCTGTCCATAGTGCATGCAAAGATACCTCCTGCCCTGCACCTGTCATTGCACACTCTCAAGTAGCAGCATCAGGAAGCACGTCCATGTCCTTGTCCCAGCGCAGCGTTCAGTTGTTCATACTCCAGTCCTTGGAATGCAAGCGCAAATATGCAGCCAACGTCCCACAGGCCACACTACTAAATTCTCACAATTCACGACTGCTTGGCTCGAAATGTTGCCTTTTAGGCTTGTGGAGACAGAAGCATTCCGCAACCTGATGGTGGCGGCCGTCCCTCGGTACTCTGTCCCCAGCCGCCACTATTTCTCCCAGTGTGCCGTCCCCACATTACACAAGCACGTGTCCCAAGACATTAGCCGTGACCTCAACAACGCAGTTACCGGTAAAGTCCACCTAACCACGGACACGTGGACAAGTGCTTGTGGGCAGGGACGGTACATCTCGCTGATAGCACACTGGGTTAAAATAGTGGAAACCGGGACCCAGTCGGACCTTGGGACGGAACACGTCCTCCCGACGCCAAGGATTGCAGGCCCTAGGTCAATCACGGTTGCCCCCACGGTCTACAGCTCCTGCACCTCATGCTCCTCAGCCTCCTCCTCCTCCTCAGCCTCCATCTCCGCATCAGTCACAAGCTGGAAGCACTGCAGCACTGCCTCGGCCAAGAGGCAACAGGCTGTGCTGAAGCTAATATGCTTAGGTGAAAAAACACACAATGCTGAAGAGTTATGGACAGCTCTGAAAGAGCAGGCAGATCTGTGGCTCAAACCGCTGAACCTACAGCCAGGCATGGTCGTGTGTGACAATGGCCGGAACCTGGTGGCGGCTCTGAGGCGAGGCGGAGCACGATAAGATGGAGCAATTAACCATACAGGGTGATTACACACAGCCAAGCCTCATCTCATCCCAACGTGGATTGGGTGACAATAAGGAAGAGGAGGAGGAGGAAGGACAGGAACTAGTTTCATGCACTATAGACGGTGCTATCTGCACAGCTGTCATACCGTCTGTTCAGCGTGGATGGCCAGAGGACAGAGAGGAGGAGGAGGAGAGCATGGTCAGTCATCCTCTTGGTGAGGACACGGAAGTCTTGCCTGTTAGTAGTCTGGCACGCATGGCTGAGTTTATGTTATGCTGCCTTTCCCATGACCCTCGCATTCTCAAAATTTTAGGTCATTACTGGTTGGTGACACTTTTAGACCCACTCTACAAGGAGAACTTTATATCTCTTATTCCTGAGGCGGACAGGTGTACAAAAATGAGGCAGTACCAGAAGGCCCTTGTTGCGGAACTATTAAAAAAATTCCCATCTGAAAACGCTGGAGGCAGAGGGCACACTTCGTTCGACAACCAAGGCCCCCACTCTGTCACTTCTTCTCTCTGACTGAACACTGTTCTAAGATGGTGCCCTCTAGAACATGAGCCCAGGTGACCAGCAAACAATGGGCTCCTATCTACGCTCAGGAACCAACCCCTATCTGCTCCTACATCACTGGGTATTCCTACCCCCTCCCCACTCCAGCCAGGGACATGGTCTGTCGTGCCTGCATTTCTGTCTAATGGGAGCACCGTTGAGCTGTCCCTCGGAAATGGGGTGAGTGTGCTGTATGCAGCTAACTGAACCCTGGTCCATACTCCATCCTTACCCGGGAGTGGAATATCACACCTCTGGCAGAGGTGCAATACCCCTGTAGCGGCCGAGCCCTCGGGGCGCTACATTTTTATGATGCCCGAAAAAAAAATTTTTTATACAGTATGTTCATGTATACCCCCCAGGAGTAAATGTTTGTCAGCCCATACACTTAGTGCATGGCATTACAAGTATAGGAGGCCCGCTCCTTTCTAATGGTAAAAAAAATTTATGATGCGCTCCTCCACGTCTCTTCCAAGGGCCATTGAAGTGCCTCCAAATTTTTGGCAGCCCTTGCAGTCACTGCATAGTCCAACACTATGGGAGACTCTCTCCTTTCTAATGGGAATTTGTCATTACTGTGGCCTGGTCTATGTGTCTTTAAATACTTAGTGGGTTTTTCCTAAACTTGGTCAGCCGTTGGACTCACTGCATACCCTATAACTGTATAGCAGACCCTCTCCTTTCTAATGGGAACATGTCATATCTTGTTACTGTGGCCCTGCTCTGTGTGTCTTTAAATTCTTAGTGGGGATTTTCCTAAAATCTGTCAGTCGTTGGACTCACTGCATACCCTATAACAGTATAGCCGACCCTAGAATTTCTAATGGGAATTTGTCGTTACTGTGACCCTGCTCTATGTGTCTTTAAATTCTTAGTCGTTTTTTTCCTAAAATTGGTCAGCCGTTGGACTCACTGCATACCCTATAACTGTATAGCAGATCCTGTCCTTTCTAATGGGAGCATGTCGTACCTTGTTACTGTGGCCCTGCTCTGTGTGTCTTTAAATTCTTATTGAGGTTTTTCATTAAAATTTGTCAGCCGTTGGATTCACTGCATACCCTATAACTGTATAGCAGACCCTCTACTTTCTAACGGGAACATGTCGTACCTTGTTACTGTGGCCATGCTCTTTGTGTCTTTAAATTGTTAGACCCGCTCCTTTATAATGGGAACATTTTTTTTACTGAGACCCTCCTCTATGTCTCTTCAAAGGGGTATTAGGTTGCGTCCAAATTTTTGACAACCCTTGCAGTCACTGGATGCGCAATAACAGTATAGGAAACCCACTTGTTAATAATGGGAACAACAAAGCATAGCCCTCTGATGGCTCTCTAACAATAGCTAGGGCCGACTGCTGGCCTTTTAAGAATAGTAAGGGCCGTCTGATGTCCCTATAAAAATAGGCTTTATGACTTTCAGAGTCCCTCCATCATAAATAAAACAGGATGTGTCTGATGACACCACATTGCCAGATGAGGTTGTAAAATGTTAAAGTGACATTTCCCGGTGAATGCATTTTTCATAAAAAATAACATAAAAAAACATAACAATAGGATCTTTCTTTAGTATAAAAAACAGCATCACCAATTTAACCTCAATGTAATCACATTGTTCAGCTTATGTACCTCCTCCTCCATCTCCGAAATGACCACATCAGTCACAAGCTGACAGCACTGCAGCACTGCCTTGGCCAAACAGCAACAGGCTGTGCTGAAGATAACATGCTTAATGCTTAATTGACAAACCGCCCAGCGCTGCATAGTTGTTGAAAGCTGTAACACAGCAGCTTGATCTGTGGCTCTCACCGCTGAACATACAGCCAGGCATGGTCATGTGTTACAATGGGCGGAACCTGGTGACAGAGAAATGACAACCGGGGTAGATAAGGTTTCCCTCTATGCCAGTGCTTTCACAGAGCTAAAGAATATGGCTGTGGTGAAATACAACTCCCACTAAGAAGCTGTTTCAGATTGAAAAACATTGTGCCCAACAGAGGATTTGTTTCTGAGAGCTAACCTTTCTCACCCGCTCAAGAGCCCCATAGCAGCTGCAAAGTTAGCGCTATCATGAACTCTCCTGAGGTAGAAGCCAAGGCACACCAGAGAATTCTCTGGTGGGACTGTCCAACCCTGCTGAGAAGCAGTCCTGGCTAAGAAAAGTGTGTGGGAAGATTCCAGGACACTCTATTTTTACTGAGGAGGAAACACATGCAAACATGGGGAGAACATACAAATTTCTTGCAGATGTTGTCCTTGCTGGGATTTGAACCCAGGATCCCAGTGCTGCAAGACTTCAGTGCTAACCACTGATCCAATGTGCTGCCGTTCACCCTCTAATATCTAACAAGCTGGAGAAACTTGAACCTACTGCCACTCTATCATCAGCTCCTTTGTGAGAAAATTTATTTGGGCAGCCACTCAGTCTACCAAATAAAATTCCAGAGAAGGAAATTGAGGATGGCTTCGCTACTGGTACTGGGGGCAGTGCTAATACCATGGTGTTGTACCATAGTTTGCTGGAAATATTCCAGGCTGGTAGGAGGCAAGAAAATTCCCACAGAAAAGTACCAGCAGTAATGTTCAGACCACATTTCAAGTGCAAGCAGCTTTAGAGGACTTCCTGGGAGAAATGACACGCAGGGTAGATACGGTTTCCCTCTATGCCAGTCCTTTCACTGAGCTAAATACAACTCTTATCAAAAAAAGTTGTGGACTGGCTCCGTACCGTCCCTGGCCACATTCACCTGTCCACGTGTTTGTGGTTAGGCAGTCCTTCTTAGTAAGTGCACTGGGTAGGGCATGGGTACTGTTGTGGGACCCGTGCTTGTGGAAGGCGAAGGCGATACCGGGAAAATTACTGGCGGCTGGGGACCGAGTATGGACACCCGGCCGCCGCCTGCATGAGGTTGTGAAAAGCTTCCACCTCCACAAGCTTAAAAGGCCATATTTCAAGTGCAAAGAGCTGCCCAGAAATCTGTCAGTTTAGTGTTGCGGTCTGTGGGTGGGTGGGTGGGTGGCTGGCTGCATACTTGCAATTGCATTCCAAGTAAAAGAAAACTAAGCAGATGATGGCCTCTATCATCATCATGGCCTCACCTCGGCACTATGAACTCTCCTGAAGGAGAAGCCAGGGCCCGCCGGAGGAGTCTCCGGTTCTCTGGTGGGCCCGTCCAACCCTGCCGAAAAGCAGCCCTGGCTAAGAAAAGTGTGGGGGAAGGTTCCCGGACACTCTATGGCTGCTTTTTTAATGCGGATCGGCCATGCTTATGCATGTTATTTCTCAAAACGCATTACGGATCAGGCCATTTTCCAACTCTGTATTCAAGAAATTAAATGCGCAAAGAAAGATGTGTGTGTGTCAAAGCACCATTGACAAGTGCAAGTTGATGTTGGATGGGCTGCCATTGCTTCTGCAACAAGCTCATTTACAGGATTTTCTGGGAGAAATGACACGCAGGGTAGATACGGTTTCCCTCTATGCCAGTCCTTTCACCGAGCTAAATACAACTCTTAGCAAAAAAAGTTGTGGACTGGCTCCGTACCGTCCCTGGCCACATTCACCTGTCCACGTGTTTGTGGTTAGGCGGTCCTTCCCAGTAAGTGCACTGGGGCGGGCACGGGTAATGTTATGGGACCCGTGATTGTGGAAGGCGGAGGCGATACCGGGAAATATAGTGGCGGCTGGGGACCGAGTATGGACACCCGGCCGCCGCCGGCATGAGGTTATGAAAAGCTTCCGCCTCCACGAGCCTAAAAGGCCACATTTCAAGTGCAAGCAGCTGTCAGAAATTTGGCAGTATAGTATTGCAGCCTGTGGGTGGGTGGCTGCCGGCATTCTTGTGCTTGCATTCCAAGGAATGGGGTAGGGACAACTGAACACTGCAGTGGGACAAGGACGTGGACGGTGATTGTTTCAAGTCTGCAACGACAGGTGCATGGCGGGAGGCATCTTCGCATGTGTCAAGGATCACTTATGATGGGCACACATTTAGGCAGTGACCTGGGAGTCAGAGATGTTTCCAGAGGTCTTCCCCTTGCTGCTCCCATGTCTTTTCAGCACTGTATGCATGTGTCTGATGATGTGTCACACACCACATGGCCAGATAAGGTTGTAAAATGTTAAAATGACATTTCCTGGTGAATGCATTTGTCTTGGTTGAAAGCAATGCAAAAGTGCAAAAACGTGTCAAAAATGCTACGTGTGTAGGAGTATTTTTGTTTTTGTTTATTTATTTTGCCTTATATACAAGTCATCACCCTGGAAAGGATGTTCCTTACGCCTTAAAAGTGGCGTAATACTCTGACGACGTTGTTGACAGCAGTGTTCTGGGAGTCAGAGATGCTTCCAGGGGTCTTCCCCATGTTGTTCCCATGTCATTTGAGCACAGTTCCCATCGATTTGGGCAATTTTTAGGCCCTCTGCAGACCGCCGTGGGGAGCCACCTGAAAAATGCTCAAGTTTCCCCTAGACTTATATTGGGCTCATTGCTCGGGTTGAGCACCCGAGTATTTCAATTTGCTCGACCCGAGCAACGAGTACTCGAGCATTTTAGTGCTCACTCATCACTAATGACAACCAAAACATCCAAATAATCCTGATCAAAAAGTTTACATACCCTGGTGATTTTGGCCTGATAACATGCACAGAATTTGACACAAATGGGTTTGAATGGCTACTAAAGGTAACATCCTCACGTATGACCTGTTTGCTTGTAATCAGTGTGTGTGCATAAAGCTGAGTGAGTTTCTGGGATCCAGCCACTGACGTTTCTGGATTTTGAGATGGGGAAAGCAAAAGAATTATCAACGGATCTACGGGAAAAGGTAGTTGAACTGTATAACACAGGAAAGGGAGGCAAAAAGAGTATAACACAGGAAAGGGATACAAAAAGATATCCCAGGAATTGATAATGCCAGTCTGCAGTGTTCAAACTGTGATTAACAAATGGAAAATCAGATGCTCTGTAAAAACCAAACCACAGTCAGGTAGACCAACAAAAATTTCAGCCACAACTGCCAAGAAAATTGTTCGGGATGCAAAGAAAAACCAACAAATAACATCAGCTGAGAACACACTTAGGGGTGTACTCACTTTTGTTGCCAGCGGTTTAGACATTAATGGCTGTGTGTTGAGTTATTTTGCAGGCACACCAAATTTACAGTTAAACAAGCTGTACACTGACTACTGTACATTGTATCAAAGTGTCGCATCTTCAGTGTTGTCCCATCAAAAATATATATATGTATTCCGGCCCATTTTTGGAGTTTTGTGTGAAATTATGTCCAATTTGCCTTTTTTTTCTCAGTTTTTTTGTGTTGTTCCAATAAACACAAAGGAAATAAACATGCGTGTAATAAAACATGTGTAATTTTCTGAAACAATTTCAAGGGTGCCAGCACTTTCCTCCATGACTGTATATGCAAGTAGAGTCCTTAACCCCTTTACAACCCAAAGTGGTTTGCACGCTAATGAGAAGGCCAATTTTTACAATTCTGACCACTGTCACTTTATGAGGTAATTACTCTGGAACGCTTCAACGGATCCCCCTGGTTCTGAGAATATTTTTTCATGACATATTGTACTTTATGATTGTGGTAGAATTTCTTCGATATCACTTGTGTTTATTTGTGAAAAAACAGATATTTGGCGAAAATGTTGAAAATTTTGCAATTTTCAAAATTTGAATTTTTCTGCCCTTAAATCGGAGAGATATGTCACACAAAAAAAGTTAATAAATAACATTTCCCATATGTCTACTTTACATCAGCACAATTTTGGAACCCAAATTTATTTTTATTAGGGAGCTATAAGGGTTAAAATTGACCAGCGATTTCTCATTTTTCCAACAAAATTTACAAAACCATTTTATTAGGGACCGCATCACATTTGAAGTCACTTTGAGGGGTCTTTATGACTGAAAATACCCAAAAGTGACACAATTTTTAAAACTGCACCCCTCAGTGAATCGGGTCATCATGACAACATCCGGGAAGCCGCGGCACACATTGCTGGAAACCGGCAGGAGAGGTGACTATCCCGATCACCTCCCCTTGCCCCCGCAATGCTGCGAACGACTTCGATCGCAGCATTGCGGGGGTTAATGTGCGGGACCTCTCCCAGCACATAGCACCGGGTGTCAGCTGTGACAATCAGTTGACACCCAGCGGCGATCACGCCCGCACAGCCTGTGTGCGGGCGCGATCGCAAAGATGTACTAATACATATCAGGCTCTTAAGTCCCAGGGCGCAGATACGTATCAGTACGTCTTGGGCTTTAAAGAAGTTAAAATTATGTGAAAATGGGAAAAGTCACAAAACTTTGCAACTTTTCAAGAGCTTTATGCCAGTTTTCTGGCAAAAACACTGGTGAATCGGGTTCATAATCTCTAATCCTTTCAGCTCCCTTTAATTAGACTACTTTCAACAAACTAATTATAAGTATTGGGTCTGTTTTTTTTTAATGCTTTTAAAATAATTGTAAATATTTTCAATCCCCTTTTGTTATAAGGATTTCCCAAAAATTAGCTAATCATAGGTTGTCCTGCATTCGTGACAGTGATTGACTGCGCGGTCACTTGGAAGTTTACATTGGCATCACTACAGGGCCGGTAAAGAAGGACTGTCAGGGACCCCCAGAGTGTGGTAAAATGCGCCAACTAATTCATAATTCATTTAATTCTCACACAATATACTAAGTTAGTGTAAGTCTACCAAAAAGCAACAAAACTTGGTGCTAAAAAAATTGAGCATAACTTTTTGAAAAATGAACCAGGTTATGCCAAATCTTACATATTTTGTGACTTTGTGATCAGTTATCAACACAAATATTTTACTCAAATTACCAGATCGATGGATAAGAATTGGGACTTTTCCCTAAATCTCTCCAAAACATCACCGCTTATAGAAGACCACCCTCATATCCAGATCAGATTTTCTGTGAGAGATGCCCAGATTCACAATATAGTATGCATACTGGCCATCTATGAGAAGTCCACCCCAATGGAAGTCCAGTTATTAAAGAGGATTTTACTGTTTATATAAGGGGCAGACAATGACAGTGAAGGGCCCTTAATCAGGACTTCTGATCTGGGCCCCCCACCCTCCATCAGGCACCACCTACATATACATTTCCATGTATATTTATATTAGGCACACATATAAAATTTGCACATGCTAATACTCTATACACATTTTAACGTATGCATATGTGGCACCCCAGGGGTCTGGTTTCCACAGTAACAGCAATGTTATGTCTGAGAGCAGGTGGGAGGTCTCTTGGTCAGGAATCCTATGCATGCCACACCTCCTGCCCAGTCCTGGGAGGGGAAGGACTTCCCCTATATAAACCTGGGGCTGAGGCAGGGTTAGAGAGTTCAAAGGGAGAGTTGAGCCAGGAGGGCGGACAGGGAGCTGTGGCTCCGGCTGGGCCCAGCTCCCGGGCCATGCCAGAAGTAGAGACAGAGAAGAGAAGTAGCATAGGAAGAAACAACAGGAGCTCTGTGGGAGCAGTGCTACAAGGAGTCAGGGGCTGGCAGCTGCAGAGCTCGCCCTGACTGAGAAGTTATCACCGGACCCGGAGTCCGAGGCTGTGGGGACTAACCCTTACCCAGCAGCAGAAACCGTCCGGCAGGGGATTTCAAGTCCTCTGGCCCAGAAACCCGAAGGCACGGTCACACGCGTGGGACCAGCACCGCCGTCGTGGAGCGGAAGGCACTAGAAGGCCCCGAGTCACCGGCCATACGGGTGAGCACCACACGGTACACTCAGGGACGTGGGCTACTTTTACCCGCCTCTAGCAAGGTAGCCAGAAGAGTACAGTTAGTTGGGAAGGCCTACAACTCCACCTGGCCAGGGGAGATCCCATCTGCTCAAGGACTGACCAGGCCCCGATCGCTAGCAAGTACTCCGGGAGGGTCTGTCTTTGTCACCAGTAAAGACCCTGAACTACACCGCATCGTCTCTGAGTGGTTCCTGCTACCCCCATCTTCCACGTCGGCTGCCCTGAGGCCATACCCCTCCCGTTGGGGGTTATACCATCCACGCTGCACCATCCTTCCACCGGCCTCAGCGGTCTGCCCTGCAGCGGCAGCTCCATAGCTGCATTCAACGGGTGGCGTAGTCATCCTACATCTACTGCTAATATACCGCCACTTAGTCTGACTCCCTGGGCACGGACCGGGTCACCGCCACGAGACTACTACCCCTATCAGATCCGGCTCCGGGTAGTCCCTGCGTGCGCAACGCTACCTCACATAGGCCCAGGGCGCGTCACATATACATAGTGCACACAAACATAAAATACGGACATACACATAAGATGCACATACACAGTATAGAGTCCCGGTAGTCCTCATAGTTTTAAGCATGGACCCTGGCAAATTGTAGACGGACTTTTATTGTTCATGGGCTTTAAGGGAGAGAGGCTTCCTTTGTGGAGGACACTCATGAATGCCATTCATTTGCAGTGTACACCGTGTCGTGTCATGGAAAACACTCACCCTAGTTTGGCTTTCTACTTCTTCAGCTAATAGCAATGAATTTGCCTGTCGATTTTCTTCTCATCAGAAGATGCTTTTGTTTAGATGTTAACTTCCATCTGACTGATAAGAAAAGCTTTGCTGATCTTCTTGTAGACTTCACATTTTTTGTAAAGAAATTATTTTCTTTCTCAGAAATGTCTTGTGACATTTCTCTTCTATGTGGTACCACTTACCCTTCTCATCAGAGGACGCTTTTGTTTAGGTGTTAACTTCCATAGTCGGCCTGGACGTCTCTGTAAGATGGTTGCAGTTCCATCTTTGTTATAGTTTTGCATCACTTTTGCTACAGTATTCTGACTGATAAGTAAAGTTTTGCTGATCTTCTTGTAGACTTTACATTTATTGCAAAGAAATTATTTTCTTTCTCAGGTTTTGTGACATTTCCCTTCTATGTGGTGTCATTGCTGATAGCATGAAATGGGAAGGAGTTTTCTTTATTAAGTAACTTCCTTTTACAGACACCTGTCTGCTGGACATCTGTTTAATGAATAATTACACTTACCTGTGGTTCAGTTCTTGTTAATTATAATTTTGTTGTCTAAACTTAGCTTTTCTCTTAAGACTGTTACTGGGATGTTCTCATTTCTGAAACATGATCTTGAATGAGTTTGTTAAGAAAATTACTTTTTTGGGGTCTGCAAAATACCAAATCTTGTTTGCATTCAATGGCTCAAATTTGCAAGAGTATTTTGTAGTATGGTATCCCATATAAAATGATGATTCTGAAAGGAAACTACAGGTTTGCTGACAAATCTATTTGGGTGTACTGATTTATGCTAAACACTGTATATATATATATATATATATATATATATATACAGTACAGACCAAAAGTTTGGACACACCTTCTCGGTTAAAGATTTTTCTGTATTTTCAAGACTATGAAAATTGTACATTCACACTGAAGGCATCAAAACTATGAATTAACACATGTGGAATAATATACTTAACAAAAAAGTATGAAACAACTGAAAATATGTCTTATATTCTAGGTTCTTCAAAGTAGCCACCTTTTGCTTTGATGACTGCTTTGCACACTCTTGGCATTCTCTTGATGAGCTTCAAGAGGTAGTCACCGAAAAAGGTTTTCACTTCACAGGTGTGCCCTGTCAGGTTTAATAAGTGGGATTTCTTGCCTTATAAATGGTGTTGGGACCATCAGTTGTGTTGTGCAGAAGTCTGGTCGATACTCTGCTGATAGTCCTACTGAATAGACTGTTAGAATTTGTATTATTGCAAGCAAAAAGCAGCTAAGTAAAGAAAAACGAGTGGCCATCATTACTTTAAGGAATGAAGGTCAGTCAGTGCGAAAAATTGGGAAAACTTTGAAAGTGTCCCCAAGTGCAGTTGCAAAAACCATCAATCGCTACAAAGAAACTGGCTCACATGAGGACCACCCCACGAAAGGAAGACCAAGAGTCAGCTCTGCTTCTTAGGATAAGTTTATCCGAGTCACCAACCTCAGAAATCGCAGGTTAACAGCAGCTCAGATTAGAGGCCGGGTCAATGCCACACAGAGTTCTAGCAGCAGACACATCTCTTCAACAACTGTTAAGAGGAGACTTTGTGCAGCAGGCCTTCATGGTAAAATAGCTGCTAGGAAACCACTGCTAAGGATAGGCAACAAGCAGAAGACACTTGTTTGGGTTAAAGAACACAAGGAATGGACATTAGACCAGTGGAAATCTGTGCTTTGGTCTGATGAGTTCAAATTTGAGATCTTTGGTTTCAACCACCGTGACTTTGTGCGATGCAGAAAAGGTGAACGGATGGCTCTACATGCCTGGTTCCCACCATGAAGCATGGAGGAGGAGGTGTGATGGTGTGGGGGTGCTTTGCTGGAGACACTGTTGGGGATTTATTCAAAATTGAAGGCATACTGAACCAGCATGGCTACCACAGCATCTTGCAGCGGCATGCTATTTCATCCGGTTTGCGTTTAGTTGGACCATCATTTGTTTTTCAACAGGACAATGACCCCAAACACACCTCCAGGCTGTGTAAGGGCTATTTGACCAAGGAGGAGAGTGATGGGGTGCTACGCCGGATGACCTGGCCTCCACAGTCACCAGACCTGAACCCAATCGAGATGGTTTGGGGTGAGCTGGACCACAGAGTGAAGGCAAAAGGGCCAACAAGTGCTAAGCATCTCTGGGAACTCCTTCAAGACTGTTGGAAGACCATTTCCGGTGACTACCTCTTGAAGCTCATCAAGAGAATGTCAAGAGTGTGCAAAGCAGTCATCAAAGCAAAAGGTGGCTACTTTGAAGAACCTAGAATATAAGACATATTTTCAGTTGTTTCACACTTTTTTGTTAAGTATATAATTCCACATGTGTTAATTCATAGTTTTGATGCCTTCAGTGTGAATGTACAATTTTCATAGTCATGAAAATACAGAAAAATCTTTAAATTAGAAGGTGTGTCCAAACTTTTGGTCTGTACTGTATATATATATATATATATATATATAACCTTATAAGTTTGGTATCACAGTAATCGTACTACTGACTCTGAATCATTTTGTCAGTTTGTTTTTACAACACAATACACACTGTAAAATGAAGGAACCCAAACCTGGCATTTTTTCTCATTTTTCAACACATTATATGATAAAATGAATGGTGTTGTTCAAAACTACAACACTAAGCGTCAGCACACTGTGATTTGCTGATCTGTAAGATGCGTTCTTTGTGCTGTGAAAATACACAGCTGTGATATCTCACCAAATATTCATAGTGGGAACTTAAAATTATGTTTTTCTGCCATGATTAAGGATGGTTTGGATGTATGAAACATGTTGACCTTTTATTTCTATCTTTGTGGAATTAAGGCTGCATGAACCAGTCACCAACCATTATCTGTATATGTACAAATATTAAGTGCTACTGAGTGCTGTAGGAAAAACTTAGAATAGTGAGGTGATTTGACAGTCCTGCCACAAATAATCTGTTTCTACTGCACACTTAAAATCTCTGATAGTGGGAATGAACCTGATTGCCTGCAGTAGTGCACTCCTGAGAGCTGGTGCAGCAGAGAAAATGTCTTGGACATGAGAGTGGGAGGTCCTGATTATGGAGGATGTTAATCTTAGCTCATTGGAGTGTAGATATGGTAGAGATGCAGGACTGTGCAGCAGTGTGGAGAGGTTTGTGGATGAGTGTAATGACTGGTACAGGGTGGATGCACCAGTGTAATTGCTGGACAGAAATATGAGACTGACTGCTGCATTAAGGATAATGAGAAATACATTTAGTGAGAAGAAGAGCAATTAGTGAGTTACAAGTATTTGTGAATTCAAGACAAAAAGGAATCAGAGCAACAGTAACAGATTTTACTTTTTTTTAATTAATAATGGGATGAATAAAATCGTGAACATTGTCAATAGAATAAATCAAAGTCAGGAAGATAGCCGAGGTCAGATACCAGGTGATCAGTAAATGACACGTCAGACGAGCAGTATGAATACCGCGGAGCCCGATGACAGAGGCGTTACTGAAACTTGTCCAGGTTGACCAGTCAGAAGGCCACAGGTAGATGGTGAAGGTCCTTCTATACAGCTCCAGCAGTGATGATGGATCTGCTGGACTTCAGGGCGCTGGATGCTTAGGTGTCCCGTCTTTTAGATGGTTTTAGGGCAACAGTGACAGCATGCAAATGCGCGAGCAGCCCTGGATAATCCACGCCGGCAGGATGATAAGATCCGGCGGAAGATGGAACCTATGAGAAGAGAAATAAATATAATGTAAGTGATGGGACTCCATATTACATGATAATGCTGTGCAGTCACTGTGGCCGGACGGCAGAGGAATATTATCATACAGAGGTCAGGGGTCATTGTCAGCAATCATACATGTGACAATCCCATCACTGACAGATGACATCTACTCCACATGAATTATTCTCACTGACATCACACAACATGGAGTTGATTCTCACACTTACCTCGTCTCTTTTTCCCATTTTTTCCATTTTCTGAGTTTTGTTGCTCCATACTCAGATTTATTGCCGATTTTCTTTCTTCATGAGATGGAAATTCTGATGAAAAATTAAAAAAAAAATCAGTAACAATATATTCTTATAGGATCTGCTTTGTCATAATATGGATAACATAAGAGACCTATAGTATTGTATAAAACCATGTGGGAATATTTGAGCCTTGAAGTCAACATTCACATTGCTGGTGCTGTAGACATGTACATACCTGGCAATGGGGACGAGGGTGGCAAGATGGTAACAGCATCGTCTGTATTACATACAGGAACAGATACTTTCTGCCTGTTTGAAGAAGATAAACATGTAAATCTCAAGTAAACTCCGTATAAAAGGGGTTGTCTCACTAGAAGAACACCGACTATAAGGCCTAGTAGGACATATGACTGTCATAGTGGGGAAGGTCTTCTGCTCAAGACTACCTTTTATAGAGAGCTGAGAGGAAAACAACTACCAAGAATGGCCGGCATTTCATACTACATCTCTCCTACAGTGAGGGCAGCACTAAAAGTGCATGACCGGCCACAATTATGGGCTGTTATCTCCAACAATTCCGAAAGCTGAAAGCACAATGACCCATAACCATGGGGCGGTGGATGCTACATTTGATATTATGGTATTTATGTCCTATATTTGGTGTTGTGCACATATATCAGCCTGGAGCTCCCAGTAATGACCCCATAATCTACTCACATTTCTGAGATGTTTGTGTTGGATTCTGGTGTACACTCTGGAGGGGCCTTGGGATCCTCGTTGTTCACCATCCCGTTAGTGGTGGTAGAGTGCTAAATGTGGATAACAATAAGTTATTAAATATACATACTTTTTAATTTTATAGATCCTTTTTTGTACATATTTTGGATTTATCGATCACATACTTACTTTAGAAAGCCTCTCAGAAGATGATGATGCAAATATTCGGAAGATAAAGTTCTCATCGTCCTCACTTGTGCCCTCCTTATCCTCTGAGATCAGATGGTTGTTTTCATCAGAGTGATCTACAAGACATAGGTAATGAAGGATTGTTAGAGGGTGTCAGTATAACACAGTCGCTATATCTCACTAGGTTAATAGATGATGCAACGTAATATACAGAATACATGAAAAAAAACTCCTGTACAAAATTAGGGAAATAGGGATACAGTACGAACCCATGGTCAACATAGCTGAGATCCATGAAACATGGATAACATAGTAGACCAGAAAAACCATGTGGAAATATTTGAGCCTTGAAGTCAACATTCACATTGTTGGTGCTGTAGACATGTACATACCTGGCAATGGGGACGAGGGTGGCAAGATGGTAACAGCATCGTCTGTATTACATACAGGAACAGATTCTTTCTGCCTGTTTGAAGAAGAAAAACATGTAAATCGTAAGTAAACACAGTATAAAATGGGTTGTCTCACTATAAGAACACTGACTATAAGGCCTAATAGGACATATGACTGTCATAGTGGGGAAGGTTTTCTGCTCAAAACTACCTTCCATGGATCAGAACACAACTACCAAGAATGGCTGGCAAGTAATACTACAGCTCTCCTACAGAGTAGGCAGTGCTAAAAATGCATGACCTGCCACAATTATGGGCTGTTATCTTCTGCATTTTCTGAAGCCAAAAGTACAATGACCGTTAACCATGAAGCGGTGAATGCTGCATTTGATAT
The DNA here is from genome assembly GCF_046119375.1 of Phyllobates terribilis. Taxonomy (NCBI): domain Eukaryota; kingdom Metazoa; phylum Chordata; class Amphibia; order Anura; family Dendrobatidae; genus Phyllobates; species Phyllobates terribilis. The sequence goes on along the minus strand of NW_027363005.1, from coordinate 1,528,322 downwards.
TCTGATATTTATGTCCTATATTTGGTGTTGTGTACATAGATCAGCCTGGAACTCCCAGTAATGAAGTAATGACCCTTTATAATCTACTCACATTTCTGAGATGTTTGTGTTGGTTTCTGGTGTATACTCTGGAGGGGCATTGGGATCCTCATTGTTCACCATCCTGGTAGCGATGATACAGAGCTAAATACGGATAAAAATAAGATATAAAATATTTTTTTTATGTACTTTTAGAGTTGTTTTACATTTTTTTTACATGTTTTGGATTTATTAATCACATACTTACTTTACAAAGCTTTTCAGAAGATGACGTAAAATTTTGGAAGTCAAGGCTCTCATTGTTCTCACTTGTGCCTTCCTCATCCTTTGAGACCAGATGTTTGTTTATATCAGAATGATCTACAAGAAATAGGTAATGAAGTATTATTAGAGGTTGTCAGTATAACACAGTCACTATTTATCACTAATATTAATGGGAACAGATGATCACATATTAGGGAAGATGAGACAAACAGTCGCTTAGTCTAGATGACGTCTCCTTCTACTTACTGATAAATAAGCTGGTGTCTGCGTCTGAAACAAGCTGAGGAACATACTCCAGCTCCTGGCTCAGAATGTTGTCAAAGTCCAAGTCACTCAGGAATGGATGAACCTTGATCTCAAATGCTCCTCCTAGAAAAAGAAAAACAAAAGTGATGCGGACATAGTCAGGGATGGCTCCATATCTGAACAGTTTATCGTAATCTGAACTAATGACAAAACTGAGCCGACATGAAGGAAATAAACTGAAAGTCTTAGTGTGGAGAACTAGAAATACAGTAGATGAGCTGATAGAGAAATGCTGATCTTCATGGACATGAGCGATATGTCCTTGGTCTAATAAGGGAATATTAATACTAGTATATCTGTTACCTGTCCCAAGTCTACGCACAGGATTTCTTCTGAGCAGCTCAGTGATGAGATTCTGAGCATCCAGGGGTGGAGCGCGATCACAATTCCAATTCCAAATTAGTTCTCCTGTTACATAGAAAATTACAGAAAATAAAACCTCTTTACTGGACTGTAACATAAAGCAAAGGAAATAACTAAACAAATGTAACCAATCAACGCAATGATCGGATTATTCTACTCACCAATGACAACCCTTTTATAAAGCTCAGTGAGGGAATCAGCATCAAATGGTACACATCCCAGCAGGAATTTATACAGGATGATCCCCAATGACCACCAGTCAACAGGTCTTCCATAGCCTTCTTTCAGGATGATCTCTGGGGCTATGTAACATGGGGTGCCACAGAACTGGAAACCAACAGAACATAGAGATGAGAATCGATGAAACAATTATTATGACAAGATATCATCGTTAAAACACAATGCAGAAGATAAAATATTAGTGGAAAAGTTCTCTAGAAAGGAAGAACGTAGAGAAGAGACAATAGTGTGATGAGATTTGCAAATAACAAGCTAAGTTCTTGTAGGTGATGCTGACCTCACGGTCCTGGAACTCTCTGGAGATGTCCACTGCTAATTCCTTGTAGGTGTTAGTTTTCGGTATCATTAGACCAAGTTTTGAAATCCCAAAATCGGTAACTTTAATATGTCCAGTAGATGTAATCAGGAGGCTGCAAAAGAGAAGATGGTTTTAGCCTCACAGACTGAATGATAATAAATGACAACTTTCCCCACTTTATTATACTACGGGGGCACTTACTTTTCCGGCTTCAGGTCTCTGTGCACCACACCGTAACTATGCAGGTATTCCACGGCAAGTACCGCCTCTGCAAAGTACAAGCGGGCCATGGGGACAGAGAAAGGACCCCTGGTGCTTAGAAGGGTCCCACAGTCTCCACCTATAGAAGAAAGGAAATATGACCAGTGAGGGGTTTATACAGCAGATGACCATGATATACCACGAGCAGATAACCATGATGTATAATGAGCAGTGAGCGGAAACATCCTGGGGAGATCACACAGATAATGGCGTACATAGAAATCACAAGACCCCATATCAAAAGTTGTAATTGCCCCCCACCCTAAAAAATAAAAAAGAAATATATTTATATCCCTGTTGAAGCAGCTTGGTGTTCTCACCAGCAATACAACTTTTATGGCCATTTTAGAGTATGATGCTCCCAAAAATGCCCACACCCACACTCAATGAGTATGGTATCCCCACAGTGAATCCTCCTAAGGAGGCCACCACTTAGAAGGAGGCCAGCCACAACCCCCTACTCGGTGTGATGGCACCCACAGCAACCCTCCCACTCAGGATAATGGTTCCCACAGTCCCTCACACAATATAATGGTCCGCATAACTCCCCACTCAGTATGATGTCCCCACACAGAATGGGGGCCTCCATATAGAGTGAGGACCCCCACAGCACCCCACTTAATATGATGACCTCCACTCAGCATTCACAGTCCCCCCATATCTAGTCATACGGCCCCCTTTCAGTATTTTGGCCCCTACTAGCCACCTACTCAGTATTTTTGCCCCCACCAGCCCCACCTCCTTGAAGAAGCAAATACCGCTGAAATTGTGATGACAGGTGGAGGGATGCTGCCCACTGCTGAGCGTCGACAGACCCCCTCCGACTGATGAGCCCCATAGCGCCCCTGCACCAAGATCAATGAATTTACGAGCATCTTGGTAATAGATAACCTATAGTAAATGCTCTGTGGGGAAGTAACCAACAATGTCCTAATGATATGAGCAGTGATAAGATGAAAGCAGACATGGGCTGAATATAATACAATAGATGTGTCTTACCTCCTACATACTCCATGACCATACACAGGTGAGATCTAGTTGGAAAGGAGCAGAGCATGGAGACCACAAAGGGACAATCAGCAAATGTTAAGATGTCCCTCTCCAGAAAGGCCCATTCCAATCTCTGTGCAGTATTTAGGTTCCGCTTAGCCATTTTCTTCATAGCAAAGGTCTGGTGTGAGTCTTTATGATGCACTAAGTAGACGGCCCTGGAGAGAAGGAGAATCCATCGGTTATAATAAATCCTTATTAATAATCCATATATAGAAATCATTATATGTTTAATACTGGTATCCTGGTAACATTTCTCCTTGCGGAGAGTGACATGTTAAGCTTGTCAAGGTGAGGAGACTTTTAAGCCTCAATGATCCTCTGGGAAATATGCAAATTGTCTCTTCAGAGAGGAAGAGAACTAGAACTCTAGTGCCACCTATAGGAAGTAGTAATCCTAAAAGTCAATATCGACCCTTTAACGAGCCTTATCACATGACATGGAATAATAGCCATAACCAAAATCTCAATTTTCGGACACTATGTTTTGGGGTACAAGCACTCATCAGTGCAAAGTGTGAGATATGGTTTGGCTGGGTAAGAGGCATCTGACCGGGATCCAAGCGGTAACGTTTCTCCTTGCGGAAAAAGCCATGTTAAGCATGTCAAGGTGAGGAGACTTTTAAGCTGCAATGCTCTTCTGGGAAATATGCAAATTGTCTCTTTTCAGAGAGGAAGAGAACTAGCACCCTAGTGCCACCTATGGGAAGTAGCAATCCTATTTCCCAGAGGAGCATTGTGGCTTAAAAGTCTCCTCATGTCCGCAAGGAGAAATGTCAACCCCTTGGATACCGGTCAGACACCTCTCACCCAGTCAAACCATATCTCACACTTTGCACTGAAGAGGGGCAGTACCCCAGAACACAGTTCCTGCAAATTGAGATTTTGGTTTTGGCTATTATCCTAAGTCATGTGACAAGGCTTGTTAAAGGGTCGATATTGACTTTTAGGATTGCTACTTCCTATAGGTGGAGTTCTAGTTTGCTTCCTCTCAGAAGAGACAATTTGCATATGTTTAATACTAGAAGTCTGGCCGACACTATAAATCCACATCTAGAAATACATAAAATAGCACTACATAGATCACCTATTGGAGGTCTCCACAATGCCACTTCTGCCGGAGCCATCACCCAGGTCACATTATAGATACGAGAATCTACTGAAATTCTCTTTGGGCAGATTCGCTATAACTGACCAAATACAATTTAGTGCAAATAAAATTGGTCCAAAATGAATGTGCTCCAGGGCTCTCTTCTGCTGCTGAGGCCAGTGATTGGGCCCACATGGTCATGGTGGAGGGTGTAGATGTCATTGACGTCAATATGGTGTCACCCTTCATGTGACCATGTGTAGCCAACTTCTCTGATCAGCTTCATAATGGAGCCCCCCCCATCAAAACAAAGATCAGAGTGGAGAGCAGAAAAGCTCAGGTGGAGGAGGCAGCATAAGAACAGATGAGAGTCTAGCACAGGCGAATGTAATAATATTATATTATTATATATTATATTATATGTAATTATATTATTTAAATCGCTTTCCTTACAGTTTGATTTGCTACAGATCACATAATTTCCCTATGATAACACTGAATGGCAGAGTGCAGGGGCAGAAGCATTGTCATAGGGAACCCTGAGAAATGTGGATTATGGCAACAGAAATCTCACCCAAAATTTCCACTGCTGATGAGTTTGGAAGTTTCATAGTCGCTCATATGCGGCTTTCTCGCCGGAACCAATGAATCCATCACGCTCTATAAAAGAATAAGAAATAATACTGATTTATTGAAGATGCAGGAAAAAAGTTACAGATGCAAAAACTTCTCCCCCCATATTATGTCCCAGATGATTTACACTGATATGATGTTGGGAGGATACAAACCGGACGCTGGGCAGACCTGGCGCTAGCACCCTGCACACCCAGGCAAGTGCCGGGGCCCTGAGTAGGCGGGCCTTGCTCCCCCCCCCTCAATGCTTGCCCAGGACCACGGCCGGCACAATACTTACCTCTCCACAGCTGGTGAGCAGTGAGGTGAGCATTTGATTTTTTTTTTTATGTATGGAGGTATGGGGCATTATATGGGGGGAGAAGTGACATCCTGCATGGGGCATTATATGGGGGGGAGGTAGGGACATCCTGCATGGGGTATTATATGGGGGGGAGAAGTGACATCCTGCAATGGGCATTATATGGGGGGGAGTGACATCCTGCATGGGGCATTATATGGGGTGAGAGGTGACATCCTACATGAGGCATTATATGGGGGGGACATCCTGCATGGGGCATTATATAGGGGGGTGACATCCTGCATGGGGTATTATATGAGGGGGAGAAGTGACATCCTGCATGGGTCATTATATGGGGGGGGGAGTGACATCCAGCATAGGGCTTTATATGGGGTGAGAGGTGACATTCTGCATGGGGCATTATATGGGGGGTGACATCCTGCATGGGGCATTATATGGGGGGAGTGACATCCTGCATGGGGTATTATATGGGGGGAGAAGTGACATCCTGCATGGGGCATTATATGGGGTGAGAGGTGACATCCTGCATGGGCCAATATATGGGGTGAGAGGTGACATCCTACATGGGGCATTATATGGGGGGGTGACATCCTGCATGGGGCATTATATGGGGGGTGACATCCTGTATGGGTCATTATGTGAGGTGGGACATCCTGCATGGAGCATTATGTGGGGGGGGGACATCCTGCATGGGAAATTATATGGGGGGTGACATCCTGCATGGGGCACTATGTGGGGGGGATATCCTGCATGGGGCATTATGTGTGGGGGACATCCTGCATGGGGCATTATGTGGGGTGGGACATCCTGCATGGGGCATTATGTGGAGGGGACATCCTGCATGGGGAATTATATGGGGGGTGACATCCTGCATGGGCCATTATGTGGGGGGGCACAGCCTGCATGGGGCATTATGTGGGGGGCACAGCCTGCATGGGGCATTATGTGGGAGGGACATTCTGCATGGGGAATTATATGGGGGGTGACATCCTGCATGGGCCATTATGTGGGAGGGGGACATCCTGCAAGGGGCATTATGTGGGGGGGGGCACAGCCTGCATGGGGCATTATGTGGGGGGTCAAAGCCTGCATGGGGCATTATGTGAGGGTCACAGCCTGCATGGAGCATTATGTGGGGGGTCAAAGCCTGCATGGGGCATTATGTGGGGGGCACAGCCTGCATGGGGCATTATGTGTGGGGTCACAGCCTGCATGGGGCATTATATGGGGGCACAGCCTGCGTGGAGCATTTTATGGGGTCCATTATTCTATATGGAGCAATATATGGAGCTCATAATACGGTATAGAGGACTATGTGGTGCCATTATACTGTGTGGAGGACATTACTGTCCGGTCTGCACTGTGAGCTGTGAGGATTCGCCGCTTTCTGAGTTATTGTGGAATTTACAATAGATATCGCTCATGTAATGTAAGAAGTGAAATCTTTGGCCTTGTACTATATATATATATATATATATATATATATATATTTATCTGCGGTATCTGTGCATCATGAATCGTGGTATGTGTTAAAGGGGCCACTGAGACTCTTTCGCCCAGGGCCCACGAAATCCTGGAGCCGCCCTGCAACGGTCATCATACATTACTATAACATTCTGGATAATGTGGGAGATCACACAGAGGAGGACTTACAGGTAATCTGTCACCAGGTGTTTGCTATGTATCCTGAAAGCACCATGATGTAGGGGCAGAGACCCTGATTCCAGTGATGTGTTACTTACTAGGCTGTGTGTGGCTGTTTCAATAAAATCAGTAGATTATCACTAGAAGACTATCTGTCTAGCCAGGTAGTCCTATTGCTCTGTACCCCTGCCTCCACCACTGATTAGCAGCTTTCTGCCTATGCACAGTGTACACAGAAAGCTGCCAATCAATGGTGTGGGCGGGGTTATACAAGACTCAGCATTCAGAGCTCTGCAGCAGAAAAAAATAGTGATTTTATCACAACTGCTCCACCGAGTAAAGTAATCAACACATGGAATCAGGGTCTCTGTCCCTGCATCATGCTTCTCTCAGACCAAATAGCATAAACCTGGTGACAGATTCCCTGTAATTCACATGTAATTAACACCATAGGGTCATCTACACTTAGAATAGAGACGTACCATGGTTGTATGGGGGATAATACTGGACGAGTCATTCACACCCCATGATCTGATGACACACACGCATCCCCCTCTATGATACTTACGGATTCTTGGATCTCCGGGATCTCACTAATTCCATTGTTAGGATTCGACAGCTCAGTTGTTTCTAAAATAATGATGAAGAAATGAAATGTATTAGAGGATATTATTCCTACATAGATAATACAGCAATAAAACGGAGAAATGACAAGATGTCTGTAAATGGGATTAATACTCGTTATATGGGGATTCTAAATATGAGAATATACGGGGAATCCATAGATAAATGTAATGTAAATGATGGAGGAACCCCTTCATAAATAACAAAAGACTGACCATCACTTCCGAAAAGAAAATGGGTGTGAACAGGTGCATACTAAGAGTAGCCATCCAAATACATAACTAACAAAGTTGCACTCTGTAACGCTATAGCATGTAAACATGAAATAAATGAAATTTGAATTGCATTACTGCTGTATAAAATAGGATAAAAGGAAGATACTTAGCGCATAATTTGGCCAATTCATGCATGGCCAGCAGCCACGGCAAGGCGACCTTCTTTTTCTGGGTGCATGCCAAGTAGCCACGGCAAGGTGACCTTTTTTTTTGCTGGGTGCACGCCCAGCAGTCACGGCAAGACGACCTTTTGCTGGGTGCATGCCCAGGAGTCACGACAAGGCGACCTTCTTTTGCTGGGTGCATGCCCAGCAGTCATGACAAGGCGACCTTGTTTTGCTGGGTGCATGCCTAGCAGCCACGGCAAGGCGACCTTCTTTTGCTCGATGCATGCCCAGCAGTCACGGCAAGGCGACCTTTTTTGCTGGGAACCTATCTCCACCCATCAGCCCGGGGTGGTTTTAATTACAACAGGATCCTACCTACCCATATAAATGTAGGCTTCAGCCTAGGAGAGGATTCACATTAGGAGAGGATTCCAACAAAAAGATCGCCTTGTCATTGGCTGCTGGGCATTCATGAATTGGCCAAATTATGTGCTCAGTATCTTAGTTTTTTCCCATTTTCTAGAGCAGTAATGCAATTTAAATTTAATTTATTTCATGTTACTTGTTATAGCACTGCAGAATGGACCCTCCAGCACATGAATGAGGAAGCCCCCACCCACGCTGCATATATGAGTGATGGTAAGAGAGCTGAAACATAGGAGAGATTTGCAAATTAGCCTGGAAGTGCACTGGGGGCGTGTCACTGCACTTGGATTTCTTCTTTCACGCCCCCAGTGCACTTCCATTCTAATTTGAATATGGTGTCTACTTTACATTTCTCCTGACTGGCACATTGGATTTCTACAAACAATTATTATTAGGGGACAATGGCCTATACCGTCACACCACTACTTCTATATGTAACAATGTGCTGCCAGGTTCCCATTACACAGATTAGAGAGTAAATCTAACATTATCCTCCGTCCTCTGTAATATCTGGACATTCCTTGTAGAAGGTCGGGTGATCGCTCACCTGTAATCAGATCGCTGTTCAGCTCCGGCTGACTCCTATTAGGGTCAGGGATTTTCGGGGTCACATTTTGCCCATATTTGGCGTCGCCTCCTGTTGTTTCCTGATAGATATAATGTATATAATTACTATGTGGAAGATTTCACTAAATCACCAAATACATAAATCATGAAGGACTAAACCAACATTTACAGATGCACCAATTGTAACGATACAAATCCCGCGCCATCTTCAGACCTTTTCTCAGAAAGTCTCCTCAGATACGGTGGATTAAGATACGTCTATTAATATTGATCCTTACCGGGCGTTCCAATGAGCGTTCTAGTATAGACAGGACTTTTTCGGCCAGTTCTTTAAAGACAGCCAAATCTTCAGTCTGAGATCTTTCTTCAGCCTATAAAGAAGGAAAAATGGAAAGGAGAATTTTGAGATGAGAGCGATCAGAATGGAGGCGGAAATTGTATGTGACATCGGTTCTCTGTCTGCAGATACAATGACTACATACTGTATTTGGGGACTCGTTGTGTTTTACCGTATTTTTTGGACTATAAGATGCCTTTTTTTCCAAAATTTTTGACCTCCCTTCTAACACTCTCGCACCCCTCCAATCTATCCTAAACTCTGCTGTCTGACTAATCCACCTGTCCCCCCGCTATTCCCTGGCTTTTCCCCTCGCTCCGCCAATCCCTTCACTGGCTCCACATTACCCAGAGACTCCAGTTCAAGACCCTAACCTTGGCATGCAAAGCCACCCACAACCTGTCTCCTCCATATATCTGTGACCTAGTCTCCCGGTACTTACCTGCACGCAACCTCCGATCCTCACAAGATCTTCTTCTCTACTCCCCTCTTATCTCCTCTTCCCACAATCGCATACAAGATTTCTCCCGTGCATCCCCCCTACTCTGGAACTCTCCACCCCAGCATATCAGACAGATTATTAATAATAATAATTGTCTGAATGTTGCTTACCAGGGGGTGGCTGTGGTGGAGTGAGGTCACAGGAAGTAGGGTCACTGCTGCAGGAAGCCAGCAGTAGAAGTGGGGCGCTCCTGCGGGCCAGCGGGGTGTCCAGGAGGTGCGAGGCTGCGGGCCCTGGGCTTCAAGGAAATGTTAGCGGTGATTTAGGAGGGGAGTCCCCGCTCTGCCCATTGAATTTCTGGCGGTGGGCTTCAGGCAAATGGCCGCTGGAGGCAGTGCATGTGCAGATTTAGATCTCGGCTCAATGAGGAGCTGAGATCTCAAACTGCGTATTGGCCATCTCCAGCAGCCTACTTCTTGAAGCCCACTGCAGAGAAATCAATAAGCAGAGCAGGGCCTCCCCTCCTGAATTACCGCTAACATTTCCTTGAAGCCCAGGGCCCGCAGCCTCGTACCTTCTGGACACCCCGCTCCTCCCAGCTTGGAGCCCGCAGCAGCGCCCCACTCCTACTGCCGACTTCCTGCAGCAGCGACTCTGCCTCCTGTGACCTCGCTCCACTGCCACCACCCCCCCTCAGTAAGCAACCGAAAATTCGGACTATAAGACAGACCCCCATTTTATTATAATAAATGTTTTTCCTATTTACCTCCTAAAAAATTTTGGTGCGTCTTATGGTCTGCAAAATACGATATATTAGAAGAAAAAGCTTCTATCCCTCCATTATTATCTGTTAATATTGAGATGTTCTGTGCAGAGTGTCCGCCACTTACCTGGTGTAGTAATGTCCTGATGTTCTGAAGTAAATCCGTCAGATAGTCTGACGTTAGACGACGTTGTCGGTGTTTGGTCAGGCAATCCTTTACTAGCTCCATCACCAGCCGGTGAGTGAAGCTGAGGACGCCATCGGGTGGTAGAAGCACACTGTTAGGACGATTGATCATAAGGATCATCAATAGTGCTTTTACCTGAGGAATGTCCAAAACAATTCCAGCCATAGTGAAAAACTGCAAGTGCTATCAGTCACTATAGAGCCAAGAAAGGCACGGGTGAGCCTATGTGCATTGCATATATAGCGACTGTGAGCAGTGATGTCACCATCACCTGTGATGTCATCACGGAATCTTGTGATAGAATCTTCACGGAGCAGCTCTGCGCAAATAGAATGCGGCCTGGTAATATTTAATGTGAAAACACCATACAATTAACTACCCATGTTATCATGGCCGTTCTATTTTATATCCAATTAGAACACAACCAGGATAAAGGTGTGTTCACAAGTTCGATTTTGGCAGTATTTTTTTTCTACCTCAAAAATCAAAGGAGGCAGGAAAAACGCTGCTTAAAATTCAGGTGTTTTTACTTGTGTTTTTTTTCCATTCATTTGAATGGGTGAAAAATGCTGCAAAACCTCTGAAAGACTTGACAAGCTGCAGATTTTAAAAAAATGCAAAAAAAACAGCATGTGAATGAGATTTCAGAAATGTCATTCACTAAGATGGTGCTGTAAAACACAGCATTTATTGCTGCAGAAGAAAAAACAGTGAATACACCCTAAAGATATCCTCAGTCATATTATGGGAAATATTGTATATTTCGCATTTATTATCTCACGTGTTTTTCTTCACCATAGAACTTTTAAGGCTGTGTGCCCACTATGCGTTTTTTAGGCGTTTCTGCAGCGTAACTTTCGCTGCGGAAACACTTAAAAAACGCTTGGTGATAGGTCTGCAATGGTCCCCAATGATAATCCGCATGTGCTGTGCACATGCCGCGGAGATTTCCGCTGCGGATTATCATTGCGGAAAAATCCGCAGCACGTCCTTTAATTTTGCAGAGTCGCTGCGATTTAGCCGCCATTGACTTGCATTGGAACGCATAACATCCGCATGACTACAAATACACATGTGGATATTATGCGACTCAATGCGTGGATGGTACCCGGGTCTGGAGATGAAGAGACTCTCCTCCAGACCCGGGTACCATAGTACCTGTAGTTAAAATAGAATTAAAATAAAAAATAAACATATACTTACCTTCTGATGGCCCCTGTCTGCTCCCGGCGGTGCTGCTGGCTCTTCGGCTGCTCGCGGTGGTAAAAGGACCTTCCATGATGCCATTTAGTCATGCGATAGGTCACGTGACCGCTGACATCGGCGGTTGCGTGACCTGTCACATGACTAAATGACGTCATGAAAGGTCCTTTTACAGCACCGTGATCCGCCAAAGACACCGGACGCACCGGAGAAGGAGATCGAGGACCATCGGAAGATGAGTATAATGTTTTTTTTTTATTTTTCACCATTATTATTCTTTTTTTTCATTATTGATGCTGCATTTGCAGCATTGTAACTTGGTCACACTATATAAATCCATGACGGTTGCATGGAATTATATAGTGTGACCAAGTTGTCAAGCACTTTTCCAAGTGATGCTAAAATCACTTGGCAAAGCGCTTGACAACCCAGGGAGATGCAGAAACGCTTAGGAAAAATCCGCAGCATTTCTGCATCGTGGTCATATATCCTAACTCATTGGCGAACCGTTATACAAGGCTATATTCACACTAGACGTTTTTTTAGCGGGCTTTTTTATGCAAATTTTCAGCTGCGTTTTACAGTACCAACAAAGTCTATGAGATTTCCGAAATCTCATGCACAAAGCTTGCTTATTTGTCCTCAGTATTTTGTGCTTTCCATGGCTTTTTGCAATAGAGTATGTCACTTGTTTCAGCGTTTTTCACCCATTAAAAAAAAGGGTGGTGGAAAAAAATGCTGAAAAAAAGCATTTTGCTGCGTTTTTAGTGAAAAAAGCAAGTATGTGACACACATTTATTCTTGTGATTTTCCCAAGTTTAAACCATCTTGTCTTGGTCACCTGAGATAGCAGCTTGGATTATTACAGTTTAATTAAATTAGTGATGCCTACAAAGTAAACATTGGTTGAGCTAGGTGTGAGATTGAACAACACGTGTGGCCCAGGGAGGTGTGAAAATGAACAATGCCTGAGCAACTCAATGGCAAACCATAATGTGAAAGTAAATAGTGTCCTACAAATTCAATGCACTGCCAGGGTCTTAGATAAACCATTCCAGACCAATTCACCCCCCACCCGCCCCCTGTTACATTTGTAATGTGTACTTTTTCAAGAACATATGTCTTGCAATGGTGACCTGTTTTCATGTGTCTATGGTGGAAGCAAAGCTGAACTTTGGGATCCTGAAAAACGCACCAAGAACCACTGCAAAAAAAACACACCAAAACCTGCGTTTTTGACGCTACTTCTTTCCTGCCAAGAGATTATGTTTTGCTGCAGAAAAAAACACCTAGTGTGAATATAGCCTAAGACTTACTCTGCCAGCATTAATAGTCAATATTCTGTATAAAAATAGGACTCCAATCCAGGTATTCAGTTTATCATAAACAAGCCTGAGTTAATCTGCCAAATACACATAGTATGCTTTCTCATAGGTGAAATATAAATCCTGTTAAAGGTCCAAGTTGCAGCAGTTAAGTAGAACAAAACAGACCTCTTCATTCTTTGTAGGTGGAAAAACTTTCGAAATTATCAGTGTATCAAGTACTTATACTCCTGACTGTATATAGTATAATTGCCGCACTGCTACATACAGGTGCTTCTCAGAAAATTAGAATATCATCAAAAAGTGAATTTATTTCAGTTCTTAAATCCAAAAAGTGAAACTCATATATTATACAGAGTCATTACAAACAGAGTGATCTGTTTTAAGTGTTTATTTCTGCTAATGTTGATGATTATGGCTTACAGCCAATGAAAACACAAAAGTCACTATCTCAGTAAATTAGAATTAACAAGAAACACCTGCAAAGGCTTCCTAAGCATTTAAAAAGGTCCCTTAGTCTGTTTTAGTAGGCTCCACAATCATGGGCAAGACTGCTGACTTGACAGATGTCCAAAATGCAGTCATTGACACACTCCTCAAGGAGGGTAAGCCACAAAAGGTCATTGCTAAAGAAGCAGCTGTTCACAGAGTGCTGTATCCGAGCATATTAATGGACGTGGAAGGAAAAAGTGTGGTAGAAAAAGGTGCACAAGCAACCGGGATAACCGCAGCCTTGAAAGGATTGCTAAGAAAAGGCCATTCAAAAATTTGGGGGAGATTCACAAGGAGTGGACTGCTGCTGGAGTCACTGCTTCAAGAGCCACCACACACAGACGTATCCAGGACATGGGCTACAAGTGTCGCATTGCTTGTGTCAAGCCCCTCATGACCAATAGACAACGCCAGAAGCGTCTTACCTGGGCCAAAGAGAAAAAGACCTGGACTGATGCTCAGTGGCCCAAGGTGTTGTGTTCAGATGAAAAGTAAATTTTGCATTTCATTAGGAAATCAAGGTCCCAGAGTCTGGAGGAAGAGTGGAGAGGCCACAATCCAAGCTGCTGGAGGTCTGGTGTGAAGTCTCCACAATCAGTGATGGTTTGGGGAGCCATGTCATCTGCTGGTGGAGGTCCACTGTGTTTTATCAAGACCAAAGTCAGCGCAGCCGTCTACCAGGACATTTTACAGCACTTCATGCTTCCCTCTGCCCACAAGCTTTATGGAGATGGAAATGTCATTCTCCAGCAGGACTTGGCCCCTGTCCATACTGCCAAAAGTACCAATACCTGGTTTACACACAACAGTATCACTGTGCTTGATTGGCAGCAAACTCGCCTGACCTTAACCCCATAGAGAATCTATTATAGAGAATCTATGGGGTATTGTCAAGAGGAAGATGAGACCCCAGACCCCACAATACAGATGAGCTGAAGGCTGCTATCAAAGCCACCTGGGCTTCCATAACACCTCAGCAGCGCCACAGGCTGATCGCCTCCATGCCACATTGCCGCATTAATGCAGTAATTGATGCACAAGGAGCCCGACCAAGTATTGAGGGCATTTACTAAACATACATTTCAGTAGGCCAGCTTTTCGGATTTTAAAAACATTTTTCAAGCTGTTGTTATGAAGTATTCTAATTTACTGAGATAATGACTTTTGTGTTTTCATTGGCTGTAAGCCATAATCATCAACATTAACAGAAATAAACACTTAAAATAGATCCCTCTGTGTGTAATGACTCTTTATAATAGATCCCTCTGTGTGTAATGACTCTATATAATAGATCCCTCTGTGTGTAATGACTCTATATAATAGATCCCTCTGTGTGTAATGACTCTATATAATAGATCCCTCTGTGTGTAATGACTCTATATAATAGATCCCTCTGTGTGTAATGACTCTATATAATAGATCCCTCTGTGTGTAATGACTCTATATAATAGATCCCTCTGTGTGTAATGACTCTATATAATAGATCCCTCCGTGTGTAATGACTCTATATAATAGATCCCTCTGTGTAATGACTCTATATAATAGATCACTCTGTGTGTAATGACTCTATATAATATAGGAGTTTCACTTTTTGCATTGAAGAACTGAAATAAACTAACTTTTGATGATATTCTAATTTTGTGAGAAGCACCTGTATATAGTATGAAGCCCCACTGCCCCATATGTGTATGTATAATTTGATGCACATGACTCGCCCCCTGGGCCGTGGGGTACACGGAACCGGGCCTTCTAGTGTACGGTGCTGATGGGGGTAGTAGTGGCAACCCGATCCCGTGGCTCAGGGTGGTCAGACCAAATGGTGGCAGTCTATTTATCAGTGTTTTGAATGTCCGACTACGCCACCAGTGGATTGCGATCAGGGATAACCGCCGCTGCGAGGCAGACTACTGAGGCTGGTGTTGGTGTGCAGCACAGGTGTAGGATAACTCCCCACGGGAAGAGTGTAGCCTCAGGGCAGTGTAGGTGGATGTTGGGGGTGATAGTGCAGGCCGCAATAGTAAGAGTTCAGAGTCCGCTTCAAACAGTTCAGGGTCTTTATTGTAGATATTATTAATGACCCAACAGTACCGGTTAGGAATGGGCCTGGGTGTCTGAGAGAATTCAGGTGAGCCCCACTGGTCAGGGTGAGTGTGTAGGCCTACCGTTTTCTCTATGCTCTTTCTGACTATCCCCCTTTTCGTGGTGTAATAGCCCACGTCCCTGAGCTGGCCGTGTACTTCTCGCCTGTATGGCATGCGACTAGGGCCTTGGGTACCTGTTGCTTGCTCCTCGCTGTACAGGTCCCTCTGTGTGGCGGAGCCTCCAGGCTTCTTAGGCCAAGGGACCTGAAATCCCTCGCAGGTTGGTTCTCTGCTGCTGGGCTTGTAACCCTGACAGCCCCGGACCCCAATGCCCGGTAGATTGGTTCTCTTCCAGGACCGGCTCTCGTCGCCTCTGTCCCTGGCTTGCAGTTTCTCCTCTGCCTCACGGACTCCTCAGCTACAGCTGAACTGTCCCTCCTTCTCTGGGACTAGTCTCACTCCTGAGCTAGGTCTTCCAGTTCTCTCTAACCCTGCCCCCAGTTCCAGCTTTTATAGGGGCAGCCAGCTCCCCCTGCTGGCCTGGGACAGGAGGTGCTGTATGCTAATTGTCCCTAACCAGGGGACCACCCTCCTGCTCTCAGACACAGATTATTGTTTGTGGCATCCAGGCCTGGGGTGACACATTCTCCCCTAGTAAAATGTAGTACTCCGGACTAAACAGGAAACACAAATACAGGGTATAAATGACAACATAACATATATACAAGTATATTTTGTCCTTGAGGTCACGGCGCTTCCGTGACCGGGTGTCCATTTCACCCAACAAGGTGAAGTTTTCCACGGTGTGGGGACCTGTTTTCATAAACCCCAATTTCCTGGCCTTGGGCGTGGCGACAAGGCTGAGCTCTCTACTTTGGGCCACAAGGAGGCCACACCAGACAGATTTTTCTTCCGTGGCCATCTTCGAAAGAGGGCACCAAGTGCAACTATCTACAAGATAGTTCCGGTTATTCAGCGTCCATAACCTGTTAGTCCATGAACTAGAAAGACTGGAAAAACATAATTAGCAACCAGGCAACAAACATAAAACATTTACAATATACAGCATTTAGATCTTCCAGCGAGCTGGTATTTGCCCCCTAGTGCTCCGGGTTGACCTGCGTAACCCACTGTCTGGTGGTGGTCTAACCTGACTTTCCCCACTAGCATTCAGGGTACAGCTACTAGCTGGGTTTACAGGCAGTGCAGGCAGCTATCTGCGGGTCCTTTGGCTTACCGCAGGTATGGCAGGCTCACTGTCAGCAGAGGGTTGACTCTCCTGGGCTGCTGGCATGGGTTCTTCTGCCTCTAGGGCTGCTTGGTCTTCTGATTCCTCCTGCTCTCCTGTAGGTTCCTGCTGGGTTGGTTGAAGGAAGTGTAGGACGGGTACCACTATTGCATCATTTATCCGAGTCCAGGACCGGGGGAACTCTCCAAGAACTGTGCTGATCATTTCTTTCTTGTCTTCTGCGGGTTCAAGGTCATCTTGATCTTCTCCTGCACTCTGTAGTTGCTCGGGGCACCTTTTTAGGTGGTGTCTGGAGACGGTGCTAGTGGTTTCTCCTCCAACCTTGGTAATTACACATACCTTCGGGTTGTTGTGGTTGGACTGCAGTACTGTGTACGGGTCGCTCTCCCACTGGTCATCTAGCTTGTGAAGCCTTCTCTTCCGCTTCAGGACCTGCTCACCAGGTTCCAGGGGACCAGCAGGGGCGTGTTGGTTGAAGAGCCTCTCTTGCTTTTCTCTCGCTTGAGCCAGACTCCTCTCCACACTCTCCTGTACCTTCTTGTACTGTAGCTGCCGTTCCGTATCCCAGTCCGCGTCTGGGGAGGTGTCCTCGGGGGTCAGGACTCCCATCTCCAGGTCTATCGGCAGCTTACCTGGTCTTGCCCTCATCAGGTAAGCCGGGGTGCAATTTGTAGCATTCACCGGGATATGGTTGTATAAGTCTATCAGGTCTGGCAGCTTCTCCGGCCACAGGCTGCGTTCTTCCAGGGGCAACGTTTTGAGGAGATCAATGACGATATTATTCATTTTCTCACACAGCCCGTTGGTTTGTGGGTGGTAAGACGTTGTCCGAATCTTCTTACAGCCGTAGAGGTTGCAGAACTCCTGGAAGATTTCAGCCTCAAACGCTGGACCTTGATCTGTCAAGACCTGTTCCGGATACCCGTGTGGATGGCAGAAGTGTTGTTGGAAGGCTCTGGCCGCTGTTTGGGCTGTCAAGTCTTTAACAGGAACCACCAGCAGGAACCGGGAATAGTGGTCCACTATTGTCAGGGCATAGACGTAGCCCGACCGGCTTGGAGCCAGTTTCACATGGTCCAGAGCTACCAGCTCAAGAGGCTGCCTGGTGACGATGGGCATCAAGGGCGTCTTCTGGCTGGTACCGCCTTCCTTCTGAGGTTACATGGGCCACAGTCCCTGCACCACTTCTCTATGGCCCCTCTCATTCCGACCCAGTAGAACCGCTCTATCAGTAGGAACTCCAGTTTCTTCCACCCGAAGTGTCCCGCTCTGTCATGGTAGGCCTCCAGTACCATTGCTGCATCTCGTCTCGGGACCACTACCTGCCAGGTCAGCTCGTGCGTCCGGTGGTTGACAAGCCTTCTGCACAGCTTACCTTCGTAGAGGAATAGCCTGCTTTTCTCCTTCCATAACTGCTTGGCTTCCTCTGGAGCATCCGAGCCAGGGCTAGCATCTGCCTGGGTCAAGAGGTCTTTCACCAGGCGAATTGCAGGGTCACTATCTTGCGTTTCAGCCCAGCCGTGGTGAGGTAAGGAATTGAACATGACAGTGGTCAAGTCTTTGTCTCTTACAAGGTGGGAGTACTGAGTGGCCCCGTACCGGTGGAATGCAGGGAGCTCTATTTCCTCCAACTCGTCTGGATCTTCTCCCTCATCGGGCAAGTGGGGCATTCTCGATAGGGCATCTGCATTGGCATTGGCTCGGCCTGCCCGGTACTTGATGGTGAAGTCATAGTTTGCTAGCCGGGCCATCCACCGCTGCTCTAGGGCACCAAGTCTCGCATTGTCCAGATGTGTCTACGGATTGTTGTCCGTGTACACAGTGAACTTCACAGAGGCCACGTAATGCTTGAAACGTTCTGTTACGGCCCACACCACTGCCAAGGACTCCAGCTTAAAGGAGCTGTAATTCTCCGGGTTTCTCTCGGTGGGCCTCAGCTTCCGGATGGCGTACGCGATCACCCTTTCTCTGCCCTGTTGGTTCTGTGACAGTACGGCTCCCAGCCCCACATTACTGGCGTCTGTGTGGAGGATAAAAGGCTGGCCATAATCAGGGTAGGCCAGGTTCTCATCCCCCGTGAGGGCCATCTTCAGCTGGCGGAAGGACTCCTCTTCCGGCTTGTCCCACTTGAAGGGTGGCTTTTGGCTTCTGGTCTTAGATTGTCCTATAAGGAGGTCCTGCATAGGGGCTGCCATCTTGGTGAACCTGGGGATGAACCTTCGGTAGTAGCCTACCAACCCGAGGAACTGCCTCACTTCTTTTATGTTAGAGGGGCTTGGCCAGTTCTTTATTGCCGTGATTTTGTCAGGGTCGGGGGCTACTCCTTCTGCACTCACCACGTGTCCCAGGTACTGTACCTTCGGCTTTAACAGATGGCACTTGGAGGGTTTCACTTTCATGCCAAAGCCTGCCAGGGCCTCGAACACCTCGGCCAGGTGCTTTAGATGGTCCTCGTAAGTCTTCGAATAGACAATCACGTCGTCCAGGTAAAGTAGGACCGTCTCAAAGTTTCGGTGCCCTAGACAGCATTCCATCAGCCTCTGGAAGGTCCCGGGTGCGTTGCAGAGCCCGAACGGCATATAGTTGAATTCACTTAATCCCATCAGGGTGGTGAAGGCGGTCTTCTCCTTATCAGCCTCTGCCACAGGAACCTGCCAGTACCCACTAGTAAGGTCCAAAGTAGAGAAGAAATTAGCTGATTTTAGTGCGGCCAAAGACTCCTCTATTCTAGGCAACGGGTATTTATCTTTATGGGTGATACGATTGACTTCTCTATAGTCCACGCACATTCTCATAGTACCGTCTTTCTTTTTTACCAGAACCAAGGGGGCTGCCCAGGGGCTACAACTGTCTCTATTGACCCTGGCTTCCTTCATTTCTCTCAGAATGCCCTTTGCGTTCTGATAGTGTGCGGGGTGGTACAGGTCTGTATCTTTCAGCAATTGGTGGGTGGCTCCCCGTGGGGATGTGGTGTTCTACTCCTTTCACTCTGCCGAAGTCTAGCGGGTGCTTACTAAAGATTCTCTCGTACTCTTGAACCACCCGGTAGAGTCCTTGTTTTTGGTGCAAGGGAGTGGAGTCAGCACCCACGTGGAGTTTCTGGCACCAGTCCTCCTTGGGTTTCTGGGAACCATTACCCTCCGCCTGGGGAGATGGAGGCAAGGGTTCCACGGCCCTGACAGCATTGTGTTCAACAGTATACAATTTGGCTAGTGTAGCGTACCGGGGCAAATGTACTTCCCTTTCCCCAATGTTTAAGATCCGGACGGGCACCCTTCCATGGCGGACATAGACCACCCCCCGGGCTGTCAAAATGGTGGGCCTGCTGTCTGAGTACACGGGTTCTACCATGGCTTGGTAGTCTCTCCCTCTTAACCCGATTGCAGTCCGACACCAGATCATTTCACTTTTGGGGGGCATAGCAATGGGGAACGAGTCGCTCATCCTCACGCTACCGATCTCACCACCAGACAGTTCTACCTGTTGCCATCTCATCAGGGCTCTTATCTCCTTCTGGAGGACCCTCTGTTGGCTGGAGCTCGCATTCATCGCCACCTGCTGAAAAATTACAATTACTTCTGAAAGACAATTTTCAATCACATTAGTACCCAAGGTTATTTTAGGGTGACTTTCTCGATGGTCAATGTCCACAATGATCACTCCCTGTGCCGGCAGTTCAACTTTACCAATCTTAATGGTCATCTCTCTGAACCCCACCTGCGGCACGGGTTGACCATTGCTGGCGATGATGCTCAAGTCATCGTCTGGATAACGAGTTATATCAGTGTCACTCCAGTACTGCTTGAAAAGTACATAGGGGATGGTAGTCACTTGGGACCCGGTGTCCAGCAGTGCACTCATGGGGATACCGTCCAGCACTACGGGTAAAACCGGGCGTCCCCCTACGTACTTATCACGCCAATTAGATGGGCCTGATGACCTTATGCCTGGGGGTTGGCCCTTTGCCCCAGGTCGGACCCATTTAAAGTACAGTACCTGGCTACGTGTCCCGGCTGGCTGCAACGGCGGCAAATCGGCTGTCCATCCTCAGTGTAATGATCGGCGGGCCTCCCTCTGAATGACGGGATCCTCCTCCGTCGACGCCACGGGACATCCTCCGGACTGGAAGCCAGCTTGATTGGTCCTGACAGGTCCATCTGTAACGACTGTACGGTCCTGGTCAATGCAGCAACACTCTTTGTTAGTTCTTGGACCTGATGGTGGAGGTTTGCAGGCGGGGATGGATTTAGGGCCTGCGCATCAGCCCCCACAAGGTTTGCGGGATAGGGCGCCGCCCCCTGGTGGTAAGGGATGGCAGGGCGCCGGGAAGCTACAGCGCCACCCGGTGCAGGTTCTCGGAGCACCTGGATGGCCCTATCTTTGAACTGTGCAAAAGTCAAATCGGGGTTCTGTAGGGCCATGAGGCGCAGCTGGGTTCTGTGGGCGCTGGACAGCAGACCTTCTATGAACTGGTCAGTCAATAGTTTATCTGTATCCTGCACGCTGCCAGGGTCAGCTTGCTTAATTGCCCCTAAGGCTTCCTGTAAATTTAGGGCATAATCTCGGATGCTATCTTGAGCTCGCTGCTTACATCCATAGAACCGCATTTTGATTTCTGCTGAGGTACGGGTATCAAAGGTGTCCCGTAGACGGGTCAGAACCCCCCTTACAGTCCTTTTCTCCTCAGCTGTCCAAGACTTTACCTCCCGCTGGGCCGCACCAGTTAACTGCCCTATCAGTATGCTTACCTTCTGTTCTTCTGTCAGGGGATAAACTTTGAACAGTCTATACAGCCTTTCTTTAAAGTCTCCCAAGGTATGCGACTCGCCGGCATACTGGGCATCCAGGCCGCTCCGGGGATATAGGCAGGGGTGGATTAAGAGTAGCAAGGGCCCCGGGCAGTTTAGAAGGCGCGGGCCCCCTCCACACACCTGATTTATCACGTGACATGTCACATGATCCCCTGTGATAGATCATGTGATAGTTCACAGGAAATTTATTTGGCATAATATTAATTGTGCTGCCTCATCTGAGAGCAGCACAATATTGGGGCAGATACCCTGATTCCAGCGATGTGTCACTTTTTCAGCTGCTTGTTGTCATTTTGAGAAAATCACCGTTTTATCTGCTGCAGATCTAGCAGCTCTCTGAATGCTGCGCTCTGTATAGCCCCACCCACACCACTGATTGGCAGCTTTCTGCCCATGCTCAGTGTACACAGAAATCTACTGATCAGTGATGGGGGTGGGGTCCTACAGAACTTACTAGTCATCTAGTGATAATTACCTTCTGACAAATCAATGATTTTATCAAAACAACACTAAGCAGCCCAGTAAGTGACACATTACTGGAATCAGTGCCTCTAACCCTACATTATGCTGCTCTCAGATTAGGTGGCAAAAACCTCATGACAGATTCCCTTTAAAGGAGCTGTAAAGACAAAAAAGTTTGTATTAAAAAAAATACAAGCCATTTGTTAAATTAACTTTTTTTTTATTGTTAATTCACATTAGACTGTATCTTCAACACTTTTGTCAGCAGGTCTTATTACAGACTCTGAATAGGGCAGCTCTCTCCCTCTCCCTCAGCAGAAAGTCACAACATGGTTAAAAAACGGGATCTTTTATGATTTTCTCATAATAAATAAAAAAGGACATGCAAGTCCTCCAAACTATTTTCCGTTTCTCTATAGGGAAGGTCCTAAATCTTTCTTGTTCTTTAGTTGATCACATGTCAAAAATGCAAAGCATTTACTATGAACTCGCCTAAAAAAATATACACTTGGAGAGTAATATCATCATTTGCATGTAAATATTCCTTGACTCTAAGGGCTCGCTCACACTGTCGTATAACACGGCCGAATGCTATGTGATGTTTTATCGGATAGGACTCGGCCCTATGTTATACTATGGGACAGTGCGATTATTGGCATGAGAAAATAATCTCATTCGATATTCGGACCATGTGCACCCATACAAGTCTATGGGTGCACGTAAAACATTGGACTGCACTCGGATGTCATCCAAGTGCAGTCCGATGAACACTCACAGAGACTATGGAGAAGATGGAGAAATTAAGTTCTCCATCTTCTCCATATCTGTGCTGCGAGAGAATCGGATCACACTCAGTTGAAGCTCTGACAGAGTTTGAGCCCAGTATCATTAGCATAATTGGCCCTATTCTCTTGCATGAGAGAATATATGGCTTAGTGAGTGGACCCTAAAACTGAATAGTAGTGACGGACAGGCACCTCACAAGCGGGATCCATGTAGCTCTCAGATGTTATGTAGGTAGGGCTTCATTCCATGGGGTAGGGTTTAATTTCAAGGTATATAAAAAAAATGGACTTCAAATGAAAATTAAATGAACACATAAAGCACTAATTGAATTATTTTTTTCGTATTTATGTTTGCAGCCCCTTTAAAAACCCTTTGAGGACCAAGGCACATATATGTCCCATAGTTTTAAACTGGAAAAAAATTTGATTGAATAAAATTTAAGGTCCTCAAAGGTTTAAGTAGGTCATAAATTCATATGAATACTTGCTCATACAATTGCACATGCCAAAAGATGAAGAAGAACAGAATCAAAAATATGACATTAAGTGGAGCACTTACAGGTATTCAAGGTGAAAGAGACCAGCAAAGGCATCGTCTCGAATGACAATAAATGAGTTAGAATTCAGCAAGCTGAAAATGAAGACAGCAGGTTAGAAGCGAACCAGACTTTATGGTGCTCAGAATTAGTCAAGCAGAATTTATTGACTGCTCTTGCAAAGCACTGAGACTCCCGCTGTGTATAGATGGCGCCGTGCGGCCTTCCGCTGTGTATAGATGGCGCCGTGCGGCCTCCCGCTGTGTATAGATGGCGCCGTGCGGCCTCCCGCTGTGTATAGATGGCACCGTATAGATGGCTACGTGCGGCCTCCTGCTGAGTATACGTGTATAGATGGCTATGTGCGGCCTCCTGCTGAGTATAGATGCCTCACGGCGCTCCCCCCAGAGACAGCAGGAGGCCGCACAGCGCCATCTATACTCAGCGGGAGACCGCACGTAGCCATCTATACACAGCAGGAGGCCGCACGGCGACATCTATACTCAGCGGGGGGCCGCACGTAGCCATCTATACACAGCGGGGGGCGCACTTAGCCATCTATACACAGCGGGGGGCCGCACGGCGCCGTCTATAATGCACGGAGCCCCACCAGAGACATCAGGAGGCCGCACGGCGCCAACTATACTCAGCAGGAGGCCGCATGCAGTCATACACACACACAAACATATACAGACACGCATAAACACATTTGAAACACAAAAATACATACAAACAGACATCACACAATGACATCTGCCCACACACACACAAACAGACAGACATCACACACACACACCTGCCCACACACACACACACCTGCCCACACACACACACCTGCCCACATACACATCTGTGTGTGTGTATGTATTGTGTGTGTGTGTGTATAATGTGTGTGTATGTATACTGTGTGTGTATGTATAGTGTGTGTGTGTGTATAATGTGTGTGTATGTATAGTGCGTGTGTATGTATAGTGTGTGTGTGTGTGTGTGTGTATAATTTGTGTGTGTGTATTTTTTTTTTAAGTTAAAAACAAGTAAAATGCTTGTGGCATCAATATCAAGACTCCAGATATAAGGGCCTATTCACACTGAATTTTGCAATGCATTCATCTCCTCTTTCCAGGCTTCTATCTAAATCCCTGAAAATTGGCATTCAGATGTGCCTTGACATAGCCATTGATTTGAACAAAGGCAAACCAAGGCTAAAGTCTGAATCTTTAGGCTCCATTTTCTCTGCTTTCAGATGTCTCATTTCAGACAGCACAATCCTGAATTTCAGGGATTCAGTTGTAAGCCTTGTGTAAAGACCTGAATGCAGCGCTGAATGTAGTGTGAATAGGTCCTTACATCCTACACCACCTCAGGGGATTGTTGTTATGGAGTATTGCCCCTGGGTGGCCGCAGTTATGACCACCACCAGGGCTCGCGGTCACCCACCCTAACTTTGGTATTCTGGGGAGCTGGTATAATGAATATCTGAGAAGAGCCCTAGAGAAGCAAGAACATTGGACAACCAAGAGGTGGTGGCCTCAAGTCAGGTGTAGTGTTCAAAAGGGCAAGACTTTCTAACCTGCCCACACACACACACACACACACATATACACACACCTGCCCACACAGACACACACACACACCTGCCCACACACACACACACATATACACACACCTGCCCACACACACACACACACACACACTCACATATACACACACACACACACCTGCCCACACACACACACACATATACACACACACACCTGCCCACACAGACACACACACACCTGCCCACACACACACACACACACACACACCTGCCCACACACACACACACACATACACCTGCCCACACACACACACATATACACACACACACACACCTGCCCACACACACACACACATATACACACACACACACCTGCCCACACAGACACACACACACCTGCCCACACAGACACACACACACCTGCCCACACACACACACACACCTGCCCACACACATACACACCTGCCCACACACACACACACACCTGCCCACACACACACACCTGCCCACACACAAACATACCTGCCCACACACAAACACACCTGCCCACACACACACACCTGCCCACACACACACACACACCTGCCCACACACATACACACCTGCCCACACACACACAAACACCTGCCCACACACACACACACCTGCCCACACACACACACACCTGCCCACACACACATCTGCTCACTCAGACACCTGCCCGCAAACACACACACACACCCATATACACACACCTGACCACACACACACCTGCCCCCCCCACACACACACACATATACACACACACATATACACACACACCTGCCCACACAGACACACACACATATACACACACACACATATACACACACACACACACCTGCCCACACAGACACCTGCCCCCACAGACACCTGCCCACAAACACACACACACCTGCCCACACACACATCTGCCCACACACACACACACTCACAATCCCCCGGCTCAATTCCTCCTGCCTGCTCTCTCTCTTTTCCGGTGCAGCACTGCAGGCCGGGGCGCACTGTGTGACGTCACAGCTAGGAGACACAGCCGCGCACAGGGCCATGTCTCCTAGCAGTGATGCGGCCGGGCCAGCACAGGGAAGTTAACTGCTGCAGTGCTGGCCCGGCGGATGAAGAAGTAGCGGCGGCCGCTGCTGGGGGAGCGGTCCGGGCCCCCCCCTCCCGCCACTGCTACCGCTATGTGCCGCGGCGGCCCGCACATATAATGAGGGCAATCCGGATTGCCCTCATTATAATCCGCCTATGGATATAGGGCATGGAAAACGGCATCACAGCTGCAGCGGCTACGCTGGTGGTAGAGGGTCCCTCCGCGTCCGACATCTTCCTCCCCCCTAGTTAACTGTGGCCTACCTTCTGGCGATCCTCTTCTGTAGGCCGCGGCTCCGCTCGCGATGCTCTGGGCGAGGACCTTGCTTTGCTCGGTGATGACGTCGGCATCCGCTGGATCTCCTTCCAGGACCTTGAGCAGCGTCTCAGCGTAGGCGTGGCGTCCCGAAGATGGCGCCCGATGGCAGGAAACGCTCCGATTGGCGGGAAATGGCCCTGAATGGAGGGAAACTTCACTCAGATATGTATAGAGTCTTTTCCAGGCACGCAATACCCGTTTGTTGCGGGTTGGTCACAATTCTGCCGACTACGCCAAAGCTGACTCGCCCCCTGGGCCGTGGGGTACCCGGAACCGGGCCTTCTAGTGTACGGTGCTGATGGGGGTAGTAGTGGCAACCCGATCCCGTGGCTCAGGGTGGTCAGACCAAATGGTGGCAGTCTATTTATCAGTGTTTTGAATGTCCGACTACGCCACCCGTGGATTGCGATTGGAGATAACCGCTGCTGCAAGGCAGACCGCTGAGGCTGGTGTTGGTGTGCAGCACAGGGGTAGGATAATTCCCCACGGGAAGAGTGTAGCCTCAGGGCAGTGTAGGTGGATGTTGGGGGTGATAGTGCAGGCCGCAATAGTAATAGTTCAGAGTCTGCTTCAAACAGTTCAGGGTCTTTATTGTAGATATTATTAATGACCCAACAGTACCGGTTAGGAATGGGCCTGGGTGTCTGAGAGCATTCGGGCGAGCCCCACTGGTCAGGGTGAGTGTGTAGGCCTACCGTTCTCTCTATGCTCTTTCTGACTATCCCCCTTTTCGTGGTGTAATAGCCCACGTCCCTGAGCTGGCCGTGTACTTCTCTCCTGTATGGCTTGCGACTCAGGCCTTGGGTACCTGTTGCTTGCTCCTCGATGTACTGGTCCCTCTGTGTGGCGGAGCCTCCAGGCTTCTTAGGCCAAGGGACCTGAAATCCCTCGCAGGTTGGTTCTCTGCTGCTGGGCTTGTAACCCTGACAGCCTCGGACCCCAATGTCCGGTAGATTGGTTCTCTGCCAGGACCGGCTCTCGTCGCCTCTGTCCCTGGCTTGCAGTTTCTCCTGTGCCTCACGGACTCCTCAGCTACAGCTGAACTGTCCCTCCTTCTCTGGGACTAGTCTCACTCCTGAGCTAGGTCTTCCAGTTCTCTCTAACCCTGCCCCCAGTTCCAGCTTTTATAGGGGCAGCCAGCTCCCCCTGCTGGCCTGGGACAGGAGGTGCTGTATGCTAATAGTCCCTAACCAGGGGACCTCCCTCCTGCTTTCAGAAACAGATTATTGTTTGTGGCATCCAGGCCTGGGGTGACACACACACACTGCTCTATATTTAGTATGATGCCCCCACTCCTCCATATATATAGCATGATGGTCCCACTGCTCCATATACAGGTGCATCTCACTAAATTAGAATATCATCAAAAAGTTAATTTATTTCAGTTCTTCAATACAAAAAGCTGTCTTTCAGCTCATCTGCATTGTTGGGTCTGGTGTCTCTCATCTACCTCTTGACAATACCCCATAGATTCTCTATAATAGATTCTCTATGGGGTTAAGGTCAGGCGAGTTTGCTGCCAATCAAGCACAGTGATACTGTTGTGTGTAAACCAGGTATTGGTACTTTTGGCCGTGTGGACAGGGGCCAAGTCCTGCTGGAGAATGACATTTCCATCTCCAAAAAGCTTGTGGGCAGAGGCAAGCATGAAGTGCTGTAAAATGTCCTGGTAGCCGGCTGTGCTGACTTTGGTCTTGATAAAACACAGTGGACCTACACCAGCAGATGACATGGCCCCCCAAACCATCACTGATTGTGGAGCCTTCACACTAGACCTCAAGCAGCTTGGATTGTGGACTCTCCACTCTTCCTCCAGACTCTGGGACCTTGATTTCCAAATGAAAATTGGAACTCTAGGACCTTGTGGAGTGTGTCAATGACTGCCTTCTGGACATCTGTCAAGTCAGCAGTCTTCCTCATGATTGTGGAGCATACTGAAACAGTATTGAAGAACTGGAATCAATTAACTTTTTGAAGATATTCTAATTTAGTGAGATGCACCTGTATATACTATGATGGTCCCACTGCCCCACATACATATAGTATAATGGCCCCACTACTCCATATGTAGTATGATGGACCCACTACTCCAGATATATAGTAGGATGGCTCCACTGCCCAATCATTTAAAAAAAAAAATAACGTTTATTCTCACTTAATCCTGATTCCCTACATCACGGCCTCTGTCTCCTCTTCCATGGCGGGACAGCAGAGCAGAGCGATGCAATGATGTCACCGAGCCACCTGCGTGAGTATGCTGACATCTCGTTAACCGCAGGCCTATGGCGATCTGTGGCATATGAAAGAGATAGTGATAGGGCAGGGAGCTTGTGTCTCACTACTTTATCATGCGACGCCTCTGCATAAGAGACATTAGGGCTACATTAGCTACGTCACAGAAGACACTGGAGCTGGAGTATATAGAATAGGAGACACTGGGGCTGGCGTATATTCATCACAGGATACATTGGGGCTAGAGCATATACATCACAGAAGAAGCTGGAGTATATAGAATAGGAGACACTGGGGCTGGAGTATATAGAATAGGAGACACTGGGGCTGGCGTATATTCATCACAGGATACATTGGGGCTAGAGCATATACATCACAGAAGAAGCTGGAGTATATAGAATAGGAGACACTGGGGCTGGAGTACATAGAATAGGAGACACTGGGGCTGGCGCATATACAGTTCTGCTCAAAAGTTTACATACCCCGGCAGAATTTTTCCTTTCTTGGCCTTGTTTCAGAGAAAATGAATGATAACAAAAACACTTTTTCTCCACTCATGGTTATTGGTTGGGGGAAGCCATTTACTGTCACATTTCTGTGTTTTCTCTTTTTAAATCTTAATGACAACTAGTGATGAGCGAGCATGCTCGCTACTGCTCGGTGCTCGCCCGAGTATCTCACTGCTCGAGATGCTCTGCGCTCACCGAGTATTTCCGGGTTGGTCGGGCGGGAAGTCGGGACCCATCCCTGCACGTTTGGTGCTCTTTACAGAGCCAATGAACATGCAGGGATTGCCTGCCATGCACTGTAATGCCATAGCCATGTTGGTTGTGGGCATTACAGTGATTGGCTGGCTGCACAGCGTCATCAGGTCTATATCTGACCTGGCACCGCCATGCTCATCACAGTCACTCCGGATCAGACAGTGTAGGGAGAGCTGCTGCTGCGTTAGGGAGAGATTTGATCGTGCATTAGGTAGTGTAGTGAGAAAAACCGCACATTCCACATATCTATCTCAACAAACAGTCCTTCTGAGGACTAATCCATCTGCAGAGATATCAGGCAGGCAGTGTATATAGGCAGGCAGGCAGGGTATATAGCAGACTGCAGTGCATATAGCACAAGAGGCTCCATTCCAATTCTGCCTTCTGCTGCTGTTAGATATTTCTATACAAAGGCCCAGGTCTCAGGGGCGAGGAATACTTTTCTTTGGATCTTAATCCTCATTATTTGCTTATAAAGCAATCCAGAGAACACAGTTTTTCTGCGCCATTTGCTTGTTGGCACTGCAGAATACAGCCAGGTCCTTTCCATATTAGAGCGCTAGAAATCCAGCTATTTAAAACTGTGTTTTCTCCGTCACACGGATCACATATACGTTGTCAGAAAATACTGCCATTTCTGGCCTCCATTTTTTCAGTGTGTCAGTGAAGCAATTCACAGCAGTTTGCTGTTCACACTACTTACCTACAGGCCAGGTATTTAAAACTCTGTTTTCTCCATCACACCGATCACATATAACTTCGCTTCAAACTCAGTCATTTGTAGTGAGCGTGGAAGATACTATCCTCCATTTAAAATGGGCAAGGCACGTGGCAAGGGACGGGGAACTGGACGTGATGGTAATGGTGCATGCAGAGGCCGAGGACAAGGCCGTGGGCAAGCCGAAATTGTGCCACAGCAAACACCCACATCTTCTCGCCTGACCTTCCTGTCCCAATTTCTAGGGGACCGCAGCACACCACTATTGAACCCAGATCAGTGTCAAAAGGTTGTTGGTTGGATAGCGGATAATGCTTCCAGTCACTTAGCCACCACCACCACCACCCTGTCTTCTACACGGTCAAGTCTCAGTAGCCATGAGTCTGGACCTCATATTCCTCACCCTGATCCTCCTTCCTCCCACCATGCTGAGTACCCAGAGACAACTGATCCCACACTTGGACAATCTGAAGAGCTGTTCACTTTTCCATTTATAGATTCGGGCCTCTCGCCCGGTCCACTTGAAGCGGGGCAAGAGGAGATCACGTGTAGCGATGCCCAAATATTTGAGCAGCCACGGTCACATGAAGGCGACGGTGGGAAACTGTCACAAGAGGTGGACGATGATTAGACACAATTGGCAGAAAGTCAGGAATAGTACCAGGGTGCAGAAGTGGGTGACTAGGTGGTGGATGATATAGTAACTGACCCAACCTGGCAGGAGGACATGCAGAGCAAGGACAGCAGCACACAGGGGGAGGGAGGCAGAGCACCCCAACAGGCAGGAAGAAGCAGTGTGGTGGCCGCAGACAGAAGGCAGGCTACCGTTTCCCGTAACACCAACACGAAGGAAGTTGCCACTACAACTGTTAGGTCTTCCCGAGTCTGGTTGTTTTTTAAAGACTCTGCCGATAACTCCAAAAAGGCCATTTGCATCACGAGCCAGACCAGCATCAGCAGGGGTGGCAAAACGACCAGCCTGACCACCACCAGCATGATCAGGCACATGGCAGCAAATCACTCGACTTTGTGGGCCGAACACCAGGGTCCAGGAACAGTGTCTACAGGTGGCACCATTGCTTCTTCTGCTGTTGTGCATGCAAGTCAATCCCCTGTCCATAGTGCATGCAAAGATGCCTCCTGCCCTGCACCTGTCATTGCACACTCTCAAGTAGCAGCATCAGGAAGCACGTCCATGTCCTTCTCCCAGCACAGCGTTCAGTTGTTCATACTCCAGTCCTTGGAATGCAAGCGCAAATATGCAGCCAACGTCCCACAGGCCACACTACTAAATTCTCACAATTCACGACTGCTTGGCTCGAAATGTTGCCTTTTAGGCTTGTGGAGACAGAAGCATTCCGCAACCTGATGGCGGCGGCCGTCCCTCGGTACTCTGTCCCCAGCCGCCACTATTTCTCCCAGTGTGCCGTCCCCACATTACACAAGCACGTGTCCCAAAACATTAGCCGTGCCCTCAACAACGCAGTTACCGGTAAAGTCCACCTAACCACGGACACGTGGACAAGTGCTTGTGGGCAGGGACGGTACATCTCGCTGATGGCACACTGGGTTAACATAGTGGAAGCCGGGACCCAGTCGGACCTTGGGACGGAACACGTCCTCCCGACGCCAAAGATTGCAGGCCCTAGGTCAATCAGGGTTGTCCCCACGGTCTACAGCTCCTGAACCTCATGCTCCTCAGCCTCCTCCTCCTGCTCGGCCTCTATCTCCGAAATGACCACATCAGTCACAAGCTGGAAGCACTGCAGCACTGCCTCGGCCAAGCGGCAACAGGCTGTGCTGAAGCTAATATGCTTAGGTGAAAAAACACACAATGCTGAAGAGTTATGGCCAGCTCTGAAAGAGCAGGCAGATCTGTGGCTCAAACCGCTGAACCTACAGCCAGGCATGGTCGTGTGTGACAATGGCCGGAACCTGGTGGCGGCTCTGAGGCGAGGCGAGCTCACACACGTACCATGCCTGGCCCATGTGCTTAACCTCGTGGTTCAGCGGTTACTCAAATCCTACCCGGAGCTGCCGGATCTGCTTGTTAAAGTATGCCGCCTGTGTGCCCATTTTAGAAAGTCAGCTACAGCTTCCGCCGCCCTTGCAGTGTTTCAGCAGCGTTTGCAGCTTCTGGCTCACAGACTGGTGTGTGATGTCACCACACGTTGGAACTCTACATTGCAGATGTTGGGAAGGATTTGTGAGCAGAAGAGGGCAGTTGTTGAGTACCAGCATCAAAAAGGCTATCGGTATTCAGTTCAGACTCCACACATAAGACCTCAGTAGTTGACGTGGATGTCAGACATATGTACCATCCTCCAAAACTTTGCGGACTCCACCAAGATGGTGAGCGGCGATGACGCCATAATTAGCGTCACCATCCCGCTTCTCTGTCTTCTGAAAAGCTCTTTGCTCACAATCAAAGATGATGCATTGCAGGCTCAGCACGATAAGATGGAGCAATTAACCATACAGGGTGATTACACACAGCCAAGCCTCATCTCATCCCAACGTGGATTGGGTGACAATGAGGAAGAGGAGGAGGAGGAAGGACTGGAACTAGTTTCATGCACTATAGACGGTGCTATCTGCACAGCTGTCATACCGTCTGTTCAGCGTGGATGGCCAGAGGACAGAGAGGAGGAGGAGGAGAGCATGGTCAGTCATCCTCTTGGTGAGGACACGGAAGTCTTGCCTGTTAGTAGTCTGGCACGCATGGCTGAGTTTATGTTATGCTGCCTTTCCCATGACCCTCGCATTCTCAAAATTTTAGGTCATTACTGGTTGGTGACACTTCTAGACCCACTCTACAAGGAGAACTTTATATCTCTTATTCCTGAGGCGGACAGGTGTACAAAAATGAGGCAGTACCAGAAGGCCCTTGTTGCGGAACTATTAAAAAAATTCCCATCTAAAAACGCTGGAGGCAGAGGGCACACTTCGTTCGACAACCAAGGCCCCCACTCTGTCACTTCTTCTCTCTGACTGAACACTGTTCTAAGATGGTGCCCTCTAGAACATGAGCCCAGGTGACCAGCAAACAATGGGCTCCTATCTACGCTCAGGAACCAACCCCTATCTGCTCCTACATCACTGGGTATTCCTACCCCCTCCCCACTCCAGCCAGGGACATGGTCTGTCGTGCCTGCATTTCTGTCTAATGGGAGCACCGTTGAGCTGTCCCTCGGAAATGGGGTGAGTGTGCTGTATGCAGCTAACTGAACCCTGGTCCATACTCCATCCTTACCCGGGAGTGGAATATCACACCTCTGGCAGAGGTGCAATACCCCTGTAGCGGCCGAGCCCTCGGGGCGCTACATTTTTATGATGCCCGAAAAAAAAAATTTTTATACAGTATGTTCATGTATACCCCCCAGGAGTAAATGTTTGTCAGCCCATACACTTAGTGCATGGCATTACAAGTATAGGAGGCCCGCTCCTTTCTAATGGTAAAAAAAATTTATGATGCGCTCCTCCACGTCTCTTCCAAGGGCCATTGAAGTGCCTCCAAATTTTTGGCAGCCCTTGCAGTCACTGCATAGTCCAACACTATGGGAGACTCTCTCCTTTCTAATGGGAATTTGTCATTACTGTGGCCTGGTCTATGTGTCTTTAAATTCTTAGTGGGTTTTTCCTAAACTTGGTCAGCCGTTGGACTCACTGCATACCCTATAACTGTATAGCAGACCCTCTCCTTTCTAATGGGAACATGTCATATCTTGTTACTGTGGCCCTGCTCTGTGTGTCTTTAAATTCTTAGTGGGGATTTTCCTAAAATCTGTCAGCCGTTGGACTCACTGCATACCCTATAACAGTATAGCCGACCCTAGAATTTCTAATGGGAATTTGTCGTTACTGTGACCCTGCTCTATGTGTCTTTAAATTCTTAGTCGTTTTTTTCCTAAAATTGGTCAGCCGTTGGACTCACTGCATACCCTATAACTGTATAGCAGATCCTGTCCTTTCTAATGGGAGCATGTCGTACCTTGTTACTGTGGCCCTGCTCTGTGTGTCTTTAAATTCTTATTGAGGTTTTTCATTAAAATTTGTCAGCCGTTGGATTCACTGCATACCCTATAACTGTATAGCAGACCCTCTACTTTCTAATGGGAACATGTCGTACCTTGTTACTGTGGCCCTGCTCTGTGTGTCCTTAAATTCTTAGTGGGGTTTTTCCTAAAATTTGTCAGCCGTTGGATTCACTGCATACCATATAACTGTATAGCAGACCCTCTCCTTTCTAACGGGAACATGTCGTACCTTGTTACTGTGGCCATGCTCTTTGTGTCTTTAAATTGTTAGTGTTTTTTTTCAAAAATTTTGGCCACCCTTGCAGTCACAGCATGGGCATTACCACTATAGAAGACCCGCTCCTTTATAATGGGAACATTTTTTTTACTGAGACCCTCCTCTATGTCTCTTCAAAGGGGTATTAGGTTGCGTCCAAATTTTTGACAACCCTTGCAGTCACTGGATGCGCAATAACAGTATAGGAAACCCACTTGTTAATAATGGGAACAACAAAGCATAGCCCTCTGATGGCTCTCTAACAATAGCTAGGGCCGACTGCTGGCCTTTTAAGAATAGTAAGGGCCGTCTGATGTCCCTATAAAAATAGGCTTTATGACTTTCAGAGTCCCTCCATCATAAATAAAACAGGATGTGTCTGATGACACAACATTGCC
This sequence comes from Phyllobates terribilis, assembly GCF_046119375.1. Taxonomy (NCBI): domain Eukaryota; kingdom Metazoa; phylum Chordata; class Amphibia; order Anura; family Dendrobatidae; genus Phyllobates; species Phyllobates terribilis. The sequence goes on along the minus strand of NW_027363005.1, from coordinate 1,493,787 downwards.
AGATGAGGTTGTAAAATGTTAAAGTGACATTTCCCGGTGAATGCATTTTTCATAAAAAATAACATAAAAAAACATAACAATAGGATCTTTCTTTAGTATAAAAAACAGCATCACCAATTTAACCTCAATGTAATCACATTGTTCAGCTCATGTACCTCCTCCTCCATCTCCGAAATGACCACATCAGTCACAAGCTGACAGCACTGCAGCACTGCCTTGGCCAAACAGCAACAGGCTGTGCTGAAGATAACATGCTTAATGCTTAATTGACAAACCGCCCAGCGCTGCATAGTTGTTGAAAGCTGTAACACAGCAGCTTGATCTGTGGCTCTCACCGCTGAACATACAGCCAGGCATGGTCATGTGTTACAATGGGCGGAACCTGGTGACAGAGAAATGACAACCGGGGTAGATAAGGTTTCCCTCTATGCCAGTCCTTTCACAGAGCTAAAGAATATGGCTGTGGTGAAATACAACTCCCACTGAGAAGCTGTTTCAGATTGAAAAACATTGTGCCCACCAGAGGATTTGTTTCTGAGAGCTAACCTTTCTCACCCGCTCAAGAGCCCCATAGCAGCTGCAAAGTTAGCGCTATCATGAACTCTCCTGAGGTAGAAGCCAAGGCACACCAGAGAATTCTCTGGTGGGACTGTCCAACCCTGCTGAGAAGCAGTCCTGGCTAAGAAAAGTGTGTGGGAAGATTCCAGGACACTCTATTTTTACTGAGGAGGAAACACATGCAAACATGGGGAGAACATACAAATTTCTTGCAGATGTTGTCCTTGCTGGGATTTGAACCCAGGATCCCAGTGCTGCAAGACTTCAGTGCTAACCACTGATCCAATGTGCTGCCGTTCACCCTCTAATATCTAACAGGCTGGAGAAACTTGAACCTACTGCCACTCTATCATCAGCTCCTTTGTGAGAAAATTTATTTGGGCAGCCACTCAGTCTACCAAATAAAATTCCAGAGAAGGAAATTGAGTATGGCTTCGCTACTGGTACTGGGGGCAGTGCTAATACCATGGTGTTGTACCATAGTTTGCTGGAAATATTCCAGGCTGGTAGGAGGCAAGAAAATTCCCACAGAAAAGTACCAGCAGTAATGTTCAGACCACATTTCAAGTGCAAGCAGCTTTAGAGGACTTCCTGGGAGAAATGACACGCAGGGTAGATACGGTTTCCCTCTATGCCAGTCCTTTCACTGAGCTAAATACAACTCTTATCAAAAAAAGTTGTGGACTGGCTCCGTACCGTCCCTGGCCACATTCACCTGTCCACGTGTTTGTGGTTAGGCAGTCCTTCTTAGTAAGTGCACTGGGTAGGGCATGGGTACTGTTGTGGGACCCGTGCTTGTGGAAGGCGAAGGCGATACCGGGAAAAATACTGGCGGCTGGGGACCGAGTATGGACACCCGGCCGCCGCCTGCATGAGGTTGTGAAAAGCTTCCATCTCCACAAGCTTAAAAGGCCATATTTCAAGTGCAAAGAGCTGCCCAGAAATCTGTCAGTTTAGTGTTGCGGTCTGTGGGTGGGTGGGTGGCTGGCTGCATACTTGCAATTGCATTCCAAGTAAAAGAAAACTAAGCAGATGATGGCCTCTATCATCATCATGGCCTCACCTCGGCACTATGAACTCTCCTGAAGGAGAAGCCAGGGCCCGCCGGAGGAGTCTCCGGTTCTCTGGTGGGCCCGTCCAACCCTGCCGAAAAGCAGCCCTGGCTAAGAAAAGTGTGGGGGAAGGTTCCCGGACACTCTATGGCTGCTTTTTTAATGCGGATCAGCCATGCTTATGCATGTTATTTCTCAAAACGCATTACGGATCAGGCCATTTTCCAACTCTGTATTCAAGAAATTAAATGCGCAAAGAAAGATGTGTGTGTGTCAAAGCACCATTGACAAGTGCAAGTTGATGTTGGATGGGCTGCCATTGCTTCTGCAACAAGCTCATTTACAGGATTTTCTGGGAGAAATGACACGCAGGGTAGATACGGTTTCCCTCTATGCCAGTCCTTTCACCGAGCTAAATACAACTCTTAGCAAAAAAAGTTGTGGACTGCCTCCGTACCGTCCCTGGCCACATTCACCTGTCCACGTGTTTGTGGTTAGGCGGTCCTTCCCAGTAAGTGCACTGGGGCGGGCACGGGTAATGTTATGGGACCCGTGATTGTGGAAGGCGGAGGCGATACCGGGAAATATAGTGGCGGCTGGGGACCGAGTATGGACACCCGGCCGCCGCTGGCATGAGGTTATGAAAAGCTTCCGCCTCCACGAGCCTAAAAGGCCACATTTCAAGTGCAAGCAGCTGTCAAAAATTTGGCAGTATAGTATTGCAGCCTGTGGGTGGGTGGCTGCCGGCATTCTTGTGCTTGCATTCCAAGGAATGGGGTAGGGACAACTGAACACTGCAGTGGGACAAGGACGTGGACGGTGATTGTTTCAAGTCTGCAACGACAGGTGCATGGCGGGAGGCATCTTCGCATGTGCTAAGGATCACTTATGATGGGCACACATTTAGGCAGTGACCTGGGAGTCAGAGATGTTTCCAGAGGTCTTCCCCTTGCTGTTCCCATGTCTTTTCAGCACTGTATGCATGTGTCTGATGATGTGTCACACACCACATGGCCAGATAAGGTTGTAAAATGTTAAAATGACATTTCCTGGTGAATGCATTTGTCTTGGTTGAAAGCAATGCAAAAGTGCAAAAACGTGTCAAAAATGCTACGTGTGTAGGAGTATTTTTGTTTTTGTTTATTTATTTTGCCTTATATACAAGTCATCACCCTGGAAAGGATGTTCCTTACGCCGTAAAAGTGGCGTAATACTCTGACGACGTTGTTGACAGCAGTGTTCTGGGAGTCAGAGATGCTTCCAGGGGTCTTCCCCATGTTGTTCCCATGTCATTTGAGCACAGTTCCCATCGATTTGGGTAATTTTTAGGCCCTCTGCAGACCGCCGTGGGGAGCCACCTGAAAAATGCTCAAGTTTCCCCTAGACTTATATTGGGCTCATTGATCGGGTTGAGCACCCGAGTATTTCAATTTGCTCGACCCGAGCAACGAGTACTCGAGCATTTTAGTGCTCGCTCATCACTAATGACAACCAAAAACATCCAAATAATCCTGATCAAAAAGTTCACATACCCTGGTGATTTTGGCCTGATAACATGCACAGAATTTGACACAAATGGGTTTGAATGGCTACTAAAGGTAACATCCTCACCTATGACCTGTTTGCTTGTAATCAGTGTGTGTGCATAAAGCTGAGTGAGTTTCTGGGATCCAGCCACTGACTTTTCTGGATTTTGAGATGGGGAAAGCAAAAGAATTATCAATGGATCTACGGGAAAAGGTAGTTGAACTGTATAACACAGGAAAGGGAGGCAAAAAGAGTATAACACAGGAAAGGGATACAAAAAGATATCCCAGGAATTGATAATGCCAGTCTGCAGTGTTCAAACTGTGATTAACAAATGGAAAATCAGATGCTCTGTAAAAACCAAACCACAGTCAGGTAGACCAACAAAAATTTCAGCCACAACTGCCAAGAAAATTGTTCGGGATGCAAAGAAAAACCAACAAATAACATCAGCTGAGAACACACTTAGGGGTGTACTCACTTTTGTTGCCAGCGGTTTAGACATTAATGGCTGTGTGTTGAGTTATTTTGCAGGCACACCAAATTTACAGTTAAACAAGCTGTACACTGACTACTGTACATTGTATCAAAGTGTCGCATCTTCAGTGTTGTCCCATCAAAAATATATATATGTATTCCGGCCCATTTTTGGAGTTTTGTGTGAAATTATGTCCAATTTGCCTTTTTTTTCTCAGTTTTTTTGTGTTGTTCCAATAAACACAAAGGAAATAAACATGCGTGTAATAAAACATGTGTAATTTTCTGAAACAATTTCAAGGGTGCCAGCACTTTCCGCCATGACTGTATATGCAAGTAGAGTCCTTAACCCCTTTACAACCCAAAGTGGTTTGCACGTTAATGAGAAGGCCAATTTTTACAATTCTGACCACTGTCACTTTATGAGGTAATTACTCTGGAACGCTTCAACGGATCCCCCTGGTTCTGAGAATATTTTTTCATGACATATTGTACTTTATGATTGTGGTAGAATTTCTTCGATATCACTTGTGTTTATTTGTGAAAAAACAGATATTTGGCGAAAATGTTGAAAATTTTGCAATTTTCAAAATTTGAATTTTTATGCCCTTAAATCGGAGAGATATGTCACACAAAAAAAGTTAATAAATAACATTTCCCATATGTCTACTTTACATCAGCACAATTTTGGAACCCAAATTTATTTTTATTAGGGAGCTATAAGGGTTAAAATTGACCAGCGATTTCTCATTTTTCCAACAAAATTTACAAAACCATTTTATTAGGGACCGCATCACATTTGAAGTCACTTTGAGGGGTCTTTATGACTGAAAATACCCAAAAGTGACACCATTTTTAAAACTGCACCCCTCAGTGAATCGGGTCATCATGGCAACATCCGGGAAGCCGCGGCACACATTGCTGGAAACCGGCAGGAGAGGTGACTATCCCGATCACCTCCCCTTGCCCCCGCAATGCTGCGAACGACTTCGATCGCAGCATTGCGGGGGTTAATGTGCGGGACCTCTCCCAGCACATAGCACCGGGTGTCAGCTGTGACAATCAGTTGACACCCGGCGGCGATCACGCCCGCACAGCCTGTGTGCGGGCGCGATCGCAAAGATGTACTAATACATATCAGGCTCTTAAGTCCCAGGGCGCAGATACGTATCAGTACGTCTTGGGCTTTAACCCCTTAATAACATCTGACGTACTAATACGCGTCTGTGCCCTGGGACTTAAGAGCCAGACTCGTATTAGTACGTCATCGCGATCGCGCGCGCACATAGGCTGTGCGGGCGCGATCGCCGCCGGGTGTCAGCTGATTGTCACAGCTGACACCCGGTACTATGTGCAGGGAGCGGTCCTGCACCGCTCCCAGCACATTAACCCCCGCGATGCTGCGATCGAAGTCGATCGCGGCATTGCGGGGGCAAGGGGAGGTGATCGGCGATACTCACCTCCTCTTCCGGCTTCCAGCGCAGTCTGCAAAGGCTTCCCGGGTGTTGCCATGACGACCCGATGTCGTCATGACAACATCCGGGTCACCAGAGAGCAGGAAGATTGCTTGGACATGCGCAGTGCATCTCCAAGCAATCTTCACACTGTGCATTTCTGACAGCCTTCATGGCATAGGGATGGTGCTCCATTCCTGTGCCATGCAGGCGATCAGAAAAAAAAAAAGTGAAAGTCCCAGAGTGGGACAAAGTAATAAAGTGTATAAACTGTGTGAAAGTGGAAAAAAAAAAAAAAAATGTGCAAAAATATGATAAAAAAATAAAAAAAATAATACACCAAAAATAAAAATATAATGTACCCATCAATAAATATTATTATAAAAAAAATATTTGGTATCGCCGCGTCCGGAAAAACCTGACCTATAAAACTGTCCCACTAGTTAACCCCTTCAGTGAACACGGTAAAAAAAAAAAAAAAAAAACGAAGCAAAAAGCAATGCTTTATCACCATACCGCCAAACAAAAAGTGGAATAACACGCGATCAAAAAGACGCATATAAATAAAAATGATACCGCTGAAAACATCATCTCGTCCCGCAAAAAACAAGCCGCCATACAGCTCCATCAGCCGAAAAATAAAAAAGTTATAGCTCTCAGAATAAAGCGATACTAAAAAATATTTTTTTCTATAAAATAGCTTTTATTGTGTATAAGCGCCAAAACATAGAAAAATGATACAAATGTGGTACCGCTGTAAACGTACTGACCCGAAGAATAAAGCTACCTCATCAATTTTACCACACGCGGAACAGAATAAAAAAAAAAAAAAAAACAATTCCTGAATTGTTGGTTTTTGTTTATTCTGCCTCCCAAAAATCGGAATAGAAAGCGATCAAAAAATGTCACGTGCCTGAAAATGGCACCAATAACAACGTCAAGTCATCCCGCAAAAAACGAGCCGTCACATGACTGTCTGCCAAAATCTGGAAAAATTATAGCTCTCAAAATATGGCGATGCAAAAACTAGATTTAAAAAAAAATGCGTCTTTTAGTGTGTGACAGCTGTCAGTCATAAAAACCCCATATGATTCTGGCATTGCTGTAATCACACCGACCCGAAGAATAAAGTCGTCTAATCACTTATACCGCACAAGGAACGGCGTCAAAAATAAACTCTTGGGTTAGGATTGGGCTAGGGTTAGGGCTGGGTTTGGGGCTAGGGTTGTGCTGGGGCTAGGGTTGTGCTGGGGCTAGGGTTGTGCTGGGGCTAGGGTTGTGCTAGGGTTAGGGCTGGGGTTGGGATTTTTTTCAAAAGTAAGAAAAAAAGATGACGATATGGCGACTAGTGTTGAGAGCAAGTGCTCGCTACTTGAGTTTGCATCGGGTGCTCTGGTATGCATTGAGTATCGTGGGTATTTGAGTGACATGCTCGAGTCTCTGCCCCATATGCTTCGCGGCCAAAAAACTTTACGGGGATTGCCTGCCATGCACGAGCGATCCCCACATGTTTTTTTTGGGGTGTCTAATAACCGTGAAACATGCGGAGCAGGGACTCGAGCATGTCACTCGAGCACACGCTGTACATGGTGCATACCTGAGTACCCGATGCAAACTCAAGTAGCGAGCACTTGCGCTCAAGAATAATGACAACTTTTCAATATGATGACCTAATGTAAACAAATTCTGTGCCGTACCTCTGGGTTCAAAATGTTCACTATACACCTTAATAAAATCCTTGAGGGGTATAGTTTCCAAAATGGGGTCACTTGTGGGGGAGCTCCAATGTTTGGGCACACAGGGGCTCTCCAAACGCGACATGGTGTCCGCTAACAAATTGAATGGAAAATCGGCTCAAATTGTTAGCGGACGCCATGTTGCGTTTGGAGAGCCCCTGTGTGCCCAAACATTGGAGCTCCCCCACAAGTGACCCCATTTTGGAAACTAGACCCCCGAAGGCACCTATCTAGATGCATAGTGAGCACTTGGAATCCCCAGGTGCTTCACAAATTGATTCGTAAAAATGAAAAAGTGAAAAAAAAAAAAACACTTTTTCATTTTTATGAATCAATTTGTGAAGCACCTGGGGTTCCAAGTGCTCACTATGAATCTAGATAGGTGCCTTGGGGGGTCTAGTTTCCAAAATGGGGTCACTTGTGGGGGAGCTCCAATGTTTGGGCACGCAGGGACTCTCTAAATGCAACATGGTATCCGCTAACAAATTGAATGGAAAATCGGCTCAAATTGTTAGCGGATACCATGTAAAGTAGACATGTGGGAAATGTTATTTATTAACTCTTTTGTGTGACATATCGCTCTGATTTCAGGGCTTAAAAATTCAAATTTTGAAAATTGCAAAATTTTCAAAATTTTCGCCAAATTTCCGTTTTTTTCACAAATAAACGCAAGTGATATCGAAGAAATTTTTCCACAATCATGAAGTACAATATGTCACGAAAAAACAATCTCAGAATCAGGGGGATCCGTTGAAGCGTTCCAGAGTAATTACCTCATAAAGTGACAGTGGTCAGAATTGTAAAAATTGGCCCGGTCATTAACGTGCAAACCACCCGCGGGGCTTAAGGGGTTAAAGAAGTTAAAATTATGTGAAAATGGGAAAAGTCACAAAACTTTGCAACTTTTCAAGAGCTTTATGCCAGTTTTCTGGCAAAAACACTGGTGAATCGGGTTCATAATCTCTAATCCTTTCAGCTCCCTTTAATTAGACTACTTTCAACAAACTAATTATAAGTATTGGGTCTGTTTTTTTTTTAATGCTTTTAAAATAATTGTAAATATTTTCAATCCCCTTTTGTTATAAGGATTTCCCAAAAATTAGCTAATCATAGGTTGTCCTGCATTCGTGACAGTGATTGACTGCGCGGTCACTTGGAAGTTTACATTGGCATCACTACAGGGCCGGTAAAGAAGGACTGTCAGGGACCCCCAGAGTGTGGTAAAATGCGCCAACTAATTCATAATTCATTTAATTCTCACACAATATACTAAGTTAGTGTAAGTCTACAAAAAAGCAACAAAACTTGGTGCTAAAAAAATTGAGCATAACTTTTTGAAAAATGAACCAGGTTATGCCAAATCTTACATATTTTGTGACTTTGTGATCAGTTATCAACACAAATATTTTACTCAAATTACCAGATCGATGGATAAGCATTGGGACTTTTCCCTAAATCTCTCCAAAACATCACCGCTTATAGAAGACCACCCTCATATCCAGATCAGATTTTCTGTGAGAGATGCCCAGATTCATAATATAGTATGCCTACTGGCCATCTATGAGAAGTCCACCCCAATGGAAGTCCAGTTATTAAAGAGGATTTTACTGTTTATATAAGGGGCAGACAATGACAGTGAAGGGCCCTTAATCAGGACTTCTGATCTGGGCCCCCCACCCTCCATCAGGCACCACCTACATATACATTTCCATGTATATTTATATTAGGCACACATATAAAATTTGCACATGCTAATACTCTATACACATTTTAACGTATGCATATACATAGTGCACACAAACATAAAATACAGACATACACATAAGATGCACATACACAGTATACAGTCCCGGTAGTCCTCATAGTTTTAAGCATGGACCCTGGCAAATTGTAGACGGACTTTTATTGTTCATGGGCTTTAAGGGAGAGAGGCTTCCTTTGTGGAGGACACTCATGAATGCCATTCATTTGCAGTGTACACCGTGTCGTGTTATGGAAAACACTCACCCTAGTTTGGCTTTCTACTTCTTCAGCTAATAGCAATGAATTTGCCTGTCGATTTTCTTCTCATCAGAAGATGCTTTTGTTTAGATGTTAGCTTCCATCTGACTGATAAGAAAAGCTTTGCTGATCTTCTTGTAGACTTCACATTTTTTGTAAAGAAATTATTTTCTTTCTCAGAAATGTCTTGTGACATTTCTCTTCTATGTGGTGCCACTTACCCTTCTCATCAGAGGACGCTTTTGTTTAGGTGTTAACTTCCATAGTCGGCCTGGACGTCTCTGTAAGATGGTTGCAGTTCCATCTTTGTTATAGTTTTGCATCACTTTTGCTACAGTATTCTGACTGATAAGTAAAGTTTTGCTGATCTTCTTGTAGACTTCACATTTATTGCAAAGAAATTATTTTCTTTCTCAGGTTTTGTGACATTTCCCTTCTATGTGGTGCCATTGCTGATAGCATGAAATGGGAAGGAGTTTTCTTTATTAAGTAACTTCCTTTTACAGACACCTGTCTGCTGGACATCTGTTTAATGAATAATTACACTTACTTGTGGTTCAGTTCTTGTTAATTAGAATTTTGTTGTCTAAACTTAGCTTTTCTCTTAAGACTGTTACTGGGATGTTCTCATTTTTGAAACATGATCTTGAATGAGTTTGTTAAGAAAATTACTTTTTTGGGGTCTGCAAAATACCAAATCTTGTTTGCATTCAATGGCTCAAATTTGCGAGAGTATTTTGTAGTATGGTATCTCATATAAAATGATGATTCTGAAAGGAAACTACAGGTTTGCTGACAAATCTATTTGGGTGTACTGATTTATGCTAAACACTGTATATATATATATATATATATATATATATATATATATATATAAACCTTATAAGTTTGGTATCACAGTAATCGTACTACTGACTCTGAATCATTTTGCCAGTTTGTTTTTACAACACAATACACACTGTAAAATGAAGGAGCCCAAACCTGGCATTTTTTCTCATTTTTCAACACATTATATGATAAAATGAATGGTGTTGTTCAAAACTACAACATTAAGCGTCAGCACACTGTGATTTGCTGATCTGTAAGATGCGTTCTTTGTGCTGTGAAAATACACAGCTGTGATATCTCACCAAATATTCATAGTGGGAACTTAAAATTATGTTTTTCTGCCATGATTAAGGATGGTTTGGATGTATGAAACATGTTGACCTTTTATTTCTATCTTTGTGGAATTAAGGCTGCATGAACCAGTCACCAACCATTATCTGTATATGTACAAATATTAAGCGCTACTGAGTGCTGTAGGAAAAACTTAGAATAGTGAGGTGATTTGATAGTCCTGCTACAAATAATCTGTTTCTACTGCACACTTAAAATCTCTGATAGTGGGAATGAACATGATTGCCTGCAGTAGTGCACTCCTGAGAGCTGGTGCAGCAGAGAAAATGTCTTGGACATGAGAGTGGGAGGTCCTGATTATGGAGGATGTTAATCTTAGCTCATTGGAGTGTAGATATGGTAGAGATGCAGGACTGTGCAGCAGGGTGCAGAGGTTTGTGGATGAGTGTAATGACTGGTACAGGGTGGAGGCACCAGTGTAACTGCTGGACAGAAATATGAGACTGACTGCTGCATTAAGGATAATGAGAAATACATTTAGTGAGAAGAAGAGCAATTAGTGAGTTACAAGTATTTGTGAATTCAAGACAAAAAGGAATCAGAGCAACAGTAACAGATTTTACTTTTTTTTAATTAATAATGGGATGAATAAAATCGTGAACATTATCAAAAGACTAAATCAAAGTCAGGAAGATAGCCGAGGTCAGATACCAGGTGATCAGTAAATGACAAGTCAGACGAGCAGTATGAATACCGCGGAGCCCGATGACAGAGGCGTTACTGAAACTTGTCCAGGTTGACCAGTCAGAAGGCCACAGGTAGATGGTGAAGGTCCTTCTATACAGCTCCAGCAGTGATGATGGATCTGCTGGACTTCAGGGCGCTAGATGCTTAGGTGTCCCGTCTTTTAGATGGTTTTAGGGCAACAGTGACAGCATGCAAATGCGCGAGCAGCCCTGGATAATCCACGCCGGCAGGATGATAAGATCCGGCGGAAGATGGAACCTATGACAAGAGAAATAAATATAATGTAAGTGATAGGACTCCATATTACATGATAATGCTGTGCAGTCACTGTGGCCGGACGGCAGAGGAATATTATCATACAGAGGTCAGGGGTCATTGTCAGCAATCATACATGTGACAATCCCATCACTGACAGATGACATCTACTCCACATGAATTATTCTCACTGACATCACACAACATGGAGTTGATTCTCACACTTACCTCGTCTCTTTTTCCCATTTTTTCCATTTTCTGAGTTTTGTTGCTCCATACTCAGATTTATTGCCGATTTTCTTTCTTCATGAGATGGAAATTCTGATGAAAAATTAAAAAAAAAAATCAATAACAATATCTTCTTATAGGATCTGCTTTGTCATAATATGGATAACATAAGAGACCTATAGTATTGTATAAAACCATGTGGGAATATTTGAGCCTTGAAGTCAACATTCACATTGCTGGTGCTGTAGACATGTACATACCTGGCAATGGGGACGAGGGTGGCAAGATGGTAACAGCATAGTCTGTATTACATACAGGAACAGATACTTTCTGCCTGTTTGAAGAAGAAAAACATGTAAATCTCAAGTAAACTCCGTATAAAAGGGGTTGTCTCACTAGAAGAACACCGACTATAAGGCCTAGTAGGACATATGACTGTCATAGTGGGGAAGGTCTTCTGCTCAAGACTACCTTTTATAGAGAGCTGAGAGGAAAACAACTACCAAGAATGGCCGGCATTTCATACTACATCTCTCCTACAGTGAGGGCAGCACTAAAAGTGCATGACCGGCCACAATTATGGGCTGTTATATCCAACAATTCCGAAAGCTGAAAGCACAATGACCCATAACCATGGGGCGGTGGATGCTGCATTTGATATTATGGTATTTATGTCCTATATTTGATGTTGTGCACATATATCAGCCTGGAGCTCCCAGTAATGACCCCATAATCTACTCACATTTCTGAGATGTTTGTGTTCGATTCTGGTGTACACTCTGGAGGGGCCTTGGGATCCTCGTTGTTCACCATCCCGTTAGTGGTGGTAGAGTGCTAAATGTGGATAACAATAAGTTATTAAATATATATACTTTTTAATTTTATAGATCCTTTTTTGTACATATTTTGGATTTATCGATCACATACTTACTTTAGAAAGCCTCTCAGAAGATGATGATGCAAATATTCGGAAGATAAAGTTCTCATCGTCCTCACTTGTGCCCTCCTTATCCTCTGAGATCAGATGGTTGTTTTCATCAGAGTGATCTACAAGACATAGGTAAGGAAGGATTGTTAGAGGGTGTCAGTATAACACAGTCGCTATATCTCACTAGGTTAAAAGATGATGCAACGTAATAAACAGAATACATGAAAAAAAACTCCTGTACAAAATTAGGGAAATAGGGATACAGTACGAACCCATGGTCAACATAGCTGAGATCCATGAAACATGGATAACATAGTAGACCAGAAAAACCATGTGGAAATATTTGAGCCTTGAAGTCAACATTCACATTGTTGGTGCTGTAGACATGTACATACCTAGCAATGGAGACGAGGGTGGCAAGATGGTAACAGCATAGTCTGTATTACATACAGGAACAGATTCTTTCTGCCTGTTTGAAGAAGAAAAACATGTAAATCGTAAGTAAACACAGTATAAAATGGGTTGTCTCACTATAAGAACACTGACTATAAGGCCTAATAGGACATATGACTGTCATAGTGGGGAAGGTTTTCTGCTCCAAACTACCTTCCATGGATCAGAACACAACTACCAAGAATGTCTGGCAAGTAATACTACAGCTCTCCTACAGAGTAGGCAGTGCTAAAAATGCATGACATGCCACAATTATGGGCTGTTATCTTCTGCATTTTCTGAAGCCAAAAGTACAATGACCGTTAACCATGAAACGGTGAATGCTGCATTTGATATTCTGTTATTTATGTCCTATATTTGGTGTTGTGTACATAGATCAGCCTGGAACTCCCAGTAATGAAGTAATGACCCTTTCTAATCTACTCACATTTCTGAGATGTTTGTGTTGGTTTCTTGTGTATACTCTGGAGGGGCATTGGGATCCTCATTGTTCACCATCCTGGTAGCGATGGTACAGAGCTAAATACGGATAAAAATAAGATATAAAATATTTTTTTATGTACTTTTAGAGTTTTTTTTCTTTTTTTTTACATATTTTGGATTTATTAATCACATACTTACTTTACAAAGCTTTTCAGAAGATGACGTAAAATTTTGGAAGTCAAGGCTCTCATTGTTCTCACTTGTGCCTTCCTCATCCTTTGAGACCAGATGTTTGTTTATATCAGAATGATCTACAAGAAATAGGTAATGAAGTATTATTAGAGGTTGTCAGTATAACACAGTCACTATTTATCACTAATATTAATGGGAACAGATGATCACATATTAGGGAAGATGAGACAAACAGTCGCTTAGTCTAGATGACGTCTCCTTCTACTTACTGATAAATAAGCTGGTGTCTGCGTCTGAAACAAGCTGAGGAACATACTCCAGCTCCTGGCTCAGAATGTTGTCAAAGTCCAAGTCACTCAGGAATGGATGAACCTTGATCTCAAATGCTCCTCCTAGAAAAAGAAAAACAAAAGTGATGCGGACATAGTCAGGGATGGCTCCATATCTGAACAGTTTATCGTAATCTGAACTAATGACAAAACTGAGCCGACATGAAGGAAATAAACTGGAAGTCTTAGTGTGGAGAACTAGAAATACAGTAGATGAGCTGATAGAGAAATGCTGATCTTCATGGACATGAGCGATATGTCCTTGGTCTAATAAGGGAATATTAATACTAGTATATCTGTTACCTGTCCCAAGTCTACGCACAGGATTTCTTCTGAGCAGCTCAGTGATGAGATTCTGAGCATCCAGGGGTGGAGCGCGATCACAATTCCAAATTAGTTCTCCTGTTACATAGAAAATTACAGAAAATAAAACCTCTTTACTGGACTGTAACTTAGAGCAAAGGAAATAACTAAACAAATGTAACCAATCAACGCAATGATCGGATTATTCTACTCACCAATGACAACCCTTTTATAAAGCTCAGTGAGGGAATCAGAATCAAATGGTACACATCCCAGCAGGAATTTATACAGGATGATCCCCAATGACCACCAGTCAACAGGTCTTCCATAGCCTTCTTTCAGGATGATCTCTGGGGCTATGTAACATGGGGTGCCACAGAACTGGAAACCAACAGGACATAGAGATGAGAATCGATGAAACAATTATTATGACAAGATATCATCGTTAAAACACAATGCAGAAGATAAAATATTAGTGGAAAAGTTCTCTAGAAAGGAAGAACGTAGAGAAGAGACAATAGTGTGATGAGATTTGCAAATAACAAGCTAAGTTCTTGTAGGTGATGCTGACCTCACGGTCCTGGAACTCTCTGGAGATGTCCACTGCTAATTCCTTGTAGGTGTTGGTTTTCGGTATCATTAGACCAAGTTTTGAAATCCCAAAATCGGTAACTTTAATATGTCCAGTAGATGTAATCAGGAGGCTGCAAAAGAGAAGATGGTTTTAGCCTCACAGACTGAATGATAATAAATGACAACTTTCCCCACTTTATTATACTTCGGGGGCACTTACTTTTCCGGCTTCAGGTCTCTGTGCACCACACCGTAACTATGCAGGTATTCCACGGCAAGTACCGCCTCTGCAAAGTACAAGCGGGCCATGGGGACAGAGAAAGGACCCCTGGTGCTTAGAAGGGTCCCACAGTCTCCACCTATAGAAGAAAGGAAATATGACCGGTGAGGGGTTTATACAGCAGATGACCATGATATACCACGAGCAGATAACCATGATGTATAATGAGCAGTGAGCGGAAACATCCTGGGGAGATCACACAGATAGTGGCGTACATAGAAATCACAAGACCCCATATCAAAAGTTGTAATTGCCCCCCACCCTAAAAAATAAAAAAGAAATATATTTATATCCCTGTTGAAGCAGCTTGGTGTTCTCACCAGCAATACAACTTTTATGGTCATTTTAGAGTATGATGCTCCCAAAAATGCCCACACCCACACTCAATGAGTATGGTATCCCCACAGTGAATCCTCCTAAGGAGGCCACCACTTAGAAGGAGGCCAGCCACAACCCCCTACTCGGTGTGATGGCACCCACAGCAACCCTCCCACTCAGGATAATGGTTCCCACAGTCCCTCACACAATATAATGGTCCGCATAACTCCCCACTCAGTATGATGTCCCCACACAGAATGGGGGCCTCCATATAGAGTGAGGACCCCCACAGCACCCCACTTAATATGATGACCTCCACTCAGCATTCACAGTCCCCCCATATCTAGTCATACGGCCCCCTTTCAGTATTTTGGCCCCTACTAGCCACCTACTCAGTATTTTTGCCCCCACCAGCCCCACCTCCTTGAAGAAGCAAATACCGCTGAAATTGTGTTGACAGGTGGAGGGATGCTGCCCACTGCCGAGCGTCGACAGACCCCCTCCGACTGATGAGCCCCATAGCGCCCCTGCACCAAGATCAATGAATTTACGAGCATCTTGGTAATAGATAACCTATAGTAAATGCTCTGTGGGGATGTAACCAACAATGTCCTAATGATATGAGCAGTGATAAGATGAAAGCAGACATGGGCTGAATATAATACAATAGATGTGTCTTACCTCCTACATACTCCATGACCATACACAGGTGAGATCTAGTTGGAAAGGAGCAGAGCATGGAGACCACAAAGGGACAATCAGCAAATGTTAAGATGTCCCTCTCCAGAAAGGCCCATTCCAATCTCTGTGCAGTATTTAGGTTCCGCTTAGCCATTTTCTTCATAGCAAAGGTCTGGTGTGAGTCTTTATGATGCACTAAGTAGACGGCCCTGGAGAGAAGGAGAATCCATCGGTTATAATAAATCCTTATTAATAATCCATCTATAGAAATCATTATATGTTTAACACTGGTATCCAAGGGGTAACATTTCTCCTTGCGGAGAGTGAAATGTTAAGCTTGTCAAGGTGAGGAGACTTTTAAGCCTCAATGATCCTCTGGGAAATATGCAAATTGTCTCTTCAGAGAGGAAGAGAACTAGAACACTAGTGCCCCTTATAGGAAGTAGTAATCCTAAAAGTCAATATCGACCCTTTAACGAGCCTTATCATATGACATGGAATAATAGCCATAACCAAAAACTCAATTTTCGGACACTATGTTTTGGGGTACAAGCACTCATCAGTGCAAAGTGTGAGATATGGTTTGGCTGGGTGAGAGGCATCTGACCGGGATCCAAGCGGTAATGTTTCTCCTTGCGGAAAAAGCCATGTTAAGCATGTCAAGGTGAGGAGACTTTTAAGCTGCAATGCTCTTCTGGGAAATATGCAAATTGTCTCTTTTCAGAGAGGAAGAGAACTAGCACTCTAGTGCCACCTATAGGAAGTAGCAATCCTATTTCCCAGAGGAGCATTGTGGCTTAAAAGTCTCCTCATGTCCGCAAGGAGAAACGTCAACCCCTTGGATACCGGTCAGACACCTCTCACCCAGTCAAACCATATCTCACACTTTGCACTGAAGAGGGGCAGTACCCCAGAACGCAGTTCCTGCAAATTGAGATTTTGGTTTTGGCTATTATCCTAAGTCATGTGACAAGGCTTGTTAAAGGGTCGATATTGACTTTTAGGATTGCTACTTCCTATAGGTGGAGTTCTAGTTTGCTTCCTCTCTGAAGAGACAATTTGCATATGTTTAATACTAAAAGTCTGGCCGCCACTATAAATGCACATCTAGAAATACATAAAATAGCACTACATAGATCACCTATGCGAGGTCTCCACAATGCCACTTCTGCCGGAGCCATCACCCAGGTCACATTATAGATACGAGAATCTATCGAAATTCTCTTTGGGCAGATTCGCTATAACTGACCAAATACAATTTAGTGCAAATAAAATTGGTCCAAAATGAATGTGCTCCAGGGCTCTCTTCTGCTGCTGAGGCCAGTGATTGGGCCCACATGGTCATGGTGGAGGGTGTAGATGTCATTGACGTCAATATGGTGTCACCCTTCATGTGACCATGTGTAGCCAACTTCTCTGATCAGCTTCATAATGGAGCCCCCCCATCAAAACAAAGATCAGAGTGGAGAGCAGAAAAGCTCAGGTGGAGGAGGCAGCATAAGAACAGATGAGGGTCTAGCACAGGCGAATGTAATAATATTATATTGTTATATATTATATTATATGTAATTATATTATTTAAATCGCTTTCCTTACAGTTTGATTTGCTACAGATCACATAATTTCCCTATGATAACACTGAATGGCAGAGTGCAGGGGCAGAAGCATTGTCATAGGGAACCCTGAGAAATGTGGATTATGGCAACAGAAATCTCACCCAAAATTTCCACTGCTGATGAGTTTGGAAGTTTCATAGTCGCTCATATGCGGCTTTCTCGCCGGAACCAATGAATCGATCACGCTCTATAAAAGAATAAGAAATAATACTGATTTATTGAAGATGCAGGAAAAAAGTTACAGATGCAAAAACTTCTCCCCCCATATTATGTCCCAGATGATTTACACTGATATGATGTTGGGAGGATACAAACCGGACGCTGGGCAGACCTGGCGCTAGCACCCAGCACACCCAGGCAAGTGCCGGGGCCCTGAGTAGGCGAGGGGCCCACTTGCTGTCAGGCACCCTGGCGCGGTATGGGACCGGTGAGCAGAGGAGAGTGGTGCCAGCGCCAGCTAGTGGGCCTTGCTCCCCCCCCCAATGCTTGCTCAGGACCACGGCCGGCACAATACTTACCTCTCCACAGCTGGTGAGCAGTGAGGTGAGCATTTGATTTTTTTTTTCTATGTATGGAGGTATGGGGCATTATATGGGGGGAGAAGTGACATCCTGCATGGGGCATTGTATGGGGGGGAGGTAGGGACATCCTGCGTGGGGTATTATATGGGGGGGGGAAGTGACATCCTGCATGGGGCATTATATGGGGGGAGTGACATCCTGCATGGGGCATTATATGGGGTGAGAGGTGACATCCTACATGAGGCATTATATGGGGGGGGACATCCTGCATGGGGCATTATATAGGGGGGTGACATCCTGCATGGGGTATTATATGAGGGGGAGAAGTGACATCCTGCATGGGTCATTATATGGGGGGGGGAAGTGACATCCAGCATAGGGCTTTATATGGGGTGAGAGGTGACATTCTGCATGGGGCATTATATGGGGGGTGACATCCTGCATGGGGCATTATATGGGGGGAGTGACATTCTGCATGGGGTATTATATGGGGGGAGAAGTGACATCCTGCATGGGGCATTATATGGGGTGAGAGGTGACATCCTGCATGGGGCAATATATGGGGTGAGAGGTGACATCCTACATGGGGCAGTATGTGTTGGGGGGACATCCTGCATGGGGCATTATATGGGGGGGTGATATTCTTCATGGGCATTATATGGGGGGTGACATCCTGTATGGGCCATTATGTGGGGTGGGACATCCTGCATGGAGCATTATGTGGGGGGGACATCCTGCATGGGGAATTATATGGGGGGTGACATCCTGCATGGGGCATTATGTGGGGGGGATATACTGCATGGGGCATTATGTCTGGGGGACATCCTGCATGGGGCATTATGTGGGGTGGGACATCCTGCATGGGGCATTATGTGGAGGGGACATCCTGCATGGGGAATTATATGGGGGGTGACATCCTGCATGGGCCATTATGTGGGGGGGGCACAGCCTACATGGGGCATTATGTGGTGGGCACAGCCTGCATGGGACATTATGTGGGAGGGACATTCTGCATGGGGAATTATATGGGGGGTGACATCCTGCATGGGCCATTATGTGGGAGGGGGACATCCTGCATGGGGCATTATGTGGGGGGGGGCACAGCCTGCATGGGGCATTATGTGGGGGTCAAAGCCTGCATGGGGCATTATGTGGGGGTCACAGCCTGCATGGAGCATTATGTGGGGGGTCAAAGCCTGCATGGGGCATTATGTGGGGGGCCAGCCTGCATGGGGCATTATGTGTGGGGTCACAGCCTGCATGGGGCATTATATGGGGGCACAGCCTGCGTGGAGCATTTTATGGGGTCCATTATTCTATATGGAGCAATATATGGAGCTCATAATACGGTATAGAGGACTATGTGGTGCCATTATACTGTGTGGAGGACATTACTGTCCGGTCTGCACTGTGAGCTGTGAGGATTCGCCGCTTTCTGAGTTATTGTGGAATTTACAATAGATATCGCTCATGTAATGTAAGAAGTGAAATCTTCGGCCTTGTACTATATATATATATATATATATATATATATATATATATATATATATATATTTATCTGCGGTATCTGTGCATCATGAATCGTGGTATGTGTTAAAGGGGCCACTGAGACTCTTTCGCCCAGGGCCCACGAAATCCTGGAGCCGCCCTGCAACGGTCATCATACATTACTATAACATTCTGGATAATGTGGGAGATCACACAGAGGAGGACTTACAGGTAATCTGTCACCAGGTGTTTGCTATGTATTCTGAAAGCACCATGATGTAGGGGCAGAGACCCTGATTCCAGTGATGTGTTACTTACTAGGCTGTGTGTGGCTGTTTCAATAAAATCAGTAGATTATCACTAGAAGACTATCTGTCTAGCCAGGTAGTCCTATTGCTCTGTACCCCTGCCTCCACCACTGATTAGCAGCTTTCTGCCTATGCACAGTGTACACAGAAAGCTGCCAATCAATGGTGTGGGCGGGGTTATACAAGACTCAGCATTCAGAGCTCTGCAGCAGAAAAAAATAGTGATTTTATCACAACTACTCCACCGAGTAAAGTAATCAACACATGGAATCAGGGTCTCTGTCCCTGCATCATGCTTCTCTCAGACCAAATAGCATAAACCTGGTGACAGATTCCCTGTAATTCAAATGTAATTAACACCATAGGGTCATCTACACTTAGAATAGAGACGTCCCATGGTTGTATGGGGGATAATACTGGACGAGTCATTCACACCCCATGATCTGATGACACACACGCATCCCCCTCTATGATACTTACGGATTCTTGGATCTCCGGGATCTCACTAATTCCATTGTTAGGATTCGACAGCTCAGTTGTTTCTAAAATAATGATGAAGAAATGAAATGTATTAGAGGATATTATTCCTACATAGATAATACAGCAATATAACGGAGAAATGACAATATGTCTGTAAATGGGATTAATACTCGTTATATGGGGATTCTAAATATGAGAATATACGGGGAATCCATAGATAAATGTAATGTAAATGATGGAGGAACCCCTTCATAAATAACAAAAGACTGACCATCACTTCCGAAAAGAAAATGGGTGTGAACAGGTGCATACTAAGAGTAGCCATCCAAATATATAACTAACAAAGTTGCACTCTGTAACGCTATAGCATGTAAACATGAAATAAATTAAATTTGAATTGCATTACTGCTGTAGAAAATAGGATAAAAGGAAGATACTTAGCACATAATTTGGCCAATTCATGCATGGCCAGCAGCCACGGCAAGGCGACCTTCTTTTTCTGGGTGCATGCCAAGTAGCCACGGCAAGGTGACCCTTTTTTTTGCTGGGTGCATGCCCAGCAGTCACGGCAAGACGACCTTCTTTTGCTGGGTGCATGCCTAGCAGTCACGGCAAGGCGACCTTTTTTGCTGGGAACCTATCTCCACACATCAGCCCGGGGTGGTTTTAATTACAACAGGATCCTACCTACCCATATAAATGTAGGCTTCAGCCTAGGAGAGGATTCACATTAGGAGAGGATTCCAACAAAAAGATCGCCTTGTCATTGGCTGCTGGGCATTCATGAATTGGCCAAATTATGTGCTCAGTATCTTAGTTTTTTCCCATTTTCTAGAGCAGTAATGCAATTTAAATTTAATTTATTTCATGTTACTTGCTATAGCACTGCAGAATGGACCCTCCATCACATGAATGAGGAAGCCCCCACCCACGCTGCACATACGAGTGATGGTAAGAGAGCTGAAACATAGGAGAGATTTGCAAATTAGCCTGGAAGTGCACTGGGGGCGTGTCACTGCACTTGGATTTCTTCTTTCACGCCCCCAGCGCACTTCCATTCTGATTTGTATATGGTGTCTACTTTACATTTCTCCTGACTGGCACATTGGATTTCTACAAACAATTATTATTAGGGGACAATGGCCTATACCGTCACACCACTACTTCTATATGTAACAATGTGCTGCCAGGTTCCCATTACACAGAGTAGAGAGTAAATCTAACATTATCCTCCGTCCTCTGTAATATCTGGACATTTCCTTGTAGAAGGTCGGGTGATCGCTCACCTGTAATCAGATCGCTGTTCAGCTCCGGCTGACTCCTATTAGGGTCAGGGATTTTCGGGGTCACATTTTGCCCATATTTGGCGTCGCCTCCTGTTGTTTCCTGATAGATATAATATATATAATTAATATGTGGAAGATTTTACTAAATCACCAAATACATAAATCATGAAGGACTAAACCAACATTTACAGATGCACCAATTGTAACTATACAAATCCCGCGCCATCTTCAGACCTTTTCTCAGAAAGTCTCCTCAGATACGGTGGATTAAGATACGTCTATTAATATTGATCCTTACCGGGCGTTCCAATGAGCGTTCTAGTATAGACAGGACTTTTTCAGCCAGTTCTTTAAAGACAGCCAAATCTTCAGTCTGAGATCTTTCTTCAGCCTATAAAGAAGGAAAAATGGAAAAGAGAATTTTCAGATGAGAGCGGTCAGAATGGAGGCGGAAATTGTATGTGACATCGGTTCTCTGTCTGCAGATACAATGACTACATACTGTATTTGGGGACTCGTTGTGTTTTACCGTATTTTATGGACTATAAGATGCTTTTTTTTCCAAAATTTTTGACCTCCCTTCTAACACTCTCGCACCCCTCCAATCTATCCTAAACTCTGCTGTCTGACTAATCCACCTGTCCCCCCGCTATTCCCTGGCTTTTCCCCTCGCTCCGCCAATCCCTTCACTGGCTCCACATTACCCAGAGACTCCAGTTCAAGACCCTAACCTTGGCATGCAAAGCCACCCACAACCTGTCTCCTCCATATATCTGTGACCTAGTCTCCCGGTACTTACCTGCACGCAACCTCCGATCCTCACAAGATCTTCTTCTCTACTCCCCTCTTATCTCCTCTTCCCACAATCGCATACAAGATTTCTCCCGTGCATCCCCCCTACTCTGGAGCTCTCCACCCCAGCATATCAGACAGATTATTAATAATAATAATTGTCTGAATGTAGCTTACCAGGGGGGTGGCTGTGGTGGAGTGAGGTCACAGGAGGTGGGGTCACTGCTGCAGGAAGCCGGCAGTAGAAATGGGGCGCTCCTGCGGGCCAGCGGGGTGTCCAGGACGTGCGAGGCTGCGGGCCCTGGGCTTCAAGGAAATGTTAGCGGTGATTTAGGAGGGGAGTCCCCGCTCTGCCCATTGATTTTCTGGCGGTGGGCTTCAGGCAAATGGCCGCTGGAGGCAGTGCATGTGCAGATTTAGATCTCGGCTCAATGACGAGCTGAGATCTCAATTTGTGTATTGGCCATCTCCAGCAGCCTACTTCTTGAAGCCCACTGCAGAGAAATCAATAAGCAGAGCAGGGCCTCCCCTCCTGAATTACCGCTAACATTTCCTTGAAGCCCAGGGCCCGCAGCCTCGCACCTTCTGGACACCCCGCTCCTCCCAGCTTGGGGCCCACCGCAGCGCCCCACTCCTACTGCCGACTTCCTGCAGCAGCGACTCTGCCTCCTGTGACCTCGCTCCACTGCCACCACCCCCCTCAGTAAGAAACCGAAAATTCGGACTATAAGACAGGACTATAAGACAGACCCCCATTTTATTATAATAAATGTTTTTCCTATTTACCTCCCAAAAATTTTTGGTGCGTCTTATGGTCTGCAAAATACGATATATTAGAAGAAAAAGCTTCTATCCCTCCATTATTATCTATTAATATTGAGATGTTCTGTGCAGAGTGTCCGCCACTTACCTGGTGTAGTAATGTCCTGATGTTCTGAAGTAAATCCGTCAGATAGTCTGACGTTAGACGACGTTGTCGGTGTTTGGTCAGGCAATCCTTTACTAGCTCCATCACCAGCCGGTGAGTGAAGCTGAGGACGCCATCGGGTGGTAGAAGCACACTGTTAGGACGATTGATCATAAGGATCAACAATAGTGCTTTTACCTGAGAAATGTCCAAAACAATTCCAGCCATAGTGAAAAACTGCAAGTGCTATCAGTCACTATAGAGCCAAGAAAGGCACGGGTGAGCCTATGTGCATTGTATATATAGCGACTGTGAGCAGTGATGTCACCATCACCTGTGATGTCATCACGGAATCTTGTGATAGAATCTTCACGGAGCAGCTCTGCGCAAATAGAATGCGGCCTGGTAATATATAAAGTGAAAACACCATACAATTAACTACCCATGTTATCATGGCCGTTCTATTTTATATCCAATTAGAACACAACCAGGATAAAGGTGTGTTCACAAGTTGGATTTTGGCAGCATTTTTTTTCTACCTCAAAAATCAAAGGAGGCAGGAAAAACGCTGCTTAAAATTCAGGTGTTTTTACTTGTGTTTATTTTTCCATTCATTTGAATGGGTGAAAAATGCTGCAAAACCTCTGAAAGACTTGACAAGCTGCAGATTTAAAAAAAATGCAAAAAAACAGCATGTGAATGAGATTTCAGAAATGTCATTCACTAAGATGGTGCTGTAAAACACAGCATTTTTGCTGCAGAAGAAAAAACAGTGAATACACCCTAAAGATATCCTCAGTCATATTATGGGAAATATTGTATATTTCGCATTTATTATCTCACGTGTTTTTCTTCACCATAGAACTTTTAAGGCTGTGTGCCCACTATGCGTTTCTTAGGCGTTTCTGCAGCGTAACTTCCGCCGCGGAAACACTTAAAAAACGCTTGGTGATAGGTCTGCAATGGTTCCCAATGATAATCCGCATGTGCTATGCACATGCTGCAGAGATTTCCGCTGCGGATTATCATTGCGGAAAAATCCGCAGCACGTCCTTTAATTTTGCAGAGTCGCTGCGATTTAGCCGCCATTGACTTGCATTGGAACGCATAACATCCGAATGACTAAAAATACACATGTGGATACTATACGACTCAATGCATGGATGGTACCCGGGTCAGGAGATGAAGAGACTCTCCTCCAGACCCGGGTACCATAGTACCTGTAGTTAAAATAGAATTAAAATAAAAAATAAACATATACTTACCTTCTGATGGCCCCTGTCTGCTCCCGGCGGTGCTGCTGGCTCTTCGGCTGCTCGCGGTGGTAAAATGACCTTCCATGATGCCATTTAGTCATGTGACAGGTCAAGCGACCGCTGACATCGGCGGTCGCGTGACCTGTCACATGACTAAATGACGTCATGGAAGGTCCTTTTACAGCACCGTGATCCGCCGAAGACACCGGACGCACCGGAGAAGAAGATCGAGGACCATCGGAAGATGAGTATAATGTTTTTTTTTTATTTTTCACCATTATTATTCTTTTTTTTTATTATTGATGCTGCATTTGCAGCATTGTAACTTGGTCACACTATATAAATCCATGCCGGTTGCATGGAATTATATAGTGTGACCAAGTTGTCAAGCACTTTTCCAAGTGATGCTAAAATCACTTGGCAAAGCGCTTGACAATCCAGGGAGATGCAGAAACGCTTAGGAAAAATCCGCAGCATTTCTGCATCATGGTCATATATCCTAACTCATTGGCGAACTGTTATACAAGGCTATATTCACACTAGACGTTTTTTTAGCGGGCTTTTTTATGCAAATTTTCAGCTGCGTTTTACAGTACCAACAAAGTCTATGAGATTTCCGAAATCTCATGCACAAAGCTTGCTTATTTGTCCTCAGTATTTTGTGCTTTCCATGGCTTTTTGCAATAGAGTATGTCACTTGTTTCAGCGTTTTTCACCCATTAAAAAAAAGGGTGGTGGAAAAAAATGCTGAAAAAAAGCCTAGTGTGAACATTTTGCTGCGTTTTTAGTGAAAAAAGCAAGTATGTGACACACATTTACTTTTGTGATTTTCCCAAGTTTAAACCATCTTGTCTTGGTCACCTGATATAGCAGCTTGGATTATTACAGTTTAATTAAATTAGTGATGCCTACAAAGTAAACATTGGTTGAGCTAGGTGTGAGATTGAACAACACGTGTGGCCCAGGGAGGTGTGAAAATGAACAATGCCTGAGCAACTCAATGGCAAACCATAATGTGAAAGTAAATAGTGTCCTACAAATTCAATGCACTGCCAGGGTCTTAGATAAACTATTCCAGACCAATTCACCCCCCCCTATTACATTTGTAATGTGTACTTTTTCATGAACATATGTCTTGCAATGGTGACCTGTTTTCATGTGTCTATGGTGGAAGCAAAGCTGAACTTTGGGATCCTGAAAAACGCACCAAAAATGCACCAAGAACCACTGCAAAAAAACACACCAAAACCTGCGTTTTTGACGCTACTTCTTTCCTGCCAAGAGATTATGTTTTGCTGCAGAAAAAAAACACCTAGTGTGAATATAGCCTAAGACTTACTCTGCCAGCATTAATAGTCAATATTCTGTATACAAATAGGACTCCAATCCATGTATTCAGTTTATCATAAACAAGCCTGAGTTAATCTGCCAAATACACATAGTATGCTTTCTCATAGGTGAAATATAAATCCTGTTAAAGGTCCAAGTTGCAGCAGTTAAGTAGAACAAAACAGACCTCTTCATTCTTTGTAGGTGGAAAAACTTTCGAAATTTTCAGTGTATCAAGTACTTATACTCCTGACTGTATATAGTATAATTGCCGCACTGCTACATACAGGTGCTTCTCAGAAAATTAGAATATCATCAAAAAGTGAATTTATTTCAGTTCTTCAATCCTAAAAAATGAAACTCATATATTATACAGAGTCATTACAAACAGAGTGATCTGTTTTAAGTGTTTATTTCTGCTAATGTTGATGATTATGGCTTACAGCCAATGAAAACACAAAAGTCATTATCTCAGTAAATTAGAATTAACAAGAAACACCTGCAAAGGCTTCCTAAGCATTTAAAAAGGTCCCTTAGTCAGTTTCAGTAGGCTCCACAATCATGGGCAAGACTGCTGACTTGACAGATGTCCAGAAGGCAGTCATTGACACACTCCTCAAGGAGGATAAGCCACAAAAGGTCATTGCTAAAGAAGCAGCTGTTCACAGAGTGCTGTATCCGAGCATATTAATGGACGTGGAAGGAAAAAGTGTGGTAGAAAAAGGTGCACAAGCAACTGGGATAACCGCAGCCTTGAAAGGATTGCTAAGAAAAGGCCATTCAAAAATTTGGGGGAGATTCACAAGGAGTGGACTGCTGCTGGAGTCATTGCTTCAAGAGCCACCACACACAGACGTATCCAGGACATGGGCTACAAGTGTCGCATTGCTTGTGTCAAGCCCCTCATGACCAATAGACAACGCCAGAAGCGTCTTACCTGGGCCAAAGAGAAAAAGACCTGGACTGATGCTCAGTGGCCCAAGGTGTTGTTTTCAGATGAAAAGTAAATTTTGCATTTCATTTGGAAATCAAGGTCCCAGAGTCTGGAGGAAGAGTGGAGAGGCCACAATCCAAGCTGCTGGAGGTCTAGTGTGAAGTCTCCACAATCAGTGATGGTTTGGGGAGCTATGTCATCTGCTGGTGGAGGTCCACTGTGTTTTATCAAGACCAAAGTCAGCGCAGCCGTCTACCAGGACATTTTACAGCACTTCATGCTTCCCTCTGCCCACAAGCTTTATGGAGATGGAAATGTCATTCTCCAGCAGGACTTGGCCCCTGTCCACACTGCCAAAAGTACCAATACCTGGTTTACACACAACAGTATCACTATGCTTGATTGGCAGCAAACTCGCCTGACCTTTACCCCATAGAGAATCTATTATAGAGAATCTATGGGGTATTGTCAAGAGGAAGATGAGACCCCAGACCCCACAATACAGATGAGCTGAAGGCTGCTATCAAAGCCACCTGGGCTTCCATAACACCTCAGCAGTGCCACAGGCTGATCCCTCCATGCCACATTGCCGCATTGATGCAGTAATTGATGCACAAGGAGCCCGAACAACTATTGAGGGCATTTACTAAACATACATTTCAGTAGGCCAACTTTTCGGATTTTAAAAACATTTTTCAAGCTGTTGTTATGAAGTATTTTAATTTACTGAGATAATGACGTTTGTGTTTTCATTGGCTGTAAGCTATAATCATCAACATTAACAGAAATAAACACTTAAAATAGATCCCTCTGTGTGTAATGACTCTATATAATAGATCCCTCTGTGTGTAATGACTCTATATAATAGATCCCTCTGTGTGTAATGACTCTATATAATAGATCCCTCTGTGTGTAATGACTCTATATAATAGATCCCTCTGTGTGTAATGACTCTATATAATAGATCCCTCTGTGTGTAATGACTCTATATAATAGATCACTCTGTGTGTAATGACTCTATATAATAGATCCCTCTTTGTGTAATGACTCTATATAATAGATCCCTCTGTGTGTAATTACTCTATATAATAGATCCCTCTGTGTAATGACTCTATATAATAGATCCCTCTGTGTGTAATGACTCTATATAATAGATCCCTCTGTGTAATGACTCTATATAATAGATCACTCTGTGTGTAATGACTCTATATAATATAGGAGTTTCACTTTTTGCATTGAAGAAATGAAATAAACTAACTTTTGATGATATTCTAATTTTGTGAGAAGCACCTGTATATAGTATGAAGCCCCACTGCCCCATATCTGTATGTATAATTTGATGCACATGACTCGCCCCCTGGGCCGTGGGGTACACGGAACCGGGCCTTCTAGTGTACGGTGCTGATGGGGGTAGTAGTGGTAACCCGATCCCGTGGCTCAGGGTGGTCAGACCAAATGGTGGCAGTCTATTTATCAGTGTTTTGAATGTCCGACTACGCCACCCGTGGATTGCGGTCAGGGATAACCGCCGCTGCGAGGCAGACTGCTGAGGCTGGTGTTGGTGTGCAGCACAGGTGTAGGATAACTCCCCACGGGAAGAGTGTAGCCTCAGGGCAGTGTAGGTGGATGTTGGGGGTGATAGTGCAGGCCGCAATAGTAAGAGTTCAGAGTCCGCTTCAAACAGTTCAGGGTCTTTATTGTAGATATTATTAATGACCCAACAGTACCGGTTAGGAATGGGCCTGGGTGTCTGAGAGCATTCGGGCGAGCCCCACTGGTCAGGGTGAGTGTGTAGGCCTACCGTTCTCTCTATGCTCTTTCTGACTATCCCCCTTTTCGTGGTGTAATAGCCCACGTCCCTGAACTGGCCGTGTACTTCTCGCCTGTATGGCATGCGACTAGGGCCTTGGGTACCTGTTGCTTGTGTAGCACCCTGAGGATTCGGCTGCTACAGGGGTATTGCACCTCAACCCAGAGGTGTGGTATTCCACTCCCGGGTAAGGATGGAGTGTGGAACTGAGCTCAGATAGACTGCATGCACTACATACATCCCATTTCCGGGGGGCAGACCAACGGTACTCCCACTTAAGAAATGTGCAGGTACGACCGTGTCTGTTCCTGGCTGGAGTGGGAGGGGGGTGGAACATCCCAGTAGTGTAGGGGCAGATAGGGGGAGCAGTCTGGGTAATGCTAGGAGCTCATTGGGTGCTGGTCACCTGAGCTCACACATAGAGGGAGTATATAAGGTGGGAACCATCTTAGATCAGGGTCAGTCAGTCAGCCTGTCTTTTGTAGAGGAAGAGAGCAGAGAAGCAGAGCAGCTCCAAGGCCCAGAGAGAGAGAGGAGAAAGAAGGACCCAGAGGGGGAGAAAGAAGGAACTCCAAGAGCCCAAATTAGACCAGAGGGTGAAGAGTTGGCACAAGGGTACCGGATCCCAAGCTGGTGGAGGGCACTAATCCTTAGCCAGAGACCGGAGGTCGTGGGCAGAATCTGTCACGACCACCCACTAAATCCACCCGGAAGGCAAACCGTGCATAGGGTCAGGGAACCCAGAGACAAGGGTTTACCAACAAGAGGCCCGAGGGAGCCGGACATAGGTGGATCCCTGGTGGGGAAGGCCAGAGAGGAGGACAAGTCAGAAAGGGAGCTCAGGACCACGCTCCAGAATCACCTGGGGGTTGGCCGAGTCCAGGACCTGGTGGACGCAGCACGGCTCGGGTGGTCACTCAAGGCCGGAGTGACCAGAACATCTGCAGTAAGTAAAAACCCTGAACTGCACAGCCCGACTCGGAGTCTTATTACCACTCTCACTGCACCACCCCAACCCCCATCCTCTGCGACTGACCCCCTGAGGCTATACCCCTCCCGTTGGGGGTTATACTACTACCAAGCTGCGCACACACCACCAGCCTCAGCGGACCCTGCTGCAGCGGCGGCCGTATTTACCGCACATCAACGGGTGGCGTAGTCGACACAAAAGAACACTAATAACATCTGTAAGGACTGCCACACACTGAGCTTGACACCCTGGGCACGGACCGGGTCACCGCCACTCGGAGACTACAACCCCCATCTGATCCGGCTCCGGGTATCCCCCAAACAACACTGGCCCAGGGGGTGCGTCAACTTTGGCGTAGTCGGCAGGATTACGTGCCCGCAACAACCGGGTACTGCGTGCCTGAAGAAAAGTTCACCGTTACCTCAAAAAGAAGTCTCCCGCCGGTTCCGGAGGGTCCCCGCCAACGGGCCCCATCACAAGTCGTTTCCCGCCGGTTGCCCGCCATTTGCAGCTTTTTCCCGCCATCCATGGAGTTTCCCGCCACTGGGAGACGATTCCCGCCATTTCCAAAGATTTCCCGCCTTGGAAGAGCGGACGCCATTATGGGCGTGCCAGAGGGTGGCAAAAGGCCACCTCCCATCGTGGGCCAGGTCGAAGAATGGCGCCAAAAGCGGAAACCGCGCCCACCAACAGAGACTGTGATGCTGGAAGTGTCCATCAGCGTGAGAGAACTGCCCCTGGAACTGAAGTTGCCCCGGGACCACCCTCGATGTGGGCGGAGACAGAACAAAAGAGCAAAGATGGGTGCCGCCTGGAGCAGTCTAGAGAGAGCGCACCCGGAGACAAGACGTCTGGAGAAGAGTCCAGAGAGAACATACCCGGAGATGGAGGGAGAGACAGGCAGCACCGACCCAGTGGTCAGGAGCCTGCTGCAAGCAACAAGCCCACTAGGCTTAGTGGAGATCCTGGCACAGCTCCCCCGAGATCGGGAGTGTGCACAGACTGCGCTGGAGGGCCTCGCACGGAGGATGGCCCGGGTGCAGCGGGAGGCGTTGACGGAGTGGAGCCGAGAGATGGCCCAGCAGACCGAAACCCGTCAGCGGAGCACGCCACCCGAGACGAGGAGACAGACCGCCTCTGAGGATGGTGCAGGAGGACTGAAGGCCGGAGACGGCGCCGAGAAGGGAGCCGAACGAATGGAGGCAGGTAAAGGGGACGTCTATACCCCGAGCCAGGAAACCGCGTACCTGCCCCAGCTCCCCGTCGCAGAGCCCGAAGTTCCCCCTGCCGTGCCCGTCGCTGCATCGTCACCGCCGCCGACTAGGCCTCAACCGGAAGCCGCGGCCGCGACCCCTGTGACGTCACACGCCTCGACCTCGAGCGTGGCCAAGCAGGAAGTACCATCGGCCTGGTCGCAAGGCCTAGTACCCCCGGGCGCCGCAATACCAACAGCGCCCCCTACCTCCGCGGAGCCCCCGGCCTGGTCGCAGGGCCGAATAAACCAGGGCGCCGCCGTTCTTACGGTGCCCTTTGCCTTTAAGGTGCCGCCGGCCTGGTCGCAAGGCCTGGTCAATCCGGGCGCCGCTACCACCACAGCGCCTATAGCATCTCGAGTGCTGCACCTGGGCGAAAATCTATTTGCCCAGCACACGTGCCCGGATGGGCAGCCCTTCATATGGCCTGAGGAGTACATTCAACTGGAGCTCCAGAGAGCAAGGCCCATGTGCGAGCCCCTGATTCCGGCTCCGAAGCCCGTAAAGAGGACCTCGCCCCCGCTGGAGGAGGCACAGTTTGAGTGGGACCCCACCGGAGAAGACCTCATGGGGTTCACTCAGGAGACTCGGGCGGCCGCAGCGGAGCGTGCAGAGTGCTGCCGGCAGCAGCTCGAGGTTTTCGAGAAGGAGCGGAGAGAGAGGCGGGTCCGGGAACAGCAAGCCCAAATAAGGAGCGCGGAGCAGAAGAGCCGGACCAGGAGAGATCCCCGTGCAGCGCATGGTCCCCGCACCATCGGGACTGTGATAAAGTTCAATCTGCAGCATGGGTGGGGCTTCATCAGAGACCATCATACCCCCGGCGACGTCTTTGTCACACGCAGAGACGTAGAGAGCCATCTGCCGGAGGGACACAGAGGTCGTGACCTGTATTTAGGGGACGAGGTCACCTTCACCCGGCACAAGTGTGCCAAAGGACCCTACGCCCTCCATGTGCATCGCCTGACGGAGGAGGAGCTGCGGTGTGAGGAGGAGCAAGAGGACCCGGACGGGTCTGAAACAGAAACTGAATCCAAAGAAAGAGCAGGAGGACGCCGTCGTTGAGTATGGTAGAGAAGAGACTGTATATAGTTGCCCGTCGGGGTACCAAAAACTGTTGCTGCTTTAAATATGTCCCCGTTGGGACAAGAGTGAACTGTTTACCCGTGTGTCCCTATTCCTAATACCTGGCCGAGGACTGAGAGCGGCCATATCCCCTTTTGTATATAGTTGCGCTTCCTAAAGCGCCCCCTACTGGTTTTATAGGAAAGCCGAGTTTTGTTTTCAAGAAAAGACTGTCGCACTTTACCCGGTCACAAGTTGCACCGTGACCGGAGGAACCAGAAACAAGAATATTTACAAGAATGTTTTATATGAAAAAGTTTTTATTGCTGATAATATATGTGATGTTTTATATGTTGTTTTATATGTTGATGTTTATGAAAAATAATTGTATGTTTTGGATGTTTTTGTATCTTACAGCCCGAGGACGTGCTGTGATTTACCAGGGGGGAATGTAGCACCCTGAGGATTCGGCTGCTACAGGGGTATTGCACCTCAACCCAGAGGTGTGGTATTCCACTCCCGGGTAAGGATGGAGTGTGGAACTGAGCTCAGATAGACTGCATGCACTACATACATCCCATTTCCGGGGGGGCAGACCAACGGTACTCCCACTTAAGAAATGTGCAGGTACGACCGTGTCTGTTCCTGGCTGGAGTGGGAGGGGGGTGGAACATCCCAGTAGTGTAGGGGCAGATAGGGGGAGCAGTGTGGGTAATGCTAGGAGCTCATTGGGTGCTGGTCACCTGAGCTCACACATAGAGGGAGTATATAAGGTGGGAACCATCTTAGATCAGGGTCAGTCAGTCAGCCTGTCTTTTGTAGAGGAAGAGAGCAGAGAAGCAGAGCAGCTCCAAGGCCCAGAGAGAGAGAGGAGAAAGAAGGACCCAGAGGGGGAGAAAGAAGGAACTCCAAGAGCCCAAATTAGACCAGAGGGTGAAGAGTTGGCACAAGGGTACCGGATCCCAAGCTGGTGGAGGGCACTAATCCTTAGCCAGAGACCGGAGGTCGTGGGCAGAATCTGTCACGACCACCCACTAAATCCACCCGGAAGGCAAACCGTGCATAGGGTCAGGGAACCCAGAGACAAGGGTTTACCAACAAGAGGCCCGAGGGAGCCGGACATAGGTGGATCCCTGGTGGGGAAGGCCAGAGAGGAGGACAAGTCAGAAAGGGAGCTCAGGACCACGCTCCAGAATCACCTGGGGGTTGGCCGAGTCCAGGACCTGGTGGACGCAGCACGGCTCGGGTGGTCACTCAAGGCCGGAGTGACCAGAACATCTGCAGTAAGTAAAAACCCTGAACTGCACAGCCCGACTCGGAGTCTTATTACCACTCTCACTGCACCACCACAACCCCCATCCTCTGCGACTGACCCCCTGAGGCTATACCCCTCCCGTTGGGGGTTATACTACTACCAAGCTGCGCACACACCACCAGCCTCAGCGGACCCTGCTGCAGCGGCGGCCGTATTGACCGCACATCAACGGGTGGCGTAGTTGACACAAAAGAACACTAATAACATCTGTAAGGACTGCCACACACTGAGCTTGACACCCTGGGCACGGACCGGGTCACCGCCACTCGGAGACTACAACCCCCATCTGATCCGGCTCCGGGTATCCCCCAAACAACACTGGCCCAGGGGGTGCGTCACTTGCTCCTCGCTGTACTGGTCCCTCTGTGTGGCGGAGCCTCCAGGATTCTTAGGCCAAGGGACCTGAAATCCCTCGCAGGTTGGTTCTCTGCTGCTGGGCTTGTAACCCTGACAGCCCCGGACCCCAATGCCCGGTAGATTGGTTCTCTTCCAGGACCGGCTCTCGTCGCCTCTGTCCCTGGCTTGCAGTTTCTCCTCTGCCTCACGGACTCCTCAGCTACAGCTGAATTGTCCCTCCTTCTCTGGGACTAGTCTCACTCCTGAGCTAGGTCTTCCAGTTCTCTCTAACCCTGCCCCCAGTTCCAGCTTTTATAGGGGCAGCCAGCTCCCCCTGCTGGCCTGGGACAGGAGGTGCTGTATGCTAATTGTCCCTAACCAGTGGACCTCCCTCCTGCTCTCAGACACAGATTATTGTTTGTGGCATCCAGGCCTGGGGTGACACATTCTCCCCTAGTAAAATTTAGTACTTCGGACTAAACAGGAACCACAAATACAGGGTATAAATGACAACATAACATATACACAAGTATATTTTGTCCTTGAGGTCACAGCGCTTCCGTGACCGGGTGTCCATGTCACCCAACAAGGTGAAGTTTTCCACGGTGTGGGGACCTGTTTCCATAAACCCCAAGTTCCTGGCCTTGGGCGTGGCGACAAGGCTGAGCTCTCTACTTTGGGCCACAAGGAGGCCACACCGGACAGATTTTTCTTCCGTGGCCATCTTCGAAAGAGGGCACCAAGTGCAACTATCTACAAGACAGTTCCGGTTATTCAGCGTCCATAACCTGTTAGTCCATGAACTAGAAAGACTGGAAAAACATAATTAGCAACCAGGCAACAAACATAAAACATTTACAATATACAGCATTTAGATCTTCCAGCGAGCTGGTATTTGCCCCCTAGTGCTCCGGGTTGACCTGCGTAACCCACTGTCTGGTGGTGGTCTAACCTGACTTTCCCCACTAGCATTCAGGGTACAGCTTCTAGCTGGGTTTACAGGCAGTGCAGGCAGCTATCTGCGGGTCCTTTGGCTTACCGCAGGTATGGCAGGCTCACTGTCAGCAGAGGGTTGACTCTCTTGGGCTGCTGGCATGGGTTCTTCTGCCTCTAGGGCTGCTTGGTCTTCTAATTCCTCCTGCTCTCCTGTAGGTTCCTGCTGGGTTGGTTGAAGGAAGTGTAGGACGGGTACCACTATTGCATCATTTATCCGAGTCCAGGACCGGGGGAACTCTCCAAGAACTGTGCTGATCATTTCTTTCTTGTCTTCTGCGGGTTCAAGGTCATCTTGATCTTCTCCTGCACTCTGTAGTTGCTTGGGGCACCTTTTTAGGTGGTCTCTGGAGACGGTGCTAGTGGTTTCTCCTCCATCCTTGGTAATTACACATACCTTCGGGTTGTTGTGGTTGGACTGCAGTACTGTGTACGGGTCGCTCTCCCACTGGTCATCTAGCTTGTGAAGCCTTCTCTTCCGCTTCAGGACCTGCTCACCAGGTTCCAGGGAACCAGCAGGGGCGTGTTGGTTGAAGAGCCTCTCTTGCTTTTCTCTCGCTTGAGCCAGACTCCTCTCCACACTCTCCTGTACCTTCTTGTACTGTAGCCGCCGTTCCGTATCCCAGTCCGCGTCTGGGGAGGTGTCCTCGGGGGTCAGGACTCCCATGTCCAGGTCTATCGGCAGCTTACCTGGTCTTGCCCTCATCAGGTAAGCCGGGGTGCAATTTGTAGCATTCACCAAGATATGGTTGTATAAGTCTATCAGGTCTGGCAGCTTCTCCGGCTACAGGCTGCGTTCTTCCAGGGGCAACGTTTTGAGGAGATCAATGACGATATTATTCATTTTCTCACATAGCCCGTTGGTTTGTGGGTGGTAAGACGTTGTCCGAATCTTCTTACAGCCGTAGAGGTTGCAGAACTCCTGGAAGATTTCAGCCTCAAACCCTGGACCTTGATCTGTCAAGACCTGTTCCGGATACCCGTGTGGACGGCAGAAGTGTTGTTGGAAGGCTCTGGCCGCTGTTTGGGCTGTCAAGTCTTTAACAGGAACCACCACCAGGAACCGGGAATAGTGGTCCACTATTGTCAGGGCATAGACGTAGCCCAACCGGCTTGGAGCCAGTTTCACATGGTCCAGAGCTACCAGCTCAAGAGGCTGCCTGGTGATGATGGGCATCAAGGGCGTCTTCTGGCTGGTACCGTCCTTCCTTCTGAGGTTACATGGGCCGCAGTCCCTGCACCACTTCTCTATGGCCCCTCTCATTCCGACCCAGTAGAACCGCTCTCTCAGTAGGAACTCCAGTTTCTTCCACCCGAAGTGTCCCGCTCTGTCATGGTAGGCCTCCAGGACCATTGCTGCATCTCGTCTCGGGACCACTACCTGCCAGGTCAGCTCGTGCGTCCGGTGGTTGACAAGCCTTCTGCACAGCTTACCTTTGTAGAGGAATAGCCTGCTTTTCTCCTTCCATAACTGCTTGGCTTCCTCTGGAGCGTCCGAGCCAGGGCTAGCGTCTGCCTGGGTCAACAGGTCTTTCACCAGGCGAATTGCAGGGTCACTATCTTGCGTTTCAGCCCAGCCGTGGTGAGGTAAGGGATTGAACATGACAGTGGTCAAGTCTTTGTCTCTTACACGGTGGGAGTACTGAGTGGCCCCGTACCGGTGGAATGCAGGGAGCTCTATTTCCTCCAACTCATCTGGATCTTCTCCCTCATCAGGCAAGTGGGGAATTCTCGATAGGGCATCTGCATTGGCATTGGCTCGGCCTGCCCGGTACTTGATGGTGAAGTCATAGTTTGCTAGCCGGGCCATCCACCGCTGCTCTAGGGCACCAAGTCTCGCATTGTCCAGATGTGTCTACGGATTGTTGTCCGTGTACACAGTGAACTTCACAGAGGCCAGGTAATGCTTGAAACGTTCTGTTACGTCCCACACCACTGCCAAGGACTCCAGCTTAAAGGAGCTGTAATTCTCCGGGTTTCTCTCGGTGGGCCTCAGCTTCCGGCTGGCGTACGCGATCACCCTTTCTCTGCCCTGTTGGTTCTGTGACAGTACGGCTCCCAGCCCCACATTACTGGCATCTGTGTGGAGGATAAAAGGCTGGCCATAATCAGGGTAGGCCAGGATCTCATCCCCCGTGAGGGCCATCTTCAGCTGGCGGAAGGACTCCTCTTCCGGCTTGTCTCACTTGAAGGGTGGCTTTTGGCTTCTGGTCTTAGATTGTCCTATAAGGAGGTCCTGCATAGGGGCTGCCATCTTGGTGAACCTGGGGATGAACCTTTGGTAGTAGCCTACCAACCCGAGGAACTGCCTCACTTCTTTTATGTTAGAGGGGCTTGGCCAGTTCTTTATTGCCGTGATTTTGCAGGGTCGGGGGCTACTCCTTCTGCACTCACCACATGTCCCAGGTACTGTACCTTCGGCTTTAACAGATGGCACTTGGAGGGTTTCACTTTCATGCCAAAGCCTGCCAGGGCATCGAACACCTCGGCCAGGTGCTTTAGATGGTCCTCGTAAGTCTTCGAATAGACAATCACGTCGTCCAGGTAAAGTAGGACCGTCTCAAAGTTTCGGTGCCCTAGACAGCATTCCATCAGCCTCTGGAAGGTCCCGGGTGCGTTGCAGAACCCGAACGGCATATAGTTGAATTCACTTAATCCCATCGGGGTGGTGAAGGCGGTCTTCTCCTTATCAGCCTCTGCCACAGGAACCTGCCAGTACCCACTAGTAAGGTCCAAAGTAGAGAAGAAATTAGCTGATTTTAGTGCGACCAAAGACTCCTCTATTCTAGGCAACGGGTATGCGTCTTTATGGGTGATACGATTGACTTCTCTATAGTCCACGCACATTCTCATAGTACAGTCTTTCTTTTTTACCAGAACCAAGGGGGCTGCCCAGGGGCTACAACTGTCTCTAATGACCCCGGCTTCCTTCATTTCTCTCAGCATGCCCTTTGCGTTCTGATAGTGTGCGGGGTGGTACAGATCTGTATCTTTCTTTTATTGGTGGGTGGCTCCCCATGGGGATGTGGTGTTCTACCCCTTTCACTCTGCCGAAGTCTAGCGGGTGCTTACTAAAGATTCTCTCGTACTCTTGAACCACCCGGTAGACTCCTTGTTTTTGGTGCAAGGGAGTGGAGTCAGCACCCACGTGGAGTTTCTGGCACCAGTCCTCCTTGGGTTTCTGGGAACCATTACCCTCTGCTTGGGGAGATGGAGGCAAGGGTTCCATGGCCCTGACAGCATTGTGTTCAACAGTATACAATTTGGCTAGTGTAGCGTACCAAGGCAAGTGTACTTCCCTTTCCCCAATGTTTAAGATCCAGACGGGCACCCTTTCATGGCGGACATCGACCACCCCCTGGGCTGTCAAAATGGTGGGCCTGCTGTCTGAGTACACGGGTTCTACCATGGCTTGGTAGTCTCTCCCTCTTAACCCGATTGCATTCCGACACCAGATCATTTCACTTTTGGGGGGCATGGCAATGGGGAACGGGTCGCTCATCCATTCCTCACGCTACCGATCTCACCACCAGACAGTTCTACCTGTTGCCATCTCATCAGGGCTCTTATCTCCTTCTGGAGGACCCTCTGCTGGCTGGAGCTCACATTCATCGCCACCTGCTGCAAAATTACAATTGCTTCTGAAAGACAATTTTCAATCACATTAGTACCCAAGGTTATTTTAGGGTGACTTTCTCGACGGTCAATGTCCACAATGATCACTCCCTGTGCCGGCAGTTCAACTTTACCAATCTTAATGGTCATCTCTCTGAACCCCACCTGCGGCACGGGTTGACCATTGCTGGCGATGATGCTCAAGTCATCATCTGGATAACGAGTTATATCAGTGTCACTCCAGTACTGCTTAAAAAGTACATATTGGATGGTAGTCACTTGGGACCCGGTGTCCAGCAGTGCACTCATGGGGATACCGTCCAGCACTACGGGTAAAACCGGGCGTTCCCCTACCTACTTATCACGCCAATTAGATGGGCCTGATGACCTTATGCCTGGGGGTTGGCCCTTTGCCCCAGGTCGGACCCATTTAAAGTACAGTACCTGGCTACGTGTCCCGGCTGGCTGCAACGGCGGCAAATCGGCTGTCCATCCTCAGTGTAATGATCGGCGGGCCTCCCTCTGAACGACGGGATCCTCCTCCGTCGACGCCACGGGACATCCTCCGGACTGGAAGCCAGCTTGATTGGTCCTGACGGGTCCATCTGTAACGACTGTACGGTCCTGGACAATGCAGCAACACTCTTTGTTAGTTCTTGGACCTGATGGTGCAGGTTTGCAGGCGGGGATGGATTTAGGGCCTGCGCATCAGCCCCCACAAGGTCTGCGGGATAGGGTGCCGCCCCCTGGTGGTAAGGGATGGCTGGGCGCCGGGAAGCTACAGCGCCACCCGGTGCAGGTTCTCGGAGCACCCGGATGGCCCTATCGTTGAACTGTGCAAAAGTCAAATCGGGGTTCTGTAGGGCCATGAGGCGCAGCTGGGTTCTGTGGGCGCTGGACAGCAGACCTTCTATGAACTGGTCAGTCAATAGTTTATCTGTATCCTGCACGCTGCCAGGGTCAGCTTGCTTAATTGCCCCCAAGGCTTCCTGTAAATTTAGGGCATAATCTCGGATGCTATCTTGAGCTCGCTGCTTACATCCATAGAACCGCATTTTGATTTCTGCTGAGGTACGGGCATCAAAGGTGTCCCGTAGACGGGTCAGAACCCCCCTTACAGTCCTTTTCTCCTCAGCTGTCCAAGACTTTACCTCCCGCTGGGCCGCACCAGTTAACTGCCCTATCAGTATGCTTACCTTCTGTTCTTCTGTCAGGGGATAAACTTTGAACAGGCTATACAGCCTTTCTTTAAAGTCGCCCAAGGTATGCGACTCGCCGGCATACTGGGGCAGCCAGGCCGCTCCGGGGATA
The DNA here is from genome assembly GCF_046119375.1 of Phyllobates terribilis. NCBI lineage: Eukaryota > Metazoa > Chordata > Amphibia > Anura > Dendrobatidae > Phyllobates > Phyllobates terribilis. The sequence goes on along the minus strand of NW_027363005.1, from coordinate 1,454,571 downwards.
TAGGCAGGGGTGGATTAAGAGTAGCAAGGGCCCCGGGCAGTTTAGAAGGCGCGGGCCCCCTCCACACAGCTGATTTATCACGTGACATGTCACATGATCCCCTGTGATAGATCATGTGATAGTTCATGGGAAATTAATTTGGCATAATATTAATTGTGCTGCCTCATCTGAGAGCAGCACAATATTGGGGCAGATACCCTGATTCCAGCGATGTGTCACTTTTTCAGCTACTTGTTGCCATTTTGAGAAAATCACCGTTTTATCTGCTGCAGATCTAGCAGCTCTCTGAATGCTGCGCTCTGTATAGCCCCACCCACACCACTGATTGGCAGCTTTCTGCCCATGCTCAGTGTACACAGAAATCTACTGATCAGTGATGGGGGTGGGGTCCTACAGAACTTACTAGTCATCTAGTGATAATTACCTTCTGACAAATCAATGATTTTATCAAAACAACACTAAACAGCCCAGTAAGTGACACATTACTGGAATCAGTGCCTCTAACCCTACATTATGCTGCTCTCAGATTAGGTGGCAAAAACCTGATGACAGATTCCCTTTAAAAGAGCTGTAAAGACAAAAAAGTTTGTATTAAAAAAAATACAAGCCATTTGTTAAATTAACTTTTTTTCATTGTTAATTCACGTTAGACTGTATCTTCAACACTTTTGTCAACAGGTCTTATTACAGACTCTGAATAGGGCAGCTCTCTCCCTCTCCCTCAGCAGAAAGTCACAGCATGGTTAAAAAACTGGATCTTTTATGATTTTCTCATAATAAATAAAAAGGACATGCAAGTCCTCCAAACTATTTTTCGTTTCTCTATAGGGGAGGTCCTAAATCTTTCTTGCTCTTTAGTTGATCACATGTCAAAAATGCAAAGCATTTACTATGAACTCGCCTAAAAAAATATACACTTGGAGAGTAATATCATCATCTACATGTAAATATTCCTTGACTCTAAGGGCTCGCTCACACTGTCGTATAACACGGCCGAATGCTATGTGATGTTTTATCGGATAGGACTCGGCTCTATGTTATACTATGGGACAGTGCGATTATTGGCATGAGAAAATAATCTCATTCGATATTCGGACCATGTGCACCCATACAAGTCTATGGGTGCACGTAAAACATTGGACTGCACTCGGACGTCATCCAAGTGCAGTCCGATGAACACTCACAGAGACTATGGAGAAGATGGAGAAAGTAAGTTCTCCATCTTCTCCATATCTGTGCTGCGAGAGAATCGGATCACACTCAGTTGAAGCTCTGACAGAGTTTGAGCCGAGTGTCATTAGCATAATTGGCCCTATTCTCTTGCATGAGAGAATATATGGCTTAGTGAGTGGACCCTAAAACTGAATAGTAGTGACGGACAGGCACCACACAAGCGGGATCCATGTAGCTCTCAGATGTCATGTAGGTAGGGCTTCATTCCATGGGGTAGCGCTTAATTTCAAAGTATATAAAAAAAATGGACTTCAAATAAAAATTAAATAAACACAAAAAGCACTAATTGAATTATTTTTTTCATATTTATGTTTGCAGCCCCTTTAAAAACCCTTTGAGGACCAAGGCACATATATGTCCCATAGTTTTAAACTGGAAAAAAAATTGATTGAATAAAATTTAAGGTCCTCCAAGGTTTAAGTAGGTCATAAATTCATATGAATACTTGCTCATACAATTGCACATGCCAAAAGATGAAGAAGAACAGAATCAAAAATATGACATTAAGTGGAACACTTACAGGTATTCAAGGTGAAAGAGACCAGCAAAGGCATCGTCTCGAATGACAGTAAATGAGTTAGAATTCAGCAAGCTGAAAATGAAGACAGCAGGTTAGAAGCGAACCAGACTTTATGGTGCTCAGAATTAGTCAAGCAGAATTTATTGACTGCTCTTGCAAAACACTGAGACTCCCGCTGTGTATAGATGGCTCCGTGCGGCCTCCCGCTGTGTATAGATGGCGCCGTGCGACCTCCCACTGTGTATAGATGGCGCCGTGCGGCCTCCCGCTGTGTATAGATGGCACCGTATAGATGGCTACGTGCGGCCTCCTGCTGAGTATACGTGTATAGCTGGCTACGTGCGGCCTCCTGCTGAGTATAGATGCCGCACGGCGCTCCCCCCAGAGACAGCAGGAGGCCGCACAGCGCCATCTATACTCAGCGGGAGACCGCACGTAGCCATCTATACACAGCAGGAGGCCGCACGGCGACATCTATACTCAGCGGGGGGCCGCACGTAGCCATCTATACACAGCGGGGGGCGCACGTAGCCATCTATACACAGCGGGGGGGCGCACGTAGCCATCTATACACAGCGGGGGGGCGCACGGCGCCGTCTATAAACAGCGAGGGGCCGCACGTAGCCATCTATACACAGCGGGAGGCTGCACGGAGCCCCCCCAGAGACATCAGGAGGCCGCACGGCGCCAACTATACTCAGCAGGAGGCCGCATGCAGTCATACACACACACAAACATATACAGACACGCATAAACACATTTGAAACACAAAAATACATACAAACAGGCATCACACAATGACATCTGCCCACACACACACACACACACAAACAGACAGACATCACACACACACACACCTGCCCACACACACACCTGCCCACACACACACACCTGCCCACATACACATCTGTGTGTGTGTATGTATAGTGTGTGTGTGTGTGTGTGTATAATGTGTGTGTATGTATACTGTGTGTGTATGTATAGTGTGTGTGTGTGTGTGTGTATAATTTGTGTGTGTGTATTTTTTTTTTAAGTTAAAAACAAGTAAAATGCTTGTGGCATCAATATCAAGACTCCAGATATAAGGGCCTATTCACACTGAATTTTGCAATGCATTCATCTCCTCTTTCCAGGCTTCTATCTAAATCCCTGAAAAATGGCATTCAGATGTGCCTTGACATAGCCATTGATTTGAACAAAGGCAAACCGAGGCTAAAGTCTGAATCTTTAGGCTCCATTTTCTCTGCTTTCAGATGTCTCATTTCAGACAGCACAATCCTGAATTTCAGGGATTCAGTTGTAAGCCTTGTGTAAAGACCTGAATGCAGCGCTGAATGTAGTGTGAATAGGTCCTTACATCCTACACCACCTCAGGGGATTGTTGTTATGGAGTATTGCCCCTGGGTGGCCGCAGTTATGACCACCACCAGGGCTCGCGGTCACCCACCCTAACTTTGGTATTCTGGGGAGCTGGTATAATGAATATCTGAGAAGAGCCCTAGAGAAGCAAGAACATTGGACAACCAAGAGGTGGTGGCCTCAAGTCAGGTGTAGTGTTCAACAGGGCAAGACTTTCTAACCTGCCCACACACACACACACACACACATATACACACACACACCTGCCCACACAGACACACACACACACCTGCCCACACAGACACACACACACCTGCCCACACACACACACACACACACACCTGCCCACACACATACACATCTGCCCACACACACACACCTGCCCACACACACACACACACCTGCCCACACACAAACACACCTGCCCACACACAAACACACCTGCCCACACACACACCTGCCCACACACACACACACCTGCCCACACACATACACACCTGTCCACACACACACACCAACACCTGCCCACACACACACACACCTGCCCACACACACACACACACCTGCCCACACACACACACACACCTGCCCACACACACATCTGCCCACACAGACACCTGCCCGCAAACACACACACACACCCATATACACACACCTGCCCACACACACACCTGCCCACACACACACACACACCTGCCCACACACACACCCACACCTGCTCACACAGACACCTGCCCACACACACACACACACACACATATACACACACACACATATACACACACACACCTGCCCACACAGACACACACACATATACACACACACATATACACACACACACATACCTGCCCACACAGACACCTGCCCCCACAGACACCTGCCCACAAACACACACACACCTGCCCACACACACATCTGCTCACACACACACACACTCACCATCCCCCGGCTCAATTCCTCCTGCCTGCTCTCTCTCTTTTCCGGTGCAGCACTGCAGGCCGGGGCGCACTGTGTGACGTCACAGCTAGGAGACACAGCCGCGCACAGGGCCATGTCTCCTAGCAGTGACGCGGCCGGGCCAGCACAGGGAAGTTAACTGCTGCAGTGCTGGCCCGGCCGATGAAGAAGTAGCGGTGGCCGCTGCTGGGGGAGCAGTCCAGGCCCCCCCCTCCCGCCACTGCTACCGCTATGTGCCGCGGCGGCCCGCACATATAATGAGGGCAATCCGGCATTAGACACCCCGCCTGGAGCCGTGGACCCCCTGCAGGCTCAGGGCCCTGGGCGGTCGCCCGGATTGCCCTCATTATAATCCGCCTATGGATATAGGGCATCGAAAACGGCATCACAGCTGCAGCGGCTACGCTGGTGGTAGAGGGTCCCTCCGCGTCCGACATCTTCCTCCCTCCTAATTAACCGTGGCCTACCTTCTGGCGATCCTCTTCTGTAGGCCGCGGCTTCCCTCGCGATGCTCTGGGAGAGGACCTTGCGTTGCTCGGTGATGACGTCGGCATCCGCTGGATCTCCATCCAGGACCTTGAGCAGCGTCTCAGCGTAGGGCGGGGCTTCAGGTCTCACGCGTTTTTGGACGTCCACGCCCCTCTTCTTCCCGCGCGTCGTCCCGAAGATGGCGCCCGATGGCGGGAAACGGCTCCGATTGGCGGGAAATGGCCCCAAATGGCGGGAAACTTCACTCAGATATGTATAGAGTCTTTTCCAGGCACGCAATACCCGTTTGTGGCGGGTTGGTCACAATTCTGCCGACTACGCCAAAGCTGACTCCCCCCCTGGGCCGTGGGGTACCCGGAACCGGGCCTTCTAGTGTACGGTGCTGATGGGGGTAGTAGTGGCAACCCGATCCCGTGGCTCAGGGTGGTCAGACCAAATGGTGGCAGTCTATTTATCAGTGTTTTGAATGTCCGACTACGCCACCCGTGGATTGCGGTTGGAGATAACCGCCGCTGCAAGGCAGACCGCTGAGGCTGGTGCTGGTGTGCAGCACAGGGGTAGGATAACTCCCCATGGGAAGAGTGTAGCCTCAGGGCAGTGTAGGTGGATGTTGGGGGTGATAGTGCAGGCCGCAATAGTAAGAGTTCAGAGTCCGCTTCAAACAGTTCAGGGTCTTTATTGTAGATATTATTAATGGCCCAACAGTACCGGTTAGGAATGGGCCTGGGTGTCTGAGAGCAATCGGGCGAGCCCCACTGGTCAGGGTGAGTGTGTAGGCCTACCGTTCTCTCTATGCTCTTTCTGACTATCCCCCTTTTCGTGGTGTAATAGCCCACGTCCCTGAGCTGGCCGTGTACTTCTCTCCTGTATGGCTTGCGACTCAGGCCTTGGGTACCTGTTTGTTGCTCCTCGATGTACTGGTCCCTCTGTGTGGCGGAGCCTCCAGGCTTCTTAGGCCAAGGGACCTGAAATCCCTCGCAGCTTGGTTCTCTGCTGCTGGGCTTGTAACCCTGACAGCCTCGGACCCCAATGTCCAGTAGATTGGTTCTCTGCCAGGACCGGCTCTCGTCGCCTCTGTCCCTGGCTTGCAGTTTCTCCTCTGCCTCACGGACTCCTCAGCAACAGCTGAACTGTCCCTCCTTCTCTGGGACTAGTCTCACTCCTGAGCTAGGTCTTCCAGTTCTCTCTAACCCTGCCCCCAGTTCCAGCTTTTATAGGGGCAGCCAGCTCCCCCTGCTGGCCTGGGACAGGAGGTGCTGTATGCTAATTGTCCCTAACCAGGGGACCTCCCTCCTGCTTTCAGAAACAGATTATTGTTTGTGGCATCCAGGCCTGGGGTGACACACACACACTGCTCTATATTTAGTATGATGCCCCCACTCCTCCATATATATAGCATGATAGTCCCACTGCTCCATATACAGGTGCATCTCACTAAATTAGAATATCATCAAAAAGTTAATTTATTTCAGTTCTTCAATACAAAAAGCTGTCTTTCAGCTCATCTGCATTGTTGGGTCTGGTGTCTCTCATCTTCCTCTTGACAATACCCCATAGATTCTCAATAATAGATTCTCTATGGGGTTAAGGTCAGGCGAGTTTGCTGCCAATCAAGCACAGTGATACTGTTGTGTGTAAACCAGGTATTGGTACTTTTGGCCGTGTGGACAGGGGCCAAGTCCTGCTGGAGAATGACATTTTTATCTCCAAAAAGCTTGTCGGCAGAGGGAAGCATGAAGTGCTGTAAAATGTCCTGGTAGCCGGCTGTGCTGACTTTGGTCTTGATAAAACACAGTGGACCTACACCAGCAGATGACATGGCCTCCCAAACCATCACTGATTGTGGAGCCTTCATACTAGACCTCAAGCAGCTTGGATTGTGGACTCTCCACTCTTCCTCCAGACTCTGGGACCTTGATTTCCAAATGAAAATTGGAACTCTAGGACCTTGTGGAGTGTGTCAATGACTGCCTTCTGGACATCTGTCAAGTCAGCAGTCTTCCTCATGATTGTGGAGCATACTGAAACAGTATTGAAGAACTGGAATAAATTAACTTTTTGAAGATATTCTAATTTAGTGAGATGCACCTGTATATACTATGATGGTCCCACTGCCCCACATACATATAGTATAATGGCCCCACTACTCCATATGTAGTATGATGGACCCACTACTCCATATATAGTAGGATGGCTCCACTGCCCGATCATTTAAAAAAATATCTCACTTAATCCTGATTCCCTACATCACGGCCTCTGTCTCCTCTTCCATGGCGGGACAGCAGAGCAGAGCGATGCAATGATGTCACCGAGCCACCTGCGTGAGGATGCTGACATCTCGTTAACCGCAGGCCTATGGCGATCTGTGGCATATGAAAGAGATAGTGATAGGGCAGGGAGCTTGTGTCCCACTGCTTTATCATGCGACGCCTCTGCATAAGAGACATTAGGGCTACATTAGCTACGTCACAGAAGACACTGGAGCTGGAGTATATAGAATAGGAGACACTGGGGCTGGCGTATATTCATCACAGGATACATTGGGGCTAGAGCATATACATCACAGAAGAAGCTGGAGTATATAGAATAGGAGACACTGGGGCTGGAGTATATAGAATAGGAGACACTGGGGCTGGCGTATATTCATCACAGGATACATTGGGGCTAGAGCATATACATCACAGAAGAAGCTGGAGTATATAGAATAGGAGACACTGGGGCTGGAGTATATAGAATAGGAGACACTGGGGCTGGCGTATATTCATCACAGGATACATTGGGGCTAGAGCATATACATCACAGAAGAAGCTGGAGTATATAGAATAGGAGACACTGGGGCTGGAGTATATAGAATAGGAGACACTGGGGCTGGTGCATATACAGTTCTGCTCAAAAGTTTACATACCCCGGCAGAATTTTTCCTTTCTTGGCCTTGTTTCAGAAAAAATGAATGATAACAAAAACACTTTTTCTCCACTCATGGTTATTGGTTGGGTGAAGCCATTTACTGTCACATTTCTGTGTTTTCTCTTTTTAAATCTTAATGACAACTAGTGATGAGCGAGCATGCTCGCTACTGCTCGGTGCTCGCCCGAGTATCTCACTGCTCGAGATGCTCTGCGCTCACCGAGTATTTCCGGGTTGGTCGGGCGGGAAGTCGGGACCCATCCCTGCATGTTTGGTGCTCTTTACAGAGCCAATGAACATGCAGGGATTGCCTGCCATGCACTGTAATGCCATAGCCATGTTGGTTGTGGGCATTACAGTGATTGGCTGGCTGCACAGCGTCATCAGGTCTATATCTGACCTGGCACCGCCATGCTCATCACAGTCACTCCGGATCAGACAGTGTAGGGAGAGCTGCTGCTGCGTTAGGGAGAGATTTGATCGTGCATTAGGTAGTGTAGTGAGAAAAACCGCACATTACACATATACATCTCAACAAACAGTCCTTCTGAGGACTAATCCATCTGCAGAGATATCAGGCAGGCAGTGTAAATAGGCAGGCAGGCAGTGTATATAGCAGACTGCAGTGCATATAGCACAAGAGGCTCCATTCCAATTCTGCCTTCTGCTGCTGTTAGATATTTCTATACAAAGGCCCAGGTCTCAGGGGCGAGGAATACTTTTCTTTGGATCTTAATCCTCATTATTTGCTTATAAAGCAATCCAGAGAACACCGTTTTTCTGCACCATTTGCTTGTTGGCACTGCAGAATACAGCCAGGTCCTTTCCATATTAGAGCGCTAGAAATCCAGCTATTTAAAACTGTGTTTTCTCCGTCACACGGATCACATATACGTTGTCAGAAAATACTGCCATTTCTGGCCTCCATTTTTTCAGTGTGTCAGTGAAGCAATTCACAGCAGTTTGCTGTTCACACTACTTACCTACAGGCCAGGTATTTAAAACTCTGTTTTCTCCATCACACCGATCACATATAACTTCGCTTCAAACTCAATCATTTGTAGTGAGCGTGGAAGATACTATCCTCCATTTAAAATGGGCAAGGCACGTGGCAAGGGACGGGGAACTGGACGTGATGGTAATGGTGCATGCAGAGGCCGAGGACAAGGCCGTGGGCAAGCCGAAATTGTGCCACAACAAACACCCACATCTTCTCGCCTGACCTTCCTGTCCCAATTTCTAGGGGACCGCAGCACACCACTATTGAACCCAGATCAGTGTCAAAAGGTTGTTGGTTGGATAGCGGATAATGCTTCCAGTCACTTAGCCACCACCACCACCCTGTCTTCCACACGGTCAAGTCTCAGTAGCCATGAGTCTGGACCTCATATTCCTCACCCTGATCCTCCTTCCTCCCACCATGCCGAGTACCCAGAGACAATTGATCCCACACTTGGACAATCTGAAGAGCTGTTCACTTTTCCATTTATAGATTCGGGCCTCTCGCCCGGTCCACTTGAAGCGGGGCAAGAGGAGATCACGTGTAGCGATGCCCAAATATTTGAGCAGCCACGGTCACACGAAGGCGACGGTGGGAAACTGTCATAAGAGGTGGACGATGATGAGACACAATTGACAGAAAGTCAGGAATAGTACCAGGGTGCAGAAGTGGGAGACGAGGTGGTGGATGATATAGTAACTGACCCAACCTGGCAGGAGGACATGCAGAGCAAGGACAGCAGCACACAGGGGGAGGGAGGCAGAGCACCCCAACAGGCAGGAAGAAGCAGTGTGGTGGCCGCAGACAGAAGGCAGGCTACCGTTTCCCGTAACACCAACATGAAGGAAGTTGCCACTACAACTGTTAGGTCTTCCCGAGTCTGGTTGTTTTTTAAAGACTCTGCCGATAACTCCAAAAAGGCCATTTGCATCACGAGCCAGACCAGCATCAGCAGGGGTGGCAAAACGACCAGCCTGACCACCACCAGCATGATGAGGCACATGGCAGCAAAGCACTCGACTTTGTGGGCCGAACACCAGGGTCCAGGAACAGTGTCTACAGGTGGCACCATTGCTTCTTCTGCTGTTGTGCATGCAAGTCAATCCCCTGTCCATAGTGCATGCAAAGATGCCTCCTGCCCTGCTCCTGTCATTGCACACTCTCAAGTAGCAGCATCAGGAAGCACGTCCATGTCCTTGTCCCAGCGCAGCGTTCAGTTGTTCATACTCCAGTCCTTGGAATGCAAGCGCAAATATGCAGCCAACGTCCCACAGGCCACACTACTAAATTCTCACAAATCACGACTTCTTGGCTCGAAATGTTGCCTTTTAGGCTTGTGGAAACAGAAGCATTCCGCAACCTGATGGCGGCGGCCGTCCCTCGGTACTCTGTCCCCAGCCGCCACTATTTCTCCCAGTGTGCCGTCCCCACATTACACAAGCAAGTGTCCCAAAACATTAGCCGTGCCCTCAACAACGCAGTTACCGGTAAAGTCCACCTAAACACGGACACGTGGACAAGTGCTTGTGGGCAGGGACGGTACATCTCGCTGATGGCACACTGGGTTAACATAGTGGAAGCCGGGACCCAGTCGGACCTTGGGACGGAACACGTCCTCCCGACGCCAAGGATTGCAGGCCCTAGGTCAATCAGGGTTGCCCCCACGGTCTACAGCTCCTGAACCTCATGCTCCTCAGCCTGCTCCTCCTCCTCAGCCTCCATCTCCGAAATGACCACATCAGTCACAAGCTGGAAGCACTGCAGCACTGCCTCGGCCAAGCGGCAACAGGCTGTGCTGAAGCTAATATGCTTAGGTGAAAAAACACACAATGCTGAAGAGTTATGGACAGCTCTGAAAGAGCAGGCAGATCTGTGGCTCAAACCGCTGAACCTACAGCCAGGCATGGTCGCGTGTGACAATGGCTGGAACCTGGTGGCGGCTCAGAGGCGAGGCGAGCTCACACACGTACCATGCCTGGCCCATGTGCTTAACCTCGTGGTTCAGCGGTTACTCAAATCCTACCCGGAGCTGCCGGATCTGCTTGTTAAAGTATGCCGCCTGTGTGCCCATTTTAGAAAGTCAGCTACAGCTTCCGCTGCCCTTGCAGTGTTTCAGCAGCGTTTGCAGCTTCTGGCTCACAGACTGGTGTGTGATGTCCCCACACGTTGGAACTCTACATTGCAGATGTTGGGAAGGATTTGTGAGCAGAAGAGGGCAGTTGTTGAGTACCAGCATCAAAAAGGCTATCGGTATTCAGTTCAGACTCCACACATAAGACCTCAGTAGTGGACGTGGATGTCAGACATATGTACCATCCTCCAAAACTTTGAGGACTCCACCAAGATGGTGAGCGGCGATGACGCCATAATTAGCGTCACCATCCCGCTTCTCTGTCTTCTGAAACGCTCTCTGCTCACAATCAAAGATGATGCATTGCAGGCGGAGAATGATAAGATGGAGCAATTAACCATACAGGGTGATTACACACAGCCAAGCCTCATCTCATCCCAACGTGGATTGGGTGACAATGAGGAAGAGGAGGAGGAGGAAGGACAGGAACTAGTTTCATGCACTATAGACGGTGCTATCTGCACAGCTGTCATACCGTCTGTTCAGCGTGGATGGCCAGAGGACAGAGAGGAGGAGGAGGAGAGCATGGTCAGTCATCCTCTTGGTGAGGACACGGAAGTCTTGCCTGTTAGTAGTCTGGCACGCATGGCTGAGTTTATGTTATGCTGCCTTTCCCATGACCCTCGCATTCTCAAAATTTTAGGTCATTACTGGTTGGTGACACTTCTAGACCCACTCTACAAGGAGAACTTTATATCTCTTATTCCTGAGGCGGACAGGTGTACAAAAATGAGGCAGTACCAGAAGGCCCTTGTTGCGGACCTATTAAAAAAATTCCCATCTGAAAACGCTGGAGGCAGAGGGCACACTTCGTTCGACAACCAAGGAGTACAGGCGAGAGAGACACAACTTCAATCCAGCAGAGGCAGGGGAACACTGTCAAAGTTCTGGGAGAGTTTTCTCAGACCCTCCCATCGCACAGGCCCTGAGGCGCAGGGTACTCTCACAAGGAGTGCAAAGTTTGGGAAGATGCTGAGGGAGTACCTTGCCGTACCGTACCAACGTCCTCCGTGATTCCTCTGTGCCTTATAAATATTGGGTATCCAAGCTAGATATGTGGAATGAACTGGCTCTCTATGCCTTGGAGGTCCTGGCCTAACCTGCTGCCAGCGTTTTATCAGATCGGGTTTTTAGTGCCGCTGGTGGAATTATAACTGATAAGCGCATCCTCCTGTCAACTGAAAATGCTGACAGGCTGACTCTTATAAAAATGAACAAGGGCTGGATTGGGCCAGACTTCTCAACACCACCGAATGATAGTGACGCGCCCCCTGGGCCATGTTCAGGGGATACCCGGAGCCGGATCTGGATAGGGGTAGTAGTCCTTGTGGCGGTGACCCGGTCCGTGCCCAGGGTGTCAAACTAAGTGGCAGTCTATGGCAGTAGATGTTAACTTGATCGACTACGCCACCCGTTGAGTGCGGCTTTGAAGCCGCCGCTGCAGAACAGTCCACTGAGGCCAGGTGTATCAGGATGTGCAGCGTGGTGGTATAACCCCCAACGGGAGGGGTATGGCCTCAGGGCAGCAGATGCGGATGATGGGGGTAGTTATAGTGTAGAAAGGAGAGTCAGAGACGTGGGATGCAGTTTCAGGGTTTTTACTCACGGGTGTTCCTTTGGTCACTCTGGCCTTGAGTGACCACCCGAGCCGTGCTGCGTCCACCAGGTCCTCGACTCGGCCAACCCCCAGGCAGTTCCGGAGCGTGGTCCTGAGCTTCCCTCTCTCCTCTCTTTCTCCTGGCCGTCCCCACCAGGGATCCACCTTTGGCCGGCTCCCTCGGGTCTCTTGGTGGTTAAACCTTCTCTGGGTTCCCTGACCCTATACTTGGTGTGCCTTTCTGGTGGATTTGGTGGGCGTCGTGGCAAATCTTGACCATGACCTCCGGTTCCTGGCTGAGGATGATTGACCTCCACCAGCTTGGGTTCCGGTACCCGTGTCCGCCAACCCTTCACCCTTCTGGCTTAATTCTGGGTTCTCAGGGTTCCCTCTTGTCTTCCACTCTGGGCCTTCCTTCTTCCTCTCTCCTCACTGCAGGCCTAGCCCTGGAGCTGGGCCCAGACGGAGCCACAGCTCCTGTCAGCCCTCCTGGCTGAACTCTTCCTCAGCTCCTAAAAAGACCCTGTCCTAAGATGGTGCCCACCTTATATACTCCCTCTATGTGTGAGCCCAGGTGACCATCACCCAATGAGCTCCTAGCTTTACCCAGAGTGCTCCCCCTATCTGCCCCTACACTACTGGGATGTTCCACCCCCCTTCCCACTCCAGCCAGGGACAGACGCTGTCGTACCTGCACATATATACTTGGTGGGAGTACCGTAGTTCTGTCCCCCGGAAATGGGATGTATGTAGTGCATGCAGCCTACTAAGCTCAGTTCCACACTCCATCCTTACCCGGGAGTGGAATACCACACCTCTGGGTTGAGGTGCAATACCCCTGTAGCAGCCGAGTCCTCAGGGTGCTACATTCCCCCCTGGTAAATCACAGCACGTCCTCGGGCTGTAAAAGAATAAAAACATACCAAAACATACAATTTTTTTTCATAACATCCATAAACATATAAAACATTATATACATTATCAGCAGCATAAAACTTTTTCATAATAAACTTTTCATTGTAAACATTCTTGTTCCTCCGGCCACGGTGCAACTTGTGACCGGGTAAAGTGCAACAGTCTCTTTTAGAAAAAACACAGTTTCCTATAAAACCGGTAGGGGGCGCCTTAGGAAGCGCAACTATATACAAGGGGTTATGGCCGCTCTCAGTCCTCGGCCAGTGGGGATAAGGATTGGCTGTTCACAGTCCTCAGCCTGTTAAGGGATAGGGGACACACGGGTAACAGTTCACACTTGTCCCAACGGGGACTATACTTTTCTGGCAACAGTTCCTGTAACCTTACGGGTAACTATTTACAGTTCCACTTTACCGTACTTCAGTAACGGCGTCCTCCTGCTCCTTCTCGCGGGTAGGCTTCAGACCCGTCCGGGTCCTCTTGTCCTTCCTCACACCGCAGCTCTTCCTCCGTCAACCGGTGTACATGAAGGGCGTAGGGTCCTTTGGCACATTGATGCCGGGTAAAGGTGACCTCGTCACCCAGGTATAGGTCACGACCTCTGTGTCCCTCCGGCAGATGGCTCTCGACGTCCCTGCGGGTCACAAAGACGTCGCCGGGGGTGCGGTGGTCCCGGATGAAGCCCCAACCATGCTGCAGTTGGAATTTGATTACAGTCCCGGTGGCACGGGGACCATGGGCTGCACGGGGGTTCCGTCGGGTCCGGCTCTTCTGCTCTGCACTCTGTACTTGCAGCCGCTCCTCGCGGACCCGCCTCTCTCTCCGTTCCCTGTCGAAGACCTCCAATTGCTGCCGGCAGCACTCCGCACGCTCAGCTGCGGCCGCCCGGGTTTCTTGAGTGAACCCGATGAGGTCTCCTCCAGTGGGGTCCCACGCGAACTGCGCCTCCTCCAACGAGAGTGGGGTGATCTTGACAGGCGCCGGAGCCGGAATCAGGGGCTCGCACAGGGGTCCTTCCTTCCGGAGTCGGAGATGGTAGTACTCCGGTGGCCACACAAAGGGCTGCCCATCCGGGCAAGTGTGTTGGGCGAATAGGTCTTCACCCAGGTGCGGCACTGTGGAAGTTGAGGGCGCGGTGGTGGCAGCGGCGCCCGGGTCTTCCAGGCCTTGCGACCAGGCTTGGGGCACCCTGAAGGTAAAGGGCACCGTGGAGACGGCGGCGCCCGGGGGTACTTGACCTTGCGACCAGGCCGGTGGCTTAGTGGAGGTAGAGGGCGCTGTTGGGTCTGCGGCGCCCGGGGGTACTCGGCCCTGCGACCAGGCCGGTGGCATTTCCTGCTTGGCCGCGCTCAGGGTTGAGGCGCGTGACGTCACAGGGGGCGTGGCCGCGGCTCCTGCCGCTTGAGGCCTAGCTGGGAACGGTGGCGGTGCAGCGACAGGCACGGTAGGGGGAATTTCGGGCTCTGCGACGGGGAGCTGGGGCAGGTTCACGGTTATTAGGCTTGGGGTTGTGACGTCCCCTTTACCTGCCTCCGTCTCTTCAGCTCCTTCCTCGGCGTCGTCTCCGGCCTTCATTCCTCCTGCACCATCCTCAGAGGCGGTCAGACTCCTCGTCTCGGGTGGCGTGCTCCGCTGGCGGGTTCCAGCCTGCTGGGCCATCTCCCTACTCCACTCAGTCAGCATTTCTCGCTGCACCCGGGCCATCCTCCGTGCGAGGCCCTCCAGCGCGGTCTGTGCACGCTCCCGGTCTTGGGGGAGCTGTGCCAGGATCTCCACCAGGCCTAGTGGGGTGGTTGCTTGCAACAGGCTCCTGACCACAGGGTCGGTGCTGCCTGACTCTCCCTCCATCTCCGGGTGCGACCTCTCCAGACTCCTCCAGGCTGCACCCATCCTCGCTCTTTTGTTCTGTATCCGCCCATACTGAGGGCGGTCCCGGGGCAACTCGGTGATTGTCAGTTCCAGGGGCAGTCCCCTCACGCTGATGGACATCTCTATCATTACAGTCTCTGCTGGTGGGGGCGGTTTCCGCTTTTGGCGCCATTCTTGGACCTGGCCCACGATGGGAGGTGGCCTCTTGCCACCCTCTGGCACGCCCATAATGGCGTCCGCTCTGCCAGGGCGGGAAATCTTCTCAGATGGCGGGAATCGTCTCCCAGTGGCGGGAAACTCCGTGGATGGCGGGAAAAGACTGCAGATGACTGGCAAACGGCGGGAAACGATCCGAGATGGCGTCCGATGGCGGGGACCCTCCGGAACCGGCGGGAGACTTCTTTTTGAGGTAAATGTGAACTTTTCTTCAGGCACGCAGTACCCGGTGGTTGCGGGCACGTAATCCTGCCGACTACGCCAAAGTTGACGCACCCCCTGGGCCATGTTCAGGGGATACCCGGAGCCGGATCTGGATAGGGGTAGTAGTCCTTGTGGCGGTGACCCGGTCCGTGCCCAGGGTGTCAAACTAAGTGGCAGTCTATGGCAGTAGATGTTAACTTGATCGACTACGCCACCCGTTGAGTGCGGCTTTGAAGCCGCCGCTGCAGAACTGTCCACTGAGGCCAGGTGTATCAGGATGTGCAGCGTGGTGGTATAACCCCCAACGGGAGGGGTATGGCCTCAGGGCAGCAGATGCGGATGATGGGGGTAGTTGTAGTGTAGAAAGGAGAGTCAGAGACGTGGGATGCAGTTTCAGGGTTTTTAACTCACGGGTGTTCCTTTGGTCACTCTGGCCTTGAGTGACCACCCGAGCCGTGCTGCGTCCACCAGGTCCTGGACTCGGCCAACCCCCAGGCAGTTCCAGAGCGTGGTCCTGAGCTTCCCTCTCTCCTCTCTTTCTCCTGGCCGTCCCCACCAGGGATCCACCTTTGGCCGGCTCCCTCGGGTCTCTTGGTGGTTAAACCTTCTCTGGGTTCCCTGACCCTATACTTGGTGTGCCTTTCTGGTGGATTTGGTGGGGGTCGTGGCAAATCTTGACCATGACCTCCGGTTCCTGGCTGAGGATGATTGACCTCCACCAGCTTGGGTTCCGGTACCCGTGTCCGCCAACCCTTCACCCTTCTGGCTTAATTCTGGGTTCTCAGGGTTCCCTCTTGTCTTCCACTCTGGGCCTTCCTTCTTCCTCTCTCCTCACTGCAGGCCTAGCCCTGGAGCTGGGCCCAGACGGAGCCACAGCTCCTGTCAGCCCTCCTGGCTGAACTCTTCCTCAGCTCCTAAAAAGACCCTGTCCTAAGATGGTGCCCACCTTATATACTCCCTCTATGTGTGAGCCCAGGTGACCAGCACCCAATGAGCTCCTAGCTTTACCCAGAGTGCTCCCCCTATCTGCCCCTACACTACTGGGATGTTCCACCCCCCTTCCCACTCCAGCCAGGGACAGACGCTGTCGTACCTGCACATATATACTTGGTGGGAGTACCGTAGTTCTGTCCCCCGGAAATGGGATGTATGTAGTGCATGCAGCCTACTAAGCTCAGTTCCACACTCCATCCTTACCCGGGAGTGGAATACCACACCTCTGGGTTGAGGTGCAATACCCCTGTAGCAGCCGAGTCCTCAGGGTGCTACAATAGCAGCGTAACATAAACTCAAATCCAGTGTCTTTTCTTGGGAGGTGTATTCCCATGCACCTTTTCACACCCACACATGGGTATACGCTTCCTGATTTTGGCTATTTGCTCTTGTCCTCCTCCTTCTCCTCATCCTCCACCACCATATCACCAGGGTGACCGTGGTCCATGATGCAACACCCACATCATTTTTTTTAAGGGTGTTTGACTCGCCCCTGGGCCATGGGGCACTCGGAGCCGGGCAATAGGGAGACGGTGGGGGTAGTAGTGGCGACCCGGTTCCGTGGCTCAGGGTGGTCAGACCAGTGGTAGTCCTTTAGCCGTCCTAAGTGATGTCCGACTGCGCCACCCGTGGATTGCGGTTATTATGAACCGCCGCTGCAAGGCAGATCGCTGGGGCTGATGATGTATGCAGCTGAGGTAGTGTGACTCCCCACGGGAAGAGTGCAGCCCCAGGGCAGTGTAGTGGATGGTGGGGGTGATGGTGCAGAGAGTCCCAGTGCCGTTAGTGCTGGAGGAGCGAAAGAGTACACAGACAACGTACTGCAGTCCAATGTCTTTTACTCACAGTTCATGTACTCCGGGTCACTTCTGTCAGCAATGACCGCCCGAGCCGTGCTGCGTCCACCAGGTGAGGGGCTCGGTCAACCCCAGGCAGTTCAGGAGCATGACACAGGACCCCTTCAATCCTTTCTCTGGCCTGCCTCACCAGTGACCCACTTTTGTCCAGCTGCCGCGGACTTGTGCGGGTAAATGTGGTTCCCGTTCCCCGCTGTCCTATATGGTGCCTTCCTAGCAGGTTTGATGAGGTGTCGCACCAATAAATGATCACGACCTCCGGTCTTTGGCTGAGGGCTGTTTCTCCTCCACCAACTTGGGATCCGGTACCCTTAATCTGCCTGACCCTTCACCCTGTATTCTCGTTGGTTCTTAGGGTCCCTTCTGCCGTCTTGTTCCTGAGCCCTTCTGTTTCTCTCTTTCTCTTTCTCTTCTGTTCCTTTCTGTTCTTGTTCCTTTCTGTTCTTGTTCCTTTCTGTTCCTGGCCTTCACCCTAGGCCTGCCTCGTGGAGCTGGGCCCAGACTGAGCCACAGCTCCCTGTCAGCCCTCTCTGGCTGAACTCCTTCTCTTACTCCACTCACTGAACTTCTCTTCTTCTCTTCTCTCTGTGCTGGCTGGGCCTCAGAGGCTAGGCCCGCCTACGGAGAAGAGCCCCTTGCAGAGGCCGCCACTCTGTCACTTCTTCTCTCTGACTGAACACTGTTCTAAGATGGTGCCCACCTTTTATACCTCCCTCTAGAACATGAGCCCAGGTGACCAGCAAACAATGGGCTCCTATCTACGCTCAGGAACCAACCCCTATCTGCTCCTACATCACTGGGTATTCCTACCCCCTCCCCACTCCAGCCAGGGACATGGTCTGTCGTGCCTGCATTTCTGTCTAATGGGAGCACCGTTGAGCTGTCCCTCGGAAATGGGGTGAGTGTGCTGTATGCAGCTAACTGAACCCTGGTCCATACTCCATCCTTACCCGGGAGTGGAATATCACACCTCTGGCAGAGGTGCAATACCCCTGTAGCGGTCGAGCCCTCGGGGCGCTACATTTTTATGATGCCCTTAAAAAAAATTTTTTATACAGTATGTTCATGTATACCCCCCAGGAGTAAATGTTTGTCAGCCCATACACTTAGTGCATGGCATTACAAGTATAGGAGGCCCGCTCCTTTCTAATGGTAACAATTTTTTATGATGCGCTCCTCCACGTCTCTTCCAAGGGCCATTGAAGTGCCTCCAAATTTTTGGCAGCTCTTGCAGTCACTGCATAGTCCAACACTATGGGAGACTCTCTCCTTTCTAATGGGAATTTGTCATTACTGTGGCCTGGTCTATGTGTCTTTAAATTCTTAGTGGGTTTTTTCCTAAACTTGGTCAGCCGGTGGACTCACTGCATACCCTATAACTGTATAGCAGACCCTCTCCTTTCTAATGGGAACATGTCGTACCTTGTTAATGTGGCCCTGCTCTGTGTGTCCTTAAATTCTTAGTGGGGTTTTTCCTAAAATTTGTCAGCCGTTGGATTCACTGCATACCCTATAACTGTATAGCAGACCCTCTCCTTTCTAACGGGAACATGTCGTACCTTGTTACTGTGGCCATGCTCTTTGTGTCTTTAAATTGTTAGTGTTTTATTCAAAAATTTTGCCCACCCTTGCAGTCACAGCATGGGCATTACCACTATAGAAGACCCGCTCCTTTATAATGGGAACATTTTTTTTACTGAGACCCTCCTCTATGTCTCTTCAAAGGGGTATTAGGTTGCGTCCAAATTTTTGACAACCCTTGCAGTCACTGGATGCGCAATAACAGTATAGGAGACCCACTTGTTAATAATGGGAACAACAAAGCATAGCCCTCTGATGGCTCTCTAACAATAGCTAGGGCCGACTGCTGGCCTTTTAAGAATAGTAAGGGCCGTCTGATGTTCCTATAAAAATAGGCTTTATGACTTTCAGAGTCCCTCCATCATAAATAAAACAGGATGTGTCTGATGACACCACATTACCAGATTAGGTTGTAAAATGTTAAAATGACTTTTCCCGGTGAATGCATTTGTCATAAAAAATAACATAAAAAAACATAACAATAGGATCTTTCTTTAGTATAAAAAACAGCATCACCAATTTAACCTCAATGTAATCACATTGTTCAGCTCATGCACCTCCTCCTCCATCTCCGAAATGACCACATCAGTCACAAGCTGACAGCACTGCTGCACTGCCTTGGCCAAACAGCAGCAGGCTGTGCTGAAGATAACATGCTTAATGCTTAATTAACAAACCGCCCAGCGCTGCATAGTTGTTGAAAGCTGTAACACAGCAGCTTGATCTGTGGCTCTCACCGCTGAACATACAGCCAGGCATGGTCGTGTGTTACAATGGGCGGAACCTGGTGACGGAGAAATGACAACCGGGGTAAATAAGGTTTCCCTATATGCCAGTCCTTTCACAGAGCTAAAGAATATGGCATGCTGTGAAATACAACTCCCACTGAGAAGCTGTTTCAGATTGAAAAACATTCTGCCCACCAGAGGATTTGTTTCTGAGGGCTAACCTTTCTCACCCGCTCAAGAGCCCCATAGCAGCTGCAAAGTTAGCGCTATCATGAACTCTCCTGAGGTAGAAGCCAAGGCACACCAGAGAATTCTCTGGTGGGACTGTCCAACCCTGTGGGAGAACATACAAATTTCTTGCAGATGTTGTCCTTGCTGGGATTTGAACCCAGGATCCCAGTGCTGCAAGACTTCAGTGCTAACCACTGATCCAATGTGCTGCCGTTCACCCTCTAATATCTAACAGGCTGGAGAAACTTGAACCTACTGCCACTCTATCATCAGCTCCTTTGTGAGAAAATTTATTTTGGCAGCCACTCAGTCTACCAAATAAAATTCCAGAGAAGGAAATTGAGGATGGCTTCGCTGCTGGTACTGGGGGCAGTGCTAATACCATGGTGTTGTACCATAGTTTGCTGGAAATATTCCAGGCTGGTAGGAGGCAAGAAAATTGCCACAGAAAAGTACCAGCAGTAATGTTCAGGCCAGATTTCAAGTGCAAGCAGCTTTAGAGGGCTTCCTGGGAGAAATGACACTCAGGGTAGATACGGTTTCCCTCTATGCCAGTCCTTTCACTGAGCTAAATACAACTCTTATCAAAAAAAGTTGTGGACTGGCTCCGTACCGTCCCTGGCCACATTCACCTGTCCACGTGTTTGTGGTTAGGCAGTCCTTCTTAGTAAGTGCACTGGGTAGGGCATGGGTAATGTTGTGGGACCCGTGCTTGTGGAAGGCGAAGGCGATACCGGAAAAATACTGGCGGCTGGGGACCGAGTATGGACACCCGGCCGCCGCCTGCATGAGGTTGTGAAAAGCTTCCACCTCCACAAGCTTAAAAGGCCATATTTCAAGTGCAAAGAGCTGCCCAGAAATCTGTCAGTTTAGTGTTGCGGCCTGTGGGTGGGTGGGTGGCTGGCTGCATACTTGCAATTGCATTCCAAGTAACAGAAAACTAAGCAGATGATGGCCTCTATCATCATCATGGCCTCACCTCGGCACTATGAACTCTCCTGAAGGAGAAGCCAGGGCCCGCCGGAGGAGTCTCTGGTTCTCTGGTGGGCCCGTGCAACCCTGCCGAAAAGCAGCCCTGGCTAAGAAAAGTGTGGGGGAAGGTTCCTGGACACTCTATGGCTGCTTTTTTAATGCGGATCGGCCATGCTTATGCATGTTATTTCTCAAAACGCATTACGGATCAGGCCATTTTCCAATTCTGTATTCAAGAAATTAAATGCGCAAAGAAAGATGTGTGTGTGTCAAAGCACCATTGACAAGTGCGAGTTGATGTTGGATGGGCTGCCATTGCTTCTGCAACAAGCTCAATTACAGGATTTTCTGGGAGAAATGACACGCAGGGTAGATACGGTTTCCCTCTATGCCAGTCCTTTCACCGAGCTAAATACAACTCTTAGCAAAAAAAGTTGTGGACTGGCTCCGTACCGTCCCTGGCCACATTCACCTGTCCACGTGTTTGTGGTTAGGCGGTCCTTCCCAGTAAGTGCACTGGGGAGGGCACGGGTAATGTTATTGGACCCGTGGTTGTGGAAGGCGGAGGCGATACCGGGAAATATAGTGGCGACTGGGGACCGAGTATGGACACCCGGCCGCCGCCGGCATGAGGTTATGAAAAGCTTCCGCCTCCACGAGCCTAAAAGGCCACATTTCAAGTGCAAGCAGCTGTCAAAAATTTGGCAGTATAGTATTGCAGCCTGTGGGTGGGTGGCTGCCGGCATTCTTGTGCTTGCATTCCAAGGAATGGGGTAGGGACAACTGAACACTGCAGTGGGACAAGGACGTGGACGGTGATTGTTGCAAGTCTGCAACGACAGGTGCATGGCGGGAGGCATCTTCGCATGTGCCAAGGATCACTTATGATGGGCACACATTTAGGCAGTGACCTGGGATTCAGAGATGTTTCCAGAGGTCTTCCCCTTGCTGTTCCCATGTCTTTTCAGCACTGTATGCATGTGTCTGATGATGTGTCACACACCACATGGCCAGATAAGGTTGTAAAATGTTAAAATGACATTTCCTGGTGAATGCATTTGTCTTGGTTGAAAGCAATGCAAAAGTGCAAAAACGTGTCAAAAATGCTACGTGTGAACATAGCCCAAGGTGTGTAGGAGTATTTGTGTTTTTGTTTATTTATTTTGCCTTATATACAAGTCATCACCCTGGAAAGGATGTTCCTTACGCCGTAAAAGTGGCGTAATACTCTGACGACGTTGTTGACAGCAGTGATCTGGGAGTCAGAGATGCTTCCAGGGGTCTTCCCCATGCTGTTCACATGTCATTTGAGCACAGTTCCCATCGATTTGGGCAATTTTTAGGCCCTCTGCAGACCGCCGTAGGGAGCCACCTGAAAAATGCTCAAGTTTCCCCTAGACTTATATTGGGCTCATTGCTCGGGTTGAGCACCCGAGTATTTCAATTTGCTCGACCCGAGCAACGAGTACTCGAGCATTTTAGTGCTCGCTCATCACTAATGACAACCAAAAACATCCAAATAATCCTGATCAAAAAGTTTACATACCCTGGTGATTTTGGCCTGATAACATGCACAGAATTTGACACAAATGGGTTTGAATGGCTACTAAAGGTAACATCCTCACCTATGACCTGTTTGCTTGTAATCAGTGTGTGTGCATAAAGCTGAGTGAGTTTCTGGGATCCAGCCACTGACGTTTCTGGATTTTGAGATGGGGAAAGCAAAAGAATTATCAACGGATCTACGGGAAAAGGTAGTTGAACTGTATAACACAGGAAAGGGAGGCAAAAAGAGTATAACACAGGAAAGGGATACAAAAAGATATCCCAGGAATTGATAATGCCAGTCTGCAGTGTTCAAACTGTGATTAACAAATGGAAAATCAGATGCTCTGTAAAAACCAAACCACAGTCAGGTAGACCAACAAAAATTTCAGCCACAACTGCCAAGAAAATTGTTCGGGATGCAAAGAAAAACCAACAAATAACATCAGCTGAGAACACACTTAGGGGTGTACTCACTTTTGTTGCCA
Organism: Phyllobates terribilis; assembly: GCF_046119375.1. Classification (NCBI taxonomy): domain Eukaryota; kingdom Metazoa; phylum Chordata; class Amphibia; order Anura; family Dendrobatidae; genus Phyllobates; species Phyllobates terribilis. The sequence continues at coordinate 1,431,779 of NW_027363005.1, read as the reverse complement.
GCTGTTTAGACATTAATGGCTGTGTGTTGAGTTATTTTGCAGGCACACCAAATTTACAGTTAAACAAGCTGTACACTGACTACTGTACATTGTATCAAAGTGTCGCATCTTCAGTGTTGTCCCATCAAAAATATATATATGTATTCCGGCCCATTTTTGGAGTTTTGTGTGAAATTATGTCCAATTTGCCTTTTTTTTCTCAGTTTTTTTGTGTTGTTCCAATAAACACAAAGGAAATAAACATGCGTGTAATAAAACATGTGTAATTTTCTGAAACAATTTCAAGGGTGCCAGCACTTTCCTCCATGACTGTATATGCAAGTAGAGTCCTTAACCCCTTTACAACCCAAAGTGGTTTGCACGTTAATGAGAAGGCCAATTTTTACAATTCTGACCACTGTCACTTTATGAGGTAATTACTCTGGAACGCTTCAACGGATCCCCCTGGTTCTGAGAATATTTTTTCATGACATATTGTACTTTATGATTGTGGTAAAATTTCTTCGATATCACTTGTGTTTATTTGTGAAAAAAACAGATATTTGGCGAAAATTTAGAAAATTTTGCAATTTTCAAAATTTGAATTTTTATGCCCTTAAATCGGAGAGATATGTCACACAAAAAAAGTTAATAAATAACATTTCCCATATGTCTACTTTACATCAGCACAATTTTGGAACCCAAATTTATTTTTATTAGGGAGCTATAAGGGTTAAAATTGACCAGCGATTTCTCATTTTTCCAACAAAATTTACAAAACCATTTTATTAGGGACCGCATCACATTTGAAGTCACTTTGAGGGGTCTTTATGACTGAAAATACCCAAAAGTGACACCATTCTTAAAACTGCACCCCTCAGTGAATCGGGTCATCATGACAACATCCGGGAAGCCGCTGCACACATTGCTGGACGCCGGCAGGAGAGGTGACTATCCCGATCACCTCCCCTTGCCCCCGCAATGCTGCGAACGACTTAGATCCCAGCATTGCGGGGGTTAATGTGCGGGACCTCTCCCAGCACATAGCACCGGGTGTCAGTTGTGACAATCAGTTGACACCCGGCGGCGATCACGCCCGCACAGCCTGTGTGCGGGCGCGATCGCAAAGATGTACTAATACGTATCAGGCTCTTAAGTCCCAGGGCGCAGATACGTATCAGTACGTCTTGGGCTTTAAAGAAGTTAAAATTATGTGAAAATGGGAAAAGTCACAAAACTTTGCAACTTTTCAAGAGCTTTATGCCAGTTTTCTGGCAAAAACACTGGTGAATCGGGTTCATAATCTCTAATCCTTTCAGCTCCCTTTAATTAGACTACTTTCAACAAACTAATTATAAGTATTGGGTCTGTTTTTTTTTTAATGCTTTTAAAATAATTGTAAATATTTTCAATCCCCTTTTGTTATAAGGATTTCCCAAAAATTAGCTAATCATAGGTTGTCCTGCATTCGTGACAGTGATTGACTGCGCGGTCACTTGGAAGTTTACATTGGCATCACTACAGGGCCGGTAAAGAAGGACTGTCAGGGACCCCCAGAGTGTGGTAAAATGCGCCAACTAATTCATAATTCATTTAATTCTCACACAATATACTAAGTTAGTGTAAGTCTACAAAAAAGCAACAAAACTTGGTGCTAAAAAAATTGAGCATAACTTTTTGAAAAATGAACCAGGTTATGCCAAATCTTACATATTTTGTGACTTTGTGATCAGTTATCAACACAAATATTTTACTCAAATTACCAGATCGATGGATAAGAATTGGGACTTTTCCCTAAATCTCTCCAAAACATCACCGCTTATAGAAGACCACCCTCATATCCAGATCAGATTTTCTGTGAGAGATGCCCAGATTCACAATATAGTATGCATACTGGCCATCTATGAGAAGTCCACCCCAATGGAAGTCCAGTTATTAAAGAGGATTTTACTGTTTATATAAGGGGCAGACAATGACAGTGAAGGGCCCTTAATCAGGACTTCTGATCTGGGCCCCCCACCCTCCATCAGGCACCACCTACATATACATTTCCATGTATATTTATATTAGGCACACATATAAAATTTGCACATGCTAATACTCTATACACATTTTAACGTATGCATATGTGGCACCCCAGGGGTCTGGTTTCCACAGTAACAGCAATGTTATGTCTAGGAGCAGGTGGGAGGTCTCTTGGTCAGGAATCCTATGCATGCCACACCTCCTGCCCAGTCCTGGGAGGGGAAGGACTTCCCCTATATAAACCTGGGGCTGAGGCAGGGTTAGAGAGTTCAACGGGAGAGTTGAGCCAGGAGGGCGGACAGGGAGCTGTGGCTTCGGCTGGGCCCAGCTCCCGGGCCATGCCAGAAGTAGAGACAGAGAAGAGAAGCAGCATAGGAAGAAACAACAGGAGCTCTGTGGGAGCAGTGCTACAAGGAGTCAGGGGCTGGCAGCTGCAGAGCTCGCCCTGACTGAGAAGTTATCACCGGACCCGGAGTCCGAGGCTGTGGGGACTAACCCTTACCCAGCAGCAGAAACCGTCCGGCAGGGGATTTCAAGTCCTCTGGCCCAGAAACCCGAAGGCACGGTCACACGCGTGGAACCAGCACCGCCGTCGTGGAGCGGAAGGCACTAGAAGGCCCCGAGTCACCGGCCATACGGGTGAGCACCACACGGTACACTCAGGGACGTGGGCTAATTTTACCCGCCTCTAGCAAGGTAGCCAGAAGAGTACAGTTAGTTGGGAAGGCCTACAACTCCACCTGGCCAGGGGAGATCCCATCTGCTCAAGGACTGACCAGGCCCCGATCGCTAGCAAGTACTCCGGGAGGGTCTGTCTTTGTCACCAGTAAAGACCCTGAACTGAGTGGTTCCTGCTACCCCCATCTTCCACGTCGGCTGCCCTGAGGCCATACCCCTCCCGTTGGGGGTTATACCATCCACGCTGCACCATCCTTCCACCGGCCTCAGCGGTCTGCCCTGCAGCGGCAGCTCCATAGCTGCATTCAACAGGTGGCATAGTCATCCTACATCTACTGCTAATATACCGCCACTTAGTCTGACTCCCTGGGCACGGACCGGGTCACCTCCACGAGACTACTACCCCTATCAGATCCGGCTCCGGGTAGTCCCTGCGTGCGCAACGCTACGTCACATAGGCCCAGGGCGCGTCAACTTTTGGCGTAGTCGGCAGGATTTCGTGCCCGCAACCACCGGGTACTGCGTGCCTGAAAGAGAGACTTTTAAAACTTACCTGTGGTGAAGATTCCCGCCATCCGGCGCCATCTTCAGCCTTCTTCCCGCAATCCGTGAAGTTTTCCCGCCATCCGGCGCCATCTTCAGCCTTCTTCCCGCCATCTGTGGAGTTTTCCCGCCGTTGGACGCCATTTTGAGGACGCCGCGCGGGAAGAAGAGGGGCGTGGACTCCGAAAAGCCCGCGAGAACTGAAGCCCCGCCTCACGTCCGGACGTTGCGTAAGGTCCTGGAAGGAGCCCAGCAGATGCCGACGTCACAGGAGCGCGACGAGAGGTCCTCAACCCTGACGATCCACTGCGGAGCCGCGGCCTACGGAAGAGGATCATCGCAAGGTAGGCCACGGTCCACTAGGGGGGAGGAAGATGTCGGATACGGAGGAGAGCTTCACTGCCTCAACCCCCGCCAGCGCCACCGCTGCTGCAGTCATGCCTTTCACCATGCCCTATATCCCGGGAGCGGCCTGGCTACCCCAGTACTCAGGGGAGTCACATACCCTACATGACTTTAGAGAAAAGCTGGATAGCCTCTTCCAGGTGTACCCCCTCACAGAAGAGCAAAAAGTGAGCATCCTGGTGGCCCAATTAACCGGGGCAGCCCAAAGGGAGGTAAAGTCCTGGCCACCTGGGAGGAGGACTGTCGCAGAGATACTAACCCGGCTAACCGAGGAGGAGCTGCAGTACTACCAATACGAGGAAAGCCAAGAGGACCCGGACGGGTCTGAGGACTACCCTCAGGAGGGAGCACAAAGAGGACATAGCTGCTGAAGGGAAGTAGCGTGAATAAAGAGCTGTACATAGTTACCCGTTAGGGTACAAGGACTGCTGCTAATTAAAATATGGTCCCCGTTGGGATTAGTGAATTGTTCCCCGTGTGTCCCTATCCCTTACCAGGCTGAGGACTGTGAGCAGCCAATCCTTATCCCCACTGGCCGAGGCCTGAGAGCGGCCATATCCTGTAAATAATTATGTGTTTCTAGTTATTTTTAGGAGTCCTTGGTGGATTTACCGGGAATCCTTGTACAGTTAGTGGAGCGTAACCCAGGATGGACTAAAGACTGTTAAGGACTCGGGGCAGGACAGACCCCTACCTGGTTACGTCTCCCTGTTTTGGTGAAATGGACACCTTTGTTTTCTTCAAAGACTGCACCCGGTTGCGGACACGCCGTGACCGTCTTTATGTGTTTCCTTATTGTAATGTTATTTTTTTTTTTATGCCTTGTTATGTTGACAAAAGTATGTTCAGTCCCGGAGTACTAAATTTCACTAGGGGGGAATGTGGCACCCCAGGGGTCTGGTTTCCACAGTAACAGCAATGTTATGTCTGAGAGCAGGTGGGAGGTCTCTTGGTCAGGAATCCTATGCATGCCACACCTCCTGCCCAGTCCTGGGAGGGGAAGGACTTCCCCTATATAAACCTGGGGCTGAGGCAGGGTTAGAGAGTTCAAAGGGAGAGTTGAGCCAGGAGGGCGGACAGGGAGCTGTGGCTCCGGCTGGGCCCAGCTCCCGGGCCATGCCAGAAGTAGAGACAGAGAAGAGAAGCAGCATAGGAAGAAACAACAGGAGCTCTGTGGGAGCAGTGCTACAAGGAGTCAGGGGCTGGCAGCTGCAGAGCTCGCCCTGACTGAGAAGTTATCACCGGACCCGGAGTCCGAGGCTGTGGGGACTAACCCTTACCCAGCAGCAGAAACCGTCCGGCAGGGGATTTCAAGTCCTCTGGCCCAGAAACCCGAAGGCACGGTCACACGCGTGGGACCAGCACCGCCGTCGTGGAGCGGAAGGCACTAGAAGGCCCCGAGTCACCGGCCATACGGGTGAGCACCACACGGTACACTCAGGGACGTGGGCTACTTTTACCCGCCTCTAGCAAGGTAGCCAGAAGAGTACAGTTAGTTGGGAAGGCCTACAACTCCACCTGGCCAGGGGAGATCCCATCTGCTCAAGGACTGACCAGGCCCCGATCGCTAGCAAGTACTCCGGGAGGGTCTGTCTTTGTCACCAGTAAAGACCCTGAACTACACCGCATCGTCTCTGAGTGGTTCCTGCTACCCCCATCTTCCACGTCGGCTGCCCTGAGGCCATACCCCTCCCGTTGGGGGTTATACCATCCACGCTGCACCATCCTTCCACCGGCCTCAGCGGTCTGCCCTGCAGCGGCAGCTCCATAGCTGCATTCAACGGGTGGCGTAGTCATCCTACATCTACTGCTAATATACCGCCACTTAGTCTGACTCCCTGGGCACGGACCGGGTCACCGCCACGAGACTACTACCCCTATCAGATCCGGCTCCGGGTAGTCCCTGCGTGCGCAACGCTACGTCACATAGGCCCAGGGCGCGTCACATATACATAGTGCACACAAACATAAAATACGGACATACACATAAGATGCACATACACAGTATAGAGTCCCGGTAGTCCTCATAGTTTTAAGCATGGACCCTGGCAAATTGTAGACGGACTTTTATTGTTCATGGGCTTTAAGGGAGAGAGGCTTCCTTTGTGGAGGACACTCATGAATGCCATTCATTTGCAGTGTACACCGTGTCGTGTCATGGAAAACACTCACCTTAGTTTGGCTTTCTACTTCTTCAGCTAATAGCAATGAATTTGCCTGTCGATTTTCTTCTCATCAGAAGATGCTTTTGTTTAGATGTTAACTTCCATCTGACTGATAAGAAAAGCTTTGCTGATCTTCTTGTAGACTTCACATTTTTTGTAAAGAAATTATTTTCTTTCTCAGAAATGTCTTGTGACATTTCTCTTCTATGTGGTGCCACTTACCCTTCTCATCAGAGGACGCTTTTGTTTAGGTGTTAACTTCCATAGTCGGCCTGGACGTCTCTGTAAGATGGTTGCAGTTCCATCTTTGTTATAGTTTTGCATCACTTTTGCTACAGTATTCTGACTGATAAGTAAAGTTTTGCTGATCTTCTTGTAGACTTTACATTTATTGCAAAGAAATTATTTTCTTTCTCAGGTTTTGTGACATTTCCCTTCTATGTGGTGCCATTGCTGATAGCATGAAATGGGAAGGAGTTTTCTTTATTAAGTAACTTCCTTTTACAGACACCTGTCTGCTGGACATCTGTTTAATGAATAATTACACTTACCTGTGGTTCAGTTCTTGTTAATTAGAATTTTGTTGTCTAAACTTAGCTTTTCTCTTAAGACTGTTACTGGGATGTTCTCATTTTTGAAACATGATCTTGAATGAGTTTGTTAAGAAAATTACTTTTTTGGGGTCTGCAAAATACCAAATCTTGTTTGCATTCAATGGCTCAAATTTGCGAGAGTATTTTGTAGTATGGTATCCCATATAAAATGATGATTCTGAAAGGAAACTACAGGTTTGCTGACAAATCTATTTGGGTGTACTGATTTATGCTAAACACTGTATATATATATATATATATATATACAGTACAGACCAAAAGTTTGGACACACCTTCTCGGTTAAAGATTTTTCTGTATTTTCAAGACTATGAAAATTGTACATTCACACTGAAGGCATCAAAACTATGAATTAACACATGTGGAATAATATACTTAACAAAAAAGTATGAAACAACTGAAAATATGTCTTATATTCTAGGTTCTTCAAAGTAGCCACCTTTTGCTTTGATGACTGCTTTGCACACTCTTGGCATTCTCTTGATGAGCTTCAAGAGGTAGTCACCGAAAAAGGTTTTCACTTCACAGGTGTGCCCTGTCAGGTTTAATAAGTGGGATTTCTTGCCTTATAAATGGGGTTGGGACCATCAGTTGTGTTGTGCAGAAGTCTGGTCGATACTCTGTTGATAGTCCTACTGAATAGACTGTTAGAATTTGTATTATTGCAAGTAAAAAGCAGCTAAGTAAAGAAAAACGAGTGGCCATCATTACTTTAAGGAATGAAGGTCAGTCAGTGCGAAAAATTGGGAAAACTTTGAAAGTGTCCCCAAGTGCAGTTGCAAAAACCATCAATCGCTACAAAGAAACTGGCTCACATGAGGACCACCCCACGAAAGGAAGACCAAGAGTCAGCTCTGCTTCTGAGGATAAGTTTATCCGAGTCACCAACCTCAGAAATCGCAGGTTAACAGCAGCTCAGATTAGAGGCCGGGTCAATGCCACACAGAGTTCTAGCAGCAGACACATCTCTTCAACAACTGTTAAGAGGAGACTTTGTGCAGCAGGCCTTCATGGTAAAATAGCTGCTAGGAAACCACTGCTAAGGACAGGCAACAAGCAGAAGACACTTGTTTGGGTTAAAGAACACAAGGAATGGACATTAGACCAGTGGAAATCTGTGCTTTGGTCTGATGAGTTCAAATTTGAGATCTTTGGTTTCAACCACCGTGACTTTGTGCGATGCAGAAAAGGTGAACGGATGGCTCTACATGCCTGGTTCCCACCATGAAGCATGGAGGAGGAGGTGTGATGGTGTGGGGGTGCTTTGACGGAGACACTGTTGGGGATTTATTCAAAATTGAAGGCATACTGAACCAGCATGGCTACCACAGCATCTTGCAGCGGCATGCTATTTCATCCGGTTTGCGTTTAGTTGGACCATCATTTGTTTTTCAACAGGACAATGACCCCAAACACACCTCCAGGCTGTGTAAGGGCTATTTGACCAAGGAGGAGAGTGATGGGGTGCTACGCCGGATGACCTGGCCTCCACAGTCACCAGACCTGAACCCAATCGAGATGGTTTGGGGTGAGCTGGACCACAGAGTGAAGGCAAAAGGGCCAACAAGTGCTAAGCATCTCTGGGAACTCCTTCAAGATTGTTGGAAGACCATTTCCGGTGACTACCTCTTGAAGCTCATCAAGAGTATGTCAAGAGTGTGCAAAGCAGTCATCAAAGCAAAAGGTGGCTACTTTGAAGAACCTAGAATATAAGACATATTTTCAGTTGTTTCACACTTTTTTGTTAAGTATATAATTCCACATGTGTTAATTCATAGTTTTGATGCCTTCAGTGTGAATGTACAATTTTCATAGTCATGAAAATACAGAAAAATCTTTAAATTAGAAGGTGTGTCCAAACTTTTGGTCTGTACTGTATATATATATATATATATATATATATATATAAACCTTATAAGTTTGGTATCACAGTAATCGTACTACTGACTCTGAATCATTTTGTCAGTTTGTTTTTACAACACAATACACACTGTAAAATGAAGGAACCCAAACCTGGCATTTTTTCTCATTTTTCAACACATTATATGATAAAATGAATGGTGTTGTTCAAAACTACAACACTAAGCGTCAGCACACTGTGATTTGCTGATCTGTAAGATGCGTTCTTTGTGCTGTGAAAATACACAGCTGTGATATCTCACCAAATATTCATAGTGGGAACTTAAAATTATGTTTTTCTGCCATGATTAAGGATGGTTTGGATGTATGAAACATATTGACCTTTTATTTCTATCTTTGTGGAATTAAGGCTGCATGAACCAGTCACCAACCATTATCTGTATATGTACAAATATTAAGTGCTACTGAGTGCTGTAGGAAAAACTTAGAATAGTGAGGTGATTTGACAGTCCTGCCACAAATAATCTGTTTCTACTGCACACTTAAAATCTCTGATAGTGGGAATGAACCTGATTGCCTGCAGTAGTGCACTCCTGAGAGCTGGTGCAGCAGAGAAAATGTCTTGGACATGAGAGTGGGAGGTCCTGATTATGGAGGATGTTAATCTTAGCTCATTGGAGTGTAGATATGGTAGAGATGCAGGACTGTGCAGCAGTGTGGAGAGGTTTGTGGATGAGTGTAATGACTGGTACAGGGTGGATGCACCAGTGTAATTGCTGGACAGAAATATGAGACTGACTGCTGCATTAAGGATAATGAGAAATACATTTAGTGAGAAGAAGAGCAATTAGTGAGTTACAAGTATTTGTGAATTCAAGACAAAAAGGAATCAGAGCAACAGTAACAGATTTTACTTTTTTTTAATTAATAATGGGATGAATAAAATCGTGAACATTGTCAATAGAATAAATCAAAGTCAGGAAGATAGCCGAGGTCAGATACCAGGTGATCAGTAAATGACAAGTCAGACGAGCAGTATGAATACCGCGGAGCCCGATGACAGAGGCGTTACTGAAACTTGTCCAGGTTGACCAGTCAGAAGGCCACAGGTAGATGGTGAAGGTCCTTCTATACAGCTCCAGCAGTGATGATGGATCTGCTGGACTTCAGGGCGCTGGATGCTTAGGTGTCCCGTCTTTTAGATGGTTTTAGGGCAACAGTGACAGCATGCAAATGCGCGAGCAGCCCTGGATAATCCACGCCGGCAGGATGATAAGATCCGGCGGACGATGGAACCTATGAGAAGAGAAATAAATATAATGTAAGTGATGGGACTCCATATTACATGATAATGCTGTGCAGTCACTGTGGCCGGACGGCAGAGGAATATTATCATACAGAGGTCAGGGGTCATTGTCAGCAATCATACATGTGACAATCCCATCACTGACAGATGACATCTACTCCACATGAATTATTCTCACTGACATCACACAACATGGAGTTGATTCTCACACTTACCTCGTCTCTTTTTCCCATTTTTTCCATTTTCTGAGTTTTGTTGCTCCATACTCAGATTTATTGCCGATTTTCTTTCTTCATGAGATGGAAATTCTGATGAAAAATTAAAAAAAAAATCAGTAACAATATATTCTTATAGGATCTGCTTTGTCATAATATGGATAACATAAGAGACCTATAGTATTGTATAAAACCATGTGGGAATATTTGAGCCTTGAAGTCACCATTCACATTGCTGGTGCTGTAGACATGTACATACCTGGCAATGGGGACGAGGGTGGCAAGATGGTAACAGCATCGTCTGTATTACATACAGGAACAGATACTTTCTGCCTGTTTGAAGAAGAAAAACATGTAAATCTCAAGTAAACTCCGTATAAAAGGGGTTGTCTCACTAGAAGAACACCGACTATAAGGCCTAGTAGGACATATGACTGTCATAGTGGGGAAGGTCTTCTGCTCAAGACTACCTTTTATAGAGAGCTGAGAGGAAAACAACTACCAAGAATGGCCGGCATTTCATACTACATCTCTCCTACAGTGAGGGCAGCACTAAAAGTGCATGACCGGCCACAATTATGGGCTGTTATCTCCAACAATTCCGAAAGCTGAAAGCACAATGACCCATAACCATGGGGCGGTGGATGCTACATTTGATATTATGGTATTTATGTCCTATATTTGGTGTTGTGCACATATATCAGCCTGGAGCTCCCAGTAATGACCCCATAATCTACTCACATTTCTGAGATGTTTGTGTTGGATTCTGGTGTACACTCTGGAGGGGCCTTGGGATCCTCGTTGTTCACCATCCCGTTAGTGGTGGTAGAGTGCTAAATGTGGATAACAATAAGTTATTAAATATACATACTTTTTAATTTTATAGATCCTTTTTTTGTACATATTTTGGATTTATCGATCACATACTTACTTTAGAAAGCCTCTCAGAAGATGATGATGCAAATATTCGGAAGATAAAGTTCTCATCGTCCTCACTTGTGCCCTCCTTATCCTCTGAGATCAGATGGTTGTTTTCATCAGAGTGATCTACAAGACATAGGTAATGAAGGATTGTTAGAGGGTGTCAGTATAACACAGTCGCTATATCTCACTAGGTTAATAGATGATGCAACGTAATATACAGAATACATGAAAAAAAACTCCTGTACAAAATTAAGGAAATAGGGATACAGTACGAACCCATGGTCAACATAGCTGAGATCCATGAAACATGGATAACATAGTAGACCAGAAAAACCATGTGGAAATATTTGAGCCTTGAAGTCAACATTCACATTGTTGGTGCTGTAGACATGTACATACCTGGCAATGGGGATGAGGGTGGCAAGATGGTAACAGCATCGTCTGTATTACATACAGGAACAGATTCTTTCTGCCTGTTTGAAGAAGAAAAACATGTAAATCGTAAGTAAACACAGTATAAAATGGGTTGTCTCACTATAAGAACACTGACTATAAGGCCTAATAGGACATATGACTGTCATAGTGGGGAAGGTTTTCTGCTCAAAACTACCTTCCATGGATCAGAACACAACTACCAAGAATGGCTGGCAAGTAATACTACAGCTCTCCTACAGAGTAGGCAGTGCTAAAAATGCATGACCTGCCACAATTATGGGCTGTTATCTTCTGCATTTTCTGAAGCCAAAAGTACAATGACCGTTAACCATGAAGCGGTGAATGCTGCATTTGATATTCTGATATTTATGTCCTATATTTGGTGTTGTGTACATAGATCAGCCTGGAACTCCCAGTAATGAAGTAATGACCCTTTATAATCTACTCACATTTCTGAGATGTTTGTGTTGGTTTCTGGTGTATACTCTGGAGGGGCATTGGGATCCTCATTGTTCACCATCCTGGTAGCGATGATACAGAGCTAAATACGGATAAAAATAAGATATAAAATATTTTTTTTATGTACTTTTAGAGTTGTTTTACATTTTTTTTTACATATTTTGGATTTATTAATCACATACTTACTTTACAAAGCTTTTCAGAAGATGACGTAAAATTTTGGAAGTCAAGGCTCTCATTGTTCTCACTTGTGCCTTCCTCATCCTTTGAGACCAGATGTTTGTTTATATCAGAATGATCTACAAGAAATAGGTAATGAAGTATTATTAGAGGTTGTCAGTATAACACAGTCACTATTTATCACTAATATTAATGGGAACAGATGATCACATATTAGGGAAGATGAGACAAACAGTCGCTTAGTCTAGATGACGTCTCCTTCTACTTACTGATAAATAAGCTGGTGTCTGCATCTGAAACAAGCTGAGGAACATACTCCAGCTCCTGGCTCAGAATGTTGTCAAAGTCCAAGTCACTCAGGAATGGATGAACCTTGATCTCAAATGCTCCTCCTAGAAAAAGAAAAACAAAAGTGATGCGGACATAGTCAGGGATGGCTCCATATCTGAACAGTTTATCGTAATCTGAACTAATGACAAAACTGAGCCGACATGAAGGAAATAAACTGAAAGTCTTAGTGTGGAGAACTAGAAATACAGTAGATGAGCTGATAGAGAAATGCTGATCTTCATGGACATGAGCGATATGTCCTTGGTCTAATAAGGGAATATTAATACTAGTATATCTGTTACCTGTCCCAAGTCTACGCACAGGATTTCTTCTGAGCAGCTCAGTGATGAGATTCTGAGCATCCAGGGGTGGAGCGCGATCACAATTCCAAATTAGTTCTCCTGTTACATAGAAAATTACAGAAAATAAAACCTCTTTACTGGACTGTAACATAAAGCAAAGGAAATAACTAAACAAATGTAACCAATCAACGCAATGATCGGATTATTCTACTCACCAATGACAACCCTTTTATAAAGCTCAGTGAGGGAATCAGCATCAAATGGTACACATCCCAGCAGGAATTTATACAGGATGATCCCCAATGACCACCAGTCAACAGGTCTTCCATAGCCTTCTTTCAGGATGATCTCTGGGGCTATGTAACATGGGGTGCCACAGAACTGGAAACCAACAGAACATAGAGATGAGAATCGATGAAACAATTATTATGACAAGATATCATCGTTAAAACACAATGCAGAAGATAAAATATTAGTGGAAAAGTTCTCTAGAAAGGAAGAACGTAGAGAAGAGACAATAGTGTGATGAGATTTGCAAATAACAAGCTAAGTTCTTGTAGGTGATGCTGACCTCACGGTCCTGGAACTCTCTGGAGATGTCCACTGCTAATTCCTTGTAGGTGTTGGTTTTCGGTATCATTAGACCAAGTTTTGAAATCCCAAAATCGGTAACTTTAATATGTCCAGTAGATGTAATCAGGAGGCTGCAAAAGAGAAGATGGTTTTAGCCTCACAGACTGAATGATAATAAATGACAACTTTCCCCACTTTATTATACTACGGGGGCACTTACTTTTCCGTCTTCAGGTCTCTGTGCACCACACCGTAACTATGCAGGTATTCCACGGCAAGTACCGCCTCTGCAAAGTACAAGCGGGCCATGGGGACAGAGAAAGGACCCCTGGTGCTTAGAAGGGTCCCACAGTCTCCACCTATAGAAGAAAGGAAATATGACCAGTGAGGGGTTTATACAGCAGATGACCATGATATACCACGAGCAGATAACCATGATGTATAATGAGCAGTGAGCGGAAACATCCTGGGGAGATCACACAGATAGTGGCGTACATAGAAATCACAAGACCCCATATCAAAAGTTGTAATTGCCCCCCACCCTAAAAAATAAAAAAGAAATATATTTATATCCCTGTTGAAGCAGCTTGGTGTTCTCACCAGCAATACAACTTTTATGGCCATTTTAGAGTATGATGCTCCCAAAAATGCCCACACCCACACTCAATGAGTATGGTATCCCCACAGTGAATCCTCCTAAGGAGGCCACCACTTAGAAGGAGGCCAGCCACAACCCCCTACTCGGTGTGATGGCACCCACAGCAACCCTCCCACTCAGGATAATGGTTCCCACAGTCCCTCACACAATATAATGGTCCGCATAACTCCCCACTCAGTATGATGTCCCCACACAGAATGGGGGCCTCCATATAGAGTGAGGACCCCCACAGCACCCCACTTAATATGATGACCTCCACTCAGCATTCACAGTCCCCCCATATCTAGTCATACGGCCCCCTTTCAGTATTTTGGCCCCTACTAGCCACCTACTCAGTATTTTTGCCCCCACCAGCCCCACCTCCTTGAAGAAGCAAATACCGCTGAAATTGTGATCACAGGTGGAGGGATGCTGCCCACTGCTGAGCGTCGACAGACCCCCTCCGACTGATGAGCCCCATAGCGCCCCTGCACCAAGATCAATGAATTTACGAGCATCTTGGTAATAGATAACCTATAGTAAATGCTCTGTGGGGATGTAACCAACAATGTCCTAATGATATGAGCAGTGATAAGATGAAAGCAGACATGGGCTGAATATAATACAACAGATGTGTCTTACCTCCTACATACTCCATGACCATACACAGGTGAGATCTAGTTGGAAAGGAGCAGAGCATGGAGACCACAAAGGGACAATCAGCAAATGTTAAGATGTCCCTCTCCAGAAAGGCCCATTCCAATCTCTGTGCAGTATTTAGGTTCCGCTTAGCCATTTTCTTCATAGCAAAGGTCTGGTGTGAGTCTTTATGATGCACTAAGTAGACGGCCCTGGAGAGAAGGAGAATCCATCGGTTATAATAAATCCTTATTAATAATCCATCTATAGAAATCATTATATGTTTAATACTGGTATCCTGGTAACATTTCTCCTTGCGGAGAGTGACATGTTAAGCTTGTCAAGGTGAGGAGACTTTTAAGCCTCAATGATCCTCTGGGAAATATGCAAATTGTCTCTTCGGAGAGGAAGAGAACTAGAACTCTAGTGCCACCTATAGGAAGTAGTAATCCTAAAAGTCAATATCGACCCTTTAACGAGCCTTATCACATGACATGGAATAATAGCCATAACCAAAATCTCAATTTTCGGACATTATGTTTTGGGGTACAAGCACTCATCAGTGCAAAGTGTGAGATATGGTTTGGCTGGGTAAGAGGCATCTGACCGGGATCCAAGCGGTAACGTTTCTCCTTGCGGAAAAAGCCATGTTAAGCATGTCAAGGTGAGGAGACTTTTAAGCTGCAATGCTCTTCTGGGAAATATGCAAATTGTCTCTTTTCAGAGAGGAAGAGAACTAGCACCCTAGTGCCACCTATGGGAAGTAGCAATCCTATTTCCCAGAGGAGCATTGTGGCTTAAAAGTCTCCTCATGTCCGCAAGGAGAAATGTCAACCCCTTGGATACCGGTCAGACACCTCTCACCCAGTCAAACCATATCTCACACTTTGCACTGAAGAGGGGCAGTACCCCAGAACACAGTTCCTGCAAATTGAGATTTTGGTTTTGGCTATTATCCTAAGTCATGTGACAAGGCTTGTTAAAGGGTCGATATTGACTTTTAGGATTGCTACTTCCTATAGGTGGAGTTCTAGTTTGCTTCCTCTCAGAAGAGACAATTTGCATATGTTTAATACTAGAAGTCTGGCCGCCACTATAAATCCACATCTAGAAATACATAAAATAGCACTACATAGATCACCTATGCGAGGTCTCCACAATGCCACTTCTGCCGGAGCCATCACCCAGGTCACATTATAGATACGAGAATCTACTGAAATTCTCTTTGGGCAGATTCGCTATAACTGACCAAATACAATTTAGTGCAAATAAAATTGGTCCAAAATGAATGTGCTCCAGGGCTCTCTTCTGCTGCTGAGGCCAGTGATTGGGCCCACATGGTCATGGTGGAGGGTGTAGATGTCATTGACGTCAATATGGTGTCACCCTTCATGTGACCATGTGTAGCCAACTTCTCTGATCAGCTTCATAATGGAGCCCCCCCCATCAAAACAAAGATCAGAGTGGAGAGCAGAAAAGCTCAGGTGGAGGAGGCAGCATAAGAACAGATGAGGGTCTAGCACAGGCGAATGTAATAATATTATATTATTATATATTATATTATATGTAATTATATTATTTAAATCGCTTTCCTTACAGTTTGATTTGCTACAGATCACATAATTTCCCTATGATAACACTGAATGGCAGAGTGCAGGGGCAGAAGCATTGTCATAGGGAACCCTGAGAAATGTGGATTATGGCAACAGAAATCTCACCCAAAATTTCCACTGCTGATGAGTTTGGAAGTTTCATAGTCGCTCATATGCGGCTTTCTCGCCGGAACCAATGAATCCATCACGCTCTATAAAAGAATAAGAAATAATACTGATTTATTGAAGATGCAGGAAAAAAGTTACAGATGCAAAAACTTCTCCCCCCATATTATGTCCCAGATGATTTACACTGATATGATGTTGGGAGGATACAAACCGGACGCTGGGCAGACATGGCGCTAGCACCCAGCACACCCAGGCAAGTGCCGGGGCCCTGAGTAGGCGGGCCTTGCTCCCCCCCCCCCTCAATGCTTGCCCAGGACCACGGCCGGCACAATACTTACCTCTCCACAGCTGGTGAGCAGTGAGGTGAGCATTTGATTTTTTTTTTTATGTATGGAGGTATGGGGCATTATATGGGGGGAGAAGTGACATCCTGCATGGGGCATTATATGGGGGGGAGGTAGGGACATCCTGCGTGGGGTATTATATGGGGGGGAGAAGTGACATCCTGCATGGGGCATTATATGGGGGGGAGTGACATCCTGCATGGGGCATTATATGGGGTAAGAGGTGACATCCTACATGAGGCATTATATGGGGGGGACATCCTGCATGGGGCATTATATAGGGGGGTGACATCCTGCATGGGGTATTATATGAGGGGGAGAAGTGACATCCTGCATGGGTCATTATATGGGGGGGGGGAGTGACATCCAGCATAGGGCTTTATATGGGGTGAGAGGTGACATTCTGCATGGGGCATTATATGGGGGGTGACATCCTGCATGGGGCATTATATGGGGGGAGTGACATCCTGCATGGGGTATTATATGGGGGGGGGAGTGACATCCTGCATGGGGCATTATATGGGGTGAGAGGTGACATCCTGCATGGGCCAATATATGGGGTGAGAGGTGACATCCTACATGGGGCATTATATGGGGGGGTGACATCCTCCATGGGGCATTATATGGGGGGTGACATCCTGTATGGGTCATTATGTGGGGTGGGACATCCTGCATGGAGCATTATGTGGGGGGGGACATCCTGCATGGGAAATTATATGGGGGGTGACATCCTGCATGGGGCATTATGTGGGGGGGATATCCTGCATGGGGCATTATGTGTGGGGGACATCCTGCATGGGGCATTATGTGGGGTGGGACATCCTGCATGGGGCATTATGTGGAGGGGACATCCTGCATGGGGAATTATATGGGGGGTGACATCCTGCATGGGCCATTATGTGGGGGGGCACAGCCTGCATGGGGCATTATGTGGGGGGCACAGCCTGCATGGGGCATTATGTGGGAGGGACATTCTGCATGGGGAATTATATGGGGGGTGACATCCTGCATGGGCCATTATGTGGGAGGGGGACATCCTGCAAGGGGCATTATGTGGGGGGGGGCACAGCCTGCATGGGGCATTATGTGGGGGGTCAAAGCCTGCATGGGGCATTATGTGAGGGTCACAGCCTGCATGGAGCATTATGTGGGGGGTCAAAGCCTGCATGGGGCATTATGTGGGGGGCACAGCCTGCATGGGGCATTATGTGTGGGGTCACAGCCTGCATGGGGCATTATATGGGGGCACAGCCTGCGTGGAGCATTTTATGGGGTCCATTATTCTATATGGAGCAATATATGGAGCTCATAATACGGTATAGAGGACTATGTGGTGCCATTATACTGTGTGGAGGACATTACTGTCCGGTCTGCACTGTGAGCTGTGAGGATTCGCCGCTTTCTGAGTTATTGTGGAATTTACAATAGATATCGCTCATGTAATGTAAGAAGTGAAATCTTTGCATTGTACTATATATATATATATATATATATATGTATATATATATATATATACATATATGTATATATATTTATCTGCGGTATCTGTGCATCATGAATCGTGGTATGTGTTAAAGGGGCCACTGAGACTCTTTCGCCCAGGGCCCACGAAATCCTGGAGCCGTCCTGCAACGGTCATCATACATTACTATAACATTCTGGATAATGTGGGAGATCACACAGAGGAGGACTTACAGGTAATCTGTCACCAGGTGTTTGCTATGTATTCTGAAAGCACCATGATGTAGGGGCAGAGACCCTGATTCCAGTGATGTGTTACTTACTAGGCTGTGTGTGGCTGTTTCAATAAAATCAGTAGATTATCACTAGAAGACTATCTGTCTAGCCAGGTAGTCCTATTGCTCTGTACCCCTGCCTCCACCACTGATTAGCAGCTTTCTGCCTATGCACAGTGTACACAGAAAGCTGCCAATCAATGGTGTGGGCGGGGTTATACAAGACTCAGCATTCAGAGCTCTGCAGCAGAAAAAAATAGTGATTTTATCACAACTACTCCACCGAGTAAAGTAATCAACACATGGAATCAGGGTCTCTGTCCCTGCATCATGCTTCTCTCAGACCAAATAGCATAAGCCTGGTGACAGATTCCCTGTAATTCAAATGTAATTAACACCATAGGGTCATCTACACTTAGAATAGAGACGTCCCATGGTTGTATGGGGGATAATACTGGACGAGTCATTCACACCCCATGATCTGATGACACACACGCATCCCCCTCTATGATACTTACGGATTCTTGGATCTCCGGGATCTCACTAATTCCATTGTTAGGATTCGACAGCTCAGTTGTTTCTAAAATAATGATGAAGAAATGAAATGTATTAGAGGATATTATTCCTACATAGATAATACAGCAATATAACGGAGAAATGACAATATGTCTGTAAATGGGATTAATACTCGTTATATGGGGATTCTAAATATGAGAATATACGGGGAATCCATAGATAAATGTAATGTAAATGATGGAGGAACCCCTTCATAAATAACAAAAGACTGACCATCACTTCCGAAAAGAAAATGGGTGTGAACAGGTGCATACTAAGAGTAGCCATCCAAATACATAACTAACAAAGTTGCACTCTGTAACGCTATAGCATGTAAACATGAAATAAATGAAATTTGAATTGCATTACTGCTGTATAAAATAGGATAAAAGGAAGATACTTAGCGCATAATTTGGCCAATTCATGCATGGCCAGCAGCCACGGCAAGGCGACCTTCTTTTTCTGGGTGCATGCCAAGTAGCCACGGCAAGGTGACCTTTTTTTTTGCTGGGTGCACGCCCAGCAGTCATGGCAAGACGACCTTCTTTTGCTGGGTGCATGCCCAGGAGTCACGACAAGGCGACCTTCTTTTGCTGGGTGCATGCCCAGCAGTCACAACAAGGCGACCTTGTTTTGCTGGGTGCATGCCTAGCAGCCACGGCAAGGCGACCTTCTTTTGCTCGATGCATGCCCAGCAGTCACGGCAAGGCGACCTTTTTTGCTGGGAACCTATCTCCACCCATCAGCCCGGGGTGGTTTTAATTACAACAGGATCCTACCTACCCATATAAATGTAGGCTTCAGCCTAGGAGAGGATTCACATTAGGAGAGGATTCCAACAAAAAGATCGCCTTGTCATTGGCTGCTGGGCATTCATGAATTGGCCAAATTATGTGCTCAGTATCTTAATTTTTTCCCATTTTCTAGAGCAGTAATGCAATTTAAATTTAATTTATTTCATGTTACTTGCTATAGCACTGCAGAATGGACCCTCCATCACATGAATGAGGAAGCCCCCACCCACGCTGCACATATGAGTGATGGTAAGAGAGCTGAAACATAGGAGAGATTTGCAAATTAGCCTGGAAGTGCACTGGGGGCGTGTCACTGCACTTGGATTTCTTCTTTCACGCCCCCAGTGCACTTCCATTCTAATTTGAATATGGTGTCTACTTTACATTTCTCCTGACTAGCACATTGGATTTCTACAAACAATTATTATTAGGGGACAATGGCCTATACCGTCACACCACTACTTCTATATGTAACAATGTGCTGCCAGGTTCCCATTACACAGAGTAGAGAGTAAATCTAACATTATCCTCCGTCCTCTGTAATATCTGGATATTCCTTGTAGAAGGTCGGGTGATCGCTCACCTGTAATCAGATCGCTGTTCAGCTCCGGCTGACTCCTATTAGGGTCAGGGATTTTCGGGGTCACATTTTGCCCATATTTGGCGTCGCCTCCTGTTGTTTCCTGATAGATATAATGTATATAATTACTATGTGGAAGATTTCACTAAATCACCAAATACATAAATCATGAAGGACTAAACCAACATTTACAGATGCACCAATTGTAACGATACAAATCCCGCGCCATCTTCAGACCTTTTCTCAGAAAGTCTCCTCAGATACGGTGGATTAAGATACGTCTATTAATATTGATCCTTACCGGGCGTTCCAATGAGCGTTCTAGTATAGACAGGACTTTTTCGGCCAGTTCTTTAAAGACAGCCAAATCTTCAGTCTGAGATCTTTCTTCAGCCTATAAAGAAGGAAAAATGGAAAGGAGAATTTTGAGATGAGAGCGGTCAGAATGGAGGCGGAAATTGTATGTGACATCGGTTCTCTGTCTGCAGATACAATGACTACATACTGTATTTGGGGACTCGTTGTGTTTTACCGTATTTTTTGGACTATAAGATGCCTTTTTTTCCAAAATTTTTGACCTCCCTTCTAACACTCTCGCACCCCTCCAATCTATCCTAAACTCTGCTGTCTGACTAATCCACCTGTCCCCCCGCTATTCCCTGGCTTTTCCCCTCGCTCCGCCAATCCCTTCACTGGCTCCACATTACCCAGAGACTCCAGTTCAAGACCCTAACCTTGGCATGCAAAGCCACCCACAACCTGTCTCCTCCATATATCTGTGACCTAGTCTCCCGGTACTTACCTGCACGCAACCTCCGATCCTCACAAGATCTTCTTCTCTACTCCCCTCTTATCTCCTCTTCCCACAATCGCATACAAGATTTCTCCCGTGCATCCCCCCTACTCTTGAACTCTCCACCCCAGCATATCAGACAGATTATTAATAATAATAATTGTCTGAATGTAGCTTACCAGGGGGGTGGCTGTGGTGGAGTGAGGTCACAGGAAGTAGGGTCACTGCTGCAGGAAGCCAGCAGTAGAAGTGGGGCGCTCCTGCGGGCCAGCGGGGTGTCCAGGAGGTGCGAGGCTGCGGGCCCTGGGCTTCAAGGCAATGTTAGCGGTGATTTAGGAGGGGAGTCCCCGCTCTGCCCATTGAATTTCTGGCGGTGGGCTTCAGGCAAATGGCCGCTGGAGGCAGTGCATGTGCAGATTTAGATCTCGGCTCAATGAGGAGCTGAGATCTCAAACTGCGTATTGGCCATCTCCAGCAGCCTACTTCTTGAAGCCCACTGCAGAGAAATCAATAAGCAGAGCAGGGCCTCCCCTCCTGAATTACCGCTAACATTTCCTTGAAGCCCAGGGCCCGCAGCCTCGTACCTTCTGGACACCCCGCTCCTCCCAGCTTGGAGCCCGCAGCAGCGCCCCACTCCTACTGCCGACTTCCTGCAGCAGCGACTCTGCCTCCTGTGACCTCGCTCCACTGCCACCACCCCCCCTCAGTAAGCAACCGAAAATTCGGACTATAAGACAGACCCCCATTTTATTATAATAAATGTTTTTCCTATTTACCTCCCAAAAAATTTTGGTGCGTCTTATGGTCTGCAAAATACGATATATTAGAAGAAAAAGCTTCTATCCCTCCATTATTATCTGTTAATATTGAGATGTTCTGTGCAGAGTGTCCGCCACTTACCTGGTGTAGTAATGTCCTGATGTTCTGAAGTAAATCCGTCAGATAGTCTGACGTTAGACGACGTTGTCGGTGTTTGGTCAGGCAATCCTTTACTAGCTCCATCACCAGCCGGTGAGTGAAGCTGAGGACGCCATCGGGTGGTAGAAGCACACTGTTAGGACGATTGATCATAAGGATCATCAATAGTGCTTTTACCTGAGGAATGTCCAAAACAATTCCAGCCATAGTGAAAAACTGCAAGTGCTATCAGTCACTATAGAGCCAAGAAAGGCACGGGTGAGCCTATGTGCATTGCATATATAGCGACTGTGAGCAGTGATGTCACCATCACCTGTGATGTCATCACGGAATCTTGTGATAGAATCTTCACGGAGCAGCTCTGCGCAAATAGAATGCGGCCTGGTAATATTTAATGTGAAAACACCATACAATTAACTACCCATGTTATCATGGCCGTTCTATTTTATATCCAATTAGAACACAACCAGGATAAAGGTGTGTTCACAAGTTGGATTTTGGCAGCATTTTTTTTCTACCTCAAAAATCAAAGGAGGCAGGAAAAACGCTGCTTAAAATTCAGGTGTTTTTTTTTCCATTCATTTGAATGGGTGAAAAATGCTGCAAAACCTCTGAAAGACTTGACAAGCTGCAGATTTTAAAAAAATGCAAAAAAAACAGCATGTGAATGAGATTTCAGAAATGTCATTCACTAAGATGGTGCTGTAAAACACAGCATTTATTGCTGCAGAAGAAAAAACAGTGAATACACCCTAAAGATATCCTCAGTCATATTATGGGAAATATTGTATATTTCGCATTTATTATCTCACGTGTTTTTCTTCACCATAGAACTTTTAAGGCTGTGTGCCCACTATGCGTTTTTTAGGCGTTTCTGCAGCGTAACTTTCGCTGCGGAAACACTTAAAAAACGCTTGGTGATAGGTCTGCAATGGTCCCCAATGATAATCCGCATGTGCTATGCACATGCCGCGGAGATTTCCGCTGCGGATTATCATTGCGGAAAAATCCGCAGCACGTCCTTTAATTTTGCAGAGTCGCTGCGATTTAGCCGCCATTGACTTGCATTGGAACGCATAACATCCGCATGACTACAAATACACATGTGGATATTATGCGACTCAATGCGTGGATGGTACCCGGGTCTGGAGATGAAGAGACTCTCCTCCAGACCCGGTTACCATAGTACCTGTAGTTAAAATAGAATTAAAATAAAAAATAAACATATACTTACCTTCTGATGGCCCCTGTCTGCTCCCGGCGGTGCTGCTGGCTCTTCGGCTGCTCGCGGTGGTAAAAGGACCTTCCATGATGCCATTTAGTCATGTGACAGGTCACGTGACCGCTGACATCAGCGGTTGCGTGACCTGTCACATGACTAAATGACGTCATGAAAGGTCCTTTTACAGCACCGTGATCCGCCAAAGACACCGGACGCACCGGAGAAGAAGATCGAGGACCATCGGAAGATGAGTATAATGTTTTTTTTTTATTTTTCACCATTATTATTCTTTTTTTTCATTATTGATGCTGCATTTGCAGCATGGTAACTTGGTCACACTATATAAATCCATGCCGGTTGCATGGAATTATATAGTGTGACCAAGTTGTCAAGCACTTTTCCAAGTGATGCTAAAATCACTTGGCAAAGCGCTTGACAACCCAGGGAGATGCAGAAACGCTTAGGAAAAATCCGCAGCATTTCTGCATCGTGGTCATATATCCTAACTCATTGGCGAACCGTTATACAAGGCTATATTCACACTAGACGTTTTTTTAGCGGGCTTTTTTATGCAAATTTTCAGCTGCGTTTTACAGTACCAACAAAGTCTATGAGATTTCCGAAATCTCATGCACAAAGCTTGCTTATTTGTCCTCAGTATTTTGTGCTTTCCATGGCTTTTTGAAATAGAGTATGTCACTTGTTTCAGCGTTTTTCACCCATTAAAAAAAAGGGTGGTGGAAAAAAATGCTGAAAAAAAGCCTAGTGCGAACATTTTGCTGCGTTTTTAGTGAAAAAAGCAAGTATGTGACACACATTTATTCTTGTGATTTTCCCAAGTTTAAACCATCTTGTCTTGGTCACCTGAGATAGCAGCTTGGATTATTACAGTTTAATTAAATTAGTGATGCCTACAAAGTAAACATTGGTTGAGCTAGGTGTGAGATTGAACAACACGTGTGGCCCAGGGAGGTGTGAAAATGAACAATGCCTGAGCAACTCAATGGCAAACCATAATGTGAAAGTAAATAGTGTCCTACAAATTCAATGCACTGCCAGGGTCTTAGATAAACCATTCCAGACCAATTCACCCCCCACCCGCCCCCTGTTACATTTGTAATGTGTACTTTTTCATGAACATATGTCTTGCAATGGTGACCTGTTCTCATGTGTCTATGGTGGAAGCAAAGCTGAACTTTGGGATCCTGAAAAACGCACCAAAAATGCACCAAGAGCCACTGCAAAAAAACACACCAAAACCTGCGTTTTTGACGCTACTTCTTTCCTGCCAAGAGATTATGTTTTGCTGCAGAAAAAAACACCTAGTGTGAATATAGCCTAAGACTTACTCTGCCAGCATTAATAGTCAATATTCTGTATACAAATAGGACTCCAATCCAGGTATTCAGTTTATCATAAACATGCCTGAGTTAATCTGCCAAATACACATAGTATGCTTTCTCATAGGTGAAATATAAATCCTGTTAAAGGTCCAAGTTGCAGCAGTTAAGTAGAACAAAACAGACCTCTTCATTCTTTGTAGGTGGAAAAACTTTCGAAATTATCAGTGTATCAAGTACTTATACTCCTGACTGTATATAGTATAATTGCCGCACTGCTACATACAGGTGCTTCTCAGAAAATTAGAATATCATCAAAAAGTGAATTTATTTCAGTTCTTAAATCCAAAAAGTGAAACTCATATATTATACAGAGTCATTACAAACAGAGTGATCTGTTTTAAGTGTTTATTTCTGCTAATGTTGATGATTATGGCTTACAGCCAATGAAAACACAAAAGTCATTATCTCAGTAAATTAGAATTAACAAGAAACACCTGGAAAGGCTTCCTAAGCATTTAAAAAGGTCCCTTAGTCAGTTTCAGTAGGCTCCACAATCATGGGCAAGACTGCTGACTTGACAGATGTCCAAAAGGCAGTCATTGACACACTCCTCAAGGAGGGTAAGCCACAAAAGGTCATTGCTAAAGAAGCAGCTGTTCACAGAGTGCTGTATCCGAGCATATTAATGGACGTGGAAGGAAAAAGTGTGGCAGAAAAAGGTGCACAAGCAACTGGGATAACCGCAGCCTTGAAAGGATTGCTAAGAAAAGGCCATTCAAAAATTTGGGGGAGATTCACAAGGAGTGGACTGCTGCTGGAGTCATTGCTTCAAGAGCCACCACACACAGACGTATCCAGGACATGGGCTACAAGTGTCGCATTGCTTGTGTCAAGCCCCTCATGACCAATAGACAACGCCAGAAGCGTCTTACCTGGGCCAAAGAGAAAAAGACCTGGACTGATGCTCAGTGGCCCAAGGTGTTGTTTTCAGATGAAAAGTAAATTTTGCATTTCATTTGGAGATCAAGGTCCCAGAGTCTGGAGGAAGAGTGGAGAGGCCACAATCCAAGCTGCTGGAGGTCTGGTGTGAAGTTTCCACAATCAGTGATGGTTTGGGGAGCTATGTCATCTGCTGGTGTAGGTCCACTATGTTTTATGAAGACCAAAGTCAGCGCAGCCGTCTACCAGGACATTTTACAGCACTTCATGCTTCCCTCTGCCCACAAGCTTTATGGAGATGGAAATGTCATTCTCCAGCAGGACTTGGCCCCTGTCCACACTGCCAAAAGTACCAATACCTGGTTTACACACAACAGTATCACTGTGCTTGATTGGCAGCAAACTCGCCTGACCTTAACCCCATAGAGAATCTATTATAGAGAATCTATGGGGTATTGTCAAGAGGAAGATGAGACCCCAGACCCCACAATACAGATGAGCTGAAGGCTGCTATCAAAGCCACCTGGGTTTCCATAACACCTCAGCAGTGCCACAGGCTGATCCCTCCATGCCACATTGCCGCATTGATGCAGTAATTGATGCACGAGGAGCCCGAACAAGTATTGAGGGCATTTACTAAACATACATTTCAGTAGGCCAACTTTTCTGATTTTAAAAACATTTTTCAAGCTGTTGTTATGAAGTATTCTAATTTACTGAGATAATGACGTTTGTGTTTTCATTGGCTGTAAGCCATAATCATCAACATTAACAGAAATAAACACTTAAAATAGATCCCTCTGTGTGTAATGACTCTATATAATAGATCCCTCTGTGTGTAATGACTCTATATAATAGATCCCTCTGTGTGTAATGACTCTATATAATAGATCCCTCTGTGTGTAATGAGTCTATATAATAGATCCCTCTGTGTGTAATGACTCTATATAATAGATCCCTCTGTGTGTAATGACTCTATATAATAGATCCCTCTGTGTAATGACTCTATATAATAGATCACTCTGTGTGTAATGACTCTATATAATAGATCCCTCTGTGTAATGACTCTATATAATAGATCACTCTGTGTGTAATGACTCTATATAATATAGGAGTTTCACTTTTTGCATTGAAGAACTGAAATAAACTAACTTTTGATGATATTCTAATTTTGTGAGAAGCACCTGTATATAGTATGAAGCCCCACTGCCCCATATGTGTATGTATAATTTGATGCACATGACTCGCCCCCTGGGCCGTGGGGTACACGGAACCGGGCCTTCTAGTGTACGGTGCTGATGGGGGTAGTAGTGGCAACCCGATCCCGTGGCTCAGGGTGGTCAGACCAAATGGTGGCAGTCTATTTATCAGTGTTTTGAATGTCCGACTACGCCACCCGTGGATTGCGGTCAGGGATAACCGCCGCTGCGAGGCAGACTGCTGAGGCTGGTGTTGGTGTGCAGCACAGGTGTAGGATAACTCCCCACGGGAAGAGTGTAGCCTCAGGGCAGTGTAGGTGGATGTTGGGGGTGATAGTGCAGGCCGCAATAGTAAGAGTTCAGAGTCCGCTTCAAACAGTTCAGGGTCTTTATTGTAGATATTATTAATGACCCAACAGTACCGGTTAGGAATGGGCCTGGGTGTCTGAGAGCATTCGGGCGAGCCCCACTGGTCAGGGTGAGTGTGTAGGCCTACCGTTCTCTCTATGCTCTTTCTGACTATCCCCCTTTTCGTGGTGTAATAGCCCACGTCTCTGAGCTGGCCGTGTACTTCTCGCCTGTATGGCATGCGACTAGGGCCTTGGGTACCTGTTGCTTGCTCCTCGCTGTACTGGTCCCTCTGTGTGGCGGAGCCTCCAGGCTTCTTAGGCCAAGGGACCTGAAATCCCTCGCAGGTTGGTTCTCTGCTGCTGGGCTTGTAACCCTGACAGCCCCGGACCCCAATGCCCGGTAGATTGGTTCTCTTCCAGGACCGGCTCTCGTCACCTCTGTCCCTGGCTTGCAGTTTCTCCTCTGCCTCACGGACTCCTCAGCTACAGCTGAACTGTCCCTCCTTCTCTGGGACTAGTCTCACTCCTGAGCTAGGTCTTCCAGTTCTCTCTAACCCTGCCCCCAGTTCCAGCTTTTATAGGGGCAGCCAGCTCCCCCTGCTGGCCTGGGACAGGAGGTGCTGTATGCTAATTGTCCCTAACCAGGGGACCTCCCTCCTGCTCTCAGACACAGATTATTGTTTGTGGCATCCAGGCCTGGGGTGACACATTCTCCCCTAGTAAAATTTATTACTCCGGACTAAACAGGAAACACAAATGCAGGGTATAAATGACAACATAACATATATACAAGTATATTTTGTCCTTGAGGTCACGGCGCTTCCGTGACGGGTGTCCATGTCACCCAACAAGGTGTGAAGTTTTCCACGGTGTGGGGACCTGTTTCCATAAACCCCAAGTTCCTCGCCTTGGGCGTGGCGACAAGGCTGAGCTCTCTACTTTGGGCCACAAGGAGGCCACACCGGACAGATTTTTCTTCCGTGGCCATCTTCGAAAGAGGGCACCAAGTGCAACTATCTACAAGACAGTTCCGGTTATTCAGCGTCCATAACCTGTTAGTCCATGAACTAGAAAGACTGGAAAAACATAATTAGCAACCAGGCAACAAACATAAAACATTTACAATATACAGCATTTAGATCTTCCAGCGAGCTGGTATTTGCCCCCTAGTGCTCCGGGTTGACCTGCGTAACCCACTGTCTGGTGGTGGTCTAACCTGACTTTCCCCACTAGCATTCAGGGCACAGCTACTAGCTGGGTTTACAGGCAGTGCAGGCAGCTATCTGCGGGTCCTTTGGCTTACCGCAGGTATGGCAGGCTCACTGTCAGCAGAGGGTTGACTCTCCTGGGCTGCTGGCATGGGTTCTTCTGCCTCTAGGGCTGCTTGGTCTTCTGATTCCTCCTGCTCTCCTGTAGGTTCCTGCTGGGTTGGTTGAAGGAAGTGTAGGACGGGTACCACTATTGCATCATTTATCCGAGTCCAGGACCGGGGGAACTCTCCAAGAACTGTGCTGATCATTTCTTTCTTGTCTTCTGCGGGTTCAAGGTCATCTTGATCTTCTCCTGCACTCTGTAGTTGCTTGGGGCACCTTTTTAGGTGGTCTCTGGAGACGGTGCTAGTGGTTTCTCCTCCATCCTTGGCAATTACACATACCTTCGGGTTGTTGTGGTTGGACTGCAGTACTGTGTACGGGTCGCTCTCCAACTGGTCATCTAGCTTGTGAAGCCTTCTCTTCCGCTTCAGGACCTGCTCACCAGGTTCCAGGGGACCAGCAGGGGCGTGTTGGTTGAAGAGCCTCTCTTGCTTTTCTCTCGCTTGAGCCAGACTCCTCTCCACATTCTCCTGTACCTTCTTGTACTGTAGCCGCCGTTCCGTATCCCAGTCCGCGTCTGGGGAGGTGGGGAGGACTCCCATCTCCAGGTCTATCGGCAGCTTACCTGGTCTTGCCCTCATCAGGTAAGCCGGGGTGCAATTTGTAGCATTCACCGGGATATGGTTGTATAAGTGTATCAGGTCTGGCAGCTTCTCCGGCCACAGGCTGCGTTCTTCCAGGGGCAACGTTTTGAGGAGATCAATGACGATATTATTCATTTTCTCACATAGCCCGTTGGTTTGTGGGTG
The DNA here is from genome assembly GCF_046119375.1 of Phyllobates terribilis. Taxonomy (NCBI): domain Eukaryota; kingdom Metazoa; phylum Chordata; class Amphibia; order Anura; family Dendrobatidae; genus Phyllobates; species Phyllobates terribilis. The sequence continues at coordinate 1,402,896 of NW_027363005.1, read as the reverse complement.
GTAAGATGTTGTCCGAATCTTCTTACAGCCGTAGAGGTTGCAGAACTCCTGGAAGATTTCAGCCTCAAACGCTGGACCTTGATCTCTCAAGACCTGTTCCGGATACCCGTGTGGATGGCAGAAGTGTTGTTGGAAGGCTCTGGCCGCTGTTTGGGCTGTCAAGTCTTTAACAGGAACCACCACCAGGAACCGGGAATAGTGGTCCACTATTGTCAGGGCATAGACGTAGCCCGACCGGCTTGGAGCCAGTTTCACATGGTCCAGAGCTACCAGCTCAAGAGGCTGCCTGGTGACGATGGGCATCAAGGGCGTCTTCTGGCTGGTACCTTCCTTCCTTCCGTACCGGTGGAATGCAGGGAGCTCTATTTCCTCCAACTCATCTGGATCTTCTCCCTCATCGGGCAAGTGGGGCATTCTCGATAGGGCATCTGCATTGGCATTGGCTCGGCCTGCCCGGTACTTGATGGTGAAGTCATAGTTTGCTAGCCGGGCCATCCACCGCTGCTCTAGGGCACCAAGTCTCGCATTGTCCAGATGTGTCTACGGATTGTTGTCCGTGTACACAGTGAACTTCACAGAGGCCAGGTAATGCTTGAAACGTTCTGTTACGGCCCACACCACTGCCAAGGACTCCAGCTTAAAGGAGCTGTAATTCTCCGGGTTTCTCTCGGCTGTCGTACGCGATCACCCTTTCTCTGTCCTGTTGGTTCGGTGACAGTACGGCTCCCAGCCCCACATTACTGGCGTCTGTGTGGAGGATAAAAGGCTGGCCATAATCAGGGTATGCCAGGATCTCATCCCCCGTGAGGGCCATCTTCAGCTGGCGGAAGGACTCCTCTTCCGGCTTGTCCCACTTGAAGGGTGGCTTTTGGCTTCTGGTCTTAGATTGTCCTATAAGGAGGTCCTGCATAGGGGCTGCCATCTTGGTGAACCTGGGGATGAACCTTCGGTAGTAGCCTACCAACCCGACGAACTGCCTCACTTCTTTTATGTTAGAGGGGCTTGGCCTGTTCTTTATTGCTATGATTTTGTCAGGGTCGGGGGCTACTCCTTCTGCACTCACCACGTGTCCCAGGTACTGTACCTTCGGCTTTAACAGATGGCACTTGGAGGGTTTCACTTTCATGCCAAAGCCTGCCAGGGCCTCGAACACCTCGGCCAGGTGCTTTAGATGGTCCTCGTAAGTCTTCGAATAGACAATCACGTCGTCCAGGTAAAGTAGGACCGTCTCAAAGTTTCGGTGCCCTAGACAGCATTCCATCAGCCTCTGGAAGGTCCCGGGTGCGTTGCAGAGCCCGAACGGCATATAGTTGAATTTACTTAATCCCATCAGGGTGGTGAAGGCGGTCTTCTCCTTATCAGCCTCTGCCACAGGAACCTGCCAGTACCCACTAGTAGAGAAGAAATTAGCTGATTTTAGTGCGACCAAAGACTCCTCTATTCTAGGCAACGAGTATGCGTCTTTATGGGTGATACGATTGACTTCTCTATAGTCCACGCACATTCTCATAGTACAGTCTTTCTTTTTTACCAGAACCAAGGGGGCTGCCCAGGAGCTACAACTGTCTCTAATGACCCCGGCTTCCTTCATTTCTCTCAGCATGCCCTTTGCGTTCTGATAGCGTGCGGGGTGGTACAGGTCTGTATCTTTCTTTTATTGGTGGGTGGCTCCCCGTGGGGATGTGGTGTTCTACCCCTTTCACTCTGCCGAAGTCTAGCGGGTGCTTACTAAAGATTCTCTCGTACTCTTGAACCACCCGATAGACTCCAAGTTTTTGGTGCAAGGGAGTGGAGTCAGCACCCACGTGGAGTTTCTGGCACCAGTCCTCCTTGGGTTTCTGGGAACCATTACCCTCCGCCTGGGGAGATGGAGGCAAGGGTTCCATGGCCCTGACAGCATTGTGTTCAACAGTATACAATTTGGCTAGTGTAGCGTACCGGGGCAAGTGTACTTCCCTTTCCCCAAAGTTTAAGATCCGGACGGGCACCCTTCCATGGCGGACATCGACCACCCCCCGGGCTGTCAAAATGGTGGGCCTGCTGTCTGAGTACACGGGTTCTACCATGGCTTGGTAGTCTCTCCCTCTTAACCCGATTGCAGTCCGACACCAGATCATTTCACTTTTGGGGGGCATGGCAATGGGGAACGGGTCGCTCATCCTCACGCTACCGATCTCACCACCAGACAGTTCTACCTGTTGCCATCTCATCAGGGCTCTTATCTCCTTCTGGAGGACCCTCTGTTGGCTGGAGCTTGCATTCATCGCCACCTACTGCAAAATTACAATTACTTCTGAAAGACAATTTTCAATCACATTAGTACCCAAGGTTATTTTAGGGTGACTTTCTCGACGGTCAATGTCCACAATGATCACTCCCTGTGCCGGCAGTTCAAGTTTACCAATCTTAATGGTCATCTCTCTGAACCCCACCTGCGGCACGGGTTGACCATTGCTGGCGATGATGCTCAAGTCATCGTCTGGATAACGAGTTATATCAGTGTCACTCCAGTACTGCTTGAAAAGTACATAGGGGATGGTAGTCACTTGGGACCCGGTGTCCAGCAGTGCACTTATGGGGATACCGTCCAGCACTACGGGTAAAACCGGGCGTCCCCCTACGTACTTATCACGCCAATTAGATGGGCCTGATGACCTTATGCCTGGGGGTTGGCCCTTTGCCCCAGGTCGGACCCATTTAAAGTACAGTACCTGGCTACGTGTCCCGGCTAGCTGCAACAGCGGCAAATCGGCTGTCCATCCTCAGTGTAATGATCGGCGGGCCTCCCTCTGAACGACGGGATCCTCCTCCGTCGATGCCACGGGACATCCTCCGGACTGGAAGCCAGCTTGATTGGTCCTGACGGGTCCATTTGTAATGACTGTATGGTCCTGGTCAATGCAGCAACACTCTTTGTTAGTTCTTGGACCTGATGGTGCAGGTTTGCAGGCGGGGATGGATTTAGGGCCTGCGCATCAGCCCCCACAAGGTCTGCGGGATAGGGCGCCGCCCCCTGGTGGTAAGGGATGGCAGGGCGCCGGGAAGCTACAGCGCCACCCGGTGCAGGTTCTCGGAGCACCCGGATGGCCCTATCTTTGAACTGTGCAAAAGTCAAATCGGGGTTCTGTAGGGCCATGAGGCGCAGCTGGGTTCTGTGGGCGCTGGACAGCAGACCTTCTATGAACTGGTCAGTCAATAGTTTATCTGTATCCTGCACGCTGCCAGGGTCAGCTTGCTTAATTGCCCCCAAGGCTTCCTGTAAATTTAGGGCATAATCTCGGATGCTATCTTGAGCTCGCTGCTTACATCCATAGAACCGCATTTTGATTTCTGCTGAGGTACGGGTATCAAAGGTGTCCCGTAGACGGGTCAGAACCCCCCTTACAGTCCTTTTCTCCTCAGCTGTCCAAGACTTTACCTCCCGCTGGGCCGCACCAGTTAACTGCCCTATCAGTATGCTTACCTTCTGTTCTTCTGTCAGGGGATAAACTTTGAACAGGCTATACAGCCTTTCTTTAAAGTCGCCCAAGGTATGCGACTCGCCGGCATACTGGGCATCCAGGCCGCTCCGGGGATATAGGCAGGGGTGGATTAAGAGTAGCAAGGGCCCCGGGCAGTTTAGAAGGCGCGGGCCCCCTCCACACAGCTGATTTATCACGTGACATGTCACATGATCCCCTGTGATAGATCATGTGATAGTTCACGGGAAATTAATTTGGCATAATATTAATTGTGCTGCCTCATCTGAGAGCAGCACAATATTGGGGCAGATACCCTGATTCCAGCGATGTGTCACTTTTTCAGCTGCTTGTTGTCATTTTGAGAAAATCACCGTTTTGTTTTATCTGCTGCAGATCTAGCAGCTCTCTGAATGCTGCGCTCTGTATAGCCCCACCCACACCACTGATTGGCAGCTTTCTGCCCATGCTCAGTGTACACAGAAATCTACTGATCAGTGATGGGGGTGGGGTCCTACAGAACTTACTAGTCATCTAGTGATAATTACCTTCTGACAAATCAATGATTTTATCAAAACAACACTAAGCAGCCCAGTAAGTGACACATTACTGGAATCAGTGCCTCTAACCCTACATTATGCTGCTCTCAGATTAGGTGGCAAAAACCTGATGACAGATTCCCTTTAAAGGAGCTGTAAAGACAAAAAAGTTTGTATTAAAAAAAATACAAGCCATTTGTTAAATTAACTTTTTTTCATTGTTAATTCACATTAGACTGTATCTTCAACACTTTTGTCAGCAGGTCTTATTACAGACTCTGAATAGGGCAGCTCTCTCCCTCTCCCTCAGCAGAAAGTCACAGCATGGTTAAAAAACGGGATCTTTTATGATTTTCTCATAATAAATAAAAAAGGACATGCAAGTCCTCCAAACTATTTTCCGTTTCTCTATAGGCGAGGTCCTAAATCTTTCTTGTTCTTTAGTTGATCACATGTCAAAAATGCAAAGCATTTACTATGAACTCGCCTAAAAAAATATACACTTGGAGAGTAATATCATCATCTACATGTAAATATTCCTTGACTCTAAGGGCTCGCTCACACTGTCGTATAACACGGCCGAATGCTATGTGATGTTTTATCGGATAGGACTCGGCTCTATGTTATACTATGGGACAGTGCGATTATTGGCATGAGAAAATAATCTCATTCGATATTCGGACCATGTGCACCCATACAAGTCTATGGGTGCACGTAAAACATTGGACTGCACTCGGATGTCATCCAAGTGCAGTCCGATGAACACTCACAGAGACTATGGAGAAGATGGAGAAATTAAGTTCTCCATCTTCTCCATATCTGTGCTGCGAGAGAATCGGATCACACTCAGTTGAAGCTCTGACAGAGTTTGAGCCCAGTGTCATTAGCATAATTGGCCCTATTCTCTTGCATGAGAGAATATATGGCTTAGTGAGTGGACCCTAAAACTGAATAGCAGTGACGGACAAGCACCTCACAAGCGGGATCCATGTAGCTCTCAGATGTTATGTAGGTAGGGCTTCATTCCACGGGGTAGGGCTTAATTTCAAGGTATATAAAAAAAATGGACTTCAAATAAAAATTAAATGAACACAAAAAGCACTAATTGAATTATTTTTTTCGTATTTATGTTTGCAGCCCCTTTAAAAACCCTTTGAGGACCAAGGCACATATATGTCCCATAGTTTTAAACTGGAAAAAAACTTGATTGAATAAAATTTAAGGTCCTCCAAGGTTTAAGTAGGTCATAAATTCATATGAATACTTGCTCATACAATTGCACATGCCAAAAGATGAAGAAGAACAGAATCAAAAATATGACATTAAGTGGAGCACTTACAGGTATTCAAGGTGAAAGAGACCAGCAAAGGCATCGTCTCGAATGACAATAAATGAGTTAGAATTCAGCAAGCTGAAAATGAAGACAGCAGGTTAGAAGCGAACCAGACTTTATGGTGCTCAGAATTAGTCAAGCAGAATTTATTGACTGCTCTTGCAAAACACTGAGACTCCCGCTGTGTATAGATGGCTCCGTGCGGCCTCCCGCTGTGTATAGATGGCGCCGTGCGACCTCCCACTGTGTATAGATGGCGCCGTGCGGCCTCCCGCTGTGTATAGATGGCACCGTATAGATGGCTACGTGCGGCCTCCTGCTGAGTATACGTGTATAGCTGGCTACGTGCGGCCTCCTGCTGAGTATAGATGCCTCACGGCGCTCCCCCCAGAGACAGCAGGAGGCCGCACAGCGCCATCTATACTCAGCGGGAGACCGCACGTAGCCATCTATACACAGCAGGAGGCCGCACGGCGACATCTATACTCAGCGGGGGGCCGCACATAGCTATCTATACACAGCGGGGGGCGCACGTAGCCATCTATACACAGCAGGAGGCCGCACGGCGACATCTATACTCAGCGGGGGGCCGCACATAGCTATCTATACACAGCGGGGGGCGCACGTAGCCATCTATACACAGCGGGGGGCCGCACGGCGCCGTCTATAAACAGCGGGGGGGCGCACGTAGCCATCTATACACAGCGGGGAGCCGCACGTAGCCATCTATACACAGCAGGAGGCCGCACGGAGCCCCCCCAGAGACATCAGGAGGCCGCACGGCGCCAACTATACTCAGCAGTAGGCCGCATGCAGTCATACACACACACAAACATATACAGACACGCATAAACACATTTGAAACACAAAAATACATACAAACAGACATCACACAATGACATCTGCCCACACAAACACACACACAAACAGACAGACATCACACACACACACCTGCCCACACACACACACACCTGCCCACACACACACACCTGCCCACACACACACACCTGCCCACACACACATTTGTGTGTGTGTATGTATAGTGTGTGTGTGTGTATAATGTGTGTGTATGTATAGTGTGTGTGTATGTATAGTGTGTGTGTGTGTGTATGTATAGTGTGTGTGTGTGTGTATGTGTAGTGTGTGTGTATGTATAGTGTGTGTGTATAATGTGTGTGTATGTATAGTGTGTGTGTGTATAATGTGTGTGTATGTATAGTGTGTGTGTATGTATAGTGTGTGTGTGTGTGTGTGTATAATTTGTGTGTGTGTATTTTTTTTTAAGTTAAAAACAAGTAAAATGCTTGTGGCATCAATATCAAGACTCCAGATATAAGGGCCTATTCACACTGAATTTTGCAATGCATTCATCTCCTCTTTCCAGGCTTCTATCTAAATCCCTGAAAAATGGCATTCAGATGTGCCTTGACATAGCCATTGATTTGAACAAAGGCAAACCGAGGCTAAAGTCTGAATCTTTAGGCTCCATTTTCTCTGCTTTCAGATGTCTCATTTCAGACAGCACAATCCTGAATTTCAGGGATTCAGTTGTAAGCCTTGTGTAAAGACCTGAATGCAGCGCTGAATGTAGTGTGAATAGGTCCTTACATCCTACACCACCTCAGGGGATTGTTGTTATGGAGTATTGCCCCTGGGTGGCCGCAGTTATGACCACCACCAGGGCTCGCGGTCACCCACCATAACTTTGGTATTCTGGGGAGCTGGTATAATGAATATCTGAGAAGAGCCCTAGAGAAGCAAGAACATTGGAAAACCAAGAGGTGGTGGCCTCAAGTCAGGTGTAGTGTTCAACAGGGCAAGACTTTCTAACCTGCCCCCCCCCCACACACACACACACATATACACACACACACACACACATATACACACACACACACACACACACAGCTGCCCACACAGACACACACACACATCTGCCCACACAGACACACACACACACCTGCCCCCCCCACACACACACCTGCCCACACACACACACACAAACACACCTGCCCACACACAAACACACCTGCCCACACACACACACATACACACCTGCCCACACACACACACACCTGCCCACACACACACACACACATACACACACCTGCCCACACACATACACACCTGCCCACACACACACACAAACACCTGCCCACACACACACACACACACACACACACACACACACTGGGGGAAATAAATATTTGATCCCTTGCGGGTTTTTCTAAGTTTGCCCACTGACAAAGACATGAACAGTCTATAATTTTAAGGGTAATTTTAACATTGAGAGATAGAATATCCCTGCCCAAAAAAATCAAGAAAATCACATTGTATAAATTAGATAATTTTTTTTGCATTTTGCAGTGAGAAATAAGTATTTCATCCCCTACAAACCATTATGAGTTCTGGCTGCTACAGACCAGTTAGACGCTCCTAATCAACTCATTACCTGCAGTAAAGACAGCTGTCTTACATAGTCACCTGTATAAAAGACTCTTGTCCACAGACTCCATTAATCAGTCAGACTCTAACCTCTACCACATGGGCAAGACCAAAGAGCTTTCTAAGGATGTCGGGGACAAGATCATAGACCTGCACAAAGCTGGAATGGGCTACAAAACCATAAGTAAGACGCTGGGTGAGGAGGAGACAACTGTTGGTGCAATTGTAAGAAAATGAAAGAAATACAAAATGACTGTCAATAGACATTGATCTGGGGCACCATGCAAAATCTCACCTCGTGGGGTATCCTTGATCATGAGGAAGGTGAGAGATCAGCCTAAAACTACACAGGGGGAACTTGCTAATGATCTCCAGGCAGCTGGGACCACAGTCACCAAGCAAACCATTGGTAACACATTACGCTTTAAAGGTTAAAAATCCTGCAGTGCCCGCGAGGTCCCCCTGCTCAAGAAGGCACATGTGCAGGCCCATCTGAAGTTTGGCAATGAATACCTGGATGATTCTGTGAGTTATTGGGAGAAGGTGCTGTGGTCAGATGAGACAAAAATTGAGCTCTTTAGCATTAACTCAATTGGCCGTGTTTGGAGGAAGAAGAAGGAAGTACAACCCTAAGAACATTGTTCCAACCGTGAAGCATGGTGGGGGAAACATACTTTGGGGGTGCTTTTCTGCAAAGGGGACATGACGACTGCACCGTATTGAAGGGAAGATGGATGGCGTCATGTATCGCGAGATTTTGGCCAACAACCTCCTTCCCTCAGTAAGAGCATTGAAGATGGGTCGTGGCTAGGTCTTTCCAGCAAGGCAATGACCCAAAACATACAGCCAAAGCAACAAAGGAGTGGATCATAAAGAACTACAGTAAGGTCATGGAGTGGCCTAGCCAGTCTCCAGGCCTTAATCCCATAGAAAACTTATGGAGGGAGTTAAAGCTCCGATTTACCAAGCGACAGCCTTAAAATCTTAATGATTTAGAGATGATCTGCAAAGAGGAGTGGACCAAAATTCCTCCCGACATGTGCACAACCCTCATCATCAGCTACAAACAACGTCTGACTGCTGTGCTGCCAACATGTGTTTTACCACCAAGTATTAAGTGTTGTTTTCCAGAGGGATCAAATACTTATTTCTCACTGCAAAATGCAGAAAAATTATCTAATTTATACAATGTGATTTTCTTCATTTTTTTTTGGGATATTCTCTCAATGTTAAAATTAACCAACCCTTAAAATTATAGACTGTTCATGTCTTTGTCAGTGGGCAAACTAAGAAAGACAGCAGGGGATCAAATAATTATTTCCCCCACTGTGTATATAATTATATATACAGTTATATGAAAAAGTTTGGGCACCCCTATTAATCTTAAGCTTAATGCTTTCTTAAAATTGGTGTTTTTGCAACAGCTATTTCAGTTTGATCTATGTAATAACTGTTGGACACAGTAATGTTTCTGCCTTGAAATGAGGTTTATTGTACAGAAAATGTGCAATCCGCATTATACAGGAAGAGGAGGTGAGCTGTGATATCACCTATTGTGAATGGTGGATCCTGTGTTATCTACTGTATATAGAGGTGTTATCAGTCATTGTACAGGAGGAGGTGAGCTGTGATCTCACCTATTGTGAATGGTGGATCCTGTGTTATCTACTGTATATAGAGGTGTTATCATTCATTGTACAGGAGGAGGAGGTGAGCTGTGATATCACCTATTGTGAATGGTGGATCCTGTGTTATCTACTGTATATAGAGGTGTTATCAGTCATTGTACAGGAGGAGGTGAGCTGTGATCTCACCTATTGTGAATGGTGGATCCTGTGTTATCTACTGTATATAGAGGTGTTATCAGTCATTGTACAGGAGGAGAAGGAGGTGAGCTGTGATCTCACCTATTGTGAATAGAGGATCCTGTGTTATCTACTGTATATAGAGGTGTCATCAGTCATTGTACAGGAGGAGGAGGAGGTGAGCTGTGATCTCACCTATTGTGAATGGTGGATCCCCTGTGTCATCTACTGTATATAGAGGTGTTATCATTCATTGTACAGGAGGAGGAGGAGGTGAGCTGTGATCTCACCTATTGTGAATGGTGGATCCTGTGTTATCTACTGTATATAGAGGTGTTATCAGTCATTGTACAGCATGAGGAGGTGAGCTGTGATATCACCTATTGTGAATGGTGGATCCTGTGTTATCTACTGTATATAGAGGTGTTATCAGTCATTATACAGGAGGAGGAGGTGAGCTGTGATATCACCTATTGTGAATGGTTGGTCCCCTGTGTCATCTACTGTACATAGGGGTGTTTTCAGTCATTGTACAGGAGGAGGAGAAGGAGGTGAGCTGTGATCTCACCTATTGTGAATAGAGGATCCTGTGTTATCTACTGTATATAGAGGTGTTACCAGTCATTGAACAGGAGGAGGAGGAGGTGAGCTGTAATACCACCTATTGTGAATGGTGGATCCTGTGTTATCTACTGTATATAGAGGTGTTATCATTCATTGTACAGGAAGAGGTGAGCTGTGATCTCACCTATTGTGAATGGTGGACCCTGTGTTATCTACTGTATATAGAGGTGTTACCAGTCATTGAACAGGAGGAGGAGGAGGTGAGCTGTAATACCACCTATTGTGAATGGTGGATCCTGTGTTATCTACTGTATATAGAGGTGTTATCAGTCATTGTACAGGAGGAGGAGTAGGTGAGCTGTGATATCACCTATTGTGAATGGTGGATCCTGTGTTACCTACTGTATATAGAGGTTATCAGTCATTGTACAGGAGGAGGAGGAGGTGAGCTGTGATCTCACCTATTGTGAATGGTGGATCCTGTGTTACCTACTGTATATAGAGGTGTTATCAGTCATTGTACAGGAGGAGGAGGTGAGCTGTGATCTCACCTATTGTTAATGGTGGATCCTGTGTTATCTACTGTATATAGAGGTGTTATCAGTCATTGTACAGGAGGAGGAGGAGGAGGAGAGCTGTGACATCACCTATTGTGAATGGTGGGTCCCCTGTGTCATCTGCTATATATAGAGGTGTTATCAGTCATTGTACAGCATGAGGAGGTGAGCTGTGATATCACCTATTGTGAATGGTGGGTCCTGTGTTATCTACTATATATAGAGGTGTTATCAGTCATTGTACAGGAGGAGGAGGAGGAGGAGAGCTGTGACATCACCTATTGTGAATGGTGGGTCCCCTGTGTCATCTGCTATATATAGAGGTGTTATCAGTCATTGTACAGCATGAGGAGGTGAGCTGTGATATCACCTATTGTGAATGGTGGATCCTGTGTTATCTACTGTATATAGAGGTGTTATCAGTCATTGTACAGGAGGAGGAGGTGAGCTGTGATATTTCCTTTTGTGAATGGTGGATCCTGTGTTATCTACTGTATATAGAGGTGTTATCATTCATTGTACAGGAAGAGGTGAGCTGTGATCTCGCCTATTGTGAATGGTGGATCCTGTGTTACCTACTGTATATAGAGGTGTTATCAGTTATTATACAGGGGGAGAAGGTGAGCTGTAATACCACCTATTGTGAATGGTGGGTCCCCTTTGTTATGTACTGTATATAGAGGTGTTATCCGTCATTGTATAGGAGGAGGAGGTGAGCTGTAATACCACCTATTGTGAATGGTGGAACCTGTGTTATCTACTGTATATAGAGGTGTCATCAGTCCTTGTACAGGAGGAGGAGGTGAGCTGTGATATCACCTATTGTGAATGGAGGATCCTGTGTTATCTACTGTATAAAAAAGGTGTTATCAGTCATTGTACAGGAGGAGGAGGTGAGCTGTGATATCACCTATTGTGAATGGTGGATCCTGTGTTACCTACAGTATATAGAGGTGTTATCAGTCATTATACAGGGGGATGAGGTGAGCTGTGATACCACCTATTGTGAATGATGGGTCCCCTTTGTTATCTACTGTATAAAGAGGTGTTATCAGTCATTGTACAGGAGGAGGAGGAGGTGAGCTGTGATCTCACCTATTGTGAATGGAGGATCCTGTGTAATCTACTGTATATAGAGGTTTCATCAGTCATTGTACAGGAGGAGGAGGAGGTGAGCTGTGACATCACCTATTGTGAATGGAGGGTCCCCTGTGTCATCTACTGTATATAGAGGTGTTATCAGTCATTGTAGAGCATGAGGAGGTGTGCTGTGATATCACCTTTTGTGGATTGTGGATCCTGTGTTATCTACTGTATATAGAGGTGTTATCAGTAATTGTACAGTTGGAGAGGTGAGCTGTGACATCACCTATTGTGAATGGTGTGTTCCCTGTGTCATCTACTGTATATAGAGGTGATATCAGTCATTGTACAGGAGTTGAAGGAGGTGAGCTGTGATATCACCTATTGTGAAAGGTGGATCCTGTGTTATCTACTGTATAAAGAGGTGATATCAGTCATTGTAAAGGAGGAGGAGGTGAGCTGTGATCTCACCTATTGTGAATAGTGGATCCTGTGTTATCTACTGTACATAGAGGTGTTATCAGTCATTGTACAGGAGGAGGAGGAGGTGAGCTGTGATATCACCTATTGTGAATGGTGGGTCCTGTGTTATCTACTGTATATAGAGGTGTTATCATTCATTGTACAGGAGGAGGAGGTGAGCTGTGATATCACCTATTGTGAATGGTGGATCCCGTGTTACCTACTGTATATAGAGGTGTTATCAGTCATTGTACAGGAGGAGAAGGAGGTGAGCTGTGATCTCACCTATTGTGAATAGAGGATCCTGTGTTATCTACTGTATATAGAGGTGTCATCAGTCATTGTACAGGAGGAGGAGGAGGTGAGCTGTGATCTCACCTATTGTGAATGGTGGATCCCCTGTGTCATCTACTGTATATAGAGGTGTTATCATTCATTGTACAGGAGGAGGAGGAGGTGAGCTGTGATCTCACCTATTGTGAATGGTGGATCCTGTGTTATCTACTGTATATAGAGGTGTTATCAGTCATTGTACAGCATGAGGAGGTGAGCTGTGATATCACCTATTGTGAATGGTGGATCCTGTGTTATCTACTGTATATAGAGGTGTTATCAGTCATTATACAGGAGGAGGAGGTGAGCTGTGATATCACCTATTGTGAATGGTTGGTCCCCTGTGTCATCTACTGTACATAGGGGTGTTTTCAGTCATTGTACAGGAGGAGGAGAAGGAGGTGAGCTGTGATCTCACCTATTGTGAATAGAGGATCCTGTGTTATCTACTGTATATAGAGGTGTTACCAGTCATTGAACAGGAGGAGGAGGAGGTGAGCTGTAATACCACCTATTGTGAATGGTGGATCCTGTGTTATCTACTGTATATAGAGGTGTTATCATTCATTGTACAGGAAGAGGTGAGCTGTGATCTCACCTATTGTGAATGGTGGACCCTGTGTTATCTACTGTATATAGAGGTGTTACCAGTCATTGAACAGGAGGAGGAGGAGGTGAGCTGTAATACCACCTATTGTGAATGGTGGATCCTGTGTTATCTACTGTATATAGAGGTGTTATCAGTCATTGTACAGGAGGAGGAGTAGGTGAGCTGTGATATCACCTATTGTGAATGGTGGATCCTGTGTTACCTACTGTATATAGAGGTTATCAGTCATTGTACAGGAGGAGGAGGAGGTGAGCTGTGACCTCACCTATTGTGAATGATGGATCCTGTGTTACCTACTGTATATAGAGGTGTTATCAGTCATTGTACAGGAGGAGGAGGTGAGCTGTGATCTCACCTATTGTTAATGGTGGATCCTGTGTTATCTACTGTATATAGAGGTGTTATCAGTCATTGTACAGGAGGAGGAGGAGGAGGAGAGCTGTGACATCACCTATTGTGAATGGTGGGTCCCCTGTGTCATCTGCTATATATAGAGGTGTTATCAGTCATTGTACAGCATGAGGAGGTGAGCTGTGATATCACCTATTGTGAATGGTGGGTCCTGTGTTATCTACTATATATAGAGGTGTTATCAGTCATTGTACAGGAGGAGGAGGAGGAGGAGAGCTGTGACATCACCTATTGTGAATGGTGGGTCCCCTGTGTCATCTGCTATATATAGAGGTGTTATCAGTCATTGTACAGCATGAGGAGGTGAGCTGTGATATCACCTATTGTGAATGGTGGATCCTGTGTTATCTACTGTATATAGAGGTGTTATCATTCATTGTACAGGAAGAGGTGAGCTGTGATCTCGCCTATTGTGAATGGTGGATCCTGTGTTACCTACTGTATATAGAGGTGTTATCAGTTATTATACAGGGGGAGAAGGTGAGCTGTAATACCACCTATTGTGAATGGTGGGTCCCCTTTGTTATGTACTGTATATAGAGGTGTTATCCGTCATTGTATAGGAGGAGGAGGTGAGCTGTAATACCACCTATTGTGAATGGTGGAACCTGTGTTATCTACTGTATATAGAGGTGTCATCAGTCCTTGTACAGGAGGAGGAGGTGAGCTGTGATATCACCTATTGTGAATGGAGGATCCTGTGTTATCTACTGTATAAAAAAGGTGTTATCAGTCATTGTACAGGAGGAGGAGGTGAGCTGTGATATCACCTATTGTGAATGGTGGATCCTGTGTTACCTACAGTATATAGAGGTGTTATCAGTCATTATACAGGGGGATGAGGTGAGCTGTGATACCACCTATTGTGAATGATGGGTCCCCTTTGTTATCTACTGTATAAAGAGGTGTTATCAGTCATTGTACAGGAGGAGGAGGAGGTGAGCTGTGATCTCACCTATTGTGAATGGAGGATCCTGTGTAATCTACTGTATATAGAGGTTTCATCAGTCATTGTACAGGAGGAGGAGGAGGTGAGCTGTGACATCACCTATTGTGAATGGAGGGTCCCCTGTGTCATCTACTGTATATAGAGGTGTTATCAGTCATTGTAGAGCATGAGGAGGTGTGCTGTGATATCACCTTTTGTGGATTGTGGATCCTGTGTTATCTACTGTATATAGAGGTGTTATCAGTAATTGTACAGTTGGAGAGGTGAGCTGTGACATCACCTATTGTGAATGGTGTGTTCCCTGTGTCATCTACTGTATATAGAGGTGATATCAGTCATTGTACAGGAGTTGAAGGAGGTGAGCTGTGATATCACCTATTGTGAAAGGTGGATCCTGTGTTATCTACTGTATAAAGAGGTGATATCAGTCATTGTAAAGGAGGAGGAGGTGAGCTGTGATCTTACCTATTGTGAATAGTGGATCCTGTGTTATCTACTGTACATAGAGGTGTTATCAGTCATTGTACAGGAGGAGGAGGAGGTGAGCTGTGATATCACCTATTGTGAATGGTGGATCCTGTGTTATCTACTGTATATAGAGGTGTTATCAGTCATTGTGCAGGAGGAGGAGGAGGTGAGCTGTAATACCACCTATTGTGATTGTTGGGTCCCCTGTGTTATCTACTGTATGTAGAGGTGTTATCAGTCATTGTACAGGAGGAGGAGGGGGTGAGCTGTGATCTTACCGATTGTGAATGGTGGATCCTGTGTAATCTAATGTATATAGAGGTGTTATCATTCATTGTACAGGAGGAGGAGGTGAACTGTGACATCACCTATTGTGAATGGTGGATCCTGTGTTATCTACTGTATATAGAGGTGTTATCATTCATTGTACAGGAGGAGGAGGTGAGCTGTGATATCACCTATTGTGAATGGTGGATCCTGTGTAATCTACTGTATATAGAGGTGTTATCAGTCCTTGTAGAGGAGGAGGAGGAGGTGAGCTGTGATGTCACCTATTGTGAATGGTGGATCCTGTGTAATCTACTGTATATAGAGGTGTTATCGTTCATTGTACAGGCGGCGTAGGTGAGCTGTGATATCACCTATTGTGAAAGGTGGATCCTGTGTTATCTACTGTATATAGAGGTGTTATCAGTCATTGTACAGGAGGAGGAGGTGAGCTGTGATGTCACCTATTGTGAATGGTGGATCCTGTGTTATCTACTATATATAGAGGTGTTATCAGTCATTGTACAGGAGGAGGAGGAGATGAGCTGTGATCTCACTTATTGTGAATGGTGGATCCTGTGTAATCTACTGTATATAGAGTTGTTATCATTCATTGTACAGGAGGGGGAGGTGAGCTGTGATCTCACTTATTGTGAATGGTGGATCCTGTGTAATCTACTGTATATAGAGGTGTTATCGTTCATTGTACAGGAGCCGGAGGTGAGTTGTGATATCACCTATTGTGAATGGTGGATCCTGTATAATCTACTGTATATAGAGGTGTTATCGTTCATTGTACAGGAGGAGGAGGTGATCTGTGATATCGCCTATTGTGAATGGTGGGTCTCCTGTGTTACCTACTGTATATAGAGGTGTTATCAGTCATTGTACAGGAGGAGGAGGAGGTGAGCTGTGACATCACCTATTGTGAATGGTGGGTCCTCTGTGTCATCTACTATATATAGACGTGTTATCAGTCATTGTACAGGAGGAGGAGATGAGCTGTGATCTCACTTATTGTGAATGGTGGATCCTGTGTAATCTACTGTATATAGAGGTGTTAATAGTCATTGTACAGGAGGAGGAGGAGGTGAGCTGTGATATCACCTATTGTGAATGGTGGATCCTGTGTTATCTACTGTATATAGAGGTGTTATCAGTCATTGTACAGGGGAGGAGGTGAGCTGTAATACCACCTATTGTGAATGGTGGGTCCCCTGTGTTATCTACTGTATATAGAGGTGTTATCATTCATTGTACAGGAAGAGGTGAGCTGTGATCTCGCCTATTGTGAATGGTGTATCCTGTTTTATCTACTGTATATAGAGGTGTTATCAGTCATTGTACAGAGGAGGAGGTGAGCTGTGATCTCACCTATTGTGAATGGTGGATTCTGTGTAATCTACTGTATATAGAGGTGTTATCATTCATTGTACAGGAGGAGGAGGTGATCTGTGACATCACCTATTGTGAATGGAGGATCCTGTGTTACCTGCGGTACATAGATTTGTTATCAATCATTATACAGGAAGAGGAGGTGAGCTGTGATATCACCTATTGTGAATGGTGGGTCCTCTGTGTTATCTACTGTATATAGAGGTGTTATTAGTCATTGTACAGGAGGAGGAAGGGGTGAGCTGTGATCTCACCTATTGTGAATGTTGGATCCTGTGTTATCAGTCATTGTACAGGAGGAGGAGGAGGTGAGCTGTGATATCGCCTATTGTGAATGGTGGATCCTGTGTTAACTACTGTATATAGAGGTGTTATCAGTCATTGTACAGGAGGAGGAGTAGGTGAGCTGTGATATCACCTATTGTGAATTGTGGATCCTGTGTTACCTACTGTATATAGATGTGTTATCAATCATTATACAGGGGGAGAAGGTGAGCTGTGATATCACCTATTGTGAATGGTGGGTCCCCTTTGTTATGTACTGTATATAGAGGTGTTATCTGTCATTGTATAGGAGGAGGAGGTTAGCTGTGATATCACTTATTGTGAATGGTGGATCCTGTGTTACCTACTGTATATAGAGGTGTTATCAGTCATTATACAGGAGGAGGAGGTGAGCTGTGATATCACCTATTGTGAATGTTTGGTCCCCTGTGTTAACTACTGTATATAGAGGTGTTATCAGTCATTGTACAGGAGGAGGTGAGCTGTGATGACACTTATTGTGAATGGTGGATCCTGTGTTATCTACTGTATATAGAGGTGTTATCAGTCATTGTACAGGAGGAGAAGGTGAGCTGTGATATCACCTATTGTGAATGGTGGATCCTGTGCTATCTACTGTATATAGATGTGTTATCAGTCATTGTATAGGAGGAGGAGGGGGTGAGCTGTGATCTCACCTATTGTGAATGGTGGATCCTGTGTTATCTACTGTATATAGAGGTGTTATCAGTCATTATACAGGATGAGGAGGTGAGCTGTGATATCACCTATTGTGAATGGTGGGTCCCCTGTGTTATCTACTGTATATAGAGGTGTTATCAGTCATTGTACAGGAGGAGGTGAGGTGTTATCAGTCATTGTACAGTAGGAGGTGAGCTGTGATATCACCTATTGTGAATGGTGGGTCCCCTGTGTTATCTACTGTATATAGAGGTGTTATCAGTCATTGTACAGGAGGAGGAGGTGAGCTGTGATCTCACCTATTGTGAGTGGTGGATCCTGTGTTATCTACTGTATATAGAGGTGTTATCAGTCATTGTACAGGAGGAGGAGGGGGTGAGCTGTGATCTCACCTATTGTGAATGGTGGATACTGTGTTACCTACTGTATATAGAGGTGTTATCAGTCATTATACAGGAAGAGGAGTTGAGCTGTGATATCTATTGTGAATGGTGGATCCTGTGTTACCTACTGTATATAGAGGTGTTATCAGTCATTATAAAGGAGGAGGAGGAGGAGGTGAGTTGTGATCTCACCTATTGTAAATGGTGGATCCTGTGTTATCTACTGTATATAGAGGTGTTATCAGTCATTGTACAGGAGGAGGAGGGGGTGAGCTGTGATCTCACCTATTGTAAATGGTGGATCCTGTGTTATCTACTGTATATAGAGGTGTTATCATTCATTGTACAGGAGGAGGAGGTGGTGAGCTGTGATATCACCTATTGTAAATGGTGGATCCTGTGTTATCTACTGTATATAGAGGTGTTATCAGTCATTATACAGGAGGAGGAGGTGAGCTGTGATATCACCTATTGTGAATGGTGGATCCTGTGTAATCTACTATATATAGAGGTGTTATCAGTCATTGTACAGGAGGAGGAGGTGAGCTGTAATATCACCTATCGCCACGGAAGACTATCGCTGGGGGTTGTAGTCTTCAGTGGCGGTGACCCGGTCCGTGCCCAGGGCTTTCAAACCAGTGGCAGTCTTAGTGTAATAATAAGTGTCCGACTACGCTACCCGTGGATTGCGGTCAGTGGAGACCGCCGCTGTGCCGCAGACTGCTGATGTTGTATGCGCAGCCAAGTATGGGATAACTCCCCACGGGAGAAGCATTGCCTCAGGGCAGCTAGTGTGCATGATGGGAGTGATGGTGTGAGCGTCCCAGTACTAATGGTGCTGGTGCGGCGATGAAACACAGAGACGTGTGGTTGCAGTTTCCAATGCTTTACTCACAGTTCTTTACTGGTCCTAGTCACGTCTGTACCGGCGGTGACTGCCCAAGCCGTGCTGCGTCCACCAGGCAAGGGGCTCGACCAACTCCCAGGCAATTCCAGAGCGTGGCACAGGGCTCCCTTCTCTTTCTTGCTCTGGCCGTCCCCACCAGTGACCCACCTTTGTCCAGCTTCCTCGGGCCTTCTCTTGGCGAAACCTCTCTCCGGTTTCCCTGACCCTATGTGGTATGCTTTCCTGGTGGATGTAGTGAGGGGTCGCACCAAGATGTGGTCACAACCTTCGGTCTTTGGCTGAGAAATTTGTTGCCTCCACCAATTTGGGTTCCGGTACCCTGCTCTGCCAACCCTTCACCCGCACTCTCCTGGGCCTATGGGGTCCCTTCTTCTCTGGTGTCTCTGAGCCTCTCTTAATGTGCTGTTCCTTGTTTCCTTTCTGTTCCAGTTCCTTGCTGTTTCTGTTCCTCTCCTCTGGCTCTGGCCTCCACTCCAGGCCGGCCTCGTGGAGCTGGGCCCAGACTGAGCCACAGCTCCCTGTCAGCCCTCTCTGGCTGAACTCTCCTTCTCTCTTCTCCTCCTGACTGGACTGAACTGACTACTCTAAGATGGTGCCCACCTTATATACCTCCCTCTATGTGTGAGCCCAGGTGACTAGCAACCAATGGGCTCCTACCTATGCCCAGAGAGCCACCCCTATCTGCTCCTACACCACTGGGTTTTCCTCCCCCTCCCCACTCCAGCCAGGGACATGGTCAGTTGTGCCTACATATATATATAAATGGGAGCCCCGTAGAGCTGTCCCTCGGAAATGGGGTGTGTGTGGTGTATGCAGCTTACTGAGTCCTGGTCCACACTTCATCCTTACCCGGGAGTGGAATATCACACCTCTGGGTCGAGGTGCAATACCCCTGTAGCAGCCGAGCCCTCAGGGTGCTACACATGTATGACCGGCCGCTCTGTTAACTCCTCCTGGCGGAGGCAGGGTGCATGTATGACCGGACGCTCTGTTAACTCCTCCTGGCGGAGGCAGGGTGCATGTATGACCGGCCGCTCTGTTAACTCCTCCTGGCGGAGGCAGGGTGCATGTATGACCGGCCGCTCTGTTAACTCCTCCTGGCGGAGGCAGGGTGCATGTATGACCGGCCGCTCTGTTAACTCCTCCTGGCGGTGGTCTTCTGGCTACAGGAATACTGAGGCCGCCAGTGGTGGTATCCGCTGCATAGGTTATGATTGATCTCATCTCTTCCAATCATCATGTAATTCACCAGATTTTTAATATACCGTATATACTCGAGTATAAGCCGAGTTTTTCAGCACATTTTTTGTTCTGATAAAGCCCCTCTCGGCTTATACTCTGGTATATACTCGAGTATATAGAAATTCTGGTGGTGGATAGTGCTGGGGGAGGTTGCGACGGTGGAGGAGCGGGGCACACGCAGTAGCCGCTGCTGCAGCTACCACGTGTGCCCGCGCTAAAGAGAAATTAATATTCCCTCTTCTCCACTCCCATGGGCGTGGAGAAGAATGAATATTCATTCTCTTTAGTAGCGGACACAGAGAAGCGTTGAGCCGCAGTTCCTGCTGACAGTGCCCGCTACTAAAGAGAGTGCATATTCACTCTTCTCCACGCCCATAGTCCCGGGGTGGAGAGGAGTGAATGTGCCAGCAGCTCAGCGTCTGAGAGCGCATGGCAGTGACGTCATGCGCTGCTCAGATGCTGACATGAGCTGCTGCAGCAGAAAAGGACGCAGAGCAGAGGTGAGGAAGGAAGGTGAGTATAAGGGTATGTGCACATGGGCGTTATTGGCAGCGCTTTGAACGCAGCATACTTTATGCTGCGTCCAAAGCGCTGCACGCTGGTAAATCCGCATGTGTTCATTGAGCCATGCGGATTCACCGCATCCTATACATTGCACTGATAGAATTTCTCTTGCGGAGACTAGTGTCTCCGCAAGAGAAATTGACATACTGAGGTCTGGGAAGACGCGCCGCATGTCCGTGTCTGCGGGTGAGCCGCAGGTGTATGGAGACGCATAGTGGGCATGGGATCTGTATAAATCCCATCCACTATTCTATAACATCTGGCATCTGCGGATTGCACGCAGCGCAAGTGTGCAGCGTACAATCCGCAGCAATTACTGATCGTGTGCACGTACCTTCAGTGTTTGATTATTTTTTTGTGTGTGCAGTAATGCGGCCATGCATACCAGGATTGGGGAATGAGGGGGTCCATACATACCAGGATTGGGGATGGGAAGGCCATACATACCAGGATTGGGTATGAGGAGGCCATGCATACCAGGATTGGGGATGGGGGGCATACAATCCCGGATTGGGGGATGAGGGGGCCCACACATACCAGGATTGGGGATAGGGGTGCCATGCATACCAGGATTGGGGATGAGGAGGCCATGCATACCAGGATTGGGGATGAGGGGACCATACATACCAGGATTAGACATGAGGGTGCCATGCATACGAGGATTGGGGATGGGGGGCATGCATACCAGGATTGGGGGATGAGGGGTACCGTACATACCAGGATTGGGGGATGAGGGGTGCTATACATACCTGGATTGGGGGATGAGGGCTGCCATGCATACCTGGATTGGGGATGAGGGCTGCCATGCATACCTGGATTGGGGATGAGGGCTGCCATGCATACCAGGATTGGGGATGAGGGGGGCATGTATACCAGGATTAGGGATGAGGGGGCCATGTACAACAGAATTGGGGATGAGGGTGCCATGCGTACCAGGATTGGGGATGAGGGGGCCATGCGTACCAGGATTGGGGATGAGGGGGCCATGCGTACCAGGATTGGGGATGAGGGGGCCATGCGTACCAGGATTGGGGATGAGGGAGCCATGCACAACAGAATTAGGGATGAGGGGTCCATGCATACCAGGATTGGGGATGAGGGGGCCATGCGTACCAGGATGGGGAAATTTACCAGTAGCTGCTGCATTTCCCAAATTAGGGTTTATACTCAAGTCAATAAGTTTTCCCAGTTTTTTGTGGTAAAATTAGGTGCCTTGGCTTATACTCGAGCATATACGGTAATTTATATTTCTATTTTTTCAGCGTTTTCAGATCTCTGCTTGCCATCAATGAATGAGAATATTCTTAATTACATCGCGAGGCATAAAATCTGTACAGCATATTGCGTAGACCCCAGTTAGTAAATGATTAGCAGTGAGAGGAATCCGGTCTGTGTAACAAACATGGTCCCATTCACTGAAAGCAAGCCGAGATATTGAAATCACTAATAATTCAGTTACTTTTTTGTTTTCCTCTTTTTCCAGCGCTCAGATTTTGAATGATCAGATGGTTATACTGAATGCATACGGGGGTCCGCAAGAAACGCCATCACTTGAGCCCCCCAAACCTGTCCCAGCGATCTGCGAGAAAGCCCCTTCCGCCGCCGCCAGGGACACCGTCCACTCATTCTCCGCGTACACGAGGATGAAGCCGGACTGGGCTCTGAAGTGAGTGAGACCGCGGTGCGCGGCACTGGGCGCGGGGGGTTCTGTAACCTCATCATACACTTTGTATCCAAGATCTCTGCTTTCTGTCACTGAATAGGAACATTTCACTTTCCATTAAGGTACTGAAAACCTGTGCAGCCCCGACACTTCTCACAGCTGAGGTTTTGCCTCTATATCATGTAACTTTAGGTGACACCAGCCACGGGCGATGGGCTTCCTGCCGCCGTGGTCGGTGTCTTTTGATAAAATCTCTTTTCCCCATACAGATGTCTTGACGACAACAACTGGGATGTGCATCAAGCAAAGAAAGTGTTTCATCACCTGAAGGTAAATGGTTTTATTAAGCAACCTACTTGCTGACTGTCTCCAGTGACCTGAAGCCGACACCTGCACTGTATCTCTGAAGGTCTTTGCATGTGTCCTGTGGAGGTGTTTAGAGGTTCAGTGCTGCCCTCTATTCCCCAGAGCTGATTACAGCTGCAAAGATCAGTTCTTGCTCTATGGAATCACTGTACATACAATATCTGGAGAAAAGTATGTGCCCCCTCCACATTCACCTCCAGGGAGCTCTCACCTCCCATCTTACACCCATAGACATTAATATGGAGTCGCTCCTCCACAGATAGAACGGCTTCTGCTCTTCTGGGAAGGATTTCTATAAGATTTTGGAGGCATTGGTGGGAATTGTTGCCCCTTCATCCAGAAGACATCACACCGCAACGGGACCAGATGTTACACCGGGGGACGATGGGGTCGGAAGTTATGCATGGGGGGCGATGGCACTGAATGTTATGCACAGCGGGGGGAAGGGCCAGACGTTATGCATCGGGGGTCGATGGGACCGGACGTTATGCACAGGAGGAGCAATGGGGCTGGATGTTATACACCAGGAAGGGGGGGGATGGGACCGGACATGATACATCCGGGGAGGGGACGAAATGGGGCAGGACATTATACACCGGGGGGGCAAGATGGTGCCGGACGTTATGCACAGGAGGAGCAATGGGGCTGGATGTTATACACCAGGAAGGGGGGAGATGGGACCGGACATGATACATCCGGGGAGGGGACGAGATGGGGCAGGACATTATACACCGGGGGGGGGCAAGATGGTGCCGGACGTTATGCACCGGGGGGGATGGTGGGGCCAGGTATTATTCTAGCTCACAGCTGGGGGTTCGGGGCGGGAGACCCCTCTATAATATCTATAAGCACTAATACGGTATATAGAGAGCAGTCGTCTTGATAAGAGAATCCATTTAATGTTTATCTCCATATAAATGGAGAACCCCTTTAAGAGCGCTCACCCCCTGACTGTATAAAGGGGTAAATGATGCTTCTGTCTGGTCTCCAGGTTTACACGTATGATTTGGTTTTCCTTTATTATCGGTTTCCCTTTACAGAGTCGGGGTGCCATTCCTCCGGAGGCCTTTGAAGTGAAGGCGCTGGCGGCCGCCATGTCTGGATAAGGTGTGCGAGGACGAGTCTCCGCTGATCCCACTTCTGGTTACACGGAGGAGATTCCTGATTTCTTTTGTCCTTCTGTTCATGTCCTCGTGTTTCTTGTCTGTTGTTCGGGGTCTTGTGGTACAAATGGTAAAATGTGGCCTCGTTCCTGTCGTGTACACGGCACCAAAGGTTTCTGCAGAGAATCTGCAGCGTTCTGTTACTGCTGCTCTGTGAGAAGGAAATTGTGCGATGTGGACGGAGGAAATATTGTTTCTTGTATTATAGGGTTTTATGGCTTCACTTTTGTATAAAACATCCATTAAAGGAAGCGTTCTGTTACTAGATGTTATATTGTGTGACTCCACCGCGCCCACGACTCACGCTCTACACCCGTCCTCACTATTGTGTGACTCCACCGCACCCACGACTCACGCTCTACACCCGTCCTCATTATTGTGTGTTACCACCGCACCCACGACTCACGATCTACACCCGTCCTCACTATTGTGTGTTACCACCGCACCCACGACTCACGATCTACACCCGTCCTCACTATTGTGTGACTCCACCGCACCCACGACTCACGATCTACACCCGTCCTCACTATTGTGTGACTCCACCGCGCCCACGACTCACGATCTACACCCGTCCTCACTATTGTGTGACTCCACCGCACCCACGACTCACGATCTACACCCGTCCTCACTATTGTGTGACTCCACCGCGCCCACGA
The DNA here is from genome assembly GCF_046119375.1 of Phyllobates terribilis. Lineage (NCBI taxonomy): Eukaryota > Metazoa > Chordata > Amphibia > Anura > Dendrobatidae > Phyllobates > Phyllobates terribilis. Next base: position 1,378,307 of record NW_027363005.1, on the reverse strand, counting down.
CTCACGATCTACACCCGTCCTCACTATTGTGTGACTCCACCGCGCCCACGACTCACGATCTACACCCGTCCTCACTATTGTGTGTTACCACCGCGCCTACGACTCACAATCTACACCCGTCCTCAATATTGTGTGACTCCACCGCACCCACGACTCACGATCTACACCCGTCCTCACTATTGTGTGACTCCACCGCACCCACGACTCACGATCTACACCCGTCCTCACTATTGTGTGACTCCACCGCGCCCACGACTCACGATCTACACCCGTCCTCACTATTGTGTGACTCCACCGCGCCCACGACTCACGATCTACACCCGTCCTCACTATTGTGTGACTCCACCGCACCCACGACTCACGATCTACACCCGTCCTCACTATTGTGTGTTACCACCGCGCCTACGACTCACGATCTACACCCGTCCTCACTATTGTGTGTTACCACCGCGCCCACGACTCACGATCTACACCCGTTCTCACTATTGTGTGTTACCACCGCGCCCACGACTCACGATCTACACCCGTCCTCACTATTGTGTGACTCTACCGCGCCCACGACTCACGATCTACACCCGTCCTCACTATTGTGTGAATCCACCGCGCCCACGACTCACGATCTACACCCGTCCACACTATTGTGTGAATCCACCGCGCCCACGACTCACGCTCTACACCCGTCCTCACTATTGTGTGAATCCACCGCGCCCACGACTCACGATCTACACCCGTCCTCACTATTGTGTGAATCCACCGCGCTCACAATCTACACCCGTCCTCACTATTGTGTGAATCCACCACGCCCACCACTCACGCTCTACACCCGTCCTCACTACTGTGACACTACCGCGCCCACGACTCACGATCTACACCCGTCCTCACTATTGTGTTACCACCGCACCCACGACTCACAATCTACACCCGTCCTCACTATTGTGTGTTACCACCGCGTCCATGACTCGCGCTCTACACCCGTCCTCACTATTGTGTGTTACCACCACATCCACGACTCACGATCTACACCCGTCCTCACTATTGTATGATACCACCGCGCCCACGACTCACGCTCTACACCCGTCCTCACTATTGTGTTACCACCGCGTCCACGACTCATGATCTACACCCATCCTCACTATTGTGTACCACCATGTCCACGCCTCACGATCTACACCCGTCCTCACTATTGTGATACCACCGCGTCCACGACTCACGCTCTACACCCGTCCTCACTATTGTATGATACCATCGGGTCCACGACTCACGATCTACACCCGTCCTCACTATTGTGTGTTACCACCGCGTCCACGACTCACGATCTACACCCGTCCTCACTATTGTGTGTTACCACCGCGCCCACGACCTCACGATCTACACCCGTTCTCACTATTGTGTGTTACCACCGTGCCCACGACTCACGATCTACACCCGTCCTCACTATTGTGATACCACCATGTCCACGACTCACGCTCTACACCCGTCCTCACTATTGTGTGATACCACCGCGTCCACGACTCACGCTCTACACCCGTCCTCACTATTGTATGATACCACCGGGTCCACGACTCACGATCTACACCCGTTCTCACTATTGTGTGTTACCACTGCGCTCACGATCTACACCCGTCCTCACTATTGTGTGTTACCACCGCGCCCACGACCTACACCCGTCCTCACTATTGTGATACCACCGGGTCCACGACTCACGATCTACACCCGTCCTCACTATTGTGTGTTACCACCGCGTCCATGACTCACGCTCTACACCCGTCCTCACTATTGTATGATACCACCGCGCCCACGACTCACGATCTACACCCGTCCTCACTATTGTATGATACCACCGCATCCACGACTGACGATCTACACCCGTCCTCACTATTGTGTGACTCCACCGCGCCCACGACTCACGCTCTACACCCGTCCTCACTATTGTGTGTTACCACCACATCCACGACTCACGATCTACACCCGTCCTCACTATTGTATGATACCACCGCGCCCACGACTCACGCTCTACACCCGTCCTCACTATTGTGTGTTACCACCGCGTGCACGACTCGTGATCTACACCCGTCCTCACTATTGTGTACCACCATGTCCACGCCTCACGATCTACACCCGTCCTCACTATTGTGATACCACCGCGTCCACGACTCACGCTCTACACCCGTCCTCACTATTGTATGATACCATCGGGTCCACGACTCACGATCTACACCCGTCCTCATTATTGTGTGTTACCACCGCGTCCACGACTCACGATCTACACCCGTCCTCACTATTGTGTTACCACCGCGCCCACGACTCACGATCTACACCCGTCCTCACTATTGTGTTACCACCGCGCCCACGACTCACGATCTACACCCGTCCTCACTATTGTGATACCACCATGTCCACGACTCGCGCTCTACACCCGTCCTCACTATTGTGTGTTACCACCCCGTCCACGACTCATGATCTACACCCGTCCTCACTATTGTGACACTACCGCGTGCACGACTCACGATCTACACCTGTCCTCACTATTGTGTGTTACCACCGCGTCCACGACTCACGATCTACAATCGTCCTCACTATTGTGATACCACCGTGTCCACGACTCACGATCTACACCCGTCCTCACTATTGTGTTACCACCATGTCCACGCCTCACGCTCTACACCCGTCCTCACTATTGTGATACCACCACGTCCACGACTCACGCTCTACACCCGTCCTCACTATTGTGATACCACCGTGTCCACGACTCACGCTCTACACCCGTCCTCACTATTGTGATACCACCGCGTCCACGACTCACGCTCTACACCCGTCCTCACTATTGTGATACCACCGCGTCCACGACTCACGATCTACACTCGTCCTCACTATTGTGATACCATCGCGTCCACGACTCACGATCTACACCCGTCCTCACTATTGTGATACCGCGTCCACGACTCACGCTCTACACTCGTCCTCACTATTGTGATACCACCGCGTCCACGACTCACGGTCTACACTCGTCCTTACTATTGTGGTACCACCGCGTCCACGACTCACGATCTACACTCGTCCTCACTATTGTGATACCACCGTGTCCACGACTCACGATCTACACCCGTCCTCACTATTGTGATACCACCGCGTCTACGACTCACGATCTACACCCGTCCTCACTATTGTGACACTACCGCGTCCACGACTCACGCTCTACACCCGTGCTCACTATTGTGATACCACCGTGTCCACGACTCACTATCTACACGTGCATTTCGTATGGAGGAAATAGTTTCTTGAATTATAGGGTTTTAAGACTTCAGAGCGAATGTTCACTTTTGTATAAAACATCCATTAAAGGTTCTGTTACTAGATGTGATTATATTGTGTGACAACACAGAGTCCACGCCTCACGCTCTACACCCGTCCTCACTATTGTGCTACCACCATGTCCATGCCTCACGCTCTACACCCGTCCTCACTATTGTGCTACCACCATGTCCACGCCTCACGCTCTACACCCGTCCTCACTATTGTGCTACCACCATGTCCATGCCTCACGCTCTACACCCGTCCTCACTATTGTGCTACCACCATGTCCATGCCTCACGCTCTACACCCGTCCTCACTATTGTGCTACCACCATGTCTACACCTCACGCTCTACACCCGTCCTCACTATTGTGATTATCATGTCCATGCCTCACGCTCTACACCCTTCCTCACTATTGTGCTACCACCATGTCCACGCCTCACGCCCTACACCCGTCCTCACTATTGTGTTACCACCATGTCCACCCCTCACGCTCTACACCCGTCATCACTATTGTGATACCACCATGTCCACGCCTCACGCTCTACACCCGTCCTCACTATTGTGATACCACAATGTCCCCGCCTCACGCTCTACACCCGTCCTCACTATTGTGATACCACCATGTCCACGCCTTACGCTCTACACCCGTCCTCACTATTGTGATACCACCATGTCCACGCCTCACGCTCTACACCTGTCCTCACTATTGTGTTACCACCATGCCCACGCCTCACGCTCTACAGCCGTCATCACTATTGTGATACCACCATGTCCACGCCTCACGCTCTACACCTGTCCTCACTATTGTGTTACCACCATGTCCACGCCTCACGCTCTACAGCCGTCCTCACTATTGTGATACCACCATGTCCACGCCTCACGCTCTACACCCGTCCTCACTATTGTGATACTACCATGTCCATGCCCCATGCTCTACACCCGTCCTCACTATTGTGATACCACCATGTCCACGCCTCACGCTCTACACCCGTCCTCACTATTGTGATACCACCATGTCCACGCCTCACGCTCTACACCCGTCCTCACTATTGTGATACCACCATGTCCACGCCTCACGATCTCACCCGTCCTCACTATTGTGATACCACCATGTCCACGCCTCACGCTCTACACCCGTCCTCACTATTGTGATACCACCATGTCCACGCCTCACGCTCTACACCCGTCCTCACTATTGTGATACCACCATATCCACGCCTCACGATCTCACCCATCCTCACTATTGTGATACCACCATGTCTACGCCTCACGCTCTACACCCGTCCTCACTATTGTGATACCACCATGTCCACGCCTCACGCTCTACACCCGTCCTCACTATTGTGATACCACCATGTCCACGCCTCACGATCTCACCCGTCCTCACTATTGTGATACCACCATGTCCACGCCTCACGATCTCACCCGTCCTCACTATTGTGATACCACCATGTCCACGCCTCACGCTCTACACCCGTCCTCACTATTGTGATACCACCATGTCCACGCCTCACGCTCTACACCCATCCTCACTATTGTGATACCACCATGTCCACGCCTCACGCTCTACACCCGTCCTCACTATTGTGATACCACCATGTCCACGCCTCACGCTCTACATCCGTCCTCACTATTGTGATACCACCATGTCCACGCCTCACGCTCTACACCCGTCCACGCCTCACGCCCTACACCCGTCCTCACTATTGTGATACCACCATGTCCACGCCTCACGCTCTACACCCGTCCTCACTATTGTGATACCACCATGTCCACGCCTCACGATCTCACCCGTCCTCACTATTGTGATACCACCATGTCCACGCCTCACGCTCTACACCCGTCCTCACTATTGTGATACCACCGTGTCCACGCCTCACGCTCTACACCCGTCCTCTCTATTGTGATACCACCATGTCCACGCCTCACGCTCTACACCCGTCCTCACTATTGTGATACCACCATGTCCACGCCTCACGATCTCACCCATCCTCACTATTGTGATACCACCATGTCTACGCCTCACGCTCTACACCCGTCCTCACTATTGTGATACCACCATGTCCACGCCTCACGCTCTACACCCGTCCTCACTATTGTGATACCACCATGTCCACGCCTCACGATCTCACCCGTCCTCACTATTGTGATACCACCATGTCCACGCCTCACGATCTCACCCGTCCTCACTATTGTGATACCACCATGTCCACGCCTCACGCTCTACACCCGTCCTCACTATTGTGATACCACCATGTCCACGCCTCACGCTCTACACCCGTCCTCACTATTGTGATACCACCATGTCCACGCCTCACGCTCTACACCCGTCCTCACTATTGTGATACCACCATGTCCACGCCTCACGCTCTACACCAGTCCTCACTATTGTGATACCACCATGTCCACGCCTCACGCTCTACACCGGTCCTCACTATTCTGTGATAACACAGGCGCTTAGTGCACCTTTGGCGAGGCCAAACATTTAAAACGAGTCTGACAGCACAGAACGACTGTTTAAACCAAGCACCGGCCCTCGGTGCACCGTGATTTGGCCAAACATTGCTCTATGAAGCCAGAGCTATCATCAAAGGTGGGGGGGGGCGAGGTGTGCAAATGGAGAGAAAACAAGCACGTGGGAAGGCGACCTTCAATGTTTGGCTGCACCATGATGCACTAAGCGCCTGCGCTTGGTTTGAACAGTCATTCTGTGCTGACTCCCTTTTAGGTTGACTGCACAAGTCCATCAAGTTCAACCAGTACAATAACACGTTGATCTAGAGCAGTGTTCCCCAAACCCCATCCTCACGGCCCCCACAGGTCACGTTTTCAGGATTTCCATAGTGTTGCACAGGTGAGAGAATTCCTGATGTCTTGATGATACTTCCATCACCTGTGTAACACTAAGGAGATCCTGGAAACATGACCTGTGGGGCCATGAGGACTGGAGTTTGGGAAACACTGATCTAGAGGAAAGAAAACAAAAACCCCGGGAGACAGATGCTAATTGCCCCATATCAGGGGAAAATTCCTTCCTGACTCCACAAACGGCAATCAGGCGAGTTCCCTGGATCACCATCATCACACAATCTAGAAACTATAAGATTATATTCTTCAAGAAAGGTGTCCAGGCCCTCCTTGTATACTGGTAGTGAATCCACCATGACAGCATCATGTGACAGAGAGATCCATAGTCTTAATGCTCTTACAGTAAAGAATCCCCGTCTGTTATTATGATTAGACTAGATGGTGGCCCGATTCTAATGCATCGGGTATTCTAGAATAGGTATGCGGCCGACCGGGCGCAATCAGCAGAGCTGTGTTTCAATTTTGCGGCAAAATCGCTGATTGGTCGAGGCCGGCAACCGTAACCAATCAGCAAAGCGGTGTTAAAATTTGGCGCCTATATCGCAGATTGGTCGCGAGTAATCAGCACAGCGGTGTTTAAATTTGGCACTAATAATGCTGATTATTCGAGACCGGTAACCGCGACCAATCAGCAGAGCGGTGTTTAAATTTGGCGCCAATTTCGCTGCTTGGTCGCGGCCGGCCACCGCGACCAATCAGCGAAGCGGTGTTTAAATTTGGCACCAATATGGCTGATTGGTCACGGCCGGCGGCCTCGACCAATCAGCAGAGCGTTTAAATTTGGTGCCGGCGCTGCCCGCGACCAATCACCGATTTGGGTGCCAAATTCAAATATCGACCGCGACCAATCAGCACAGCGGTGTTTAAATGTGGAGCCAAGATCGGTGATTGGTCGCGGCCGATATTTAAATTTGGCGCCCAAATCGGTGATTGGTCGCGGGCAGCACCAGCGATCAATCAGCGATTTTTAACACAAATGTCCGGACCTTTGTAACACCATGCGGATACTGTGGGGACATCAGCGGCTAGGGTGTGAAGGGAGGACCGGGGAGCGGCGCTGCGGGTCGGGATACTTCTGCTCCGAGCGCCTGCTCATGTCCCGGGTTCTCGGAGCGGAAGTAGCTGCACAGGCAGCGCCGCTGACATCCATGCGGCTAGGGCGTGAAGGGAGGACCGGGGAGCGGCGCTGACATCCAATTGGTCGTGGCCGGTATTTAAATGTGCCGCACAAATCGTTGATTGGTCGCGGACTTGGCCCGCGACCAATCACTGATCTTGCGGCCAAAGTGAAACACTACTGTGCTGATTGGTCTCGGACGCTGCCCGCGACCAATCACCGATTTGGGCACCAAATTTAAATATCGGTCGCGACCAATCACAGATCTTTGCTCCACATTTAAACACCGCTGTGCTGATTGGTCGCGGCCGATATTTAAATGTGGCGCCCAAATCGGTGATTGGTCGCGGGCAGCGTCGGCGACCAATCAGCACAGCGGTATTTAACTTTTGCGCTAAGATCAGTGATTGGTCGGGTCCGAAGACCGCGACCAATAATCGAATCGTCTTGGTGAGGACCGGGGAGCAGCGCTGCCTGTGCGGCTACTTATGCTGCGAGAACCCGGGACATAGCGGGCGCTCGCAGCAGAAGTATCCCGACCCGCAGCGCCGCTCCCCGGTCCTCCCTTCCGCATGGAGGTCAGCGGCGCCGGCGGTCCTTCCCCTGCTACCGGCCGGGAGATGAGCGCCTCGCGCCGCTCATCTCCCGGCTGCATCTCCGTCCCGCAGATGGGTCCGGCGGTCGGGTTCCTTCTGCTGTTGCCGGCCGGGAGATGAGCCGCTAACTGCCGCCATCTTTTTTCAGAAATCCCGCGGCGTTGATTGACCGCTGCCGGACCAATGAGCGACGCGGGATTTCCTTGACTGACTGACTGACTGACTGACTGAATTATATATATAGAAGATGGAGAGGACGCCTCCTTGTCATTGTTGCAGATCAAGGTGTAGAAAGATCATCAGAAAATCTGGGTCCTGTCCCCTCATCCATTTCTCCATTGTAATGAGATTTCCCGTCAGCCGTCTTTTCTCCAAACTGAATAACCCCCAGTCTGATCCCTCGTCCTCTGCAGTCCCTCATTCCCTTCATCACCTTGGTTGTTCTGCACCCGCTCTAGTTCATCTATATCTTCCTTATAGACTGGAGCCCAAAATTGTCCCCAGTCCTGTGTGGCCGCAATAGGGACTTGTATAAAGGCAGAAGGACGTTCTCCTCAGGAGCAGCTCGGCCTCTTTTAATGCATCCCATCATTTTATTTGCCGGCCACTGGTCACTAAAGTGGACTTCAACTTCCGCCCATACACGCAAGTCTATAGCGACTATTTTACCCATTGTTTTACCATTTAGTACATAATTGTACGTTTTATTTCCTCAACCCAAGTCATTGATGTTACATTCTAGGTACCTGCAGCCAACACTAGGGGGAGTTCTTTGCATTCTGTTTATATAAGGAACACAAATCTGTATGCATGTGGCACCCTCTAGTGGTGGCTATGAGCAAAGCAGAAAGAAATTTATAATTTACATGGGGAATTTTGATGCTATTAAAAAATAATATAGCACAGAACAACCTAAAAGTTACAAATATTCTGCATGATAGCCATAGGAAGTAATAGGGCATATAGAGAGGCTTTTAAGCAGAACAGACAAGCTGGTGTCGTACTAATAAAGGGAGCGTGACCAACCCCCATTAAATGCCATCACTGCCCCCCATCCCCTTATAGGGGGGGGGGTATATAAAAGTAGACAACCCCTTTAAGCATCAGGTCTCTATAACAGATTGTAAAAGCTCCTCGTGGGGTGATTGTATTACACCGTAATGAATCATCTCAGGCGCAGTTTTTACATCATAAGAAAATCAAAAAGCCGCTAATTCCATCTTTAATGAGGAGAAAGGTAAATTATCTATATATATATAATCGTCTTATCCCATCTGTCTGTCTGTCTGTCTGTCTGTCCAGGAAATCCCGCGTCGCTCATTGGTCCGGCAGCGGACAATCAGCGCTGCGGGATTTCTGAAAAAAGATGGCGGCCGTTAGCGGCTCATCTGGGGGACGGAGCTGAGCGGCGATGCAGCCGGGAGATGAGCTCCGCGAGGCGCTCATCTCCCGGCCAGCAACAGCAGAAGGAACCCGACCGCCGGACCCATCTGCGGGACGGAGATGCAGCCGGGAGATGAGCGGCGCAAGGCGCTCATCTCCCGGCTGGTAGCAGCGGAAGGACCGCCAGTGCCACTGACCTCCATGCGGAAGGGAGGACCGGGGAGCGGCGCTGCGGGTCGGGATACTTCTGCTGCCAGCGCCCACTATGTCCCGGGTTCTCGCAGCGTAAGTAGCCGCACAGGCAGCAGCGCTCCCCGGTCCTCACCAAGAAGATTCGATGATTGGTCGCGGTCTTCGGACCCGACCAATCACTGATCTTGGCTCCACATTTAAACACCGCTGTGCTGATTGGTCGGCGACGCCGCCCGCGACCACTCACCGGTTTGGGAGCCACATTTAAATATCGGCAGCGACCAATCAGCACAGCGGTGTTTAAATGTGGAGCCAAGATCGGTGATTGGTCGCGGCCGATATTTAAATTTGGCGCCCAAATCCGTGATTGGTCGCGGGCAGAGTCCGCGACCAATCAGCACAGTAGTGTTTAACTTTGGCCGCAAGATCAGTGCTTGGTCGCGGGCCAAGTCCGCAACCAATCAACGATTTGTGCGGCACATTTAAATAGCGGCCGCGACCAATTGGACCCGCAGCGCCGCTCCCCGGTCCTCCCTTCACGCCCTAGCCGCATGGATGTCAGCATTTGTGTTAAAAATCGCTGATTGGTCGCTGGCGCTGCCCGCAACCAATCACCGATTTCGGCGCCAAATTTAAATATCGGCCGCGACCAATCACCGATCTTGGCTCCACATTTAAACACCGCTGTACTGATTGGTCGCGGACGCTATTTAAATGTGCCGCCCAAATCGGTGATTGGTCGCGCACAGCGTCGGCGACCAATCAGCACAGTGGTGTTTAACTTTAGCGCCAACATCACTGATTGGTCGCGCTCTCCGCACGCGACCAATCAGCGAATCGTATTGGTGAGGAGCGGGGAGCGGAATCGTATTAGTGAGGACCGGGGAGCGCCGCTGCCTGTGCGGATACTTCCACTCCGAGAAGCCGAGAGCGGTGTTTAAATGTGGAGCCAAGATCGGTGATTGGTCGCGGCCGATATTTAAATTTGGCGCCCAAATCGGTGATTGGTCGCGGGCAGCGCCAGCGACCAATCAGCGATTTTTAACACAAATGTCCGGACCTTTGTAACACCATGCGGATACTGTGGGGACATCAGCGGCTAGGGTGTGAAGGGAGGACCGGGGAGCGGCGCTGCGGGTCGGGATACTTCTGCTGCGAGCAGTCGCTCATCTCTCGGCTTCTTGCAGTGGAAGTATCCGCACAGGCAGCGGCGCTCCCCGGTCCTCACCAATACGATTCGCTGATTGGTGAAGAGCTGGAAGGCAGCAACGAGACGAGAGGGGGCTCACGGGGAAAGAAAGGGTTAACGTCCGGCCCCGGCAGGCAGCGCTGACAAGGGGCGATGGATGCTATATGCTGGGAAACCTTCCATCATGGGGACATTCTGCATCTGGGGGTCTTCAGGGGAACTCGTCAAGATCCTGAGGCCCCAAAGGACGAGAGGCTGAAATACAGATTCAGTGCAGGTATAACACACGGACGCCCTGCAAAGGCTACGGGGATTTAGGGTTACTGCAGGGTAATGGGGGGGTTTTCAGGAATGATTGACTAATAAGGGGTTAAGCACATATGTGCTGCTCAGCGAGAGCTCATTGATGGGAATAGCTGATTTTTCAGGGCAAATTCAATATTGGAGCCCATTAGTGACCTGTCCACCTTTCCAAGTTGTACACAATTTTAATTTATTTTATCTTTTTACATAAGACTTTAAAATGCTGATTACTCACAGCCACCACTAGGGGGAGCTCAGTGCATACAACACACCACAGGCGCCCTCTAGTGGTGACCGCAGGCAGCATGAAGCTCATTATATACAGCAGGTGCCCTCCAGTGGTGGCTGCAGCTAGCGCAGAGTTCAGTGCATACAACATACCGTAGGCGCCCTCTAGTGGTGGCTGCTGGCAACGCAGAGCTCTGTCCATACAACAGCGCAGGCAATGCAGAGCTCAGCGCATACACCACAGGCGCCCTCTAGTGGAGGCTGCTGGCAGCGCAGATCTCAGTGCATACACCACAGGCACCCTCTAGTGGAGGCTGCTGACAGCGCAGATCTCAGTGCATACACCACAGGTGCCCTCTAGTGGAGGCTGCTGGCAGCGCAGATCTCAGTGCATACACCACAGGCGCCCTCTAGTGGAGGCTGCTGGCAGCGCAGATCTCAGTGCATACACCACAGGCGCCCTCTAGTGGAGGCTGCTGACAGCGCAGATCTCAGTGCATACAACACATCACAGGCACCCTCTAGTGGTGGCTGCTGGCAGCGCAGAGCTCAGTGCATACACCACAGGCGCCCTCTAGTGGTGGCTGCTGACAGCGCAGAGCACAGTGCATACACCATACCACAGGCGCCCTCTAGTGGTGGCTGCTGGCAGCGCAGAGCACAGTGCATACACCATACCACAGGCGCCCTCTAGTGGTGACTGCTGGCAGCGCAGATCTCTGTGCATACACCACAGGCTCCCTCTAGTGGTGGCTGCTGGCAGCGCAGAGCACAGTGCATACACCATACCACAGGCGCCCTCTAGTGGTGACTGCTGGCAGCGCAGATCTCTGTGCATACACCACAGGCGCCCTCTAGTGGTGACTGCTGGCAGCGCAGATCTCAGTGCATACACCACAGGCGCCCTCTAGTGGTGGCTGCTGGCAGCGCAGATCTCAGTGCATACACCACAGGCGTCCTCTAGTGGAGGCTGCTGGCAGTGCAGATCTCAGTGCATACACCACAGGCGCCCTCTAGTGGTGGCTGCTGGCAGCGCAGATCTCAGGGCATTCACCACAGGCATCCTCTAGTGGAGGCTGCTGGCAGCGCAGAGCTCAGTGCATACACCACAGGCATCCTCTAGTGGTTACTGCAGGCAGTGCGGAGCTCAGTACATACAACAGGCGTCCTCTAATGGTGACCGCTGGCTGCATGGAGCTCAGTACATAACGAAAGTGCCCTCCAGTGGTGGCAGCAGCCAGCGCAGAGTTCAGTGCATACAACATACCGCAGGCGCCCTCTAGTGGTGGCTGCTGGCAGCGCAGAGCTCTGTCCATACAACAGCACAGGAAAGGCACAGCTCAGTGCATACAACAGCACAGGTGCCCTCTAGTGGTGGCTGATGGTGGTATGGAGCTCAGTGCATTCAACATACCACAGGTGCCCTCTAGTGGTGGCTGCTGGCAGTGCAGATCTCAGTGCATACACCACAGGTGCCCTCTAGTGGAGACTGCTGGCAGCGCACAGCTCAGTGCATACACCACAGGCGCCCTCTAGTGGAGACTTCTGGCAGAGCAGAGCTCAGTGCATACACCACAGGTGCCCTCTAGTGGAGGCTGCTGGCAGTGCAGATCTCAGTGCATACACCACAGGTGCCCTCTAGTGGAGGCTGGTGACAGTGCAGATCTCAGTGCATACACCACAGGTGCCCTCTAGTGGAGGCTGCTGGCAGTGCAGATCTCAGTGCATACACCACAGGTGCCCTCTAGTGGAGGCTGCTGGCAGCGCAGAGCTCAGTGCATACACCACAGGCGCCCTCTAGTGGAGACTGCTGGCAGCGCAGAGCTCAGTGCATACACCACAGGTGCCCTCTAGTGGAGGCTGCTGCCAGCGCAGAGCTCAGTGCATACACCACTGGTGCCCTCTAGTGGTGGCTGCTGGCAGCACCTTAATTCTTGTATTAGAAGACAGACTTTAGACATAGTAAATAAATTGGTGCAGATTCCTGAACATTCACATCACACTGAACCACATGATCAGAAACTGGCACCTGAGATTTTTCTTGCTTCCAGGCTGAAAGTTGAGTACCAGGGGCCCCTAATGTTACAGCCCACCCCTCCATAGCTCTGATCACTGCTCTGCTGAAGGGGATGGGTGGTCTCATTTCTGCAGGGAGAAGTGCAGCTGCTGGCAGCAAAGTCCAACACCCGACCTGTATAGCGCCTTATAATAGGAGCTGTATACGATACCTGCGCCCCCCAAATGCAGAGCGGAAACCATCTGCACGGCCCTGTCCTGTGACCAGCCTGATCCCCACCGTCCACAATCTCTACAGTCTGGATCTAAATATCTGGCCATTAATCCCTACAGCTCATAGTATCATTTGCAGGAGCAAATTCTATCCCTCCGTTCAGTTTCTGGGAAAGCTGAGTGATGAGCAATATGGCCGCCCTGACTGCTCCCACATAGGTGCACTGAGCGATACACAGAGCCGATCAGCCATCTCCCATGGTAAATGTATGGCGGCCGTATTCTGCCCTCATCCAGCTCATTGGACGCGATATAGAAAAGCGACGCCTTCATAGAAAACAACGGAAATTACATAATGTATTAGTGCAAGTCAGACTAAAGTCAAGGAGCTGTCCGGGCATGCTGGGAGTTGTAGTTTCACAACAACCAGAGACCGTTGCCCTGTGACTTACCCTTATACGGCAACAAGGCGTAGTGCAGCATCATACAGGTAAAATCTATAGGAAATGCTGTTATCACCTCCAGAGCAGCAATCGCAAGTCTGCCAGATTCCTCCTAGCTTCTCAGCCTTCGTGAACCCCCCCCTCCGCCCTGCGGCCCACCCCTGGTGGTCTCACATAGCGCATGCTCTGCTGCGGGGCATTGGGGGAGGTGCAGTGTTTCCACCAGATCACACAGGACAGATTATTCCATATGATTATTATTATTATAAACCATTTCTCATATTTGTTACATATTTTACATGGTACAAGATCAGACAAATCAGACTGATGAGAGAAGAGATAAGAAACTTTCCCCACTACCCTCTCCTGCCCGCTACAGACGGCTGATACCAGAGAGGCAACAGCACATTTCGGATTTGCCCTGACCTATAGTGGAGGAGAAACCGTTGCTGTTTGCGATGGCGCTGAGCTACCTGCGCGTGGTACAGAATAGGGCAGACCGAGGGGAACACATGGGACCTTTACCCTTCCACCAGTCTTGAGGGGGCGCCCACTACCCTGGTACCCAACACAAAGGTGCCCCCTCCTCCATGACGCTTCTCATGCGCGTTCATCTTCTGAACAGATCATGAAATGCCCCCGAGTGGGCGCACATAGAATAGAATTAAAAATCCCAAACAAGTGCGAAAAAAACCACAAAACACAAAAGTGCAGGCGCAGCCAAATTATGTTTAACCCCTTTCATGTCCACCAATCGTAGTGGCAAAGAACGGGTTAAATCACAGCACTCTGAATTAGTGTTGGCCGCCACGAGGAGCGATGAGGAGGCGACACTTATCGAAAAGGATCCAGGTCATGTGAGCGACTTACTGCCCTGGCCCCTCCCCCTGATTGCAGGCCCCGCCCCATGATCACTTGCCCCTCCCCCTGATTGCCGGCTCCTCCCCCTGACCGCAGGCCCCTCCTTTATCTAGTATAATACACTCTGTAGTACACAGATTTTGAACGACACAAGGAATAAGAGTTGTCAGATTTGAGCAGGTCGAGCCCCCGGCCGGGGTACTGGTGGCTGCCGGCGTCCACCTCTTCGTGACGATCCCGCCTGTAGACCGGCACAATCTCCTCCAGCTGAGGCTTGTTGGCGTCTTTTCGGCTTTCTCTTCGTTGTTGGGATTCTCTGTAAAGAACAGACACAAGTCAGGAGTGAGTCCAGGATATCAGAGTGGGACAAGTCATGGGCGCGGAGCTAAAACAGAAGCATAAAGGGGTCTTCCGGGAATAATCCGGAAACAAGCAGTCTTACAGAAATCCCGCAGAGAGAGTACAGGGCGACTCATGCTGATCTGATCCGTTTTTGGTGCGGTTTTTCCTCCATCTTCGCTGGGTAAAATTGCAAAGTGCTTGTAAACACCAGGAACTTTACATTTCACTCTTTATTAAAAAGTATCTCTGTTGTCAAATATGGAGGTATTCTTAATTCTATAGTTTACAGCTGGTTGCCTAGGATACCGGCCACCTCTACAAACTATCAGTGGTGACTGGTTTCCTTGGCAAGGAGAGCACGCTCGCAAGCTTTTTACTTTAAAGTGTGAATGAGCCTCTCTGACGCTAGATGCGGCCCGTTTTCCCTCTGCAGAGGCACAGCTCCTCCACTACTGGCATTGGGGAGAGGATAAATTAGGCAGCGACTCAACCATCCCGCCAGTCTGATAGGTCAATCTTAACCTACGGAAAGCAAGAGAGACCACAGTAACGCCCCAGAGAGCACATTGTTGGTTTTTGATCTCCTGCAGAGGTGAACATCCATGACCAGTTGGTGCTTCTCCAGAAGCCTCCGACCTCCTCGGAACAAGGGGGTGGGACGCTGCTTCTCAAGAGGCCCCGACCTCGTCCGGATGAGGGGGTGAGACGCTGCTTCTCGAAAGGCCCCCTACCTCGTCCGGATGAGGGGGTGAGACGCTGCTTCTCGAAAGGCCCCCTACCTCGTCCGGATGAGGTGGTGAGACGCTGCTTCTCAACAGGCCCCCAACCTGCTCAGGACGAGGGGGTGAGACGCTGCTTCAATAGGACCCCCAGAACTCTTCAGGGCGAGGGGGTGAGACCCCCTAACTCCTCAGGACGAAAGGGTGAGATGCTGCTTCTAGAGAGACCCCCCGACCTCCTCAGGACGAAGGGGTGAGATGCTGCTTCTCAAGAGGCCCCAACCTCCTCAAATCAAAGGGGTGAGACGCTGCTTCTCGAGAGGCCCCAACCTCCTCAAGACGAGGGGGTGAGACACTGCTTCTTGAGAGGCCCCAACCTCCTTAAGACGAGGGGGTAAGACACTGCTTCTCGAGAGGCCCCAACCTCCTTAAAACGAGGGGGTAAGATGCTGCTTCTCGAGAGACCCCCGACCTCTTCAGGAAGAGGGGGTGAGATGCAGTGAAGACCTGCTACAGTATTTATTGTACAGGAATGAAGTATGAAAATTGTACAAAGTACCTTCGTCCTCGTCCTCGCTGGACTCGCTGACGTGCACGCTCACAGCCGTGTTTGGGGAGTCTGTCCATTCAAAGTAAACCCCAAAACCAATGTCAAAGTTATCTGTGGCAAACTCCCAGAAAAGATAGGAGCCCTCCTCGTGTGTGGGGACCCGGACTGTGACCACCTCTCCTCTTCCGACGGTGATGACTGAATCCGCGTCCTGCCGGATCTTCTCTTTGAAGTCTTTAATTTGGGGTCTTGTCCACATGGATGGGGCAGCAATGACCGGCGTGGACTCTGTAGAGAGAAGGAAGTGGAAAAATAATGAGCAAACATAAACCATTAGCCAATGTCCAGGTATCGTCTGTTTGTCCACCCAACAGACCCCAACCCCACTGGGGTCAATAGGACGCACCTTTAGGCGCGTTCTCCAGCAGGTCTTCCAGCGGGGTCGGCCTCCAGTTCTTTCTCAGCATTGTCTATGTGTGGGTGGGTTTGTCCATTGACCGAGGGGGCTTCTCCGGAGCCGGTGATGCTTCCCATGTTCATCTTGGATGGAGAACTGACAGGGGAGCTGGTTCCAGCCGAAAGTGCCTCCTGCTGTTTCTGTAAGGCCGAGAGGGTAAGGAGAGGGTAACACCACGTCATTTATGAGCATTCTTCATTTCTTGTATGCTGCAAAGCAAAACTGCAGTGTAAAGCATGAGGGGAAGAACAAAGAAGCTTAACTTCTAATGAGGCAGCGTTTCAGACAACCACAGGCTCCAATAGACGCTGCACACAAATCCCACTGTCTTCCACTTATAAACGCTGCATCTAATCAACCAGCTACTCAGCGCACCGCCATCATCAAGAGCAAGACTCAGCCGCGCAATTTTTTTATTTTTTTCTTACTAAAAACAATTAGTTAATTAGTTCAGGTTCCAGGGAGCGTAAAGTGCAGGGTTTATTTTCTACATCAAAACCCGCAATAGCAATCTACTCTGATTATCGTATTTTTACAGCTGTTTTTACCCCATTTATTGTTGAAGATCTGAAGGTTTTATTAATTCTGTACAAGAAGCGAGGGCATTTTTTCATGCATTTTTTCGGCTCCACAGGAAAAAATAAACAAACCAAAAAAACACAAATTTCAGCAACGTCTTTAGATGCACAGCGGTCAGGAGTTTTCCGGGAAGCACAAGAAGTTTCCTCAAACTTTTAAACCAGTGTTTCCAAAACTCCAGTCCTCACGGCCCCCACAGGTCATGTTTCAGGATCTCCTTCGTATTACACAGGGGAGAGAATTCCTGATGCCTTGATAGTATTACACAGGTGATGGAAATACTAAGGAAATCCTGAAAACATGACCTATGGGGGCCGTGAGGACTGGAGTTTGGGAAACACCGTTTTAAACACAGGGGATTTTCTGCAAAAAAAACCAAACCCTGCAGCATTTATGCTACGTGGGAACATGGTCCGACAGGTAAATGCAGCTCAGAGCAGCGAGGCTCGGGGGTCTGTGCGCTGCGTCTACCTGTTGCTGAGCGAGCTGCACTTGGTACAGCTGCTGCATGTACTGCTGGTAGTGCTGTTCCTGCAGCTGCCGGATCAGGAGCTGCTGTTGCTCGAAGTTCCCCGGGTACTGCTGCGCTGCGTACTGCTGAAACTGCACCGCTGTCTGCGAGTTCAGGGCGGCCATGATCTGCTGCCTGCAAAAAAAAAATAGAATTAAGATTTGAAACACAAATGCACGATCCTGCCCTAATGACTGCTGCACCCGCCATTGCCTGTGGCCGGCAGAGCTTTAGTAATTTTCCATTAAAATGAATGTGACAGGGCTCCGTGGACCCCATTGTTGGTGACCCCAGCGCATGTACCCTCCAACCGGTCACCAGCATTGCATACAACAGACTGCTCCTTGCACTATGGCTCATACTACGAGGGTCCTGAATGAGTGACCCACCCAAAAATATCCTTTAAGAAAGATGAGTGACTTCCGATGGGAGTACTTACTTCTGCTGTTCCATTCTACACCGTTCATCCTCCGCTCGCATCCTCTCTTCCTCCTCTCTCCGCAGCCTCTGCTCCTCTTCTTTCCTCCGCTTCTCCTCCTCTCGCAGCAGCCGCTGCCGCTCCTCCTCTTCCCGCCGTCTCCGCTCCTTCTCTTCTCTCCAGTAAAGTCAGCAGATGACGCTTTACACTGAACTATGTCGGACATGATTTTTGCAGCAGCGTCAACCGTTCTCACTTCCTGGGACTTAAAGCAGAAGTCCGGTCCATGATCCCTCCGGTCTTACATACCGACTGCTCCGTAAATCCATAATCACTGACTCCAGCTATACTGCAATTAGTACTGGAGTAGGAGGTAACCTGAAAGATGCCTCATGTCCTGTCAGTCTCATACTGCTGTTTTGTCCCCCATGCTTTACACTGCAGGTTTGATTCTATGTATCAAACTTAGTCAAAGTTTAAGAACTGCTGCGGCTTTAAGTTAGTGATATGATAGGGATTTGATACCACTTAAGGCAGTTGGAAATTTTACAAAATTGACCCATAAAAAACAAATATTTCTCGCCTGATGACTCCTTCGCTTCTCCCGTGCTCACACTCTGGCGGCCATCACTTTTTTTCCTGCAGCGATGATGTTGTATAATCCATGTGACTGCTGCAGTCGATCACTGGTTTCTACGGTCTCATGCTGTACATGCCAGTGATTGGCTGCAGCAATCTGATAGAGTGACGTGACGTTATCCCTGCAGGAAACAGAAAGCTCCTTTAAACTAACAGACAACCCCTTTAAGTGTGGAAAAACGTGACCCAGATGTCGATCATCATCTATCTTGTGAGATAGCGACTGCCGCTAACCTCTGCTATAGACTGGAGCAGAAAGATTTGCAGGACCCAGGTCCGGCATCCATAGAAAACCGCTGCAAACCATCTCCTATCTATCAGCATCACCAGCGCCTCTTCTGGTAGAGTTGGGTGGGTTCACTGCACAATCTGCAGAGCGGTCCCTTTAAGAACGTCTCCAGTAACTATTAGTGCTGGAGTTGTTTTCAGGTACCTGTCTGCAGGTTGTGCGTCACCTTGCCGCTCAGCCCCACTCACTTTAATAGTACTGAGCTGCAATACCAGGCACAGCCTGTGGACACGTGTGGCGCTGTTTCGGGAGGAAACCAGCAGTTACCGTGCAGCACCGATGCCGGATGTACGGATTGGAGGGATTAGTACCTTTTTCTCTCCTGCTCTTCTTTCTCTATTTTATGGGATGTGACGTATGTGGAGAAGAGGTGGCAGCATCTGTTCAGGAGGGTGATAAACTCCGTCATGGCTTCCTGCTTGCTCAGGTTGCCCAGGGCCGCCCATTCTTTCCTGTGAGAAAGACGACAGTGTGTGAACGACGCTCAGAGGGAGCAAAGGCTTCTATGAAGAGGTTAGAAACGCGTCGTCGTTCAGTTTTATGCAAGAAACAGTCTGCAGTTTTCTATTAAACTTTGCATTTCAATTCCTATTTTTTTTTTTTGGACACATCAGATCGATGCATGCCCATGATGGAAAATCTGTTGCCGTTTTGCGTACACAGCTCCCATAAATGCTCATGGTAATGAGGTTCACCCTGCAGTCACTGACGGCTACTTTAGTGGTGAAAAATATACAATGGCAGGATCAGACTACATATGTAGTGTAGTCTGTAACCATGGAGACACACAGATCTGCATCAGTGCTGTGTATACAAAACGGTAAGAAAACGTTAGGCTATTTACAAAGTGGCTACTTTTTTTATAGGAATGTGATACAGTGAAACAAACCACACGACGTTCGTTACCTCCTATCGTTGCCCAGGACATCGAAGAAGCCGACTTCGGGGCACGTGTCGGGGTTGTACGGTCCCAGGAGGACTTGTTTGTACACAGCCACCAGCCTCAGCTTCTCCTCGTAGGTTGGATGGAAAGCCTTCCCGTCCTTCTCTGTAAAAAAATACAGAAGGAAAATGGTTAGGAGACCCATCACATGTACCAAACTGCGTGTGCTGCCATATAATGCTCCACAAAAACTGTAATAAGACAGTGATAGGACCACTAAAGCCACCTGACCCCAGTGTGCAGTAATCAGACCCTGCAATACTGAGTAATATCTGTGCACAACACATAATACAATCCACTTTCCAGTAATTGGACCCAGAACGATAAAATTCAATTCTTACAGGGTGATTCCTTAAATACCTTGTAAAAGTCCCTGAGCTCCCCTGATTCTGCAGCTCTTTTCCGTTTTTCGCTGCGTCGCTCCATTGCAGAGATATTCACATTTGCGTCTTTTGGAGCACTGCATGTGAAATCTCTGCTTGTAGTGCAACGGGCTGTTTCTTCTCTGCTTCCACAGATCAGGAGAAGATCTAGTAGTCGAGCATGTGATCATTGGCAGCGTCTTGGAGGGAGGGCTGAAAGTGCGCACTCCCAAATAAGACTGAAAAAATGCAAAGTTGGACTGCAAAGCAGAGATTTCACATACTGCACTCCGAAAGCAACAAATGTGAGTATCTCTGCAATGGAGCGACGCAGTGCAAAACGGCAAAAAAGCAGCAGGGTTCAGGAGAGCTCAGGGATTTTTACCAGATATGTAACTAAATTTTTTGAGGCCGAGTGACAAAACCAAAAATATTTTTATATGCATCTCCAAAAGTACAGCCTAGTTTCCCTGCAGCCACATTAAATGTTGTGATACTGTACTTTGTGCCAAATGATAAAGGCAGCTCAGCTAAACCTGACTGTATGAATACAGTAGCCACCAAAAGTTTAGCATTTTTTTTTTAAATTGTGATTGCTTCTGTTTGGTTGTTGTGAGGCCATTTTTCTGGTGATTTTAGTTAACTGGAAGCAAATGATTGTCAGCTATCAGGACAAAAATTGTGTTGGACATTGTTTTATCCCTTTATGTGTTAGTTTTCAACATTTGCTGGGCCAAATGTTTTGCATATTTTGTTATGGGCAGTCGAATTTTGCCTAAATTTTTTTTTTTGCGTTTTAAGGTTAAAAACATGGCAGAGACAAAGCCAAATTTATCACCAGATGTCAGGAAGCTTATTATTCTGGGAGTGAAGTCAGGGAAAAGCCATAAAGAGGCAGCTATGGAATTCACCTGTTCTCAGAGTCAAGTGTCAGGTATATTAAAGAAAGAAAAAGAAGGTTCTGGAACAGCCGGCAAACCTAGAAGTGGACGACCAAGGAGAACTTCCTCCAGAGTTGATCACATTATAAAGAAAAAGTCAGTATCTGATGTCCACAAAATGAACAAAGAATATGGGGTCAAAGTGAGTCGCGAGGACTAAGCAGTAGGGCTGAATGCACGAGTTCCAGTCAGGAAGCCTTTCATCTCTGCAAAGAACCGGAAGGTCCAACTTGTGTTTGCCAAAGAACACAGCCAACGGAAAGAGACAGATTGGTCTAAGGTGTTGGGGTCGGTTGAATCCAAGTTCAATCTGTTTGGTAGTGATGGCAGCACTGTATATACTGCAGAGTTGGAAAACGTAATGATGTAAGGTACCAAACGCATACAGTGAAACATGGTGGCGGCAATCTCATGGTTTTGGGCTGCTTTTCTGCATCTGCCATTGGCCCTTGGCATAGAATTGATGGAAATATGAATGCTACCATGAACAAGGATACAGTTGTGCTCAAAAGTTTACATACCCCAGCAGAATTTTTCCTTTCTTGGTCTTGTTTCAGAGAATATGAATGATATTCAAAAGCATTTTGGTTACAATTAAGGTCTTGTATGATGACAACTTCATGCACTTTCAATTCCTCACCAGGGAAATTACATCACAACAACCAGACAGAAGTTATCACATTTTAAAAAAAAAAAAGCAAAACTTTTGGACTCTATTGTATAATCTATATGTGCGCTGTATCGGCCATAGTATCAGAGATAATGCGGTGTCTGACTATCTGTATGATCTGAATCTAAGTGAAGGAGGCAGGAAACATTTCCGTAAGAACGGTCCAGTCACGCTAAAATTCACAACGGAACTTTAATCATTGCAAAATGGAATTTTCTGAACTTTCTAACACTGTTTGATGTACAATACAAAGTTATATTGTGGCACCGTGATAGCCAGAAAAATCGATGTAAATACTTGTATGCCAAAAATGACAAAAGTATTCTCGGAGTGATACCTTTATTGGCTAACCAGAAATTATATATATATATATGCAAGCTTTCAGAGCACAGAGGCTCCTTCTTCAGGCAAGATTACAAATGAATTCATGAGACAAAAGGCACAGCATTTGAGAGATGTTACAACAAGACATTTGTTCATGAGGTGTAAGTTGTGATGCCTCCTACAGATAAGTTAGGGAGAGCAAATTAGTTGTTTTTTTTTTTTTTGCAAAATGAGAGGCCTTGGGAATGTTTAATTATCTGGAGGTGTGAATTGTGTCCATGTAGTGAGTCATAAAGCCAGGTGTTATATTTAGTTCTGTTGTCAGTGAATTGAACATCCTTATCAATTTGAATTCCCAAATTTTTCTTTCTCTGTTGCCCTTGAAGTGACCTTTTAGTATTAAAACTTTTAGATCTTTCATACAGTGTCCCCGGCCAGAGAAATGTTTTCCCACAGGTGTGTCCTGTTCATTCTTAATTGTGTGTCTGTGTAAATTCATTCTTGTTTGCAGTTTTTGCATCGTTTCTCCAATATAAACTCCTTCCGGACACCTTGTACATTGTATCATGTCACCACACTGGAGGATGTACATGAAAAGACATCCATGATTTTGTAGTCCTGATTTGTGTTAGGTATACAGACTGTATTTGATGGTGATCTGTGGGTACAAGTTTTGCATTTTTTGTTTTTACATGGGAATGTGCCCGTCACTGATGGTGATCAGAGGACACTTCTGACAAGGAGATTCCTTAAGTTAGGGGGCTGTTTGTAGGAGAGAAGTGGTAGTTCTGGGAATATTTCTTTCAGTTTGTGGTCTCTGTGGAATATGGGTTGGAGATCAGCACCAATTTTCCTTAGGATGTTCATGTGGGAGTTGTATGTGACCACAAGAGAAGCCTGTTGTTGTCCTCCCTTTGTCTGTAATCCAGGAGGCTACTTCTTGGTATCCTTGTAGCTCTGTGAATTTGTTCATCTATTACCAGTGGATGGGATCCTTGTTGTAGGAATGTATTCCTCAGGGATAGTAGCTGCAGTTTTCTGTCCTTGCTGTCTGAACAGATTCGAATGTACCTCAGAGCTTGACTGTAGATGATGGATTTTTTTGTGTGTCTTGGATGAAAGCTGTTCCATCTAAGATATGCTGGACGTCCTGTGTAGTGTTGAGCCACCCCCGTAGTGTTCGAGTTCGGTTCGGTTCGTCGAACACCCGTGTGTTCGCCGAACTGTTCGTCGAACACCTTCGAACACCGTTAAAACCAATGGCAGGCAAACAAAAACACATAGAAACACATAGAAAACACCTTCAAAGGTGTCCAAAAGCTGACAAACTGCTCAGAAGACACAACTAACACATGGAAAAGTGACAAGTACATATAGTCATGCGAAAAGAAAAGAGGTGGAGGAGTAAAAGGAGGGGGAGACACAGATATAGGCATGTCATGCCCTTCTAAAATCCAAAAAGTGAGAAGCCGACACGTTCAGTCCGCTCCTGCCCATGCCACCTCCGCGTCGCCGGGTTTGTGCCAGAGCCGCGGTGAACCCTGACGGCCAGCCCCCCTCTCCCAATACTGGTGCCTGTCCGCTGGTGGGTCGAGCGAGCCCCCCTGTGGTGGAGGCAGCTCTAAGCTTTTTAATTTAAATTGTCTCTCTAATTTGAATGAATACACTTTAAATCCATTTACAAGGATCTATTGGAGGGCAAGTCTCATGCAAGCAGCCGCGTAATTCCAGCTCCAGTAGCGTCCACTAAAGCTGCTGCAGTTAAAAAGCTTTTATAAGGATCGAGCTCGGCGGTCCACCGCAAGGTATCCTACTGCCAGTCCCAGCCCCTATGCCTTGGGGTGCCTCCTGATGCTCTTCACTGAGTATCCCGTGGTCCCGAAGCATTTCCTTTGAAAAAAATAAGTGTCCAAACTACAGGTGGTGTAGCTTGCTTAACAGCCAGGATAATCCGCTGACTAGCAGACACTGCTACTAGGCACAAAGTATTTCCTGGGCTAGATGCAATTAAAAATTTGTAATTAGATACTCTCGTTGGATGCTGAGAAAGCATTCCATAGAGTCTCCTGGCACGCCATATATGATTCTCTTAAAAAGCTTGGGGTAGGGGTCTAGGGGACCCTTTTATAGCCCAAATCACGGCCCTGTATCGCAATACGTCACCTAGGCTGAAGATAAATGGAACTGTAGCACCCTGAGGGCTCGGTTGCTACAGAGGTATTGCACCTCACCCAGAGGTGTGATATCTCACTCTCAGGTAAGGATGTAGTGTGGATCAGGACCCGACACCTGCATGCATTACACCACATTGCCGTGGGGCAGGGCGACCAATATGCCCCTGAGATGGGCACGACAGTCCCTGTCCCTGGCTGGAGTGGGGGGAGGGAACACTGAGGAAGGGGAACCCTGTAGTGCAGGAGCAGGGAGGAAGCAGTTCCTGGGTGCATTGAGAAGGGAGTATAAAAGGTGGGCACCATCTTAGTTCAGTGCAGAGAAGTCTGAGCAGAAGTGGCAGGGAGCAGGGGCTCTGCATGAGCTCTGCTCCGGAGGCGGGCCTAGTAACAGAGGCCCAGGCCTGGAAGAGGGAGAAGGAAGGAAGAGGAGCGGAGAAGGCTCCAGGAACGAGGAACGAAGGGATCCCAGGGGTGCGGACGGGCGAGTCAGTCGCCACCGCACGCCCGAATCCACCTGCGTGGAGGGGTCAGGCCAAAGGGGGAGACCGGTCCCCGAAACTAGTGGAGGCAGGAAACGACCCTCAGCTAGAAACAGGAGGCTGTGACATTTTATGTGGCGCAGCCCCTCGCTACACCCGCTAGGAAGGCACCACATAGGGTCAGGGAAACTGGCGCCAAGTTTACCAAGAGGAGGCCCGAGGCAGCCGGACAGAAGGGTTGGTAAGAAAGGCCAGACAAAGGACACACAAAGGGGGTCCTGTGAAGCGCTCCAAAGTTATCTGGGAGTTGTCTGAGCCCCTCACCTGGTGAGCACAGTACGACGTGGGCAGCCGTTACCTGCAGACGTGGTCTGGATAATAAGAACTGTGAGTAAAGGCCCTGGACTGCATCACTGACTCCGTGTCGTTACTGCTGCTGCCCTGCACCATCACCCCCATCCTCCGCATACACTGCCCTGAGGCTATACTCCTCCCGTGGGGAGTTATGCTACGCTCTGCTGCACCCACAACACCAGCCTTAGCGGTCTGCCCTGTAGCGGCGGTTCACTCTGACCGCAATCCACGGGTGGCGTAGTCGGATATTTAAACATCAAAACCACATAAATAGTTCCGCCACTGGTTTGACCGCCCTGAGCCACGGAACCGGGTCGCCGCCACGGAGACTACAACCACCAGCATCCACCAAAAAGGGTCCGGCTCCGGGTGTCCCAAGGCCCAGGGGGCGCGTCAGAACATTTTCATCACCTTTCACAATCACCAATGGGACAAGGCAGGGATGTCCTCTGTCCCCTCTCTTATACATCCTAGTGACGGAGCACCTGCTCTCATCAATTCGTCATAACCCCAATATTAGGTGGAAGGCACCGAGTACAAGTGCTCTCTATTTGCTGATGATGTCCTAGTATATATCACTCAATCACATATATCCATCCATGCTGTTATGGCTGAAATAGATCACTTTGTTACATGGTCAAATTTTAAAATCAATGCAGCGAAGTCTGAGGCCCTCGATGTCTCCCTCCCCAAATCCATATAGGATTCCATCCAGTTCAACTTTCCCTTTGCCTGGCCCTCACAGGGTATCAAATACTTAGGAATTCCTATTCATAGAGACCTCTCCCATCTATGTTATCTTAATTTTGGGCCCTTTATTGAACAACTCCATACAGACCACGGTTGGCAAGTTAGAACTGTAAGATTCACTACGTGAACCACTGGTGTTTTGTGGAAAAGCACATGTACACTGTGTTCCAAATTATTATGCAAAAAGTGTTTAGGAGTGATAAGGGAAGAATTTGTTTGTTTGTCAGTTAAACTCATTGATGGTGATGTGTGTCAGGGCTCTTTATATCACTGTAAGCAATTGCAGACACCTGTGCTAATTAGTTTGGCAGGTGTGTCCAATGAAAGGCAAGACTACTTAAGAAGGCTGTCTCACATTATTAAGCAGCCTACATTTTCTGCCAAAATGGGAAAGAAAAAGGATGTGTCGGCTGCTGAGAAGCAACAAATTGTGGAGTGTTTAGGTCAAGGCATGACTACAATCAACATTGTGCGATGATCAGGATGAAGTGTCTTGGCAATCAAGAAGTATGTAGCTGATTCACAGTACACACGTGTGCGTGCTGATAAGGGCAAATTGAGGACTCTTTCCTACAGGCAATTACGTCAGGTTGAAAGAGCAGCGGCAAAAAAGCCTTGTCATAGCAGCAGACAAGTTTTTGAAGCTGCTGGTGCCTCCAACGTCCCCCGAACAACAAGATGCAGGGTCCTTCAGAGGTTTGCAGCTGTGCATACGCCATCCTGTCGACCTCCTCTATCCACTTCACACAAGCAGAAACGGCTCCAGTGGGCCAAACATTACATGAAGACTGATTTCAAAACTGTTTTGTTCACGGATGAGTGCCGTGCAGCGCTCGATGGTCCAGATGGATGGAGTGGAGGATGGCTGGTTGATGGACACCCCACGTAAACACGGCTACAGCGCCAACAAGGAGGAGGTGGAGTAATGTTTTGGGCTGGAATCATGGGGAGAGAGATTGTCGGCCCCTTTAGGATCCCTGAAGGCGCTAAAGATGAACTCCATAATGTATGTGGATTTTCTCAAACAGCACTTCCTGCCATGGTTCAAGAAGAAGAACCGTGTATTTCACAGCAAGATCATTTTTTTGCATGATAATGCACCATCTCATGCTGCACATAAAACATCTGCATCTCTGGCTGATATGGGCATAAAAGGGGACAAACTTATGGTGTGACCCCATGCTCCCCTGACCTCTACCCCATTCAGAACCTTTGGAGCATCATTAAAAGGAGTGTCTATGATGGCGGGAGGCAGTTCACATCTAAGCAACAGCTCTGGGAGGGTATTCTGTCCTCATGCAAAACAATTGAAGCAGAAACCATCCAAAACCTGACAAATTCAATGGACGAGAGAGTTCAGAAGCTCCTTTCGAACAAGGGGTCCTATGTGAAAATGTAACATCACCTAGAATAAAGTTTTGAGTTGAAAACTGTTTGATTTCAGTTTCTAACAACCTGCTAATGCTTATAATTTCAAAAATGACCATTTTTTTGGTCTTTATTAAAATGAAAAGGTTGATCGAAAAGTTTGGGGGATCTAAGAGTGTGGCAACCCAGTAGTCATGATTACTTCGAATTCTGACAATATGAGGGTCATGCTGCAGGTAGTGCAGCAAGAAGGCACTTATGTGTCTTGCGCATCTCGGAGCCCCAAAATTATTTTCCGGGCTAGATGCAGCTAAAAATTATTGTTAATTTTAAATCTGGTGAAGCTTTAGTATAGATGGCCTAATAGGATCAGTGCTGCACACTGCTACAAAGCCCAAATTATTTTCCAGCCAAGATACAGATAAACATGATTAGTAATTTTAAATCTGGTGGAGCTTATTATAGATGGCCTAATAGAATCAGTGCTGCACACTGCTACAAAGCCCAAATTATTTTCCAGCCAAGATACAGATAAACATGCTTAGTAATTTGAAAGCTTAAAACGGTTGGTAGGGTGATTTTAACCAATCATCAAGCTTTTACTCTCCCCGGGATGACACAGGGGTAGAAAAGTCGTTTCGGATCCATGATTTGTTCATCTTTATGAACGTGAGTCTGTCTACATTATCAGTGGAGAGCCGCGTGCGCTTATCTGTCAGCACACCACCAGCAGCGCTGAACACACGTTCAGACAGAACGCTGGCTGCGGGGCATGACAAGATCTCCAAGGCGTAAGTGGCTAGCTCCAGCCATTTATCCAGATTGGAAGCCCAAAAAGAGCAAGGGTCCAGTGACACAGTCGTGGCTTCAATGTTTACTTGGAGATACTCCTGTACCATCGTCTCTAGGCGTTGACTATGTGTCAGACTTCTTGTCTCCTGTGGCCTTGCAAAGGATGGGCTAAAAAAGTGGTGAAATGATTCCGCAAAATTGATGTTACCAGCAGATACTGTGGTTCTGTTACGGTTTGAGTGCTGAACACTTGACGGTCCCACGGTTGGCAAGTTGGAACTGTGAGATTCACTACGTGCACCACTGGTATTTTGTGGAAAAGCACATGTAAGATTCTGCAACAGTCTCTGCTGATACTCCTGCATGCGTGCATCTCTTTCTATGGCAGGAATAATTTCTGCAAATTTACTTTTGTACCGGGGATCTAACAGTGTGGCAACCCAGTAGTCAGGATTATTTCTAATTCTCACAATTCGAGGGTCATGTTGCAGGTAGTGCAGCAAGAAGGCACTCATGTGTGTTGCGCATCCAGGAGCACCAAGTCCCTGTTGTGTTGGTGGCGAGGTAACAATCATGCTTCCTTCCTCTGTCCTCTCCCCCCAACCTCGCACAACAGAAATGTGATCAAGGTCTCCCTCATCTGATGAGTCTTCCATCAGTTCGTCCTCCACTTCTTCCTGGGCTCCTGCACCTTCCTCACTAGTTTGGCTGCTACCATGCGCCCTGGTAAAACCATCTCCCCCACCCTCACATGCCTGCCGCCTTGGTGCTGCCGACCGTCTGGACCTTGCAGATGTTAGCCCTTCCGCATACAACTCCTCCTCCTCTACTTCCTCCACCTCCTCTTGTGCCACCACCTGACTCCGAATTCTGTTTAACATGTGCTCCAGCATGTAAATCACCGGAATAGTCATGCTGATAATGGCATCGTCAGCACTAAACATCTTCGTCGCCATTTCAAAACTGTGCAGAAGGGTGCATAGGTCCCTGATCTGAGACCACTCCTCCAGCATGATTTGCCCCACCTCTGGATCTCGTTGGCCCAGGATATACATCAGAACGTATTGCACCAGGGCTTGTCGGTGCTGTCACAGTCGCTGCAACATGTGCAGAGTTGAATTCCACCGGGTAGGCACATCGCATTTTAGCCGGTGAAGTGGCAGGCCCAACGACTTCTGTAGAGATGTAAGTCGCTGAGCTGCGGGATGCGAACGGCGGAAGTGAGCACACAGCGACCGTGCCCTCTGCAGAAGGCCATCTAGTCTGGGATAGTGGGCTAAAAATTGCTGGACAACCAGGTTCAACACGTGAGCCATACAAGGCACGTGTGTGACATTGCCCCGGCGAAGGGCCGCACCCAGGTTTGCAGCATTGTTGCACACGGCCTTCCCTGGTTTCAGGTCCAGTGGAGACAACCATTCATGAAATTGGTTCTCCAGAGCTGACCACAACTCCTCAGCTGTGTGACTCACATTTCCCAGACATTTCAATGTAAAAACCGCCTGATGACGTTGAGCCCTACTGCCAGCATAGTAAGGAGGTGTGCAGGATCCCTTCTGCGCAGTTAGAAAGCTTGTGGCATGACCAGACAGGCTTTGGGTGCAGGTGGAAGACCGAGAGGAGGTTGAGGAGGCAGAAGCAGTGGAGGAACTTTGACATAAAGAGGATTGACGCACAACTCGTGGGGACGGCAAGACTTGGACAGCAGCCCCTTGTCCTGCTGTCACCATAGTTACCCAGTGCCCAGTCAGCGACATGTAACGCCCCTGTCCATGCCTACTCGTCCAAGTGTCTGTGGTGAAATGCACCCTGTCACACACAGAGTTTCTCAAAGAAGCGGTGATGTTGTGTGCGACATGCTGGTGGAGCGCAGGCACACCTTTCTTTGAGAAGTAGTGCCGACTGGGCATCTGGTACTGGGGCACTGCGACGGACATAAGGTCTCGAAAATCCTCTGTGTCCACCAGGCGGAAAGGCAGCATTTCTGTAGCCAAGAGCTTGCAGATGGTGAAATTCAACCTCTTAGCTTTCTCATGGCTACGAGGAAATGGTCTTTTACTTGTCCACATCTGAGGGACCGAGGGCTGGCTATTGTGCTTAGACGGGGTTGATAAGGGTGTCCCCGGCAAACTGCCGGTCTGTGAGGAAGATGCAGACGGACATGTTAGGTTGCCTTGATCCAAAGGTGGTGCTATCGATGTCGGACAGCGCTCAACACCAGCTGGTGTTACCACCTCCAAAGAAAATGATGACCTGCCAATCACGCTGGCTGTTGCGGGTAAAGAGGTGGCAGGTCTGCGCCCCAAAACAGGTGTGACTGCTGTCCCCCCAGTCACAGAGGATGAAGAGGCTGCGGATGCACAAGATATGGCAGACGGTGGTTGGCCCGGCCGGCTAGGCCGCATTGTAGCACACTGAGCTTCCCACTGCAACTTATGCTTCATGTCCATGTGCCGGTTCATGCATGAAGTACTCAAACTATGTATTTTTTGGCCTCTACTTAGCTTTTGCTGACAAATGTTACAGATAACACGAGTTGGGTCATCTTTATCGATCTGAAAAAATGCCCAGGCTATGCAAGGCTTAGCACCCATGCGACCTGAAGAGCCACCACGACTTGTGGTGAGAGGCAGAGTTGTGTTTGAGGATGCAGTTGTTGACGTGCTTCCAGTACTACGTCTCTGTCCAGGAAGGCGCAACCTGACCTCGTCGTCACTAGCATCTTCCTCCACCTCCTCTGCTGACCTCATCTCTTGGCTGACTGTGGGTTGACAGTAAGTGGGATCTCCAACCTCATCATCATCACCCTGTGCGTTATCACACCCGTCGTCCTCAGAGCCAACCTGTTCCTGCCCTGACAAAAAACTAAAGTTGTCGCTCCAATCAGGTATTTGAGTCTTATCATCGTCTTCCTCATTGTCTCCACCAACAGGAGTTACAGTTTGGGAATGAGGGTCTACATTATGGTCAGAACCTTCTGCGTCTGGTCCTGGATCCGACTCATAAAGATTCTGGGCATCAGTGCAGATTATTTCCTCGTCTGGATTCACAGAAGCGCTGGAGTCGACCTCTGATTCCCAGGCTATAGTATGAGTAAACAGCTCTGCAGACTCAACCATCTGTTCTACCTCATACTCAGACGGGCAGCTGGAGATTTGGGAGCTGTGAGGAAGCAAGTGCGATTGGGGTGACACCTTTGAGGACTGGAGTATTTGTGATGTTGAAGTTGATGTGGAGGAGAGCCCACTTAAAGGAGCACTTGATATCCGTTGAAGCACCTGCTGTTTTTGTGCCTCATCTGGAATTTGTAGCGATTGGCGTGGCCGTAAGAAAGGGATCTTATCACATTGTCCGCTAAAAGTAGACATTTTAGTTTGGCTGGAAGATGGTCTTTCTTCTGCAGATGTTACTGTTGCTTTAACACCTACCCCACGGACACAACCTTTTTTCCCCTTCCCAACACGCCTATTCCCCTTTCCACCAGCAGCAGGCCTTTTTCCACTCATTTTGGTGGTTAACTAATTCACAACTCTGGAGTTGTTTGCACAAAAAAACAATGGATGGGAACCGAGCAGAGCTGAGTGGCCAAACTGTGGTATTAGGCCAAAACTATTGGCTGGGTTAGATGCAGAAAAAAATTATATTCAATTTGCAACCTGATGGAGGTCAGTATAGATGGACTAATAGAACAAGTCCCACACACAGCTAGAAGACCAAATATTTTTTCAGAGGTAGATGCAGAAATTTTTTTTATTCAGTTTGCAACCTGATGGAGGTCTGTATAGATGGATTAATAGAACAAGTCCCACACACAGCTACAAGCCCAATATTTTTTCAGAGGTAGATGCAGAAAAAAAAATATTCAGTTTGCAACCTGATGGAGGTCAGTATAGATGGACTAATAGAGAAAGTCCCACACACTGCTAGAAGGCCAAATATTTTTTCAG
Source organism: Phyllobates terribilis (assembly GCF_046119375.1). Lineage (NCBI taxonomy): Eukaryota > Metazoa > Chordata > Amphibia > Anura > Dendrobatidae > Phyllobates > Phyllobates terribilis. The sequence continues at coordinate 1,345,993 of NW_027363005.1, read as the reverse complement.
AGCTAGATGCAGACAAAAAATTATTTTGAATTTGCAACCTGATGGAGGTCAGTATAGGTGGACTAATAGAACAAGTCCCACACACTGCTAGAAGGCCAAATATTTTTTCAGAGCTAGATGCAGATAAAAATTATATTCAGTTTGCAACCTGATGGAGGTCTGTATAGATGGACTAATAGAGAAAGTCCCACACACTGCTAGAAGGCCAAATATTTTTTCAGAGCTAGATGCAGATAAAAATTATATTCAATTTGCAACCTGATGGAGGTCAGTATAGATGGACTAATAGAACAAGTCCCACACACAGCTAGAAGCCCAAATATTTTTTCAGAGGTACTGTAGATGCAGATAAAAATTATTTTTAATTTGCAACCTGATGGAGGTCAGTATAGATGGACTAATAGAGAAAGTCCCACACACTGCTAGAAGGCCAAATATTTTTTCAGAGCTAGATGCAGAAAAAAATTATATTCAGTTTGCAACCTGATGGAGGTCAGTATAGATGGACTAATAGAGAAAGTCCCACACACTGCTAGAAGGCCACATATTTTTTCAGAGGTAGATGCAGAAAAAAATATATTCAGTTTGCAACCTGATGGAGGTCAGTATAGATGGAGTAATAGAACAAGTCCCACACACAGCTAGAAGCCCAAATATTTTTTCAGAGGTAGATGCAGATAAAAATTATTTTTAATTTGCAACCTGATGGAGGTCAGTATAGATGGACTAATAGAGAAAGTCCCACACACTGCTAGAAGGCCAAATATTTTTTCAGAGCTAGATGCAGATAAAAATTATATTCAATTTGCAACCTGATGGAGGTCAGTATAGATGGACTAATAGAACAAGTCCCACACACAGCTAGAAGCCCAAATATTTTTTCAGAGGTACTGTAGATGCAGATAAAAACTATTTTTAATTTGCAACCTGATGGAGGTCAGTATAGATGGACTAATAGAGAAAGTCCCACACACTGCTAGAAGGCCAAATATTTTTTCAGAGCTAGATGCAGAAAAAAATTATATTCAGTTTGCAACCTGATGGAGGTCAGTATAGATGGACTAATAGAGAAAGTCCCACACACTGCTAGAAGGCCACATATTTTTTCAGAGGTAGATGCAGAAAAAAATATATTCAGTTTGCAACCTGATGGAGGTCTGTATAGATGGAGTAATAGAACAAGTCCCACACACAGCTAGAAGCCCAATATTTTTTCAGAGGTAGATGCAGAAAAAAATATATTCAGTTTGCAACCTGATGGAGGTCAGTATAGATGGACTAATAGAGAAAGTCCCACACACTGCTAGAAGGCCAAATATTTTTTCAGAGCTAGATGCAGATAAAAATTATATTCAATTTGCAACCTGATGGAGGTCAGTATAGATGGACTAATAGAGAAAGTCCCACACACTGCTAGAAGGCCAAATATTTTTTCAGAGCTAGATGCAGATAAAAATTATATTCAATTTGCAACCTGATGGAGGTCAGTATAGATGGACTAATAGAACAAGTCCCACACACAGCTAGAAGCCCAAATATTTTTTCAGAGGTACTGTAGATGCAGATAAAAACTATTTTTAATTTGCAACCTGATGGAGGTCAGTATAGATGGACTAATAGAGAAAGTCCCACACACTGCTAGAAGGCCAAATATTTTTTCAGAGCTAGATGCAGAAAAAAATTATATTCAGTTTGCAACCTGATGGAGGTCAGTATAGATGGACTAATAGAGAAAGTCCCACACACTGCTAGAAGGCCACATATTTTTTCAGAGGTAGATGCAGAAAAAAATATATTCAGTTTGCAACCTGATGGAGGTCTGTATAGATGAAGTAATAGAACAAGTCCCACACACAGCTAGAAGCCCAATATTTTTTCAGAGGTAGATGCAGAAAAAAATATATTCAGTTTGCAACCTGATGGAGGTCAGTATAGATGGACTAATAGAGAAAGTCCCACACACTGCTAGAAGGCCAAATATTTTTTCAGAGCTAGATGCAGATAAAAATTATATTCAATTTGCAACCTGATGGAGGTCAGTATAGATGGACTAATAGAGAAAGTCCCACACACTGCTAGAAGGCCAAATATTTTTTCAGAGCTAGATGCAGATAAAAATTATATTCAATTTGCAACCTGATGGAGGTCAGTATAGATGGACTAATAGAACAAGTCCCACACACAGCTAGAAGCCCAAATATTTTTTCAGAGGTACTGTAGATGCAGATAAAAATTATTTTTAATTTGCAACCTGATGGAGGTCAGTATAGATGGACTAATAGAGAAAGTCCCACACACTGCTAGAAGGCCAAATATTTTTTCAGAGCTAGATGCAGAAAAAAATTATATTCAGTTTGCAACCTGATGGAGGTCAGTATAGATGGACTAATAGAGAAAGTCCCACACACTGCTAGAAGGCCACATATTTTTTCAGAGGTAGATGCAGAAAAAAATATATTCAGTTTGCAACCTGATGGAGGTCTGTATAGATGGATTAATAGAACAAGTCCCACACACAGCTAGAAGCCCAATATTTTTTCAGAGGTAGATGCAGAAAAAAATATATTCAGTTTGCAACCTGATGGAGGTCTGTATAGATGGATTAATAGAACAAGTCCCACACAGCTAGAAGCCCAATATTTTTTCAGAGGTAGATGCAGAAAAAAATATATTTAGTTTGCAACCTGATGGAGGTCAGTATAGATGGACTAATAGAGAAAGTCCCACACACTGCTAGAAGGCCAAATATTTTTTCAGAGCTAGATGCAGATAAAAATTATATTCAATTTGCAACCTGATGGAGGTCAGTATAGATGGACTAATAGAATGATGCTATGGCGAAAAGATTTTACTTCACTAGGTGCAGTAAAAAAATTGGTATTCTATACACAGGTGGTATATCTTGCAACACAGATAGGCTACTCCACTGACTAACACACTCTGCAATAGGCCAAAAAGGATTAGCTTTGCTAGATTCAGCCAAATGCTGTGAAAAAAACTTGCACAGCACTGGCACAGACCTGCCTGGCAAAAACTGATAGGAACTGATGTAACCTAGTCCTGAAAAGGACTGCAATTACAATTAGTCTTTACTCCCACAATCTATCTATTTAAGAGCACAGACCTGCCTGATAAAAGTCGTAGGAAATGCTGTAACCTAGTCCTTAAAAGGACTGCAATCACAACTATTCCCTACTCCCAAGCTATCTGTAGATTTGTGCGAAAATTGGCTTGAAATTAACAAGGTATAGCACACACAGGAACAGCGGTGCCGTCTAACACGCAGCTGCAGCAGTGAGAAAATGGTGGCGACGGGGAAAATGGCTTGGTCTTATAGGGCAAGGACATGTGACATACACTGCCAATGACACATGCCCTTGCTTGTGTGAAAAAAAGCACTTCGCTCCGTGTGTGCGCTGCTGATAGGCTGACAGATTGCACCTCCCCACTGTAAATGCGGGAAAGAGAAAAAAAAAATGGAGATCTTCATTGTTCCTGCAGAGATCCATCCCCTGCCCCTCCCCCCGCCCTGCTGTACACTCAAACTGCGTATTAACATTAATTTTCATCATTACTGAGAAAAAATCCAGTTATGATTTTGGTGCACGAACAGTTATCAAACATAACCTCGAACAGCCGAATTTTTCTCAAATTGTTCGTGTTCGCCGAACGGCTCGAACACCGCCCAAAACAGCTCGAATTTGAGATTGGCGAACAGTTCGAGTAGAACAACGCTCATCTCTAGTCCTGTGGGCTTATGGTAAATTGATGTCTGTATGGTGTTGTCTTTGATGTATATGGTCATGTCCAGAAAATGTATTTGGGATTTTGAGAAGTTGAGGGTGAGCTTGATGGTTGGGTGGAACCTGTTGAAGTTATCGTGGAAGGTCAGCAGATCATCTTTTGAGCCTGTCCAGATTATTAGCAGATCATCAATGTAGCGGAAGTATGCTAGAGGTTTAATAGAGCAAGATGACAAAAACTCCTCCTGTAGTTTAGCCATAAATAGGTTAGCATATTGTGGGGACATTTTGCTTCCCATGTCGCTACCCATACATTGTTGGTATAAATTGTTCCCAAAGGAGAAATAATTGTGATGGAGCACAAACCTGATGAATTGCAGAGTTGGTTCTGTAGCCAGATTGTTTTTTTGTAGGAAATGTTTGCTTGCTACAATCCCATCCTCATGAGGAATGTTGGAGTAGAGAGACTCTACATCCATGGTGGCTAGTATTGTGTCCTCCGGAAGTGGGCCGAGAGCTGACAGTTTGCAGAGGCTATCCGTGGTGTCCTGGATATAGCTGGGTGTGCGTCTCACCAGGGGTTTCAGAATGTTCTCCACCCAGCCTGAGATATTTTCCGTTAATGTCCCAATGCCAGAAATGATTGGCCTGTCAGGATTACCTCCTTTATGTATTTTAGGAAACATGTAGAAGGTACCTGTTTGGGGATTGTCTGGTATTAGTTCCAATAGTGAGGATGAAGTAGAATCAAACCCATTGATGATATGTTAGTTCCTCTGTGTATTTTTTTGTGGGATCTTCCTGAAGTGGAGTGTAGTATTTTATATCCAAGAGTTGTCTGTGTGCTTCTTGGATGTAATCTGACATGTTCATAATGACTACAGCTCCTCCTTTGTCTGCTGGTTTGATGATGATATTGTTATTTGCTTTTAAAGACTGTATGGCTTTTCTTTCCTCCATACTGATATTGTGCGGCACTTTGTGGCATCTGTCCAAAATGTCAGATTTAACTTTTTTACGGAAACAGTCTACGTAGTGATCCAGAGTTTGGTTGTGCCCAGGTTGGGGGGTCCAGTTTGTCCTCTTTTTCTTTTTTGATGTGTTGTTCAGATTATCTTGTGGTGTGATATCTGCATGGTTGTGAAAGAATTCTTTAAGCCGTAATCTGCGGAAGAATTCCTCAATATCACTACAAAATTGAGCCGTATCAAGTTGTTTTGTAGGACAGAATGTTAGTCCCTTTGATAAAACATTCATTTCTCCTGCGTTTGGCTCATACTGTGAGAGGTTCACAACAGAGGACGATGTATTAAAATGATTTTGTAAATTGGGCTTACCTTCAACTACATTGAGACCTGCTTTCTTCCTCAGTCTGTCAAGTTTCTTTTTCTTATTGATAATAAGGTGATGTTGCAATTTTTTGTAAAAATCCTGTAATGTCTCCTTGATTAGACATGAATCTGGTCCTTGTATTCGGCCCTGTAGAGAAGTTATCTCTTTATGGATGGTCCTCTTCTTCTTCTTGTTGTAGAAAAATCCAATGCGGTGATTCCGCAGTCTCTCAGATGATCTGTAGCAAAGTTTCTGTGAAAAATGAGTATTGTAGGTAAACTGAGTCGGATTCCTTATTATGAGGCCTTTGGGGATTAAGTTTTCTTTTTTGCATCTGGATAGAAAGAAAATGTCGCTGTTCATTTGTGCCAGTTTCTTCAGGAGGTTTTTCAGATCCATCTGTGATCGATACATTGGGGTATCTTCCATTATCATGATGTACAATACAAAGTTATATTGTGGCACCGTGATAGCCAGAAAAATCGATGTAAATACTTGTATGCCAAAAATGACAAAAGTATTCTTGGGGTGATACCTTTATTGGCTAACCAGAAAATATATATATATGCAAGCTTTCAGAGCACAGAGGCTCCTTCTTCAGGCGAGATTACCATCTGTTTTTTTTTTCACTTTTTCATTTTTACGAATCAATTTGTGAAGCACCTGGGGGTTCCAAGTGCTTACTATGCATCTAGATAGGTGCCTTGGGGGTCTAGTTTCCAAAATGGGGTCACTTGTGGGGGAGCTCCAATGTTTGGGCACACAGGGGCTCTCCAAACGCAACATGGCGTCCGCTAACAATTTGAGCCGATTTTCCATTCAATTCGTTAGCGGACACCATGTCGCGTTTGGAGAGCCCGTGATGTGCCTAAACAGTGGAGCTCCCCCACAAGTGTCCCCATTTTGGAAACTATACCCCTCAAGGATTTTATTAAGGTGTATAGTGAACATTTTGAACCCAGAGGTACGGCACAGAATTTGTTTACATTAGGTCATCATATTGAATAAGTTGTCATTATTCTTGAGCGCAAGTGCTCGCTACTTGAGTTTGCATCGGGTACTCAGGTATGCACCATGTACAGCGTGTGCTCGAGTGACATGCTCGAGTCCCTGCTCCGCATGTTTCACGGTTATTAGACACCCAAAAAAAAACATGCGGGGATCGCTCGTGCATGGCAGGCAATCCCCGTAAAGTTTTTTTGGCCGCGAAGCATATGGGGCAGAGACTCGAGCATGTCACTCAAATACCCATGATACTCAATGCATACCAGAGCACCCGATGCAAACTCAAGTAGCGAGCACTTGCGCTCAACACTAGTCGCCATATCGTCATCTTTTTTTCTTACTTTTGAAAAAAATCCCAACCCCAGCCCTAACCCTAGCACAACCCTAACCATAGCACAACCCTAGCCCCAGCACAACCCTAGCCCCAAACCCAGTCCAAGAGTTTATTTTTGACACCGTTCCTTGTGCGGTATAAGTGATTAGACGACTTTATTCTTCAGGTCGGTGTGATTACAGCAATGCCAGAATCAAATGGGGTTTTTATGTCACACACTAAAAGACGCATTTTTTGTAAAATCTAGTTTTTGCATCGCCATATTTTGAGAGCTATAATTTTTCCAGATTTTGGCAGACAGTCATGTGACGGCTCGTTTTTTGTGGGATGACTTGACGTTGTTATTGGTGCCATTTTCAGGCACGTGACATTTTTTGATCGCTTTCTATTCCGATTTTTGGGAGGCAGAATAAACAAAAACCAACAATTCAGGAATTGTTTTTTTTTTGTTTTTTTTTTATTCTGTTCCGCGTGTGGTAAAATTGATAAGGTAGCTTTATTCTTCGGGTCAGTACGTTTACAGCGGTACCACATTTGTATCATTTTTCTATGTTTTGGCGCTTATACACAATAAAAGCTATTTTATAGAAAAAAATATTTTTTAGCATCGCTTTATTCTGAGAGCTATAACTTTTTATTTTTCGGCTGATGGAGCTGTATGGCGGCTTGTTTTTTGCGGGATGAGATGACGTTTTCAGCGGTACCATTTTTATTTATATGTGTCTTTTTGATCGCGTGTTATTCCACTTTTTGTTTGGCGGTATGGTGATAAAGCATTGGTTTTTTGCTTCGTTTTTTTTTTTTTTCTACCGTGTTCACTGAAGGGGTTAACTAGTGGGACAGTTTTATAGGTCAGGTTGTTCCGGACGCGGCGATACCAAATAAGTGTACTGTTATTGTTTTTTTTTTTTTTTTTTTTTATAATAATATTTATTGATGGGTACATTATATTTTTATTTTTGGTGGATTATTTTTTTTATTTTTTTTTTATATTTTTGCAATTTTTTTTTTTTCTTTTTCCACTTTCAGACAGTTTATACACTTTATTACTTTGTCCCATTCTGGGACTTTCACTTTTTTTTCTCTGATCGCCTGCATGGCACAGGAATGCAGCACCATCCCTATGCCATGCAGGCTATCAGCGGTGCACAGTGTGAAGATTGTTTGGAGATGCACTGCGCATGTCCAAACAATCTTCCTGCTGTCTGGTGACCCGGATGTTGTCATGACGACATCGGGTCGTCATGGCAACACCCGGGAAGCCTTTGCAGACTGCGCTGGAAGCCGGAAGAGAAGGTGAGTATCGGCGATCACCTCCCCTTGCCCCCGCAATGCCGCGATCGACTTCGATCGCAGCATCGCAGGGGTTAATGTGCTGGAGGCGGTGCAGGACCGCTCCCTGCACATAGTACCGGGTGTCAGCTGTGACAATCAGCTGACACCCGGCGGCGATCGCGATGACGTACTAATACGGGTCTGGCTCTTAAGTCCCAGGGCACAGACGCGTATTAGTACGTCAGATGTTATTAAGGGGTTAATGTACGTCACAGCTTCTCTCACCAGCAGCAATGAGTCCTCTATCGTCCGACCCTTCACACCACACGTCTGGTTGGCGATGATCAGCTCACCCGCCACCTCACTCAGCCGATAATACAAGATCTTGGCCAGGATTTTATAGTCAGTGTTTAGCAAAGACAGTGGACGCCAGTTCCTTACATCTTTTAGATTTCCCTTCTTTGCTAAGAGAACCAGAACAGATCTATACTGGGACTGTAGAAGCTTCCCTGCAGAGAGGCAATCATTATAGACCTGCACCAGGTCCGGAGCCAACAAGTCCCTGAACTCTTTGTAAAACCCGCTGGTCAGGCCGTCTAGTCCTGGGCTCTTGTTGGCCTTTAAGGAGTCAATGCTCCTCTTCACCTCATCCTCAGTTATGGGATCGGCCATACTATCTGCCTGCACCAGGTCTAACGTTGGTAGGGACACCCCCTTCAGATAAGCTTTAATGTCATCCTTATTAATATGAGCCCCTTTATACAGATCTCTATAATAATCCCCAATGATCCTGTGGACTTTCTCTGGCTCAGACTGCTCCACCCCATTCTCATCTAACAAGCCAGTGATCAGCTTCTTACTAACCCTGTTCTTACAGGCAATAAAGGGATCTGGGTTATGGATGCCCCAACTATCAAACTGTCCCTCCGCCTTGAGAGACTTGAGGCGATCGTACTGCAGCTCCCTCATCCGCTGCTTTATATGGCTGACGCTCCGTCCGTCCACCTCCTCACCACCATTCATCCTGCTGTATAGCCGGCTGAGGTGCAGTCTCAGGGCTGTGTATCTCATATAATCCATATTACTACGTCTCCTGGCTGCTCGTATAATAAACTGCTTGATGTCACTCTTCATGATCTCCCACCACTCGGCTGTGTCATCACACATACACTGGGTGGTCCTACGTTTATTATAGAATGTGGTGAAGGCCTCTCTGAACCGAGGATCTTGGACCACAGAGCTGTTCACCTTCCAGTACCCCTTTCCACAGACCACAGCTTGGGCCAGATCCAGCGTCACACTCACCATACAATGGTCCGAATACTCCAGGGGGCTGATCCTGTACTGAGAGCATCTCACCTCCCTCTTTATATACACCCGGTCTATCCTACTGGCATTACCACCCTTATGGTAAGTGTACGTCTTACTGGTATGATGAGACCCATAGGGGTCTACTAGGTGGGCCTGCTGGACTATATTATTAAGGAACGTCTCATCATATCTTAGTTGCTTATGACTGCTGGATCTGTCCACATTACAGGACACATTATTAAAGTCCCCACACAATATAAATACTTTAGATGTAAAGCAATATGGTTTCATGTGGTCAAATAGTTCCCTCCGCTCTTTCCTGGTCTGCGGAGCATAAATGTTTATCGCTCTATAATGGATGGAGTCCAATGTAAAGTCCAGCATCAGACAGCGACCCGGACAGATCTCCAGGACTCTGTCCACCTGGACATTCATGGTATTAAAGAGGACCCCCACACCGTCATTTCTCTCCAGACCGAAGGACCAGTATGACGGCCCAAGTCTCCAGTCTCTCTTGGCTGCATACACATGAGCATTGCTCTTCAAATACGTCTCCTGCAAGAAGAAGACATCAGATCTCTCGTCAGACAAACGCTGGTAAATCGTCTGCCGCCGGCTCACAGTCCTCACACTGTTCACATTAATGGAGTTTATTCTCAGCCGCATCCTGATCACTTAGACTTTTTGGTCTTCTTCCTCCTTCCACTGCTGTCACCTGTAGTGCCCCATCTCTTTGTGGACACGGGAGGGTCAGGATCCCCCTCATCAGAGACGTTTTCGAGGACGCATGAAGGACTTTGCTCCATTTGTGACTCTTCATCTTGGTCTTCTCCCAGCACATTGTAACGTCCAGGACTTATCGCCAGCACTGGAGGCTCAGAGGTTTTCTGTACTGTTGTGACTTTTCTGGTGGGATCCACAGATGCATTTTTTCTTTTTACGATCACAAAGCCTTCCTCATCCACACTGGACAGTGCAGGCGGACTAACTGCTTCCACAGATGTACTGGGCTGATGTTTGGTTGGTTTGGTGGCAGGCTTTCTGGACCCCTTAGGCCTCTCTTTAACAACTGGCATTTTAGGCCCTACTTTAGTGGCTGATCGAAGCTTAGGTCTTATTATATTGGCTGATGGCGGTTTAGGTCTTTCTTTAGTGGCTGGTGGGCCTTTAGGTGGTTCTTCAGTGGCTGGTGGTCCTAGTAGTGCAGCATCCGTTAGTACCTCAGACTCTGGAGCAGGTTCACTGATACTGTGACTTCTGTCCTCATCCATACCAGCTTCTGGGACATCAGAACCTCTGGTGACATCTTCCTGTACAACTTCTGAGGAGGTCTGGCCATTATATTTATTGTGTTCTGCATGCCGGCAATCCCGGAACGTATGCCCTGGTTCTGAGCACAGATTACAGATGACGGGTCCTGTGCAGTTGTCCTTTGTATGACCTGACTGTCCACATAATGAGCATGTGATACGAGAGCAGTTTATGGCGAGATGCCGGCCCCCACATCTATGGCACAGACGTGGCTGACCAGGGTAGTAGCAGATCCCCCTCTCTGAGCCCAGGTAGGAGTGCGGCAGATGTCTGGTCACACCGCTCTCTTGTATCAGCTGGATTTTCAGTGTATATCCTCCATTCCATATCTGCTCCTCATCATAGATCTTGTCAGGATGACTTCTCACTATGCACTGCCGGTTCAGCCAGTGCTGCAGATCCGCCACCGCCACCACCTCAGACTGGAACAGGACAGTGGCCGTTATCTCCTGCGGCTTAGACAGCTGGATACAATGGAGGTGATCCCAGATCTCATCTTCTCTGGTGTCATTATAGATGTTCCAGAACAAATCCAGATCACACTGGAGCTTAAAGCTGATGTCATAGATCCTGCTGGATGGGATATGGATCAGAGCGTAGACCTCAGACGCATTGAACTTCATGAAGTCTTTTAGGAGAACTTTCCCAATGTAAATTCTGGATGGGATGTTCTCCTCTGGTCCTGTGTATTTTATCCTGACTGCGTTTCTCCTCTGAGGCGGGGGGTTCACTGGTCTGGTGACATTAGAGAACAGTCTCCTGAACTGATGGTCAGCAGATGGGTCAGTGCCGGAGCTTTCACCAGCCGCAGATGCGTCAGTGCCGGAGCTTTCACCAGCCGCAGATGCGTCAGTGCCGGAGCTTTCACCAGCCGCAGGTGGATCAGTGCTGGAAATCTCCACCGCTGCTGGAGGATTAGTGCTGGAGCTCTCCCTAGCTCCATGATTACTGACACCTGACTGTGCTGCAACAACACCCAGATCTACTACTGATGGTTGCACAGTATTGTCTCTATTCACTGACATGGAGGGTTGAGAGTCCATTACCACTGCAGTGTGGTCTCCATCCGCTGACATACATGACATAGAGTCCATCACCACTGATTGCTGCACAGTATTATCTCCATTCACTGACATGGAGGGTTGAGAGTCCATTACTACTGCAGTGTGGTCTCCATCCGCTGACATAGAGTCCATTACCACTGATGGTTGCACAGTATTGTCTCTATTCACTGACATGGAGGGCTGAGAGTCCATTACCACTGCAGTGTGGTCTCCATCCGCTGACATACATGACATAGAGTCCATTACCACTGATTGCTGCACAGTATTATCTCCATTCACTGACATGGAGGGCTCAGAGTCCATTACCACTGCAGTGTGGTCTCCATCCGCTGACATACATGACATAGAGTCCATTACCACTGATTGCTGCACAGTATTATCTCCATTCACTGACATGGATGGTTCAGAGTCCATTATAATATTTGTATTATCTGTTGCAGACAGACATTCACTAGCACCAGTGAGCGGGGTCTCACTCACAGCGCTGAGGGGGGTCTCACTCACAGTATCAGTACAGGGTGCACTTTCTTTCTCACTCTCAGCAGCTGAGCTCACTTCATTGCTGCATAGAGAGGTCACTGCAGTTAACCCCTCGTTTGCTGGCACACTTTCCTCTGCAGCACTTTCTGGTGTCTCGGACCCCTCACATTGTGCCCCTGATATCAGCGCTGCACTTCTCACTGGGCTTCCTTGCTCCACAATGCTGTACACAGTTTTATATTTAATGTCCTTATTCCCAATAAAGCGTTTTCTGCTCACAGTCTGGGCTCTGGATTCTTTTTTTCTCTCTTTAGCCCAAGTCTCCTTTCTGGGCACAGAGTTTAAACCTTTCTCCAGTTTTTCTTTCCTGATCAGCAGCTCTCGGCTGCAATCATCCAGACACTCGCACTTCATCAGTTTTACCTTAGGATCAGTCTCTTTCTTAATTTCTTCTTTTAGTTTGCTGATATGCAATTCCAGCTTAAATATACTTTGCCTTGTAACTTTAGCATTTAATCCTCCAACATAACAAGCAGGTTTAGAAGACTCACCAGCCACCATCTCCAGCTTTCCATTACCATCAGGTGCATGCTGCAGGCCGGACTCCAGACCAGGGGCTTTCCCTGGATCATCAGCCCAGCTCCCCTCCCCTCCACCTGGGTCAGAAGCCATGCCTCCGCCCTGCTGAGAGCTCTCAAGCACACGTCTATCCTCTCCTATGGACAAGAATACAAATACTATAATACTGCTCCTATGTACAAGAATACAAATACTATAATACTGCTTCTATGTACAAGAATATAACTACTATAATACTGCTTCTATGTACAAGAATATAACTACTATAATACTGCTCCTATGTACAAGAATACAAATACTATAATACTGCTTCTATGTACAAGAATATAACTACTATAATACTGCTTCTATGTACAAGAATATAACTACTATAATACTGCTCCCATGTACAAGAATATAACTACTATAATACTGCTCCCATGTACAAGAATACAACTACTATAATACAGCCCCCTATGTACAAGAATACAACTACTATAATACTGCTCCTATGTACAAGAATACAAATACTATAATACTGCCCCCTATGCACAAGAATACAACTACTATAATACTGCTTCTATGTACAAGAATATAACTACTATAATACTGCTTCTATGTACAGGAATATAACTACTATAATACTGCCCCCTATGTACAAGAATATAACTACCATAATACTGCTCCCTATGTACAAGAATATAATAACTATAATACAGCTCCTATGTACAACAATACAAATACTATAATACAGCCCCCTATGTACAAGAATACAACTACTATAATACTGCTCCCATGTACATGAATACAGTTAGGTCCATATATATTTGGACAGAGACAACATTTTTCTAATTTTGGTTCTAGACATTACCACAATGAATTTTAAACAAAACAATTCAGATGCAGTTGAAGTTCAGACTTTCAGCTTTCATTTGAGGGTATCCACACTAAAATTGGATGAAGGGTTTAGGAGTTTCAGCTCCTTAACATGTGACACCCTGTTTTTAAAGGGACCAAAAGTAATTGGACAATTGACTCCAAGGCTATTTCATGGACAGGTGAGGGCAATCCCTTCGTTATGTCATTCTCAATTAAGCAGATAAAAGGCCTGGAGTTGATTTGAGGTGTGGTGCTTGCGTTTGGAAGGTTTTGCTGTGAAGTAAACATGCGATCAAAGGCGCTCTCCATGCAGGTGAAACAAGCCATCATTAACCTTCAAAAACAGAAAAAAACCATCCGAGAAATTGCTACAATATTATGAGTGGCAAAATCTACAGTTTGGTACATTCTGAGAAAGAAAGAAAGCACTGGTGAACTCATCAATGCAAAAAGACCTGGGCGCCCTCGGAAGACAACAGTGGTGTATGATCGCAGAATAATCTCCATGGTGAAGAGAAACCCCTTCACAACAGCCAACCTAGTGAACAACACTCTCCAGGAGGTAGGCGTATCAATATCCAAATCTACCATAAAGAGAAGACTGCATGAAAGTAAATACAGTGGGTTCACTGCACGGTGCAAGCCACTCATAAGCATCAAGAATAAAAAGGCTAGACTGGACTTTGCTAAAAAACATCTAAAAAAGCCAGCACAGTTCTGGAAGAACATTCTTTGGACAGATGAAACCAAGATCAACCTCTACCAGAATGATGGAAAGCGAAAAGTATGGTGAAGGCGTGGTACAGCTCATGATCCAAAGCATACCACATCATCTGGAAAACACGGCGGAGGCAGTGTGATGGCTTGGGCATGCATGGCTGCCAGTGGCACTGGGTCACTAGTGTTTATTGATGATGTGACACAGGACAGAAGGAACCGAATGAATTCTGATGTATTCAGAGCCATACTGTCTGCTCAGATCCAGCTGAATGCAGCCAAACTGATTGGTCGTCGTTTCATACTACAGATGGACAATAACCCAAAACATAAAGCCAAAGCAACCCAGGAGTTTATTAAAGAAAAGAAGTGGAATATTCTTGAATGGCCAAGTCAGTCACCTGATCTCAACCCAACTGAGCATGCATTTCACTTGTTAAAGACTAAACTTCAGACAGAAAGGCCCACAAACAAACAGCAACTGAAAACCTCCGCAGTGAAGGCCTGGCAGAGCATCAAAAAGGAGGAAACTCAGAGTCTGGTGATGTCCATGAGTTCAAGACTTCAGGCAGTCATTGCCAACAAAGGGTTTTCAACTAACTACTAGAAATGAACATTTTATTTACAATTATTTAATCTGTCCAATTACTTTTGGTCCCTTTAAAAACAGGGTGTCACATGTTAAGGAGCTGAAACTCCTAATCCCTTCATCCAATTTTAATGTGGATACCCTCAAATGAAAGCTGAAAGTCTGAACTTCAACTGCATCTGAATTGTTTTGTTTAAAATTCATTGTGGTAATGTCTAGAACCAAAATTAGAAAAAATGTTGCCTCTGTCCAAATATATATGGACCTAACTGTATAACTACTATAATACCGCCCCCTATGTACAAGAATATAACTATTATAATACAGCTCCTATGTACAAGAATACAACTACTATAATACTGCTCTTTTTGTACAAGAATATAACTACTATAATACTGCTCCCATGTACATGAATATAACTACTATAATACTGCTCCTATGTACAAGAATATAACTACTATAATACTGCTCCTATGTACAAGAATATAACTACTATAATACTGCTCCTATGTACAAGAATATAACTACTATAATACAGCCCCTATGTACAAGAATATAACTACTATAATACTGCTCCCATGTACAGTACAGACCAAAAGTTTGGACACACCTTCTCATTTAAAGATTTTTCTGTATTTTCATGACTGTGAAAATTGTACATTCACACTGAAGGCATCAAAACTATGAATTAACACATGTGGAATCATATACTTAACAAAGAAGTGTGAAACAACTGAAAATATGTCTTATATTCTAGGTTCTTCAAAGTAGCCACCTTTTGCTTTGATGACTGCTTTGCACACTCTTGGCATTCTTTTGATGAGCTTCAAGAGGTAGTCACCGGAAATGGTCTTCCAACAATCTTGAAGGAGTTCCCAGAGATGCTTAGCACTTGTTGGCCCTTTTGCCTTCACTCTGCGGTCCAGCTCACCCCAAACCATCTCGATTGGGTTCAGGTCTGGTGACTGTGGAGGCCAGGTCATCTGGCGTAGCACCCCATCACTTTCCACCTTGGTCAGATAGCCCTTACACAGCCTGGAGGTGTGTTTGGGGTCATTGTCCTGTTGAAAAATAAATGATGGTCCAACTAAACGCAAACCGGATGGAATAGCATGCCGCTGCAAGATGCTGAAGTAGCCATGCCGGTTCAGTATGCCTTCAATTTTGAATAAATCCCCAACAGTGTCACCAGCAAAGCACCCCCACACCATCACACCTCCTCCTCCATGCTTCATGGTGGGAACCAGGCATGTAGAGTCCATCCGTTCACCTTTTCTGCGTCACACAAAGACACGGTGGTTGCAACCAAAGATCTCAAATTTGGACTCATCAGACCAAAGCACAGATTTCCACTGGTCTAATGTCCATTCCTTGTGTTCTTGAGCCCAAACAAGTCTCTTCTGCTTGTTGCCTGTCCTTAGCAGTGGTTTCCCAGCAGCTATTTTACCATGAAGGCCTGCTGCACAAAGTCTCCTCTTAACAGTTGTTGAAGAGATGTGTCTGCTGCTAGAACTCTGTGTGGCATTGACCTGGTCTCTAATCTGAGCTGCTGTTAACCTGCGATTTCTGACGCTGGTGACTCGGATAAACTTATCGTCAGAAGCAGAGGTGACTCTTGGTCTTCCTTTCCTGGGGCGGTCCTCATGTGAGCCAGTTTCTTTGTAGCGCTTGATGGTTTTTGCAACTGCACTTGGGGACACTTTCAAAGTTTGCCCAATTTTTCGCACTGACTGACCTTCATTTCTTAAAGTAATGATGGCCACTTGTTTTTCTTTTCTTAGCTGCTTTTTTCTTGCCATAATACAAATTCTAACAGTCTATTCAGTAGGACTATCAGCTGTGTATCCACCAGACTTCTGCACAACACAACTGATGTCCCAACCCCATTTATAAGGCAAGAAATCCCACTTATTAAGCCAGAGAGGGCACACCTGTGAAGTGAAAACCATTTCCGGTGACTACCTCTTGAAGCTCATCAAGAGAATGCCAAGAGTGTGCAAAGCAGTCATCAAAGCAAAAGGTGGCTACTTTGAAGAACCTAGAATATAAGACATATTTTCAGTTGTTTCACACTTTTTTGTTAAGTATATAATTCCACATGTGTTAATTCATAGTTTTGATGCCTTCAGTGTGAAAGCACAATTTTCATAGTCATGAAAATACAGAAAAATCTTTAAATGAGGTGTGTCCAAACTTTTGGTCTGTAATGTACATGAATATAACTACTATAATACAGCCCCCTATGTACAAGAATATAATTACTATAATATTGCCCTCTATGTACAAGAATATAACTACTATAATACAGCTCCTATGTACAAGAATATAATTACTATAATGCTGCTCCCATGTACAAGAATATAACTGCTATAATACCGCCCCTGTATAAGAATATAACTGCTATGATACTGCCCCTGTATAAGAATATAACTGCTATGATACTGCCCCTGTCTAAGAATATAACTGCTATGATACTGACCCTGTATAAGAATATAACTGCTATGATACTGCCCCTGTATAAGAATATAACTGCTATAATACTGCCCCTGTATAATAATAACTGCCATGATACTGCCCCTGTATGAGAATATAACTGCTATAATACTGCCCCTGTATAAAAATATAACTGCCATAATACTGCCCCTGTATAAGAATATAACTGCTATGATACTGCCCCTGTATAAGAATATAACTGCTATTATACTGCCCCTGTATAAAAATATAACTGCTATAATACTGTCCCTGTATAAGAATATAACTGCTATGATACTGCCCCTGTATAAGAATATAACTGCTATGATACTGCCCCTATATACAAGAATACAACTACTATAATACAGCTCCTATGTACAAGAATATAACTACTATAATACTGCTCCTATGTACAAGAATATAAGTACTATAATACTGCCCCCTATGAACAGGAATATAACTACTATAATACAGCATCCTATGTACAAGAATGTAACTACTATAATACTGCTCCCTATGTACAAGAATACAACTACTATAATACTGCACCTATATACAAGAATACAACTACTATAATACAGCTCCTATGTACAAGAATATAACTACTATAATACAACTCCCTATATACAAGAATATAACTGCTATGATACTGCCCCTGTATAAGAATATAACTGCTATGATACTGCCCCTGTATAAGAATATAACTGCTATGATACTGCCCCTGTATAAGAATATAACTGCTATGATACTGCCCCTGTATAAGAATATAACTGCTATGATACTGCCCCTGTATAAGAATATAACTGCTATGATACTGCCCCTGTATAAGAATATAACTGCTATGATACTGCCCCTGTATAAGAATATAACTGCTATGATACTGCCCCTGTATAAGAATATAACTGCTATGATACTGCCCCTGTATAAGAATATAACTGCTATGATACTGCCCTTGTATAAGAATATAACTGCTATATTACTGCCCCTGTATAAGAATATAACTGCTATAATACTGCCCCTGTATAAGAATATAACTGCTATGATACTGCCCCTGTATAAGAATATAACTGCTATGATACTGCCCCTGTATAAGAATATAACTGCTATGATACTGCCCCTGTATAAGAATATAACTGCTATGATACTGCCCCTGTATAAGAATATAACTGCTATAATACTGCCCCTGTATAAGAATATAACTGCTATAATACTGCCCCTGTATAAGAATATAACTGCTATAATACTGCCCCTGTATAAGAATATAACTGCTATAATACTGCCCCTGTATAAGAATATAACTGCTATGATACTGCCCCTGTATAAGAATATAACTGCTATAATACTGCCCCTGTATAAGAATATAACTGCTATGATACTGCCCCTGTATAAGAATATAACTGCTATGATACTGCCCCTGTATAAGAATATAACTGCTATGATACTGCCCCTGTATAAGAATATAACTGCTATATTACTGCCCCTGTATAAGACTATAACTGCTATAATACTGCCCCTGTATAAGAATATAACTGCTATAATACTGCCCCTGTATAAGAATATAACTGCTATAATACTGCCCCTGTATAAGAATATAACTGCTATGATACTGCCCCGGTATAAGGATATAACTGCTATAATACTGCCCCTGTATAAGAATATAACTGCTATGATACTGCCCCTGTATAAGAATATAACTGCTATGATACTGCCCCTGTATAAGAATATAACTGCTATGATACTGCCCCTGTATAAGAATATAACTGCTATGATACTGCCCCTGTATAAGAATATAACTGCTATGATACTGCCTCTGTATAAGAATATAACTACTAGAATACTGCCCCTGTCTAAGAATATAACTACTATAATACTGCCCCTGTATAAGAATATAACTGCTATGATACTGCCCCTGTATAAGAATATAACTGCTATGATACTGCCCCTGTATAAGAATATAACTGCTATGATACTGCCCCTGTATAAGAATATAACTGCTATAATACTGCCCCTGTATAAGAATATAACTGCTATATACTGCCCCTGTATAAGAATATAACTGCTATGATACTGCCCCTGTATAAGAATATAACTACTATAATACTGCCCCTGTATAAGAATATAACTGCTATAATACTGCCCCTGTATAAGAATATAACTGCTATGATACTGCCCCTGTATAAAAATATAACTGCTATATACTGCCCCTGTATAAGAATATAACTGCTATATACTGCCCCTGTATAAGAATATAACTGCTATGATACTGCCCCTGTATAAGAATATAACTGCTATAATACTGCCCCTGTATAAGAATATAACTGCTATGATACTGCCCCTGTATAAGAATATAACTGCTATGATACTGGTATGAGTGGCGGTATTGCCATCATTATTTGCGCTGTTTTTGTCCTGCATTAACCCCTCCTCGTCTTAAACCTGTTTTGGGCTTAGATGAGGGCTCAGCTCTGGGCGCTTGTATGCGGTGACTTCTCTGGATGCCACATTTCCGGGCACTTGCTCTACAATGGCCTCCCTTCTGTTCCTGTATGGCCTCCGCTGGGTGCGGCCTCACTCGCTGGGAGGAGGTCAGTTACCGGCCTCTGGGCTTGGACCTGGTGCCCTGTAGGTAGCAGCTGTGACTTGGAGGACCCCTGCTATGACTGACTCCTGACAGTGTTCAGGGCCCATCCTGCCGCTATAGTGACTGGCAGACCCGGCCGTACAGGGTTACTGGGCGTTCGCCTCTGAGTGATGGAATCAGCGCGCAGACGATTATTTTCTCAGCCCGGAGCGGTGAGAGCCGGGGCCCTATAATCCGGCACATTCCAGCCGTTCATCCTAATCCGCCTACAGCGGCCGCTAATGTGCGCCCTCCAGGCAGGAGAGGAGGCGAGTCCCCACACCGGCCTCACATGGAGGCTCGCACCATGGGGATCGAAGCTTCAGCATCCCGCCCGCCGGAATAAACTGCAGGCGCTTTCTTATATACCTTGCGTTTTTATTCTTCACCATTTACTTCGTCAGGGAATAAAAACATTTAAATAATTGTTACGGAAAACAGCGCCACCCTGACCCATGGGTTGTATTTGGTATTACAGCTCAGGGTCCTACAATACCGCCTGTGAGCAGATGTGGCGCTGTTTCTGTACCAGAGCAGCCATGTTTTTCCACTCTGAGCAGGGCTGTGTCCAGGAAATCTCTAACCATAGGGATCTGGTTTGAGCGGGCATTTCCCCTTTAAATGTTATGGTCACCTTTGGGGACTTTCTTTTGTATTTAAATGCATTTATTTTTGAGCCAAATATTTTTTGCAAATTGGTTCCATTAAAAATTTTTCACAGTTTGGCTTTTACAGGCTTTTTAAGTGGCTGTGGAATGAGTCAACTGAGGACCTGTCAGTGAGCTCCTCTCACTGACACAAAGTTCTGCTCAGCTTTCATGTAGGCTCAGTAAAATGACAGCTTAAAAAAAAAAGCTGCAAGCTCACTGATGAATTCTCAGTTAACTCATTAAACAGATGTCAGACCCAAAAATTTTAATAAATCCCATTTTTAATAAAATCAAAATATATGCATTTAAGAAAATGTAAAAAATGGCAGGTAAGTGTGAACGTTGTCTTGTACGTGGCCAGGTGGATTGTCTGTACTTACCGTACAGGAGCTGGGAGCACTGGCTGTAGCCTCCTCCATCTCCTCGCACTTGTCTGCCGCCCTCTGTCGGTCGCTGTAGGTCATGGCGCACACGGCTCCACATACAACCCTGTACACAGTATGATGGCTCCACATACAGTCCTGTACATAGTATGATGGCTCCACATACAGTCCTGTACATAGTATGATGACTCCACATACAGTCCTGTACATAGTATAATGACTCCACATACAGTCCTGTACATAGTATGATGACTCCACATACAGTCCTGCACATAGTATGATGGCTCCACATACAGTCCTGCACATAGTATGATGGCTCCACATACAGTCCTGTACATAGTATGATGACTCCACATACAGTCCTGCACATAGTATGATGACTCCACATACAACCCTGTACATAGTATGATGGCCCCACATACAGCCCTGTACATAGTATGATGGCCCCACATACAGTCCTGTACATAGTATGATGGCTCCACATACAGTCCTGCACATAGTATGATGGCTCCACATACAGTCCTGCACATAGTATGATGGCTCCACATACAGTCCTGTACATAGTATGATGACTCCACATACAGTCCTGCACATAGTATGATGACTCCACATACAACCCTGTACATAGTATGATGGCTCCACATACAGTCCTGTACATAGTATGATGACTCCACATACAGCCCTGTACATAGTATGATGGCTCCACATACAGCCCTGTACATAGTATGATGGCTCCACATACAGCCCTGTACATAGTATGATGGCCCCACATACAGTCCTGTACATAGTATGATGACTCCACATACAGTCCTGTACATAGTATGATGGCTCCACATACAGCCCTGTACATAGTATGATGGCTCCACATACAGCCCTGTACATAGTATGATGGCCCCACATACAGTCCTGTACAAAGTATGATGGCTCCACATACAGCCCTGTACATAGTATGATGACTCCACATACAGTCCTGTACATAGTATGATGGCTCCACATACAGTCCTGTACATAGTATGATGGCTCCACATACAGTCCTGTACATAGTATGATGGCTCCACATACAGTCCTGTATATAGTATGATGGCTCCACATACAGCCCTGTACATAGTATGATGGCTCCACATACAGCCCTGTACATAGTATGATGGCCCCACATACAGCCCTGTACATAGTATGATGACTCCACATACAGTCCTGTACATAGTATGATGGCTCCACATACAGTCCTGTACATAGTATGATGGCTCCACATACAGCCCTGCACATAGTATAATTGCTCCACATACAGCCCTGTACATAGTATGATGGCTCCACATACAGCCCTGCACATAGTATAATTGCTCCACATACAGCCCTGTACATAGTATGATGGCTCCACATACAGTCCTGCACATAGTATGATGACTCCACATACAGCCCTGTACATAGTATGATGGCTCCACATACAGCCCTGCACATAGTATAATTGCTCCACATACAGCCCTGTACATAGTATGATGACTCCACATACAGCCCTGTACATAGTATGATGGCTCCACATACAGCCCTGTACATAGTATGATGGCTCCACATACAGCCCTGTACATAGTATGATGGCTCCACATACAGTCCTGTACATAGTATGATGACTCCACATACAGTCCTGTACATAGTATGATGACTCCACATACAGTCCTGTACATAGTATGATGGCTCCACATACAGCCCTGTACATAGTATGATGGCTCCACATACAGCCCTGTACATAGTATGATGGCTCCACATACAGCCCTGTACATAGTATGATGGCTCCACATACAGTCCTGTACATAGTATGATGACTCCACATACAGTCCTGTACATAGTATGATGACTCCACATACAGTCCTGTACATAGTATGATGACTCCACATACAGCCCTGTACATAGTATGATGACTCCACATACAGCCCTGTACATAGTATGATGACTCCACATACAGCCCTGTACATAGTATGATGGCTCCACATACAGCCCTGTACATAGTATGATGACTCCACATACAGCCCTGTACATAGTATGATGACTCCACATACAGTCCTGTACATAGTATGATGACTCCACATACAGCCCTGTACATAGTATGATGACTCCACATACAGCCCTGTACATAGTATGATGGCTCCACATACAGCCCTGTACATAGTATGATGGCTCCACATACAGCCCTGTACATAGTATGATGGCTCCACATACAGTCCTGTACATAGTATGATGGCTCCACATACAGTCCTGTACATAGTATGATGACTCCACATACAGCCCTGTACATAGTATGATGGCTCCACATACAGTCCTGTACATAGTATGATGACTCCACATACAGCCCTGTACATAGTATGATGGCTCCACATACAGTCCTGTACATAGTATGATGGCTCCACATACAGTCCTGTACATAGTATGATGACTCCACATACAGTCCTGTACATAGTATGATGACTCCACATACAGCCCTGTACATAGTATGATGGCTCCACATACAGTCCTGTACATAGTATGATGACTCCACATACAGCCCTGTACATAGTATGATGACTCCACATACAGCCCTGTACATAGTATGATGACTCCACATACAGCCCTGTACATAGTATGATGACTCCACATACAGCCCTGTACATAGTATGATGACTCCACATACAGCCCTGTACATAGTATGATGACTCCACATACAGTCCTGTACATAGTATGATGACTCCACATACAGCCCTGTACATAGTATGATGACTCCACATACAGCCCTGTACATAGTATGATGGCTCCACATACAGCCCTGTACATAGTATGATGGCTCCACATACAGCCCTGTACATAGTATGATGGCTCCACATACAGTCCTGTACATAGTATGATGACTCCACATACAGTCCTGTACATAGTATGATGACTCCACATACAGTCCTGTACATAGTATGATGGCTCCACATACAGCCCTGTACATAGTATGATGGCTCCACATACAGTCCTGTACATAGTATGATGACTCCACATACAGTCCTGTACATAGTATGATGGCTCCACATACAGTCCTGTACATAGTATGATGGCTCCACATACAGCCCTGTACATAGTATGATGGCTCCACATACAGTCCTGTACATAGTATGATGGCTCCACATACAGTCCTGTACATAGTATGATGACTCCACATACAGTCCTGTACATAGTATGATGACTCCACATACAGTCCTGTACATAGTATGATGACTCCACATACAGCCCTGTACATAGTATGATGACTCCACATACAGCCCTGTACATAGTATGATGGCTCCACATACAGTCCTGCACATAGTATGATGGCTCCACATACAGTCCTGCACATAGTATGATGGCTCCACATACAGCCCTGTACATAGTATGATGGCTCCACATACAGCCCTGTACATAGTATGATGGCTCCACATACAGCCCTGTACATAGTATGATGGCTCCACATACAGTCCTGCACATAGTATGATGGCTCCACATACAGTCCTGTACATAGTATGATGGCTCCACATACAGCCCTGTACATAGTATGATGGCTCCACATACAGCCCTGTACATAGTATGATGACTCCACATACAGTCCTGTACATAGTATGATGACTCCACATACAGCCCTGTACATAGTATGATGGCTCCACATACAACCCTGTACATAGTATGATGGCTCCACATACAGCCCTGCACATAGTATGACGGCTCCACATACAGTCCTGTACATAGTATGATGACTCCACATACAGCCCTGTACATAGTATGATGGCTCCACATACAGTCCTATACATAGTATGATGGCTCCACATACAGCCCTGTACATAGTATGATGACTCCACATACAGCCCTGTACATAGTATGATGGCTCCACATACAACCCTGTACATAGTATGATGGCTCCACATACAGCCCTGTACATAGTATGATGACTCCACATACAGTCCTGTACATAGTATGACGGCTCCACATACAGCCCTGTACATAGTATGATGACTCCACATACAGCCCTGTACATAGTATGATGGCTCCACATACAGCCCTGTACATAGTATGATGGCTCCACATACAGCCCTGTACATAGTATGATGACTCCACATACAGCCCTGTACATAGTATGATGACTCCACATACAGCCCTGTACATAGTATGATGGCTCCACATACAGCCCTGTACATAGTATGATGGCTCCACATACAGCCCTGTACATAGTATGATGGCTCCACATACAGCCCTGTACATAGTATGATGACTCCACATACAGCCCTGTACATAGTATGATGGCTCCACATACAGCCCTGTACATAGTATGATGGCTCCACATACAGTCCTGTACATAGTATGATGGCTCCACATACAGTCCTGTACATAGTATGATGGCTCCACATACAGCCCTGTACATAGTATGATGGCTCCACATACAGTCCTGTACATAGTGTGATGGCTCCACATACAGTCCTGTACATAGTGTGATGGCTCCACATACAGCCCTGTACATAGTATGATAGCTCCACATACAGTCCTGTACATAGTATGATGGCTCCACATACAGCCCTGTACATATTATGATGACTCCACATACAGTCCTGTACATAGTATGATGACTCCACATACAGTCCTGTACATAGTATGATGACTCCACATACAGCCCTGTACATAGTATGATGACTCCACATACAGTCCTGTACATAGTATGATGACTCCACATACAGCCCTGTACATAGTATGATGGCTCCACATACAGTCCTGTACATAGTATGATGGCTCCACATACAGTCCTGTACATAGTATGATGGCTCCACATACAGTCCTGTACATAGTATGATGGCTCCACATACAGTCCTGCACATAGTATGATGGCTCCACATACAGTCCTGTACATAGTATGATGGCTCCACATACAGTCCTGCACATAGTATGATGGCTCCACATACAGCCCTGTACATAGTATGATGGCTCCACATACAGTCCTGTACATAGTATGATGGCTCCACATACAGTCCTGCACATAGTATGATGGCTCCACATACAGTCCTGTACATAGTATGATGGCTCCACATACAGTCCTGCACATAGTATGATGGCTCCACATACAGCCCTGTACATAGTATGATGGCTCCACATACAGTCCTGTACATAGTATGATGGCTCCACATACAGTCCTGTACATAGTATGATGGCTCCACATACAGTCCTGCACATAGTATGATGGCTCCACATACAGCCCTGTACATAGTATGATGACTCCACATACAGCCCTGTACATAGTATGATGGCTCCACATACAGTCCTGTACATAGTATGATGGCTCCACATACAGTCCTGCACATAGTATGATGGCTCCACATACAGCCCTGTACATAGTATGATGGCTCCACATACAGTCCTGCACATAGTATGATGGCTCCACATACAGTCCTGTACATAGTATGATGGCTCCACATACAGTCCTGCACATAGTATGATGGCTCCACATACAGCCCTGTACATAGTATGATGGCTCCACATACAGTCCTGTACATAGTATGATGACTTCACATACAGCCCTGTACATAGTATGATGACTCCACATACAGCCCTTTACATAGTATGATGACTCCACATACAGCCCTGTACATAGTATGATGGCTCCACATACAGTCCTGTACATAGTATGATGGCTCCACATACAGCCCTGTACATAGTATGATGACTCCACATACAGCCCTGTACATAGTATGATGACTCCACATACAGCCCTGTACATAGTATGATGACTCCACATACAGTCCTGCACATAGCATGATGACTCCACATACAGCCCTGTACATAGTATGATGGCTCCACATACAGCCCTGTACATAGCATGATGACTCCACATACAGCCCTGTACATAGCATGATGACTCCACATACAGCCCTGTACATAGTATGATGGCTCCACATACAGCCCTGCACATAGTATGATGGCTCCACATACAGTCCTGTACATAGTATGATGGCTCCACATACAGTCCTGTACATAGTATGATGGCTCCACATACAGTCCTGTACATAGTATGATGGCTCCACATACAGCCCTGTACATAGTATGATGGCTCCACATACAGTCCTGTACATAGTATGATGGCTCCACATACAGCCCTGTACATAGTATGATGACTCCACATACAGCCCTGTACATAGTATGATGGCTCCACATACAGCCCTGTAAACAGTATGATGGCTCCACATACAGCCCTGTACATAGTATGATGGCTCCACATACAGCCCTGTACATAGTATGATGGCTCCACATACAGTCCTGTACATAGTATGATGGCTCCACATACAGTTCTGTACATAGTATGATGGCTCCACATACAGCCCTGTACATAGTATGATGGCTCCACATACAGCCCTGTACATAGTATGATGGCTCCACATACAGTCCTGTACATAGTATGATGGCTCCACATACAGCCCTGTACATAGTATGATGGCTCCACATACAGCCCTGTATATAGTATGATGTCTCCACATACAGTCCTGTACATAGTATGATGGTTCCACATACAGCCCTGTACATAGTATGATGGCTCCACATACAGTCCTGTACATAGTATGATGGCTCCACATACAGCCCTGTACATAGTATGATGACTCCACATACAGTCCTGTACATAGTATGATGGCTCCACATACAGCCCTGTACATAGTATGATGACTCCACATACAGTCCTGTACATAGTATGATGGCTCCACATACAGTCCTGTACATAGTATGATGGCTCCACATACAGTCCTGTACATAGTATGATGGCTCCACATACAGTCCTGTACATAGTATGATGGCTCCACATACAGTCCTGTACATAGTATGATGGCTCCACATACAGCCCTGTACATAGTATGATGACTTCACATACAGTCCTGTACATAGTATGATGGCTCCACATACAGTCCTGTACATAGTATGATGGCTCCACATACAGCCCTGTACATAGTATGATGGCTCCACATACAGTCCTGCACATAGTATGATGGCTCCACATACAGCCCTGTACATAGTATGATGGCTCCACATACAACCCTGTACATAGTATGATGGCTCCACATACAGCCCTGTACATAGTATGATGGCTCCACATACAACCCTGTACATAGTATGATGGCTCCACATACAGTCCTGCACATAGTATGATGGCTCCACATACAGTCCTGCACATAGTATGATGGCTCCACATACAGTCCTGCACATAGTATGATGGCTCCACATACAGCCCTGTACATAGTATGATGGCTCCACATACAACCCTGTACATAGTATGATGGCTCCACATACAGCCCTGTACATAGTATGATGGCTCCACATACAACCCTGTACATAGTATGATGGCTCCACATACAGTCCTGCACATAGTATAATTGCTCCACATACAGCCCTCTACATAGTATGATGACTCCACATACAGCCCTGTACATAGTATGATGACTTCACATACAGTCCTGTACATAGTATGATGACTCCACATACAGCCCTGTACATAGTATGATGGCTCCACATACAGTCCTGTACATAGTATGATGGCTCCACATACAGTCCTGTACATAGTATGATGGCTCCACATACAGTCCTGCACATAGTATAATTGCTCCACATACAGCCCTGTACATAGTATGATGACTCCACATACAGCCCTGTACATAGTATGATGGCTCCACATACAGTCCTGTACATAGTATGATGGCTCCACATACAGCCCTGTACATAGTATGATGACTCCACATACAGCCCTGTACATAGTATGATGGCTCCACATACAGTCCTGTACATAGTATGATGGCTCCACATACAGTCCTGTACATAGTATGATGGCTCCACATACAGCCCTGTACATAGTATGATGGCTCCACATACAGCCCTGTACATAGTATGATGGCTCCACATACAGTCCTGTACATAGTATGATGGCTCCACATACAGTCCTGTACATAGTATGATGGCTCCACATACAGTCCTGTACATAGTATGATGGCTCCACATACAGTCCTGTACATAGTATGATGGCTCCACATACAGCCCTGTACATAGTATGATGACTCCACATACAGCCCTGTACATAGTATGATGGCTCCACATACAGCCCTGTACATAGTATGATGGCTCCACATACAGTCCTGTACATAGTATGATGGCTCCACATACAGCCCTGTACATAGTATGATGACTTCACATACAGCCCTGTACATAGTATGATGGCTCCACATACAGCCCTGTACATAGTATGATGGCTCCACATACAGCCCTGTACATAGTATGATGGCTCCACATACAGCCCTGTACATAGTATGATGACTCCACATACAGCCCTGTACATAGTATGATGACTTCACATACACTCCTGTACATAGTATGATGGCTCCACATACAGTCCTGTACATAGTATGATGACTCCACATACAGCCCTGTACATAGTATGATGGCTCCACATACAGCCCTGTACATAGTATGATGACTTCACATACAGTCCTATACATAGTATGATTGCTCCACATACAGCCCTGTACATAGTATGATGGCTCCACATACAGTCCTGTACATAGTATGATGGCTCCACATACAGTCCTCTACATAGTATGATGACTCCACATACAGTCCTGTACATAGTATGATGGCTCCACATACAGTCCTCTACATAGTATGATGACTCCA
Source organism: Phyllobates terribilis (assembly GCF_046119375.1). Taxonomy (NCBI): domain Eukaryota; kingdom Metazoa; phylum Chordata; class Amphibia; order Anura; family Dendrobatidae; genus Phyllobates; species Phyllobates terribilis. Next base: position 1,316,597 of record NW_027363005.1, on the reverse strand, counting down.
CATACAGCCCTGTACATAGTATGATGACTCCACATACAGTCCTGTACATAGTATGATGGCTCCACATACAGTCCTGTACATAGTATGATGGCCCCACATACAGTCCTGCACATAGTATGATGGCTCCACATACAGCCCTGTACATAGTATGATGGCTCCACATACAGCCCTGTACATAGTATGATGACTCCACATACAGCCCTGTACATAGTATGATGGCTCCACATACAGTCCTGTACATAGTATGATGGCTCCACATACAGTCCTGTACATAGTATGATGGCTCCACATACAGTTCTGTACATAGTATGATGGCCCCACATACAGTCCTGCACATAGTATGATGGCTCCACATACAGCCCTGTACATAGTATGATGACTCCACATACAGCCCTGTACATAGTATGATGGCTCCACATACAGCCCTGTACATAGTATGATGACTCCACATACAGCCCTGTACATAGTATGATGGCTCCACATACAGCCCTGTACATAGTATGATGGCTCCACATACAGCCGTGTACATAGTATGATGGCTCCACATACAGCCCTGTACATAGTATGATGGCTCCACATACAGTCCTGTACATAGTATGATGGCTCCACATGCAGCCCTGTACATAGTATGATGGCTCCACATACAGTCCTGTACATAGTATGATGGCTCCACATACAGTCCTGTACATAGTATGATGGCTCCACATACAGCCCTGTACATAGTATGATGGCTCCACATACAGCCCTGTACATAGTATGATGGCTCCACATACAGCCCTGTACATAGTATGATGGCTCCACATACAGCCCTGTACATAGTATGATGGCTCCACATACAGCCCTGTACATAGTATGATGGCTCCACATACAGCCCTGTACATAGTATGATGGCTCCACATACAGCCCTGTACATAGTATGATGGCTCCACATACAGCCCTGTACATAGTATGATGGCTCCACATACAGTCCTGTACATAGTATGATGACTCCACATACAGCCCTGTACATAGTATGATGGCTCCACATACAGTCCTGTACATAGTATGATGGCTCCACATACAGCCCTGCACATAGTATGATGGCTCCACATACAGCCCTGTACATAGTATGATGGCTCCACATACAGTCCTGTACATAGTATGATGGCTCCACATACAGCCCTGTACATAGTATGATGGCTCCACATACAGCCCTGTACATAGTATGATGGCTCCACATACAGCCCTGTACATAGTATGATGGCTCCACATACAGCCCTGTACATAGTATGATGGCTCCACATACAGCCCTGTACATAGTATGATGGCTCCACATACAGCCCTGTACATAGTATGATGGCTCCACATACAGTCCTGCACATAGTATGATGACTCCACATACAGTCCTGTACATAGTATGATGACTCCACATACAGCCCTGTACATAGTATGATGACTCCACATACAGCCCTGTACATAGTATGATGACTTCACATACAGTCCTGTACATAGTATGATGACTCCACATACAGCCCTGTACATAGTATGATGATTCCACATACAGCCCTGTACATAGTATGATGACTCCACATACAGCCCTGTACATAGTATGATGGCTCCACATACAGCCCTGTACATAGTATGATGACTTCACATACAGTCCTATACATAGTATGATTGCTCCACATACAGCCCTGTACATAGTATGATGGCTCCACATACAGTCCTGCACATAGTATAATTGCTCCACATACAGCCCTGTACATAGTATGATGACTCCACATACAGCCCTGTACATAGTATGATGGCTCCACATACAGTCCTGTACATAGTATGATGGCTCCACATACAGCCCTGTACATAGTATGATGACTCCACATACAGCCCTGTACATAGTATGATGACTCCACATACAGCCCTGTACATAGTATGATGACTCCACATACAGTCCTGTACATAGTATGATGGCTCCACATACAGCCCTGTACATAGTATGATGACTCCACATACAGTCCTGTACATAGTATGATGGCTCCACATACAGCCCTGTACATAGTATGATGGCTCCACATACAGCCCTGTACATAGTATGATGACTCCACATACAGCCCTGTACATAGTATGATGGCTCCACATACAGTCCTGCACATAGTATGATGGCTCCACATACAGCCCTGTACATAGTATGATGGCTCCACATACAACCCTGTACATAGTATGATGGCTCCACATACAGCCCTGTACATAGTATGATGGCTCCACATACAGTCCTGTACATAGTATGATGGCTCCACATACAGTCCTGTACATAGTATGATGGCTCCACATACAGCCCTGTACATAGTATGATGGCTCCACATACAGCCCTGTACATAGTATGATGGCTCCACATACAGCCCTGTACATAGTATGATGGCTCCACATACAGTCCTGCACATAGTATAATTGCTCCACATAGAGCCCTGTACATAGTATGATGGCTCCACATACAGTCCTGTACATAGTATGATGGCTCCACATACAGTCCTGCACATAGTATAATTGCTCCACATACAGCCCTGTACATAGTATGATGACTCCACATACAGCCCTGTACATAGTATGATGACTTCACATACAGCCCTGTACATAGTATGATGACTCCACATACAGTCCTGCACATAGTATGATGACTTCACATACAGCCCTGTACATAGTATGATGACTCCACATACAGTCCTGCACATAGTATGATGGCCTCACATACAGCCCTGTACATAGTATGATGGCTCCACATACAGTCCTGCACATAGTATGATGGCTCCACATACAGCCCTGTACATAGTATGATGGCTCCACATACAGTCCTGTACATAGTATGATGGCTCCACATACAGTCCTGTACATAGTATGATGGCTCCACATACAGCCCTGTACATAGTATGATGGCTCCACATACAGTCCTGTACATAGTATGATGGCTCCACATACAGCCCTGTACATAGTATGATGGCTCCACATACAGTCCTGTACATAGTATGATGGCTCCACATACAGTCCTGTACATAGTATGATGGCTCCACATACAGTCCTGCACATAGTATGATGGCTCCACATACAGCCCTGTACATAGTATGATGGCTCCACATACAGTCCTGTACATAGTATGATGGCTCCACATACAGCCCTGTACATAGTATGATGGCTCCACATACAGTCCTGTACATAGTATGATGGCTCCACATACAGTCCTGCACATAGTATGATGGCTCCACATACAGCCCTGTACATAGTATGATGGCTCCACATACAGTCCTGTACATAGTATGATGGCTCCACATACAGCCCTGTACATAGTATGATGGCTCCACATACAGCCCTGTACATAGTATGATGGCTCCACATACAGTCCTGCACATAGTATGATGGCTCCACATACAGCCCTGTACATAGTATGATGGCTCCACATACAACCCTGTACATAGTATGATGGCTCCACATACAGCCCTGTACATAGTATGATGGCTCCACATACAGCCCTGTACATAGTATGATGGCTCCACATACAGCCCTGTACATAGTATGATGGCTCCACATACAGTCCTGTACATAGTATGATGGCTCCACATACAGTCCTGTACATAGTATGATGGCTCCACATACAGTCCTGCACATAGTATAATTGCTCCACATACAGCCCTGTACATAGTATGATGACTCCACATACAGCCCTGTACATAGTATGATGGCTCCACATACAGCCCTGTACATAGTATGATGGCTCCACATACAGCCCTGTACATAGTATGATGGCTCCACATACAGCCCTGTACATAGTATGATGGCTCCACATACAACCCTGTACATAGTATGATGGCTCCACATACAGTCCTGTACATAGTATGATGGCTCCACATACAGTCCTGCACATAGTATGATGGCTCCACATACAGCCCTGTACATAGTATGATGGCTCCACATACAACCCTGTACATAGTATGATGGCTCCACATACAGCCCTGTACATAGTATGATGGCTCCACATACAGTCCTGTACATAGTATGATGGCTCCACATACAGTCCTGTACATAGTATGATGGCTCCACATACAGCCCTGTACATAGTATGATGGCTCCACATACAGCCCTGTACATAGTATGATGGCTCCACATACAGTCCTGTACATAGTATGATGGCTCCACATACAGTCCTGTACATAGTATGATGGCTCCACATACAGCCCTGTACATAGTATGATGGCTCCACATACAGCCCTGTACATAGTATGATGGCTCCACATACAGTCCTGTACATAGTATGATGGCTCCACATACAGCCCTGTACATAGTATGATGGCTCCACATACAGTCCTGCACATAGTATAATTGCTCCACATACAGCCCTGTACATAGTATGATGACTCCACATACAGCCCTGTACATAGTATGATGACTTCACATACAGTCCTGTACATAGTATGATGGCTCCACATACAGCCCTGTACATAGTATGATGGCTCCACATACAGTCCTGCACATAGTATGATGACTTCACATACAGTCCTATACATAGTATGATGACTTCACATACAGTCCTGTACATAGTATGATGAGTACACATACAGTCCTATACATAGTATGATTGCTCCACATACAGCCCTGTACATAGTATGATGGCTCCACATACAGTCCTGTACATAGTATGATGGCTCCACATACAGTCCTGTACATAGTGTGATGGCTCCACATACAGTCCTGTACATAGTATGATGACTCCACATACAGCCCTGTACATAGTATGATGACTCCACATACAGTCCTGTACATAGTATGATGACTCCACATACAGCCCTGTACATAGTATGATGACTTCACATACAGTCCTATACATAGTATGATGGCTCCACATACAGTCCTGTACATAGTATGATGACTCCACATACAGTCCTGTACATAGTATGATGACTCCACATACAGCCCTGTACATAGTATGATGACTTCACATACAGTCCTATACATAGTGTGATGGCTCCACATACAGTCCTGTACATAGTATGATGACTCCACATACAGCCCTGTACATAGTATGATGACTCCACATACAGTCCTGTACATAGTATGATGACTCCACATACAGCCCTGTACATAGTATGATGACTCCACATACAGCCCTGTACATAGTATGATGACTCCACATACAGTCCTGTACATAGTATGATGACTCCACATACAGCCCTGTACATAGTATGATGACTCCACATACAGTCCTATACATAGTATGATGGCTCCACATACAGTCCTGTACATAGTATGATGACTTCACATACAGTCCTATACATAGTATGATGGCTCCACATACAGTCCTGCACATAGTATGATGGCTCCACATACAGCCCTGTACATAGTATGATGACTTCACATACAGCCCTGTACATAGTATGATGGCTCCACATACAGTCCTGTACATAGTATGATGGCTCCACATACAGTACTGTACATAGTGTGATGACTCCACATACAGTCCTGTACATAGTATGATGACTCCACATACAGCCCTGTACATAGTATGATGACTTCACATACAGTCCTATACATAGTATGATTGCTCCACATACAGCCCTGTACATAGTATGATGGCTCCACATACAGTCCTGTACATAGTATGATGGCTCCACATACAGTACTGTACATAGTGTGATGACTCCACATACAGTCCTGTACATAGTATGATGACTCCACATACAGCCCTGTACATAGTATGATGGCTCCACATACAGTCCTGTACATAGTATGATGGCTCCACATACAGCCCTGTACATAGTATGATGGCTCCACATACAGTCCTGTACATAGTATGATGACTCCACATACAGTCCTGTACATAGTATGATGGCTCCACATACAGCCCTGTACATAGTATGATTGCTCCACATACAGCCCTGTACATAGTATGATGACTTCACATACAGTCCTATACATAGTATGATGGCTCCACATACAGCCCTGTACATAGTATGATGACTTCACATACAGTCCTATACATAGTATGATGACTCCACATACAGCCCTGTACATAGTATGATGGCTCCACATACAGTCCTGTACATAGTATGATGGCTCCACATACAGTACTGTACATAGTGTGATGACTCCACATACAGTCCTGTACATAGTATGATGACTCCACATACAGCCCTGTACATAGTATGATGGCTCCACATACAGTCCTGTACATAGTATGATGGCTCCACATACAGCCCTGTACATAGTATGATGGCTCCACATACAGTCCTGTACATAGTATGATGACTCCACATACAGTCCTGTACATAGTATGATGGCTCCACATACAGCCCTGTACATAGTATGATTGCTCCACATACAGCCCTGTACATAGTATGATGGCTCCACATACAGCCCTGTACATAGTATGATGGCTCCACATACAGTCCTGTACATAGTATGATGACTCCACATACAGTCCTGTACATAGTATGATGACTCCACATACAGTCCTGTACATAGTATGATGGCTCCACATACAGCCCTGTACATAGTATGATGGCTCCACATACAGCCCTGTACATAGTATGATGGCTCCACATACAGTCCTGTACATAGTATGATGACTCCACATACAGTCCTGTACATAGTATGATGACTCCACATACAGTCCTGTACATAGTATGATGACTCCACATACAGTCCTGTACATAGTATGATGACTCCACATACAGTCCTGTACATAGTATGATGGCTCCACATACAGTCCTGTACATAGTATGATTGCTCCACATACAGCCCTGTACATAGTATGATGGCTCCACATACAGTCCTGTACATAGTATGATGGCTCCACATACAGTACTGTACATAGTGTGATGACTCCACATACAGTCCTGTACATAGTATGATGACTCCACATACAGCCCTGTACATAGTATGATGGCTCCACATACAGTCCTGTACATAGTATGATGGCTCCACATACAGCCCTGTACATAGTATGATGGCTCCACATACAGTCCTGTACATAGTATGATGACTCCACATACAGTCCTGTACATAGTATGATGACTCCACATACAGTCCTGTACATAGTATGATGGCTCCACATACAGTCCTGTACATAGTATGATGGCTCCACATACAGCCCTGTACATAGTATGATGGCTCCACATACAGTCCTGTACATAGTATGATGACTCCACATACAGTCCTGTACATAGTGTGATGGCTCCACATACAGTCCTGCACATAGTATAATTGCTCCACATACAGCCCTGTACATAGTATGATGGCTCCACATACAGCCCTGTACATAGTATGATGACTTCACATACAGTCCTATACATAGTATGATTGCTCCACATACAGCCCTGTACATAGTATGATGGCTCCACATACAGTCCTGTACATAGTATGATGGCTCCACATACAGTCCTGTACATAGTGTGATGGCTCCACATACAGTCCTGTACATAGTATGATGACTTCACATACAGTCCTATACATAGTATGATTGCTCCACATACAGCCCTGTACATAGTATGATGGCTCCACATACAGTCCTGTACATAGTATGATGGCTCCACATACAGTACTGTACATAGTATGATGACTCCACATACAGCCCTGTACATAGTATGATGGCTCCACATACAGTCCTGTACATAGTATGATGGCTCCACATACAGTCCTGTACATAGTATGATGACTCCACATACAGTCCTGTACATAGTATGATGACTCCACATACAGCCCTGTACATAGTATGATGACTCCACATACAGTCCTGTACATAGTATGATGGCTCCACATACAGTCCTGTACATAGTATGATGACTCCACATACAGTCCTGTACATAGTATGATGGCTCCACATACAGTCCTGTACATAGTATGATGGCCCCACATACAGTCCTGTACATAGTATGATGACTCCACATACAGCCCTGTACATAGTATGATGGCTCCACATACAGCCCTGTACATAGTATGATGGCTCCACATACAGCCCTGTACATAGTATGATGACTCCACATACAGCCCTGTACATAGTATGATGACTCCACATACAGTCCTGTACATAGTATGATGGCTCCACATACAGTCCTGTACATAGTATGATGACTCCACATACAGCCCTGTACATAGTATGATGGCTCCACATACAGCCCTGTACATAGTATGATGGCTCCACATACAGCCCTGTACATAGTATGATGACTCCACATACAGCCCTGTACATAGTATGATGACTCCACATACAGTCCTGTACATAGTATGATGGCTCCACATACAGCCCTGTACATAGTATGATGACTCCACATACAGTCCTGTACATAGTATGATGACTCCACATACAGTCCTGTACATAGTATGATGACTCCACATACAGCCCTGTACAAAGTATGATGGCTCCACATACAGCCCTGTACATAGTATGATGGCTCCACATACAGCCCTGTACATAGTATGATGACTCCACATACAGTCCTGTACATAGTATGATGACTCCACATACAGTCCTGTACATAGTATGATGACTCCACATACAGCCCTGTACATAGTATGATGGCTCCACATACAGCCCTGTACATAGTATGATGGCTCCACATACAGCCCTGTACATAGTATGATGACTCCACATACAGCCCTGTACATAGTATGATGACTCCACATACAGTCCTGTACATAGTATGATGGCTCCACATACAGCCCTGTACATAGTATGATGACTCCACATACAGTCCTGTACATAGTATGATGACTCCACATACAGTCCTGTACATAGTATGATGACTCCACATACAGTCCTGTACATAGTATGATGGCTCCACATACAGCCCTGTACATAGTATGATGGCTCCACATACAGCCCTGTACATAGTATGATGGCTCCACATACAGCCCTGTACATAGTATGATGACTCCACATACAGCCCTGTACATAGTATGATGACTCCACATACAGTCCTGTACATAGTATGATGACTCCACATACAGTCCTGTACATAGTATGATGACTCCACATACAGCCCTGTACATAGTATGATGACTCCACATACAGTCCTGTACATAGTATGATGACTTCACATACAGTCCTGTACATAGTATGATGACTCCACATACAGTCCTGTACATAGTATGATGACTCCACATACAGCCCTGTACATAGTATGATGGCTCCACATACAGTCCTGTACATAGTATGATGACTCCACATACAGACCTGTACATAGTATGATGGCTCCACATACAGTCCTGTACATAGTATGATGGCTCCACATACAGTCCTGTACATAGTATGATGACTCCACATACAGTCCTGTGCATAGTATGATGACTCCACATACAGTCCTGTACATAGTGTGATGGCTCCACATACAGCCCTGTACATAGTATGATGGCTCCACATACAGTCCTGCACATAGTATGATGGCTCCACATACAGCCCTGTACATAGTATGATGACTCCACATACAGCCCTGTACATAGTGTGATGGCTCCACATACAGTCCTGTACATAGTATGATGACTCCACATACAGTCCTGTACATAGTATGATGACTCCACATACAGTCCTGTACATAGTGTGATGGCTCCACATACAGCCCTGTACATAGTATGATGGCTCCACATACAGTCCTGCACATAGTATGATGGCTCCACATACAGTCCTGTACATAGTATGATGACTCCACATACAGCCCTGTACATAGTATGATGGCTCCACATACAGTCCTGTACATAGTATGATGACTCCACATACAGTCCTGTACATAGTATGATGACTCCACATACAGTCCTGTACATAGTGTGATGGCTCCACATACAGCCCTGTACATAGTATGATGGCTCCACATACAGTCCTGCACATAGTATGATGGCTCCACATACAGTCCTGTACATAGTATGATGACTCCACATACAGTCCTGTACATAGTATGATGGCTCCACATACAGTCCTGTACATAGTATGATGGCTCCACATACAGCCCTGTACATAGTATGATGGCTCCACATACAGCCCTGTACATAGTATGATGGCTCCACATACAGTCCTGTACATAGCATGATGGCTCCACATACAGTCCTGCACATAGTATGATGGCTCCACATACAGTCCTGTACATAGTATGATGGCTCCACATACACTCCTGTACATAGTATGATGGCTCCACATACAGTCCTGTACATAGTATGATGGCTCCACATACAGTCCTGTACATAGTATGATGACTCCACATACAGTCCTGTACATAGTATGATGACTCCACATACAGTCCTGTACATAGTATGATGACTCCACATACAGCCCTGTACATAGTATGATGGCTCCACATACAGTCCTGTACATAGTATGATGACTCCACATACAGCCCTGTACATAGTATGATGGCTCCACATACAGTCCTGTACATAGTATGATGGCTCCACATATAGTCCTGTACGTAGTATGATGGCTCCACATACAGCCCTGTACATAGTATGATGGCTCCACATACAGTCCTGCACATAGTATGATGGCTCCACATACAGCCCTGTACATAGTATGATGGCTCCACATACAGCCCTGTACATAGTATGATGACTCCACATACAGCCCTGTACATAGTATGATGGCTCCACATACAGTCCTGTACATAGTATGATGGCTCCACATACAGCCCTGTACATAGTATGATGACTCCACATACAGCCCTGTACATAGTATGATGACTCCACATACAGCCCTGTACATAGTATGATGGCTCCACATACAGCCCTGTACATAGTATGATGGCTCCACATACAGCCCTGCACAAAGTATGATGACTCCACATACAGCCCTGCACATAGTATGATGGCCCCACATACAGTCCTGTACATAGTATGATGGCTCCACATACAGCCCTGTACATAGTATGATGGCTCCACATACAGCCCTGCACAAAGTATGATGACTCCACATACAGTCCTGCACATAGTATGATGGCCCCACATACAGCCCTGTACATAGTATGATGGCTCCACATACAGCCCTGTACATAGTATGATGACTCCACATACATCCCTGCACATAGTATGATGGCTCCACATACAGTCCTGTACATAGTATGATGGCTCCACATACAGTCCTGTACATAGTATGATGGCTCCACATACAGCCCTGTACATAGTATGATGGCTCCACATACAGTCCTGTACATAGTATGATGACTCCACATACAGTCCTGTACATAGTATGATGGCTCCACATACAGTCCTGTACATAGTATGATGACTCCACATACAGCCCTGTACATAGTATGATGGCTCCACATACAGTCCTGTACATAGTATGATGGCTCCACATACAGTCCTGCACATAGTATGATGGCTCCACATACAGCCCTGTACATAGTATGATGGCTCCACATACAGTCCTGTACATAGTATGATGACTCCACATACAGTCCTGTACATAGTATGATGGCTCCACATACAGTCCTGTACATAGTATGATGACTCCACATACAGTCCTGTACATAGTATGATGGCTCCACATACAGTCCTGTACATAGTATGTTGGCTCCACATACAGTCCTGCACATAGTATGATGGCTCCACATACAGCCCTGTACATAGTATGATGGCTCCACATACAGTCCTGTACATAGTATGATGGCTCCACATACAGTCCTGTACATAGTATGATGGCTCCACATACAGCCCTGTACATAGTATGATGACTCCACATACACTCCTGTACATAGTATGATGGCTCCACATACAGTCCTGCACATAGTATGATGGCCCCACATACAGCCCTGTACATAGTATGATGGCTCCACATACAGCCCTGTACATAGTATGATGACTCCACATACAGCCCTGCACATAGTATGATGGCTCCACATACAGTCCTGTACATAGTATGATGGCTCCACATACAGTCCTGTACATAGTATGATGGCTCCACATACAGCCCTGTACATAGTATGATGGCTCCACATACAGTCCTGTACATAGTATGATGACTCCACATACAGTCCTGTACATAGTATGATGGCTCCACATACAGTCCTGTACATAGTATGATGACTCCACATACAGCCCTGTACATAGTATGATGGCTCCACATACAGTCCTGTACATAGTATGATGGCTCCACATACAGTCCTGCACATAGTATGATGACTCCACATACAGTCCTGTACATAGTATGATGGCTCCACATACAGTCCTGTACATAGTATGATGACTCCACATACAGTCCTGTACATAGTATGATGGCTCCACATACAGTCCTGTACATAGTATGATGGCTCCACATACAGCCCTGTACATAGTATGATGGCTCCACATACAGCCCTGTACATAGTATGATGGCTCCACATACAGTCCTGTACATAGTATGATGGCTCCACATACAGTCCTGTACATAGTATGATGGCTCCACATACAGTCCTGTACATAGTATGATGGCTCCACATACACTCCTGTACATAGTATGATGGCTCCACATACAGTCCTGTACATAGTATGATGGCTCCACATACAGTCCTGTACATAGTATGATGGCTCCACATACAGCCCTGTACATAGTATGATGGCTCCACATACAGTCCTGTACATAGTATGATGGCTCCACATACAGCCCTGTACATAGTATGATGGCTCCACATACAGCCCTGTACATAGTATGATGACTCCACATACACTCCTGTACATAGTATGATGGCTCCACATACAGTCCTGCACATAGTATGATGGCCCCACATACAGCCCTGTACATAGTATGATGGCTCCACATACAGCCCTGTACATAGTATGATGACTCCACATACAGCCCTGCACATAGTATGATGGCTCCACATACAGTCCTGTACATAGTATGATGGCTCCACATACAGTCCTGTACATAGTATGATGGCTCCACATACAGCCCTGTACATAGTATGATGGCTCCACATACAGTCCTGTACATAGTATGATGACTCCACATACAGTCCTGTACATAGTATGATGGCTCCACATACAGTCCTGTACATAGTATGATGACTCCACATACAGCCCTGTACATAGTATGATGGCTCCACATACAGTCCTGTACATAGTATGATGGCTCCACATACAGTCCTGCACATAGTATGATGACTCCACATACAGTCCTGTACATAGTATGATGGCTCCACATACAGTCCTGTACATAGTATGATGACTCCACATACAGTCCTGTACATAGTATGATGGCTCCACATACAGTCCTGTACATAGTATGATGGCTCCACATACAGCCCTGTACATAGTATGATGGCTCCACATACAGCCCTGTACATAGTATGATGGCTCCACATACAGTCCTGTACATAGTATGATGGCTCCACATACAGTCCTGTACATAGTATGATGGCTCCACATACAGTCCTGTACATAGTATGATGGCTCCACATACACTCCTGTACATAGTATGATGGCTCCACATACAGTCCTGTACATAGTATGATGGCTCCACATACAGTCCTGTACATAGTATGATGGCTCCACATACAGCCCTGTACATAGTATGATGGCTCCACATACAGTCCTGTACATAGTATGATGGCTCCACATACAGCCCTGTACATAGTATGATGACTCCACATACAGTCCTGTACATAGTATGATGGCTCCACATACAGTCCTGTACATAGTATGATGGCTCCACATACAGTCCTGTACATAGTATGATGGCCCCACATACAGTCCTGCACATAGTATGATGGCTCCACATACAGCCCTGTACATAGTATGATGGCTCCACATACAGCCCTGTACATAGTATGATGGCTCCACATACAGCCCTGTACATAGTATGATGACTCCACATACAGCCCTGTACATAGTATGATGACTCCACATACAGTCCTGTACATAGTATGATGACTCCACATACAGTCCTGTACATAGTATGATGACTCCACATACAGCCCTGTACATAGTATGATGACTCCACATACAGTCCTGTACATAGTATGATGACTCCACATACAGTCCTGTACATAGTATGATGACTCCACATACAGTCCTGTACATAGTATGATGGCTCCACATACAGTCTTGTACATAGTATGATGACTCCACATACAGACCTGTACATAGTATGATGACTCCACATACAGACCTGTACATAGTATGATGACTCCACATACAGACCTGTACATAGTATGATGACTCCACATACAGCCCTGTACATAGTATGATGGCTCCACATACAGCCCTGTACATAGTATGATGACTCCACATACAGTCCTGCACATAGTATGATGGCTCCACATACAGCCCTGTACATAGTATGATGGCTCCACATACAGCCCTGTACATAGTATGATGACTCCACATACAGCCCTGTACATAGTATGATGACTCCACATACAGTCCTGTACATAGTATGATGACTCCACATACAGTCCTGTACATAGTATGATGACTCCACATACAGCCCTGTACATAGTATGATGACTCCACATACAGTCCTGTACATAGTATGATGACTCCACATACAGTCCTGTACATAGTATGATGACTCCACATACAGTCCTGTACATAGTATGATGGCTCCACATACAGTCTTGTACATAGTATGATGACTCCACATACAGACCTGTACATAGTATGATGACTCCACATACAGACCTGTACATAGTATGATGACTCCACATACAGCCCTGTACATAGTATGATGGCTCCACATACAGCCCTGTACATAGTATGATGGCTCCACATACAGTCCTGTACATAGTATGATGACTCCACATACAGCCCTGTACATAGTATGATGGCTCCACATACAGTCCTGTACATAGTATGATGGCTCCACATACAGTCCTGTACATAGTATGATGGCTTCACATACAGTCCTGTACATAGTATGATGGCTCCACATACAGTCCTGTACATAGTATGATGGCTCCACATACAGCCCTGTACATAGTATGATGGCTCCACATACAGCCCTGTACATAGTATGATGGCTCCACATACAGCCCTGTACATAGTATGATGGCTCCACATACAGCCCTGTACATAGTATGATGACTCCACATACAGCCCTGTACATAGTATGATGACTCCACATACAGTCCTGTACATAGTATGATGGCTCCACATACAGCCCTGTACATAGTATGATGACTCCACATACAGTCCTGTACATAGTATGATGGCTCCACATACAGCCCTGTACATAGTATGATGGCTCCACATACAGTCCTGTACATAGTATGATGACTCCACATACAGTCCTGTACATAGTATGATGGCTCCACATACAGTATTGTACATAGTATGATGGCTCCACATACAGCCCTGTACATAGTATGATGGCTCCACATACAGCCCTGTACATAGTATGATGGCTCCACATACAGTCCTGTACATAGTATGATGGCTCCACATACAGTCCTGTACATAGTATGATGGCTCCACATACAGTCCTGTACATAGTATGATGGCTCCACATACAGCCCTGTACATAGTATGATGACTCCACATACACTCCTGTACATAGTATGATGGCTCCACATACAGTCCTGCACATAGTATGATGGCCCCACATACAACCCTGTACATAGTATGATGGCTCCACATACAGCCCTGTACATAGTATGATGACTCCACATACAGCCCTGCACATAGTATGATGGCTCCACATACAGTCCTGTACATAGTATGATGGCTCCACATACAGTCCTGTACATAGTATGATGGCTCCACATACAGCCCTGTACATAGTATGATGGCTCCACATACAGTCCTGTACATAGTATGATGACTCCACATACAGTCCTGTACATAGTATGATGGCTCCACATACAGTCCTGTACATAGTATGATGACTCCACATACAGCCCTGTACATAGTATGATGGCTCCACATACAGTCCTGTACATAGTATGATGGCTCCACATACAGTCCTGCACATAGTATGATGACTCCACATACAGTCCTGTACATAGTATGATGGCTCCACATACAGTCCTGCACATAGTATGATGACTCCACATACAGTCCTGTACATAGTATGATGACTCCACATACAGCCCTGTACATAGTATGATGGCTCCACATACAGTCCTGTACATAGTATGATGGCTCCACATACAGTCCTGCACATAGTATGATGGCTCCACATACAGTCCTGTACATAGTATGATGGCTCCACATACAGTCCTGTACATAGTATGATGACTCCACATACAGTCCTGTACATAGTATGATGGCTCCACATACAGTCCTGTACATAGTATGATGGCTCCACATACAGCCCTGTACATAGTATGATGGCTCCACATACAGCCCTGTACATAGTATGATGGCTCCACATACAGTCCTGTACATAGTATGATGGCTCCACATACAGTCCTGTACATAGTATGATGGCTCCACATACAGTCCTGTACATAGTATGATGGCTCCACATACAGTCCTGTACATAGTATGATGGCTCCACATACACTCCTGTACATAGTATGATGGCTCCACATACACTCCTGTACATAGTATGATGGCTCCACATACACTCCTGTACATAGTATGATGGCTCCACATACAGTCCTGTACATAGTATGATGGCTCCACATACAGTCCTGTACATAGTATGATGGCTCCACATACAGTCCTGTACATAGTATGATGGCTCCACATACAGTCCTGTACATAGTATGATGGCTCCACATACAGTCCTGTACATAGTATGATGGCTCCACATACAGCCCTGTACATAGTATGATGGCTCCACATACAGTCCTGTACATAGTATGATGGCTCCACATACAGCCCTGTACATAGTATGATGGCTCCACATACAGTCCTGTACATAGTATGATGGCTCCACATACAGTCCTGTACATAGTATGATGGCTCCACATACAGTCCTGTACATAGTATGATGACTCCACATACAGTCCTGTACATAGTATGATGGCTCCACATACAGCCCTGTACATAGTATGATGGCTCCACATACACTCCTGTACATAGTATGATGGCTCCACATACACTCCTGTACATAGTATGATGGCTCCACATACACTCCTGTACATAGTATGATGGCTCCACATACACTCCTGTACATAGTATGATGGCTCCACATACAGTCCTGTACATAGTATGATGGCTCCACATACAGTCCTGTACATAGTATGATGGCTCCACATACAGTCCTGTACATAGTATGATGGCTCCACATACAGTCCTGTACATAGTATGATGGCTCCACATACACTCCTGTACATAGTATGATGGCTCCACATACAGTCCTGTACATAGTATGATGGCTCCACATACAGTCCTGTACATAGTATGATGGCTCCACATACAGTCCTGTACATAGTATGATGGTTCCACATACAGTCCTGTACATAGTATGATGGCTCCACATACAGCCCTGTACATAGTATGATGGCTCCACATACAGTCCTGTACATAGTATGATGGCTCCACATACAGTCCTGTACATAGTATGATGGCTCCACATACAGTCCTGTACATAGTATGATGGCTCCACATACAGCCCTGTACATAGTATGATGGCTCCACATACAGTCCTGTACATAGTATGATGGCTCCACATACAGTCCTGTACATAGTATGATGACTCCACATACAGTCCTGTACATAGTATGATGACCAAACATACAGCCCTGCACATAGTATGATGGCTCCACATACAGTCCTGTACATAGTATGATGGCTCCACATACAGCCCTGTACATAGTATGATGGCTCCACATACAGTCCTGTACATAGTATGATGGCTCCACATACAGTCCTGTACATAGTATGATGGCTCCACATACAGCCCTGTACATAGTATGATGGCTCCACATACAGTCCTGTACATAGTATGATGGCTCCACATACAGCCCTGTACATAGTATGATGGCTCCACATACAGCCCTGTACATAGTATGATGGCTCCACATACAGCCCTGTACATAGTATGATTGCTCCACATACAGCCCTGTACATAGTATGATGACTCCACATACAGCCCTGTACATAGTATGATGACTCCACATACAGCCCTGTACATAGTATGATGGCTCCACATACAGCCCTGTACATAGTATGATGACTTCTCATACAGTCCTATACATAGTATGACTGCTCCACATACAGCCCTGTACATAGTATGATGGCTCCACATACAGCCCTGTACATAGTATGATGACTTCTCATACAGTCCTATACATAGTATGACTGCTCCACATACAGTCCTGTACATAGTATGATGGCTCCACACACAGCCCTGTACATAGTATGATGGCTCCACATACAGCCCTGTACATAGTATGATGGCTCCACATACAGTCCTGTACATAGTATGATGGCCCCACATACAGTCCTGCACATAGTATGATGGCTCCACATACAGCCCTGTACATAGTATGATGGCTCCACATACAGCCCTGTACATAGTATGATGGCTCCACATACAGTCCTGTACATAGTATGATGACTTCACATACAGCCCTGTACATAGTATGATGGCTCCACATACAGTCCTGTACATAGTATGATGGCTCCACATACAGTCCTGTACATAGTATGATGGCCCCACATACAGTCCTGTACATAGTATGATGGCTCCACATACAGCCCTGTACATAGTATGATGACTCCACATACAGCCCTGTACATAGTATGATGACTCCACATACAGTCCTGTACATAGTATGATGGCTCCACATACAGCCCTGTACATAGTATGATGACTCCACATACAGCCCTGTACATAGTATGATGGCTCCACATACAGTCCTGTACATAGTATGATGGCTCCACATACAGCCCTGTACATAGTATGATGACTCCACATACAACCCTGTACATAGTATGATGGCTCCACATACAGTCCTGTACATAGTATGATGGCTCCACATACAGTCCTGCACATAGTATGATGACTCCACATACAGTCCTGTACATAGTATGATGGCTCCACATACAGTCCTGTACATAGTATGATGACTCCACATACAGTCCTGTACATAGTATGATGGCTCCACATACAGTCCTGTACATAGTATGATGGCTCCACATACAGTCCTGTACATAGTATGATGGCTCCACATACAGTCCTGTACATAGTATGATGGCTCCACATACACTCCTGTACATAGTATGATGGCTCCACATACAGTCCTGTACATAGTATGATGGCTCCACATACAGTCCTGTACATAGTATGATGGCTCCACATACAGCCCTGTACATAGTATGATGGCTCCACATACAGCCCTGTACATAGTATGATGGCTCCACATACAGTCCTGTACATAGTATGATGGCTCCACATACAGTCCTGTACATAGTATGATGGCTCCACATACAGTCCTGTACATAGTATGATGACTCCACATACAGCCCTGTACATAGTATGATGGCTCCACATACAGTCCTGTACATAGTATGATGGCTCCACATACAGCCCTGTACATAGTATGATGACTCCACATACAGCCCTGTACATAGTATGATGGCTCCACATACAGTCCTGTACATAGTATGATGGCTCCACATACAGCCCTGTACATAGTATGATGACTCCACATACAGCCCTGTACATAGTATGATGACTTCACATACAGTCCTGTACATAGTATGATTGCTCCACATACAGCCCTGTACATAGTATGATGACTCCACATACAGCCCTGTACATAGTATGATGACTCCACATACAGCCCTGTACATAGTATGATGGCTCCACATACAGCCCTGTACATAGTATGATGGCTCCACATACAACCCTATACATAGTATGATGACTCCACATACAGCCCTGTACATAGTATGATGGCTCCACATACAGTCCTGTACATAGTATGATGACTCCACATACAGTCCTGTACATAGTATGATGGCTCCACATACAGTCCTGCACATAGTATGATGGCTCCACATACAGCCCTGTACATAGTATGATGGCTCCACATACAGCCCTGTACATAGTATGATGACTCCACATACAACCCTGTACATAGTATGATGGCTCCACATACAGCCCTGTACATAGTATGATGGCTCCACATACAGCCCTGTACATAGTATGATGGCTCCACATACAGTCCTGTACATAGTATGATGGCTCCACATACAGCCCTGTACATAGTATGATGGCTCCACATACAGCCCTGTACATAGTATGATGGCTCCACATACAGCCCTGTACATAGTATGATGACTCCACATACAGCCCTGTACATAGTATGATGGCTCCACATACAGTCCTGTACATAGTATGATGGCTCCACATACAGTCCTGTACATAGTATGATGGCTCCACATACAGCCCTGTACATAGTATGATGACTCCACATACAGCCCTGTACATAGTATGATGACTCCACATACAGCCCTGTACATAGTATGATGGCTCCACATACAGCCCTGTACATAGTATGATGGCTCTACATACAGTCCTGTACATAGTATGACGGCTCCACATACAGCCCTGTACATAGTATGATGGCTCCACATACAGTCCTGTACATAGTATGATGGCTCCACATACAGTCCTGTACATAGTATGATGACTCCACATACAGCCCTGTACATAGTATGATGGCTCCACATACAGCCCTGTACATAGTATGATGGCTCTACATACAGTCCTGTACATAGTATGACGGCTCCACATACAGCCCTGTACATAGTATGATGGCTCCACATACAGTCCTGTACATAGTATGATGGCTCCACATACAGCCCTGTACATAGTATGATGGCTCCACATACAGTCCTGTACATAGTATGATGGCTCCACATACAGTCCTGCACATAGTATGATGGCTCCACATACAGCCCTGTACATAGTATGATGGCTCCACATACAGTCCTGTACATAGTATGATGGCTCCACATACAGTCCTGTACATAGTATGATGGCTCCACATACAGCCCTGTACATAGTATGATGGCTCCACATACAGTCCTGTACATAGTATGATGACACCACATACAGCCCTGTACATAGTATGATGGCTCCACATACAGCCCTGTACATAGTATGATGACTTCACATACAGTCCTGTACATAGTATGATTGCTCCACATACAGCCCTGTACATAGTATGATGACTCCACATACAGTCCTGTACATAGTATGATGACTCCACATACAGTCCTGTACATAGTATGATGACTCCACATACAGCCCTGTACATAGTATGATGACTCCACATACAGCCCTGTACATAGTATGATGACTCCACATACAGCCCTGTACATAGTATGATGACTTCACATACAGTCCTGTACATAGTATGATGACTCCACATACAGCCCTGTACATAGTATGATGACTTCTCATACAGTCCTATACATAGTATGATTGCTCCACATACAGCCCTGTACATAGTATGATGGCTCCACATACAGTCCTGTACATAGTATGATGGCTCCACATACAGTCCTGTACATAGTGTGATGGCTCCACATACAGCCCTGTACATAGTATGATGCCTCCACATACAGCCCTGCACATAGTATGATGGCTCCACATACAGTCCTGCACATAGTATGATGGCTCCACATACAGCCCTGTACATAGTATGATGGCTCAACATACAGCCCTGTACATAGTATGATGGCTCCACATACAGTCCTGTACATAGTATGATGCCTCCACATACAGCCCTGTACATAGTATGATGGCTCCACATACAGCCCTGTACATAGTATGATGGCTCCACATACAGCCCTGTAAATAGTATGATGGCTCCACATACAGTCCTGCACATAGTATGATGGCTCCACATACAGCCCTGTACATAGTATGATGGCTCCACATACAGCCCTGTACATAGTAAGATGTCTCCACATACAGACCTGTACATAGTATGATGGCTCCACATACAGTCCTGTACATAGTATGATGGCTCCACATACAGCCCTGTAAATAGTATGATGGCTCCACATACAGTCCTGCACATAGTATGATGACTCCACATACAGCCCTGTACATAGTATGATGACTCCACATACAGCCCTGTACATAGTATGATGGCTCCACATACAGCCCTGTACATAGTATGATGGCTCCACATACAGCCCTGTACATAGTATGATGGCTCCACATACAGCCCTGTACATAGTATGATGACTTCACATACAGTCCTATACATAGTATGATGGCTCCACATACAGTCCTGCACATAGTATGATGACTCCACATACAGCCCTGTACATAGTATGATGACTCCACATACAGCCCTGTACATAGTATGATTGCTCCACATACAGCCCTGTACATAGTATGATGGCTCCACATACAGCCCTGTACATAGTATGATTGCTCCACATACAGTCCTGTACATAGTATGATTGCTCCACATACAGCCCTGTACATAGTATGATGGCCCCACATACAGCCCTGTACATAGTATGATGACTCCACATACAGCCCTGTACATAGTATGATGGCTCCACATACAGCCCTGTACATAGTATGATTGCTCCACATACAGTCCTGTACATAGTATGATTGCTCCACATACAGCCCTGTACATAGTATGACGGCTCCACATACAGCCCTGTACATAGTATGATGGCTCCACATACAGCCCTGTACATAGTATGATGGCTCCACATACAGCCCTGTACATAGTATGATGGCTCCACCTACAGCCCTGTACATAGTATGATGGCTCCACATACAGCCCTGCACATAGTATGATGGCTCCACATACAGTCCTGTACATAGTATGATGGCTCCACATACAGCCCTGTACATAGTATGATGGCTCCACATACAGCCCTGTACATAGTATGATGGCTCCACATACAGTCCTGTACATAGTATGATGTCTCCACATACAGCCCTGTACATAGTATGATGGCTCCACATACAGCCCTGTACATAGTATGATGGCTCCACATACAGTCCTGTACATAGTATGATGGCTCCACATACAGTCCTGTACATAGTATGATGGCTCCACATACAGCCCTGTACATAGTATGATGGCTCCACATACAGCCCTGTACATAGTATGATGGCTCCACATACAGCCCTGTACATAGTATGATGGCTCCACATACAGCCCTGTACATAGTATGATGGCTCCACATACAGTCCTGTACATAGTATGATGGCTCCACATACAGCCCTGTACATAGTATGATGGCTCCACATACAGCCCTGTACATAGTATGATGGCTCCACATACAGTCCTGTACATAGTATGATGTCTCCACATACAGTCCTGTACATAGCATGATGTCTCCACATACAGCCCTGTACATAGTATGATGGCTCCACATACAGCCCTGTACATAGTATGATGGCTCCACATACAGTCCTGTACATAGTATGATGTCTCCACATACAGCCCTGTACATAGTATGATGGCTCCACATACAGCCTTGTACATAGTATGATGGCTCCACATACAGCCCTGTACATAGTATGATGACTCCACATACAGTCCTGTACATAGCATGATGGCTCCACATACAGCCCTGTACATAGTATGATGGCTCCACATACAGTCCTGTACATAGTATGATGGCTCCACATACAGTCCTGTACATAGTATGATGGCTCCACATACAGCCCTGTACATAGTATGATGGCTCCACATACAGCCCTGTACATAGTATGATGGCTCCACATACAGCCCTGTACATAGTATGATGGCTCCACATACAGCCCTGTACATAGTATGATGGCTCCACATACAGCCCTGTACATAGTATGATGGCTCCACATACAGCCCTGTACATAGTATGATGGCTCCACATACAGCCCTGTACATAGTATGATGTCTCCACATACAGCCCTGTACATAGTATGATGGCTCCACATACAGTCCTGTACATAGTATGATGGCTCCAAATACAGTCCTGTACATAGTATGATGACTCCACATACAGCCCTGTACATAGTATGATGGCTCCACATACAGCCCTGTACATAGTATGATGGCTCCACATACAGTCCTGTACATAGTATGATGGCTCCACATACAGCCCTGTACATAGTATGATGGCTCCACATACAGTCCTGTACATAGTATGATGACTCCACATACAGTCCTGTACATAGTATGATGGCTCCACATACAGCCCTGTACATAGTATGATGACTCCACATACAGCCCTGTACATAGTATGATGGCTCCACATACAGTCCTGTACATAGTATGATGGCTCCAAATACAGTCCTGTACATAGTATGATGACTCCACATACAGCCCTGTACATAGTATGATGGCTCCACATACAGCCCTGTACATAGTATGATGTCTCCACATACAGCCCTGTACATAGTATGATGGCTCCACATACAGCCCTGTACATAGTATGATGGCTCCACATACAGTCCTGTACATAGTATGATGTCTCCACATACAGCCCTGTACATAGTATGATGGCTCCACATACAGCCTTGTACATAGTATGATGGCTCCACATACAGTCCTGTACATAGTATGATGTCTCCACATACAGCCCTGTACATAGTATGATGGCTCCACATACAGCCCTGTACATAGTATGATGGCTCCACATACAGTCCTGTACATAGTATGATGTCTCCACATACAGCCCTGTACATAGTATGATGACTCCACATACAGTCCTGTACATAGCATGATGGCTCCACATACAGTCCTGTACATAGTATGATGACTTCTCATACAGTCCTGTACATAGTATGATGACTCCACATACAGCCCTGTACATAGTATGATGGCTCCACATACAGCCCTGTACATAGTATGATGGCTCCACATACAGCCTTGTACATAGTATGATGGCTCCACATACAGTCCTGTACATAGTATGATGTCTCCACATACAGCCCTGTACATAGTATGATGGCTCCACATACAGCCCTGTACATAGTATGATGTCTCCACATACAGCCCTGTACATAGTATGATGGCTCCACATACAGTCCTGTACATAGTATGATGTCTCCACATACAGCCTTGTACATAGTATGATGGCTCCACATACAGCCCTGTACATAGTATGATGACTCCACATACAGTCCTGTACATAGTATGATGGCTCCACATACAGCCCTGTACATAGTATGATGGCTCCACATACAGTCCTGTACATAGTATGATGGCTCCACATACAGTCCTGTACATAGTATGATGTCTCCACATACAGTCCTGTACATAGTATGATGGCTCCACATACAGTCCTGTACATAGTATGATGGCTCCACATACAGCCCTGTACATAGTATGATGGCTCCACATACAGTCCTGTACATAGTATGATGGCTCCACATACAGCCCTGTACATAGTATGATGACTTCACATACAGTCCTGTACATAGTATGATTGCTCCACATACAGCCCTGTACATAGTATGATGACTCCACATACAGCCCTGTACATAGTATGATGACTTCACATACAGTCCTGTACATAGTATGATGACTCCACATACAGCCCTGTACATAGTATGATGACTTCTCATACAGTCCTATACATAGTATGATTGCTCCACATACAGCCCTGTACATAGTATGATGGCTCCACATACAGTTCTGTACATAGTATGATGGCTCCACATACAGCCCTGTACATAGTATGATGACTCCACATACAGTCCTGTACATAGTATGATGACTCCACATACAGTCCTGTACATAGTATGATGGCTCCACATACAGTCCTGTACATAGTATGATGACTCCACATACAGCCCTGTACATAGTATGATGGCTCCACATACAGTCCTGTACATAGTATGATGGCTCCACATACAGCCCTGTACATAGTATGATGGCTCCACATACAGCCCTGTACATAGTATGATGACTCCACATACAGCCCTGTACATAGTATGATGGCTCCACATACAGTCCTGTACATAGTATGATGGCTCCACATACAGCCCTGTACATAGTATGATGGCTCCACATACAGCCCTGTACATAGTATGATGGCTCCACATACAGCCCTGTACATAGTATGATGGCTCCACATACAGCCCTGTACATAGTATGATGGCTCCACATACAGCCCTGTACATAGTATGATGGCTCCACATACAGTCCTGTACATAGTATGATGACTCCACATACAGTCCTGTACATAGTATGATGGCTCCACATACAGTCCTGTACATAGTATGATGACTCCACATACAGCCCTGTACATAGTATGATGACTCCACATACAGCCCTGTACATAGTATGATGGCTCCACATACAGCCCTGTACATAGTATGATGACTTCACATACAGTCCTGTACATAGTATGATTGCTCCACATACAGCCCTGTACATAGTATGATGGCTCCACATACAGTCCTGTACATAGTATGATGACTCCACATACAGCCCTGCACATAGTATGATGGCTCCACATACAGCCCTGTACATAGTATGATGGCTCCACATACAGCCCTGTACATAGTATGATGGCTCCACATACAGTCCTGTACATAGTATGATGACTCCACATACAGTCCTGTACATAGTATGATGGCTCCACATACAGTCCTGTACATAGTATGATGACTCCACATACAGCCCTGTACATAGTATGATGACTCCACATACAGCCCTGTACATAGTATGATGGCTCCACATACAGCCCTGTACATAGTATGATGACTTCACATACAGTCCTGTACATAGTATGATTGCTCCACATACAGCCCTGTACATAGTATGATGGCTCCACATACAGTCCTGTACATAGTATGATGGCTCCACATACAGCCCTGTACATAGTATGATGGCTCCACATACAGTTCTGCATGTAATAAGATGGCCCGCATACAGTTCTGTACATAGTATGATGGCCCCACATACAGTCCTGTACATAGTATGATGGCTCCACATACAGCCCTGTACATATTATGATGACTCCACATACAGTCCTGTACATAGTATGATGGCTCCACATACAGTCCTGCACATAGTATGATGACTCCACATACAGTCCTGCACATAGTATGATGGCTCCACATACAGTCCTGCACATAGTATGATGGCTCCACATACAGTTCTGCATGTAATAAGATGGCCCGCATACAGCCCTGTACATAGTATGATGGCTCCACATACAGCCCTGTACATAGTATGATGGCTCCACATACAGCCCTGTACATAGTATGATGGCTCCACATACAGCCCTGTACATAGTATGATGGCTCCACATACAGCCCTGTACATAGTATGATGGCTCCACATACAGTCCTGTACATAGTATGATGGCTCCACATACAGCCCTGTACATAGTATGATGAGTCCACATACAGCCCTGTACATAGTATGATGGCTGCACATACAATCCTGCACATAGTATGATGGCCCCACATACAGCCCTGTACATAGTATGATGGCCCCACATACAGCCCTGTACATAGTATGATGGCCCCACATACAGCCCTGTACATAGTATGATGGCTCCACATACAGCCCTGTACATAGTATGATGGCTCCACATACAGTCCTGTACATAGTATGATGGCTCCACATACAGTCCTGCACATAGTATGATGGCTCCACATACAGTTCTGCATGTAATAAGATGGCTCCACATACAGTCCTGTACATAGTATGATGGCTCCACATACAGCCCTGTACATAGTATGATGAGTCCACATACAGCCCTGTACATAGTATGATGGCTCCACATACAGCCCTGTACATAGTATGATGAGTCCACATACAGCCCTGTACATAGTATGATGGCTGCACATACAATCCTGCACATAGTATGATGGCCCCACATACAGCCCTGTACATAGTATGATGTTCCCACATACAGCCCTGTACATAGTATGATGACTCCACATACAGCCCTGTACATAGTATGATGACTCCACATACAGCCCTGTACATAGTATGATGGCTCCACATACAGCCCTGTACATAGTATGATGGGTCCACATACAGCCCTGTACATAGTATGATGGCTCCACATACAGTCCTGTACATAGTATGATGGCCCCACATACAGCCCTGTACATAGTATGATGTCCCCACATACAGCCCTGTACATAGTATGATGACTCCACATACAGCCCTGTACATAGTATGATGGCTCCACATACAGCCCTGTACATAGTATGATGGCTCCACATACAGCCCTGTACATAGTATGATGGGTCCACATACAGCCCTGTACATAGTATGATGGCTCCACATACAGTCCTGTACATAGTATGATGGCTCCACATACAGCCCTGTACATAGTATGATGGCTCCACATACAGCCCTGTACATAGTATGATGGGTCCACATACAGCCCTGCACATAGTATGATGGCTCCACATACAGTCCTGTACATAGTATGATGGGTCCACATACAGTCCTGTACATAGTATGACGGCTCCACATACAGTCCTGTACATAGTATGATGGCTCCACATACAGTCCTGTACATAGTATGACGGCTCCACATACAGTCCTGTACATAGTATGATGGCTCCACATACAGTCCTGTACATAGTATGACGGCTCCACATACAGTCCTGTACATAGTATGATGACTCCACATACAGCCCTGTACATAGTATGATGGCTCCACATACAGCCCTGTACATAGTATGATGGCTCCACATACAGCCCTGTACATAGTATGATGGCTCCACATACAGCCCTGTACATAGTATGACGGCCCCCATATAGAATCATAGAGTCAGAGTGGTAGAGTTGGAGGGGACCTCCTGGGTCATCTGGTCCAACCCCCTGCTCAAAGCAGGATTCACTAAACCCTCTCAGATAGATGTTTGTCCAGCCTCTGTTTTAAGACGTCCATTGAAGGGGAACTCACCACCTCTCGTGGCCGCCTGTTCCACTCATTGATCACCCTCACTGTCAAAAAGTTTTTTCTAATATCTAATCTGTGTCTCCTGCCATTCAGTTTCATCCCATTGCTTCCAGTCTTTCCTTGTGCAAATGAGAATAAAGATGATCCTTCTTCAATGTGACAGGCCTTGAGATATTTGTAGACAGCTATTAAGTCTCCTCTCAGTCTTCTTTTTTGCAAGCTAAACACTCCCAAATCCTGTAACCGTTCCTCATAGGACATGGTTTGCAGACCGGTCAGCATTCCGGTCGCTCTTCTTCACGTGATCTAGACTGTATGCTTCTGTTAATACATCCCAAAATTGTATTTGCCTTTTTTGCTGCTGCATCACAGTGTTGACTCATGTTCAGTCTATGATCTATTAGTATACCTAAGTCTTTTTCACATGTACTGTTGCTTAGCTCTATTCCTCCCATTCTGTATATGCTTTTTTCATTTTTATTGCCCAGATGTAGTACTTTGCATTTTTCCCTGTTAAAAACCATTCTGTTAGTTGCTGCCCACTGCTCCAGTTTATTTAGGTCTTTTTGAATCCTCTCTCTCTCTTCTCTAGTGTTAGCTATCCCTCCTAGCTTTGTGTCATCAGCAAATTTAATCAGTTTACCCTCAATTCCTTCACCTAAATCATTGATAAAGATGATATAATAGTCACCTTGGTATGATGGCCCCCACATACAATGGCCCCCTTGGTATGATGGCCCCCACATACAATGGCCCCCTTGGTATGATGGCCTCCACATATAATGGCCCCCTTGGTATGATGGCCCCCGCATATAATGGCCCCCTTGGTATGATGGCCCCCACATACAATGGCCCCCTTGGTATGATGGCCCCACAAAGTACTGTTTACCTTTTTTCCTGCAGTTCCGGCGAGGCCGCTGCTGCTTTGTGTGCGGGCGACCTGGGGCCACGGGTGGGAGAGCAGAGTGCATGCTCTCTGCTCACAGAATGCGCTGACACTTAGCAGTGTCAGTGCGTTCCCAGCTCCAGCCACCTGTGTGCGTCACAGCGTTCGCTGTGTGCGCGAGCGCCCTGCCCCCGGTGATGCCGAGCTACCTGGGCAGGCACCCAGAAAATTAAAGGGGCCGGCAGCCGTAAAAACGGGCTGGCGGCCCCCCAAGCAGTGCCACACCGCGGCCCACAGGGAAAGTGCCCAGTAGGGCAGATTAGCAATGCTGCTGTGGCCCCTCACTGGGCTGATTGTCCACACTGCAGGTGAGGTAGGCATAGTAAGAACACTGGCGGCCCAGGCTACATCCATTTGCTCGGGGGCCAGGGGGCAGCGGGGGGCTATATGGCCTGGGCCGTGACATCTCCAACATATAACTTCAGCAGGGACCTTGGGCATTACCTCCCCCAACCCTTTGGCCCTTGGACGCTCTACCCCTTTTTGGGCCTCCGCCCCCTGGTGAGTTCCCCACTATGGAGTGAGCTGCTTTACCAAGGAACCCTCGGCCCCCTGATACCTCTCGACCAGAACAACCAGTTCATCAGCGTTCCGGGGATCACCCTGGGCAACCCAAGTCTGTATTGGCCTGGGCAGGGAATGCACGAACCGCTCCATAACCACTCGCTCTACGCACTGCGCAGTAGTAGAGGACTCTGGCTGCAAGTCATTTTTGGACCGCGTGCGCAGTAGCATCTATCGGTTGACGAGAAATGCTACTGAGCAAACGCTGCTAGTGGTACCATTTCTCTGGAGAAAAAGAAATTTGCCTGCAGCAGTATGGCACCACGGGCCGCGCTTGCACAGTAGCATCTTGCAGGCGGCGGGGCCGATTTGCTACACGTAAATTTCTAGATTTCTACCACAATTACAAAGACAGTATTTAAAATAGGAGGCAGGTCACTGAAGGCACAGTGACCTGTCAGAAGGCAGAGATAGGAATACATTAGCAGAGCACCAGTTATAGCCCCTCCTCACAGGTTGCCCCAAAGCACGAGCATCTCATTATCTCAGGAATGAAAATAAAGATTAAAAAAGAACCACAGGACGGATTTCATCAACAAAGGTATCATTTTAATCAGTGTAATGGCGCCCACCTCGCAGTGTATGTGGTTCACTAAGCACAATCCTGCTGACAGGTGCGCTTTAAATTACCAAACCATAGTAATATATAAAGTGACAAGTGCCTCGGTATAGTTATGATTTAGGTAACAAAAAGAAATATACACCGTCATCTCATAGATCTACTTGTCATTATTATAGAGAAATGCCATAATAAGCACCAAAGAAAAGAGGGTCAAGGTGAATAATTGCACTTACATAGATAGAAGGTGGTACACATGAGGTTCTGATGAAGAAAGGGCGAAACGCGCGTTGGGGCGACGGGGACCTTATAAGTTTAAAACTAACTCCTTTTCCTCAACCTAAAAATAAAGAAGTGAATAACATAACAAAAGGGAGGTATATTTGTTATTTCTACACCCATAAAAGTCTGATTGTGCTGTTAGCTAATCGTCTGCAAAAGCTTTCAGCCATTTCAG
Organism: Phyllobates terribilis; assembly: GCF_046119375.1. NCBI lineage: Eukaryota > Metazoa > Chordata > Amphibia > Anura > Dendrobatidae > Phyllobates > Phyllobates terribilis. Next base: position 1,285,349 of record NW_027363005.1, on the reverse strand, counting down.
GGACATTTGACTAATGTTATATGGTTTACTGCTATCATCTTTTACATATAGATATTATGGTCACAGTGTTTGTTGTACTTTGCTGACATCTTTTGGCCATTGTTATAATAATGTTGAAGCTGTAATTCCCACAATGCCTCTCTCTATTTAACTCCTTCTATCTTGTTTCCTCACATCCTTTCTTGTGGTCAGAGCCATATTGGCAACACGTGCATTAGGACTTTAGAGAGGATTCTCGTGTCACCTCTACGCTCCACCTTCCACGTTCTACCTCATCTTCATCCCTTCATCTTCCCTCATCTCATCAAGGTGCTGTGAATTAAAGTTCTTAAAATTCTTCACTATCACTACATCGTCCTTCCCGGATTTACCACATGCAGTCGGTCAAGAATAAGGGTGGAGGTTAGCGAGTAACACTACCTGTCATTGCATGTACAGAGATCCGTGCTCACATCCCCCAGACACATCTCACCCACGTACATCGGTGGCAGAATACTGATTCATTGTAATATAAAATTAATTAACCCATAAATGATATAAAGACCAAAAAATGAAGTGCCAGACATGCAGTTTTTTTAGTTGCTGCAAGTCTAAAAAAAAAAAAATGCAATAAAAAGTTATAAAATCATATGTACTCCAAAATGGTAGCAATAAAACCTACAGCTACCTCCACAGAGAAGTATAATAGTAGTTGGCAACAAAAAACAAATGTTTTTACAAAATTCTGAATTTTAAAAATCAGTTTTGTATATATATAATACATAATCATACTGACCTGCCGTACAAAACTCAAACAGGCGGAATTGCGGTTTATTTTCAACATTTTACACTTGGTCTTATTTTTTCCCACTTTTTTGTACCTTGAACGGTAAAATAAACACTGTTGTGTAAGGTGACCGTCAGACACCTAGTGTCTGGGAGATAAACTTGGAGTAATGCCTTAGTGCATATAGGACTAAAAGGGATTAATCATCCATGACAGGTTGATTATGAGCAGCTAAATGGCTGCTCACCATGTCTCCTCCCCTGGGTGTGATTCACTGGGTAAATTGAGAGCTGTTTGTCTCACACATGCTGGGGGTATGGAGGTTGCAGATCGCCTGGATTGTGTTAATTTGCTAAAGGACTAAGAAGCCAGCTGGGCTAACCAGCACTATTGTATGGACTTATTACTTTATGTTTTACTTGCTGCTGGACAAAGGTGGTATTTAAGTTTTCTGTGATGTGGTTTATGAGGACTGAAATAAACCAGCCGGACTTTAAATAGTAAAGGTTCCTGTTATTCCTCGGATCGCCTCCAAGTGAGTAGCATTGTTACATTTGGTTTAGAATGCGGGCAGCGTTCCTAGGGAACATGTGTGATTACTACAGAAGTACTGCATGTCGTGGGTGACGGTGGCTATAGGCCACGGAGCAGCATCAGGCAGCATGGAGGACCTGATTAAACACCTGGTGCAAGCCCATCAGCTGCAACCGCAACAGCTACAGCCGCGACAGCTGGCACAACAGACAAGTAAACTGCTTCAGCAAAAGCTGCAGATTGAATTACAGAGGAGGTTCAAGGCATGGTAGCAGCTCTGACTCCCAAAGTCAGCTGATGATTTTTCTATCCGGAAGGCGGTGAGGAGAGCCCTGCAGGAAATTTTTCTGTGATGCGGTTTATGAGGACTTAAATAAACCAGCCAGACTTTAAATACAAACGGTTCCTGTTTTACCTCCCATCGCTCCCAAGTGAGTATCATTGTTACAGATTTCATCAGCATTCACCTTAAAACTGCACCATGGCAGTCACTCTGTTGCAGATTATCCCAAAGTCATGTGTCATAATGCGTTCCCATTAGTCCAGAGAAGTGGTGGTCTAAGAGAAGCCAGGACCCTGGGCAGTTTAGAAGGTGTGCCCCCCCCCTCTCGATACTCGATGTATCACATCACATGTCAAAGCGCATCGCACAACAGAATACATAACCTAGCGCTATTCATAATAGAGCAGGGGGGAGATTAATTTTCCCAAGGGGCCATATGAGAGACTGTTGTGGAGGATGCACCAAAAGGCTGAAACTAATTCTGCTCAATATTAATATTAACATATTATTTATAATTGTTTTTCTATATTAATTGTATGACTTAATATTGAGCAGAATTAAGTATGCTGACATCCCCTGTATACAGTATGAGCCCCCACATAGCCCCCTCAATCAACAACCAAAGCAGTCAACCCATGGGGCCCTTAAACATGTAAACCATAACAAATAAAAACATTAAAAAATTCTCTGTTTAGTTAGTTTAAAAACCCATATACCTCATAGTAATGTTTCTATGGATATGGACTATCATATATATATATATATATATATATATATATATATATATATATATATATATATATATATATATATATATATATATATATATATTGTACGTGGGGGCTCATACTGTATATAGGGGATATCAGCATACTTAATTCTGCTCAATATGAAGTCATACAATTAATATAAAAAAATGATAATTAATATGTTAATATTAATATTGAGCAGAATTAGTTTCAGCCTTTTGATGTGGCCTCCACAACAGTCTCTCGTGAGGCCCGTTGGTAATGTATATGTGTGTGTATGTGTGTGTGTGTATATATATATATATATATATATATATATATATATATATATACATATATATATATATATATATATATATATATATATATATACACAATGGGGAAAAAAGTATTTAGTCAGCCGTCAATTGTGCAAGTTCTCCCACTTAAAAGGATGAGCGAGGCCTGTAATTGACATCATAGGTCGACCTCAACTATGAGAGACAAAATGAGAAAACAAATCCTGAAAATCACATTGTCCGATTTGGAAAGAATTTTTTTTTTCAAATTTTGGTGGAAAATAAGTATTTGGTCAATTACAAACAAGCGAGATTTCTGGCTCTCCCAGACCTGTAACTTCTTCTTTAAGAGGCTCCTCTGTCCTCCACTCATTTACCTGTAGTACTGCCTCCTCTGTCCTCCGCTCATTACCTGTAGTACTGGCTCCTCTGTCCTCCACTCATTTACCTGTAGTACTGGCTCCTCTGTCCTCCACTCATTACCTGTAGTACTGGCACCTGTTTGAACTTGTTATCAGTATAAAAGACACCTTTCCGCATCCTCATACAGTCACACTCCAAACTCCACCATGGTGAAGACCAAAGAGCTGTCGAAGGACACCAGAAACAAAATTGTAGCCCTGCACCAGGCTGGGAAGACTGAATCTGCAATAGGCGAGCAGCTTGGTGTGAAGAAATCAACTGTGGGAGCAATAATTAGAAAATGTGACATACAAGACCACTGATAATCTCCATCGATCTGGGGCTCCACACAAGATCTCACCCCGTGGGGTCAAAATGATCTCAAGAACGGTGAGCAAAAATTCTAGATCCACACGGGGGACCTAGTGAATGACCTGCAGAGAGCTGGGACCAATGTTACACAGGCTACCATCAGTAACACACTACTCCGCCAGGGATCCTGCAGAGCCAGACGTGTCCCCCTGCTTAAGCCATTACATGTCTGGGTCCCATACCTACTGTGAAGCATGGGGGTGGCAACATCATGCTTTGGGGCTGTTTCTCTGCCAAGGGACCAGGACGACTGATCCGTGTACATGAAAGAATGAATGGGGCCATGTATCGTGAGATTTTGAGTGCAAACCTCCTTCCATCAGCAAAGGCATTGAAGATGAAATGTGGCTGGGTCTTTCAGCATGACCATGATCCCAAGCACACCGCCAGGGCAATGAAGGAGTGGCTTTGTAAGAAGCATTTCAAGGTCCTGGAGTGGCCTAGCCAGTCTCCACATCTAAACCCTATAGAAAACCTTTGGAGGGAGCTGAAAGTCCGTGTTTCCCAGCGACAGCCCCAAAACATCACCGCTCTAGAGGAGATCTGCATGGAGGAATGGGCCAACATACCAGCAACAGTGTGTGCCAACCTTGTGAAGACTTACAGAAAAAGTTTCACCTCTGTCATTGCCAACAAAGGATATATAACAAAGTATTGAGAAGAACTTTTGTAATTGACCAAATACTTATTTTCCACCAAAATTTAAAAAAAAAAGTTCTTTCCAAATCGGACAATGTGATTTTCAGGATTTGTTTTCTCATTTTGTCTCTCATAGCTGAGGTCGACCTATGATGTCAATTACAGGCCTCGCTCATCTTTTTAAGTGGGAGAACTTGCACAATTGGTGGCTGACTAAATACTTTTTTCCCCATTGTACATATATACAGTACAGACGAAAAGTTTGGACACATCTTCTCATTTAAAGATTTTTCTGTATTTTCATGACTATGAAAATTGTACATTCACACTGAAGGCATCAAAACTATGAATTAACACATGTGGAATTATATACTTAACAAAAAAGTGTGAAACAACTGAAAATATGTCTTATATTCTAGGTTCTTCAAAGTAGCCACCTTTTGCTTTGATGACTGCTTTGCACACTCTTGGCATTCTCTTGATGAGCTTCAAGAGGTAGTCACCGGAAATGGTCTTCCAACAATCTTGAAGGAGTTCCCAGAGATGCTTAGCACTTGTTGGCCCTTTTGCCTTCACTCTGCGGTCCAGCTCACCACAAACCATCTCGATTGGGTTCAGGTCTGGTGACTGTGGAGGCCAGGTCATCTGGCGTAGCCCCCATCACTCTCTTTCTTGGTCAAATAGCCCTTACACAGCCTGGAGGTGTGTTTGGGGTCATTGTCCTGTTGAAAAATAAATGATGGTCCAACTAAACGCAAACCGGATGGAATAGCATGCCGCTGCAAGATGCTGTGGTAGCCATGCTGGTTCAGTATGCCTTCAATTTTGAATAAATCCCCAACAGTGTCACCAGCAAAGCACCCCCACACCATCACACCTCCTCCTCCATGCTTCACGGTGGGAACCAGGCATGTAGAGTCCATCCGTTCACCTTTTCTGCGTCGCACAAAGACACGGTGGTTGGAACCAAAGATCTCAAATTTGGACTCATCAGACCAAAGCACAGATTTCCACTGGTCTAATGTCCATTCCTTGTGTTCTTTAGCCCAAACAAGTCTCTTCTGCTTGTTGCCTGTCCTTAGCAGAAGAGAAGGTGTGTCCAAACTTTTGGTCTGTACTGTATATATATATATATATATATATATATATATATGTATGTACAGACAATATAAACAATACAATGTATGACATTTCAACAGTTACAGGAGGAGTGAGGGTCCTGCTCGCAAGCTTACAATCTATATGGAAATAGGGGGACACAATAGGAAGAACATGGTCATCAGTCAGAATTTGTCTAAGGGCATTTACCGTGTGGTATTTGGGGGCATGGAGGATGTGGAGACAGGTGAATAGGCAGGAGCAGATTAAGATTAACATTTAGGAGGGGACAGGGGAGAGTTAGGTTGGTGAGTTGAGGTGATAGGCTTGTCTAAACAGATGTGTTTTTACATACATATACATATATACCCTATATGGCCTAAACAGTTATGTACTTAGCTTAATGGCATCTTCTTCCGACGCGTTTTCCCCTCTTTTGGTCATTCAGTGGTTCATCAGGGAATTCCTTCAATCAGGACAAGAAAAGGAGACCACCATAAGCCGTACTGCAATAAGGATAACAGCTCAGAAGCCCAGGGCAATATGCCCCCACATGGCCCCTACATACAATATGAGCCCACACACAGTTCCCCTATATACAGTTTGAGCCTCTACATACAGTATGAGCCCCCGCACAGCCCCCTAGATACAGTATGAACCCTCACATAACCCCAAATATACAGTATGAGCCCCCTCATAGCCTCCAATATACAGTATGAGCCCCCACATAGCCTTCAATATACAGTATGAGCTTCCACATAGCCTCCTATATACAGTATGAGCCCTCACATAGCCTTCAATATATAGTATGAGCCTGCACATAGCTCCCTATCTATAGTATGAGCCCCACATAGCCTCCATATATACAGTATGAGCCCTGACATAGCCTCCTGTATACAGTATAAGCCCCCACAAAGCCTCCTATATACAGAATAAGCACCCACATAGGCTCCTATATACAGTACGAGCCCTCACATAGCCCATATATATAGGCACACATCCCATACACATATTAATAAAAAAAAACAGATGCTAACCTTGCATGGCGCGTGCAGGCTGATGATGTCATTGCGTCGGCACGTCACAGCACAGGCGACAGGGGCTCTCCCGGAGCTGCGCTGCTATTCTGTATTGTCGGCAGCGGAGCTCCAGGAAAGCTCCCTGCCGGGATATGTGCACCACCATATTGAGGGCAATCTGGCCATGGGCTCCCCCGTAGCATCAGACCCCTGGCGGTAGCCCAGATTGCCCTCATAATCCGCCTATGGTCCAGGGCATGCATGGGTTAAATTGCATCAGATTTTGAGGTAAATAAGGATCCACATTAATTTCTTCCCTGGCTGGGATCCAAAAGAAAAAAAAATAATAGAAAATAAATATAAATTCTACATTTAATGAGACACGTGATTTCTATGCAATTTTTATACAATGCAATTAAGAGGATTCAGTTGCTATTGCCTTGCAGGTGTCACCTCCCCCGCACATTAAATTCACCAGCGGCTTTCACATTACTGGAATCGTTACTGAGAACGACTCCAGGGCGCCATGGGAGGTCTGTGTCTTCTCTGCGTCATCTTACTCTTCTGTCTCGGTAAGAAAAAGGATTCCCTATTATTTTAGGATGATCTTGAAACCAAATATGGCTGCCTATTAAAGGGGCTATCTCATAATCAACACATATATCACTTATGCACAGGTTAGGTGATGAATGTACGATCAATGAGGGTCTGATCGCTGGGACCGTCTCCGATCATGAGAACGAGGATCCCAAAGAGCATCGTGTGAATGACGCCTTAGTGAGCATGTGCGACCACAGCTCTATTTACTATAGGATTGGTGGTCGCAGATGCTCACAATCTCAAAAAAAGAGATAAAACCTTGTATTTTGTGTGTATTATTGCCCTGCTAAAAATCACATCTAATGTCATTTGAATGATCACATTTAACAATTTTGTATAACATTGGGTTTTCTAAAGTAAGAGTGGTAGTAGCGTAAAAAAAAGATAATTTAAGAAAGGATGACATACTTTTTGGCAGTGAGATATGGGATTAGTTTTCTTAAGATGCTTGTTGGCAATGGTGATGCCAGTCTTGTCTTGCTCGAGGCAGAAAGTTATTTTCTCACCGTTCTTCTCTGAAAGTTGTAGGAATATAGAGAGGTACACTTGCACCACATGATATGAGCGCTTTCATGATTATAATAATACCATGTCACCCTCTTAGTAATGACCATGTCAACTTTATAGTGTTAGCCTCATAGTAATGCCATAAAATCAGCCTCATAGTAATACCATGTAATCAGCCTCATAGTGATAAAATATAATCAGCATCTTGGTAATACCATATAATCAGCCTCATAGTAATACCATATAATCAGCCTCATAGTAATGCCATAAAATCAGCCTCATAGTAATACCATAGAATCAGCCTCATAGTAATACCATGTAATCAGCCTCATAGTAATACCATATAATCAGCCTCATAGTAATACCATAGAATTAGCCTCATAGTGATAAAATATAATCAGCATCTTGGTAATACCATATACTCAGCCTCATTGTAATAACATAAAATCAGCCTCATAGTAATGCCATATAATCAGCCTCATTGTAATACCATATACTCAGCCTCATTGTAATAACATAAAATCAGCCTCATAGTAATACCATATAATCAGCCTCATAGTAATACCATAAAATCAGCCTCATAGTAATACCATATAATCAGCCTCATAGTAATACCATAGAATCAGCCTCATAGTAATACCATATACTCAGCCTCATAGTAATACCATATACTCAGCCTCATTGTAATAACATAAAATCAGCCTCATAGTAATACCATAAAATCAGTCTCATAGTAATACCATTTAATCAGCCTCATAGTAATACCATTTAATCAGCCTCATAGTAGTAGCATAGAATCAGCCTCATAGTAATACTATAGAATCAGCCTCATAGTAATACCATTTAATCAGCCTCATAGTAATACCATTTAATCAGCCTCATAGTAATACCATTTAATCAGCCTCATAGTGATACCATATAATCAGCCTCATAGTAATACCATAGAATCAGCCTCATAGTAATACCATAGAATCTGCCTCATAGTAATACCATAGAATCAGCCTCATAGTAATGCCATAGAATCAGCTTCATAGTAATACCATTTAATCAGCCTCATAGTAATACCATAGAATCAGCCTCATAGTAATACCATAGAATCAGCCTCATAGTAATACCATTTAATCAGCCTCATAGTAATACCATTTAATCAGCCTCATAGTAATACCATTTAATCAGCCTCATAGTAATACCATTTAATCAGCCTCATAGTAATACCATCGAATCAGCCTCATAGTAATACCATCGAATCAGCCTCATAGTAATACCATCGAATCAGCCTCATTGTAATACCATTTAATCAGCCTCATTGTAATACCATTTAATCAGCCTCATAGTAATACCATCGAATCAGCCTCATAGTAATACCATAGAATCAGCCTCATAGTAATGCCATATAATCAGCCTCATAGTAATACCATAGAATCAGCCTCATAGTAATACCATCAAATCAGCCTCATAGTAATACCATAGAATCAGCCTCATAGTAATATCATAGAATCAGCCTCATAGTAATACCATAGAATCAGCCTCATAGTATTACCATAGAATCAGCCTCATAGTAATACCATAGAATCAGCCTCATAGTAATACCATAGAATCAGCCTCATAGTAATACCGTGGAATCAGCCTCATAGTAATCTAATATATATAATTGCCTTATCCCGTCTGTCTGTCTTTCTGTCTGTCTGTCTGTCTTTCTGTCCTGGAAATCCCACGTCGCTGATTGGTCAGGCCGCGGTCAATCAGCGACGCGGGATTTCAGAACAAGATGGCGGCCTTTTAGCGGCTCACACTCACACGCTCACCCTCACACACTCACCCTTAGACACTCACGCTCTCACGCTCTGACACTCACACTCTGACGCTCTGATGCTCACGCTCTGACGCTCACGCTCGGCTGCTCACGCTCGGCTGCTCACGCTCGGACTCTCACGCTCGGACTCTCACGCTCGGACTCTCACGCTCGGACTCTCACGCTCACTCTCTGACGCTCACGCTCGGACACTCTGACGCTCACGCTCGGACGCTCACGCTGGACGCTGGAATCTGAATTTCTTATTGATACAAATGCTATAATTTTTATTATGTATAACAGATATAAATAATTTATCTCACATAAAAAGACTCTAATTGATCAGAAGAGTAAAGCACCCATAGCGCTTTCCTCCTTGCCTGCATCTGGTACTGATGCTGAGCCTGTATTGTTGCCTACTTAAGGGTTGCAAGGCAACTTCCTTATAAGGTAAGATGCCCCTTTAAGATTAGAACACAAGTTTCCATTATGACATCACAATTAACCATCACTACTTCTACAAGTCTTTACACTCCTGTTGTCACTTTGACATTCCGGTGTCATTGCTGTTGGTGTGATAAGCCATATAGCTAGTCATATACTGACCGCACTTGGATTACTTGAAATGTCTGGAATTCCTCCAGACAGACTTCAGGTGTTAGCACTACTCCAGGGGATTCTTACCACCTATGACCCTGACTTTGTGCTACCACTACCCGATGGCGTCCTCAGCTTCACTTACCGGCTGGTTATGGAGCTTGTGAGAGATTGCCTGACCAAATACCACCAAGGTTGTATAAGCTCAGAATATCTTGAGCATTTACAGCAGAACATCTGGACATTAGTACAGCAGGTAAGTAGCAGACAATCTGCACAAATTATATATAATAATAATGGAAAATAATAATGGAACACAAGTTTAAGTTTAACCTGTGCCAAATACCCAGATAAGAATAGCCTGGAGTCAAAACAGGGCAATCAGGCTACATGACAAAGGAGAGGGTGGGATCTAAAGGGTTAGTTGAATTAGGGGTGGGAAGGTCCTGGATGCGGGGGGAGGAGGGAATAGGATTGGTTAACCCTTTATGGACCACAAAATTTTTCATTTTTCCGCTCTCATTTTTTCCTCACTCTCTTTCAAGAGCCATAACTTTGTTATTTCTCCATTGGCATAGACATGTGAGGGCTTGCTTTTTTGGGATGAGTTGCAGCTTTCAATGTCTCCATCCTATTTACCATACATTGTATTGAAACAAGGGGAAAAAAATTCCAATTGAGATGAAATGGTTCTTTGTGTCACTATATTCAGAGACCCATAACATTGTAATTTTTCTGTTGATAGGACTAAGTAAAGCCTTTTTTTGCGAAGTGAACTCAGTTTTTTATTGATACCAAACACCTATCAGATCAGACTTTAACAAACGTGGCAATACCATATATGTTCATGAATTTTATTGATTATTTTCATTTCTTATTAATTTTCATCTTTATAGGCTGAAGAAAAATCCCAAAGTGGAGAATTGGCCTTTTTTAAACAACTGGCCCAGAATGTCCTGTATGTACTGGAGTATCCGGCCTACTCACTGGAGCGCCTGGTAAGGATCCATCATCTTCTACATCTCATGTCCTTGTTGTCTGATCTTCTCCAGATTACCAGTCATATAGCAGAAGGTCAGATTTATGATGATAGAGGCCTTCCCCTCTCCGCTCCAGGCAGACATAGGATATTCTATGGCGGCCTGTCTCTGCGGTTCCATCCTCGGTGGTGATAGTCTGCACTCAGCGGTGCGGAGCTTGTATTTCTACCTCTGTCTCACTCCATCATCACAATCTTCCTCCTTGTAAATGCTGCAGTTCTGATAGAAGTTATTAGAGAACAGTTGTAGATACAAGTCCCTTAAATATTAATGTAAATTTGCTTGATAGAGCGGCCGTGAATTGTCCGTCCAATACTGAACTTGTCAAGTAAATCCAGGTTTAATCCTTCCCGCTTTATATATATGGTAATCTAGTGTTTGAGAAATGTTATATTAATTGTATATCTTATATCCATCAGGAAACATCAAAAGGCGACTCCGCAGAGGGGCAAATCCTAAATGTTGCTGACCCTGATAACAGTCAGCCAGGGCCAAAATCCGATCTGATAGAAGGTAAAACGATCATCTAATATTTTACATTCAAATATTACATTATTGAGAACGGCAAAGAATATGTTGATTTATTCTTCATCCTCTGTATAAATAAATAAGCAAATAAATAGGAGAAACCTGCATGGTCTGGGAGGGTGTGGAGTGAGCCCCTGATGCGCGTTTCATCTAGGCTTCTTCCACACCCCCTGGAAGAAGCCTACGCAATACTTCTTCAATACCCCTTGGAAGAAGCCTATGCGAAACACATGTCGGGGTCTTGCTCCCCACCCTCCCAGACTGTACAGGTTTCTCTTTTTTATTTGTCTTATTTATTTTGAGGACTACAGATTGTTCCTATATCTTCTACATTCTAAACAGACACAAACTTGTATGAATACGATTATGAATAGGTTTTGAAGTGATTTTGATCAGTTGTTCTTGGTTGGAAAGAGAGAGCGTTCTCGGTGTCTGACATTCTCTTATTATTTTTTTATCATGAATTGTTCTGATTAATCAATAAAATTTGTTATGTTTTTTGATATTTGACTTTTTTGCTTCCTTTTCTTTTGGTTATTAAGTGCTGATATTTAATAAATGACGTTTCTTCATTATTTTAGGAATAACTGTGCCGGCAAATACTGATGGTGGAATATGTGAGACACCAGAGATCATCCAGGAATCTGCCAGTGTAAGTATCAGAGGGACGTCTGTATATCATCAGATGACGGGTGTGAATTATACATCCCATGTTATATCCCATATGACAATGGGATATCACTGTTCGTCATGTAGATCAGACATATTATGTGTGATAATGGCGTTATTCTTCCTGCCCCCTCTGTGTGATGTCCCTTATCCTTCCCTGCAGTATTGATTTATGTGTATGGGGGATTTCCCTTTATAATATAATGGGGTCTGTGGAGGGTCTGGCTGGTATCACGTTCTCTACAGTGTAATCAGTGGGGACATAATATAGAAGAGAGACGTTCCTGCATCTTGAGCTTTTATTCTCCTGCATTTTCTGTCTTAATGTCATTTCTTATTCCTTTTTAGGCCTTGATCGGATCATTGAACCAAGTGAGAAATCCTTGTAAGAGCGACTATAAACCGATCAAACTGATCAGCAGTGGAGCCTTTGGGTGAGCTTTACTTTGGTATAATATTTATTTCCCAGGGCTCCTTATGATGATGCCTCGGTGTCCTGCCCATGTAATATTCCCATAGAGAAATCAGGAGTCCACATCACTGTCCACATCTATCTGTCAGGTCAGTTAGGATGTGACGTGGATGTGGACCCTCCATTGATAATCATTTATGGAGTATTATTTTATGCATTTCTAGACATGGATTTATAGTGATGGCCTCACATCTAGTATTAACCATTAGTACAGGAGATCGTTTGATGAGGTCTATAGATGGACTGTTAATAAGAATTTGTAATAAATCACGGATTTTCTTCGTCTCCAGGGCCGTCCACTTAGTGCGCCATAAAGACACAAACCAGATTTGTGCTATGAAGACAATGGACAAGGAGAACCTGAAAAAGCCAAAGAGACTTGAATTGGCCTTTCTGGAGAGGGACATCTCAGCATTCGCCGATTGTCCCTTTGTGGCCTCCATGTTCTGCTCTTTTCCAACTAAACTTCATCTGTGTATGGTCATGGAGTATGTACCAGGTAGGACACATCCATTGTATCTATATCCAGCCCACGTCTGTTTAATCCTAGCACCTATATATGACCATAATGTGCCCACATGGATGGCTACATGTATTATACAGTATACGCTCTACATTACACAGTATATCTCTATATAGGCCATCTTGTCCCAATATTTCCACTTATTTCATATTCACCCTCATCATGTGTAATTTACATTGTAACAAACCCTCACCTCTCATATTTGCTTTCTTCTATAGGAGGAGACTGTGCCAGTCTTATAAAGCGCAGGGGTCCTTTACCAGTCCCCCTGGCCCGTATGTACATTGCGGAAACGGTTCTTGCTGTAGAATACCTGCACAGTTATGGTGTGGTGCACAGAGACCTGAAGCCTGGCAAGTAAGTGACCCCAGTAGTATAATAAAGGGGAAAAAAATATATAATTTTTATACAGTCTATGGGTAATTACTTGGGTCTGACACCATTTCTTTCTTTCACAGCCTCCTGATATCATCAACAGGACATATTAAGGTCACCGATTTTGGGGTTTCAAAACTCGGCCTCATGAGACCAAGCTCAGATATCTACAAGGCTTCAACTGAGGACATCACCAGCGAGTTCCTTGATGAAGAGGTAGGCTTTACTTACAAGATCTTGCACTTTACAGATTTCATCTCTTTCTCCTTCTCTGACAATTTCTCTATAAAACGTTTGCACTGATCTTATTTGACGCAATTATACTTATTGATCATCATCTCATTCTTCTGTTGGTTTCCAGACTTTTGGCACCCCTAGTTACATGGCCCCAGAAATTATCCAAAGGAAAGGCTATGGAAGGCCCGTTGATTGGTGGTCAGTAGGGATCACCCTACATAAATTTCTTTTTGGACGTACACCATTTAAAGGGGCTTTAAAAAGAGATATTTTACGCAGTGTCCTTGAGGGTAAGTAAAATAATCTGAATGCTTGTGATGTCACTGTTATTTGGTTTCATTGGTTTTCTGGTTTAATTTCTAGCCTTATTAAGGACATTTTTTATGAAAATAAATGAAAATGTTTCATTTCCTGTAATATTTGCTTTTTATATAACAGATAAATTAATTTGGACATATCATAAATACTCTACTCCACCCGATGCTCAGGACATCATCACTCAGCTGCTCAGAAAAGATCCAGCAGATAGACTTGGGACAGGTAATATTATAATAGTATTATGACTTATTACACCTCTGTGACCAGACAAATGGTTGCGTCCATGAGGTTCAGTATTCTACCTACTTATCCATTCCCCATTTTTCATGCTATGACTTTCAGTACATTTCCTTCATGTCTGCTGTTACATCTTCAGTTCAGGTTAACATAAACTGTACCGATATGGAGCAGTTTCTCTAAAAATGACTATCACTTTCTTTCTTGTCTTCCTTTTCCAGGAGGAGCAAATGAGATCAAAATGCATCCATTTCTGCATCACTTAGACTTTGACAATCTTCTAAGTCAGAAGCCCCTGTTCGTTCCTGAGCTAAAGTCAGATGAGGACACCCGCTACTTTATCAGTAAGTAAAATGAGACGTCATCTGCAGAAAACTGCTGTGTGTCTTGTCTTTCATTTTATGTGAAAATAATTCTCATCATTATTAGTGATAGCAGGGTGACTGTCTGACCGGGTCTTATACTAATTATCTCTGATAACACTTGTACTTTGTAGCTCGTTGTAGCAGACACATGAATTCAGATGAGGCAGACACAAGAGAGGACAATGACTGGCCAGAAATAAAAAACTTTGTATCATATTATCAAAGGTTTTCTAAAGTAAGTATGTGGCTACTAATATGTCTAAAACCTATAATTACAAAAATGCTTAAAAATAAATCAATTTATTTTTCTCCGTGTGTTTTAGCTAAATATCACCAATACCGGGATGATGACCAATGTAGAGCCTATGTCACCTCCACAGTGTTCCCAAGAGAACAGTGAAAAACACTCAGACATGTGAGTAGATTATTATTATTATGAGATTTAGTTCTGATATATGTTCAGAACCAAATACAAGACACGAGTAACACAAATCTAAATCCAGCATCCACCACCCCTCTGTGCATCTGGCTTGTGATAACACTGCAATAACAGTTGATGATTGTGACCAGCCATTCATTTCCTGCTCATTTCAGGCCAATATTACTAGTTGAGGGCCTGGGCAGGGTATCCCCTCTAGGTTGTCCTAATTGGCCTCACAAACAGGTGTTCTTCATTTTTTCTATTGTTTTTCCTTTTAATTTACTGGTCTTTCTTCTACCAAACAGGCAGAAAGAGTCTTCCTCTTCCAAAACTAATGGAGACAATCAGAGTTTCACTGCTAAAAACAACGAGTCATCCTCGTCCTCATTGTCAGGTATGTACAGGTTTATAGGCCATCCAATTATAGCCTATAATCCAAAATTATAATGTGAATCAGCACATGAAGGCTCCAAAAATTACTTACTTTATTCCCGTTGCTCCCCTGAGTATTCCGTTTTTTGAGTTACGGGTCTTATTTAGTGCTAATTTTTATCGTCTTTTCCAAGAGGGCAGTGCTCACAGGATCCTCTGGGGCGTGTCTTTAGGTTGCTCTGCAATATAAAATTGTGAGCCATGCCCCCTTGGAAAAGACCATAAAAATTAGCACTAAATATAAATGCCCATATCTCTACAACCATAGGGTGGATTTTAGCAAAACAAATATCAGAATACTCGGGGAAGAAGCAGACATAAGATAATAGTGAATCTCAGACACTTTTGATGTAGTGACGGGTCCTCTTTAAAGTTGCATTGAATTATTATCTAACTGATTATATAATAACACAGTGGCTTGCTGCAAGTAATGTCATGATAATAAGGGGACATAGTTCCTTGGAGACACCACATGGCGGCACACAGAAATGCTACAGGTGCATATTAATCAGTTGCATAACTCTATATAGATACAAAGAAAATATTTTAGAAGTTTATAATTAATATTTGTTTCTGACTTTTTGATTAGAATCTCCAGTTCAGAAGAAAAGAAAATATTTTCTAAAACTGAGAAGACAAGAAAAAACAGAGAAAGTAGAAGAGGGGGAAAGTAGGCGAGGTAAGTGTGACAATAATCTCCATGTTGTATGATGTCAGTGAGAAGAAGTCATGTGGAGCAGATGTTATCTATCAGTGGTGGGATTGTCACATGTATGATGACTGGCAAAGATCCCTGCCCTCTGTGTGATGAGATTCCTCTAACGTTCTCCCACAGTGACACCACAGTAGTACCCTCTAATATGGAGTCCCATTACTTACATTAGTTTTACATCTTTTCTCATAGGTTCCATCTTCCGCCGGATGATATCATCCTGCCGGCGTGGATTATCCAGGGCTGCTCGCGCTGTCAGAGGAAGCTGCATTTTTGCCTGCTGTCACCAGGGCACCTTAGACATCTCGAGGACAGAAAACCCCCACATCTAGCTCCCTGAAGAAACTACAGCATGTCCACCATCAATGCTGTACCTGTATGGAAGGATTTGAACCATCTACCCGTGGCCTCCTGACCAGCAAGAAACACCTGCTAAAGTTGAAGGCTTCTCCAAGAACACGTCTTCATCCTTCCATGCAAGATTTAATTAAACTAAATAAATACAAATTTTAAATTGATTAATGTCTTTCAGAATTTAATTGATTATTACTGATATTTTTGGTATATCAATACTATACATCATGTACCATATATCTGAAGGGTAGGATTCCAAAGTGGAGAACAGCAGTTCTATGTCTCCGATTAATCCTCTAAACCTCAGCTAAAAGTGGAGGAGAGGACCAAAGATTCTGTTATTCCTAAGAGTACATACACACATAGCCTTGTAGATGCCAGTAAACCATTGTGAATTGCTGGCAGCTGAGCTTTAGGAAAGCTACCTGTCCAGAGATGTGCACCGCCGACAGTGGTGAAAAAATGCATTATAATGAGGACAATATGGCCAAAGTACCCAGGAGCCTTTGGCCCTGGGCGGTAGCCCAGATTGCCTCATTGTAGTCTGCTAATGATTTCACAAGGAATGAAGCCCAGAGTGAAGAAGAAAGCCCATGAGAGTGATACCCACTTCAGAACAGAGAGAACTTTCCAATGACTACAACGGTTTCTGTATTGGCCACAAGTAAATCGAGTGGTGAAAGAAGATTACCGGAAATCCCATCAGGGTGAGATGACTAAACCCCCTAAACACAGAACATCTATATAGGTGAAGAGGATTTCTTTCCTATTGGAAGTGCTGATGGTGGACTATCTTATGATCAGCCGCTCCGATAATGGTTGTTTGTACTGTCTGGTGATGATGGATCATTTTAAAAAGTTTGCAGTCATGACTCCCACTGGGAATCAAACAGCCGAGTCAGTGGCCTGTGCCATCTGTCATGACTTCATGTGGGTATACGGGTGTCCAGAAAGAATTCACTCTGAGCTAGGAGCCTGTTTTCATGGAAAAGTCATGGATGAATTGCACCAACTGTACAACATTGAGAATTCCAGGACTACACCCTAGCACCCACAGGGAAATGGGGACTGTGAACGTTTCAACATAACTTTATCTACATTCTGAGAATTGTGGAGGACAACAGGAAGATGACAGGATGTCACACACTGTCTAGCGCTGTGTATCTGCGGTCTATTCTAGATGCTGCTGTAACTTAAACTGTGAAATTCCCTCTTGTACTGCATGGGTTAATGCCAATTCTATTGACATGTCCTGGTGGATGTGAGTTTCTGTGTGAGTCTACTCCCCTTAGCCTTTAAGCAGCCTCTCCTTCCACCAGGTGGTGCAGCTGATAGAGTTTCACTCTATACGTGGAAGCCGTGCTGTGCAGTCCTGTTTTTTTGTGCCGCTGAAGTCCTTTCCTTTGAGATTGCTGTACCTTTGTTCTGAGGAGGGAGATTAGGGGAATTAGTGCAGGGCTTGTGAAGGAGTTAGGGCTTAGGGTGGAGACCCAAACCTTCTCACCATCAGAGATACCTTCGGGGTCAGGGCTATTCAGGGTTCCCAGGGACAGATTAGTTTTCCCTGCTCACCCAGCCCGTATCTGCTATTTCCTCACCAGCATTCCCCTACACCGTGACACAGGAAGATGCAATGGCCTGAATTTGTACCAGAACTGGTCTGGGTGTACAGTAACCAGGTTCATGCCATGACAGGGTACACGCATTACACGTTGCTGTTTGGACGTAACAGCCGTAAGGTTACTGAGCTAGAGCTTGATCCAGAGGAAGATAGTACGAAGACAAACACCACAACTTTGGTGTGGAAACACCATCATCGGTTAGAGACACTGAGACTTAAGATTGTACAGAAGCCCCAGGGGAAAAGGCATCCTGTAGTAACTCCTGTGCAGGAGGCACCATTACAGCTGGGGAATCGAGTTTTGGTTCAAGTGAAGCACCCTTGGGGAAAATTGGACTACACGTGGGAGGCTGTTCCTCATCGAGTGACAAGGAGAGTACACCCCGAAAGGAGAAGGCGTCGCACCAGAGAGAGTGCGGCACCCTTACATGCTACCGCCACATGTGTCTGATGAAGAGAGAATGACCGGGGCTAGCTTAGAGGGTAGGCTAGAGGTCAAAATCACAGGAAGAGTGTCTCAGGGCCTAAGTGTTCCAGAAGAGACAGGTCAGGAGGGACTTCACAGATCTGAATGTACCAATGCTGGTGTTTCACCCAGGAGGTATGCAGAAGATGATTTCATATGGCAGTATGTAATACAGCAGACACAGGAGTGTGTTTGGATATTGGCGACTCTGAGACCACCACCAAGGAGCGTCTAAAGCATAAGTAACCTTTCTCATCCAAGTAATGGTGAGTTTAAAGAGTGGAGGAATGTAAGGAGAGTGAGTGACTCATATAATAGAAATGAGCTGTAAGGTATTTGTGGGCAGATGCTGTCATGTAGTGATCAGAGACTTTAGGTGTAGGAACCTGAAATGGTATTGGAACCAAGGGACAGAAGGCCGGCTGAATGAGAGGAAAGCAGAGCTAGGTGCACAGGGGACATGTGATCTGCAGCAGAAAAATACAAAAGCCACAGGGGTCAGGCCAGGAAGTCAGTCGTCGTCCCGACTTGTAACAAGTCACCTGTGGTAGCTAGGCCTGACGTAGGTGATGAGTATGTCCAGAAACACAAGATCAGTATTGGAAGTGGATTAAGCAAGGGGTGCAGAGTCCTTACAAAGGCTAAGAGATCCTGATTGTCGAGGCTAAAGATAGCAGATAGCGCAGACCCTATTGCAGAAATGGAAATTCGGTCGTGTGAGCGTAGACCCAATTAGAAGGACAGAAATTCGGTTATGTGAGCAGAAGGGAGCATGAGTTGT
The DNA here is from genome assembly GCF_046119375.1 of Phyllobates terribilis. Taxonomy (NCBI): domain Eukaryota; kingdom Metazoa; phylum Chordata; class Amphibia; order Anura; family Dendrobatidae; genus Phyllobates; species Phyllobates terribilis. The sequence continues at coordinate 1,266,162 of NW_027363005.1, read as the reverse complement.
CTCTCTGGAAATTGGAGGCAAGGACAGAAGGTCTGTGGTAGAAGAAATTGACTGTGGCCCACAGTGTGAGACTTTCATCCTTGCAGGAAAGTGTAGTGTGGGCACCTGTTAGGGTCTGGGGTGGCGACTGCCATTGGAAAATACAGCGGGTTGACGGAGGCCCATACTGATTCGACCCAGACACTATTGGCTGACAGTCCAGTGTATCTTTAACTATTATAGGTTAGTGTGCATTTATACCAATATTCATACAACGATGTATGTTGCATATACTTTATGTGAATATTGATGTTACAGTGGTAATTGTACTCCGTATATGTTCTTGGTGTGAAGCTCAGTAGGAGTATAACCGAGCCACGCAAGGTTTAGTGAGCTTAACAGACAGTGGTTACCTGTATCAGGGAAAATCAAGGATATATAGTCGACAACTAAGCTATTGGTGTCATACTTCTTAGTGCTGTAGCGCTGGGTTTGATATTTTATAGGGCATCGTTCAGATAACCAGGCCCATAAACAGGGCCAGACGGTGACCACAAGCACGAGACAGAGAGAGAGCGCAGAGGTCGCTCTACACTGTCTGTATTGTCACTGATATATAATTGAATAATTTTGTAAATAGTTAATAAACAACTTGTTTTATTGTAGCACTGAGTCCGCGTTCTCTGTGCCACTGCAGCCAAACTTAAAAAGTCTAAAAAATGGAAAACAAATTCCGAGCTGCTCAAATTTTTTTTGACTTAACCCTGCTGTTCTGTTCGGGTCGACTATACACTTATAATGTTCTGGTCATTTTTGACCGGACATATTAAAGTCTTGATTTTTAGCTAATTTAAGTGTTTTCTTTGAATACCTGTTGCATTATTATACTGTATGTGAACATGGTTGTCCATAAACAAATGAAAAATTAAATCAAAAACTTAATTTTTTTTTTTTTTTTGTATCAAAATATGTTACAAGGCCTTATTGCAATATTCATGCATATTGCACATTTGCACATAAAAAAATAATCTTTATATAACTGTAAACTATCACTAATCACATCAAACTGTATGTAAATATATTTAAAAAAAAAAAGTTCAGTTTTTTCTATATAAAATGGTAAATAAGGTTCACGGTGCTAAATTTACTGTTTGCATTCGTCACAAGTATAATTTACATGTCTTTTGCAAAAGTACTTTTCACAACTGCAACATATCACATTTTAATCCAAAAGCGTAAAGGGGTCTATTAAATGCAATACTTCAGTCTTAGAGCAATCCAATCAAGATAAATGAAGCACAGATGCCAATAAAATCAATATTTATTTAACCACTTCGCCCCAGAACCTGGTTTTGCCTTCGTGACCGGGCCAATTTTTTCAATTCTGACCACTGTCACTTTATGAAGTAATTACTCTGGAACGCTTCAACAGATTCCCCTGATTCTGAGAATGTTTTTTCGTGACATATTGTACTTCATGATAGTGGTAAAATTTCTTCGATATCACTTGCGTTTATTTGTGAAAAAATCGGAGATTTGGTGAAAATGTTGAAAATTATCCAATTTTCAAACTTTGAATTTTCATGCCCTTAAATCAGAGAGATATGTCACACAAAATAGTTAATAAATAACATTTCCCACATGTCTACTTTACATCAGCACAATTTTGTAACCAAAATTTTTTTTTGTTAGGAAGCTATAAGGGTTAAAAGTTGACCGGCGATTTCTCATTTTTCCATTAAAATTTACAAAGACATTTTTTTAGGGACCACATCTTATTTGAAGTGACTTTGAGGGGCCTTTATGACAGAAAATACCCAAAAGTGACACCATTCTAAAAACTGCACCCCTCAAGGTGCTCAAAACCACATTCAAGAAGTTTATTAACCCTTCAGGTGTTTCACGGAAATTTTTGGAATGTGGAAGAAAACAATGAACATTTAACTTTTTTTCACAAAAATGTTACTTTAGACCCAATTTTTTTATTTTCACAAGGGTAACAGGAAAAAATGGAATATACAATTTGTAGTGCAATTTCTCATTAGCGCGCTGATACCCCATAGGTGAGGGAAAACCACTGTTTGGGCGCACTGCAGGGTTCGGAAGGGAAGGAGCGCCATTAGACTTTTTGAAAGAAAAATTTGTTTGGATAATTAGAAGACGCCATGTTGCGTTTGGAGAGCCCCTGATGTCCCTAAACAGTGGAAACACCCCACAAGTGACACCATTTTGGAAACTAGACTGCTTAGGGAACTTATCTAGATGTGTGGTGAGCACCTTGCACCCCCAGGTGCTTCACAGAAGTTTATAATATTGAGCTGTAAAAATAAAATGTTCACATTTTTCCCTCAAAAACGTTTTTCATCCCTTAATTTTGCATTATCATAAGGGTAATAGGATAAATTGCACCATGAAATTTGTTGTGCAATTTCTCCTGAACACGCCGATACCCCATATGTGGAGGAAAACCACTGTTGGTGCGCACGGCAGGGTTTGGAAGGGAAGGAGCGCCATTTGACTTTTTCAATGTAAAATTTGCTTGAATAATTAGCGGACGCCATGTTGCGTTTGGAGAGCTCCTGATGCCCCTAAACAGTGGAAATCCCCCACAAGTGACACCATTTTGGAAACTAGACCCCTTAGGGAACTTATCTAGATGTTTGGTGAGCACCTCGCACCCCCAGGTGCTTCACAGAAGTTTATAATATTGAGCTGTAAAAATAAAATTTTCACATTTTTCCCTCAAAAACGTTTTTCATCCCTTAATTTTGGATTAACATAAGGGTAATAGGAGAAATTGCACCATGAAATTTGTTGTGCAATTTCTCCTGAGTACGCCGATACCCCATATGTGGAGGAAAACCACTGCTTTGGTGTACGGCAGGGTTCGGAAGAGAAAGGAGCGCTATGTTGGCTGGGATAGGTTGCAGACACCATGTCACATTTGAAGAGTCGCTGACATGCCGAAACAGCAGAAACCCCGACAAGTGACCACATTTTGTAAACTACACCTCACAAGGAATTCATCTAGGGAAGTAGTGAGTATTTTTTAATTTTTAAATTTATACCATTGGGCAGTGAAGAAAACATAATTGTATTTTTACCACAAAAAAATGTTTTACCCTCAGATTTTACGTTTTCACACAGGGCAATGGGTAAAAATGGTGCCGAAATGCGTCACACAATTTCTTCTAAAAGTGGCAATACCCCATATCTGGCTGTATCGTACCGCTCAGCCATACGGCGAGATCTGGGAGGGACGGAGCGCTATTTGACAATTGGAGAACAAATTATTGTAGAATAGGCATTTGGATTTGGGAGCACCAAATTTTCTGAATTTCTTTTGGGGGGCAAGGGCCATTTCGCTTTTCCAGAGCCTTTCTGCTACCAGTAACTTGGAATATTTTTGACAGATGACGGACCTGAGTGGGGACTAGCTTTTTTTGAGGACTGAGTTGAAGCTTTTATTGGGAACATTTTAAGTAACATTTATCCGGCGCTCGAGGCTGAGCACTTACATCGGGGTTTCCATCTATATTTCCAAGTGATGTAATTCAGATGAAACCCCTGTGGGATCCATTCACTGTAATGAGGCAGCAGAGTTACTCTGGACTCCGTCTGGCCTCTGTTTAGCGGTGTCCTTTTTTTCAGAAGTGCACAAAACTGTGGTCAACCGCACTTTTATGCACGCCTAAAAAACTGACACCGTGGGCTCACAGGCCAGATGGCATCCACAGTGGCCTATATCTGCCTCATTACAGGGAATCTTCCGTCATGGGTTCCGTCTCAATCACGTATCTCAGAGATTTACACGGAAACTCTGGTGTAAGTGCTCAGCGCAGAGCGCAGGATAAATGTGAGCAGAGCCTTACTGCGATCTTTGGGAGACATAATAAACAAAATCAGTAGCAGGTGAAGAATTGGTTTTATTTTTTTTTTTTACGCCGTTTCTCGTGCGGTATAAGTGATGAGATTACTTTATTCTTCGGGTCAGTGCGATTACAGCGATACCAGATTTATATCGGGTTTTTATGACTGACAGCTGTCACACAATAAGAGACGCTTTTTTTTGCAAAATCTAGTTTTTGCATCGCCATATTTTGAGAGCTATCATTTTTCTATATTTCGGCCTACAGAGTCATGTGACCGCTTGTTTTTTGCGGGACGAGTTGACGTTTTTATTGGTACCATTTTTGGGTACGTGACATTTTTTGATCGCTTTCTATTCTGTTTTTTGTGAGGTAAAATTAACAAAAACCAACAATTCAGGAATTGTTTTTTGAGTTTTTTTTATGCTGTTCTGTGTGTGGTAAAAGTGATAAGGCAGCGTTATTCTTCGGGTCTGTACGTTTACAGAGATACTACACTTACTGTATATTTTTTTATGTTTTGGCGCTTTTACACAATAAAACAATTTTATAGAAAAAATATTTTTTTTGCATCGCTTTATTCTGAGAGCTATAACTTTTTTTATTTTTCAGCTGATGGAGCTGTATGGAGCGTTTTTTTGCGGAACAAGATGACGTTTTCAGCGGTACCATTTTTATTTCCATTTTGCTTTTTGATCGCATTTTTTTCGACTCTTTGTTTGGCGATATGATGAAAAAGCATAGTTTTTTGCTCCGTTTTTTATTTATTTTTATTACGGTGTGCACAGGAGTTAATTAGTGTGACAGTTTTATAGATCGGGTTGTTTTGGACGCGGCGATACCAAATATGTGTACTTTTTTTGTTTTTGCATAAATATATGGATTTATTGGTTTAATATTTTATTTATTTATTTTTATTTATTTTGTGATTTTTTTTTTACATTTTTATTTAGTCCCTGTATGGGACATTAATTTTTATTTTTCTAATCACTGATCTCATCCAATGCAATAGATATGTATTGCATTGGTTGAGATCTATGCTGACAGTTTCACACTGTCCTTCTCCTGCTCGACTCAGCTGCAGGCTGAGCCTAGCAGGACACCGTATATGGCAGATCTGGAGGCGGTCATGTGACCTCCAGCTGCCATTTCAACGGCAGGTCCTGGAAGGTATCAGGGGGCCGTCGGAGAGGTAAGTGGACGACCCCCTCTCCTCTCACTATCTTCTATATGCCGCCATCACTATAGATTGCGGCATATAGAAGATAGCAAAGGGTTAACATCATTGGGACCTGATCCAATCAGGTCCCGATGATGTCCCCTGTCAGAGCTATCGCTCTGCACCGCACCCGCAGCGCTTGCAGGACCCTGGGGGTCCTGAGCACTGCGGGACCAACCACCGTTTTTAAACGTCGGCGCTGCACAGAGCCCAGGCAGCGCCGACATTTATATACAGTGGGCGGTCGGGAAGCAGTTAAGTACCGGGCAGGCCACAATAATGCCAACGCCGATGCCCTGTCCAGGAGGCCTCACCAGTCGGACACTGAAGAGGAAGTGGATGACCTGGAGGAGATTGAGCTACCTGCCTTTCACCGTAATGGAATGGTCCAAGAGCAACGAGCCTCCAGTAGCCATCGCGGTAGGACGTTAAACCCTTTGCCTCACCACAGCTGGAAGGAGACCCAGGACAGTGACCCGGTTGTCAGTCGTATTAAGGAACTGATAACCCAGGAAGGTTCCTCCCTGGAGAAAGACGCGTCTCTACAAGCCAAGCAACTGTGGAATGAGAGAAGCCGGCTGTTCATCTATAGAGAGAAGCTGTGCCGGAGGTACGTCAACCCGAGGACCCATGAGATGGTATGGCCGATTGTAGTGCCCAGGATGGACATCCAGATGGTGTTGGAGGCCTACCACGATCAGGCGGGGCACTTTGGCTGGAAGAAGCTAGAAGCCCTGCTGAAGTGTCGGTTTTATTGGGTAGGAATGCGCAGTTCCATTGAGAGGTGGTGCCGGGACTGTGGACCCCGTAGCCTCAGGAGAAAAGACTACAGCAGCCAGAAGGCACCCCTGCAACCCATCAAGACGACTCGACCCTTGGAGATCGTGGCCCTGGATCATGTCAAGCTGTCACCCAGCAGGTCAGGATATTCCTATGCCCTGACTCTAACATACCTGGCGGCGTTCTTGCATAGGGCACCATCTCCCAATATGCAAGATCGCAAACTTGATCATCAGTCCAGTCTGCTAGCCTGGCTTCTTTCCATGCTGTCTGCTTGCCTCTGTTCTGGCTGCTTAGGGCGGCGGCCCGGTCACTTCCTGTTTCGTGTAGCTGCTGTGGGCACACCCCTAATGCGTCCTCAGCCTATTGCTATCAGTCATTGGATATTTAAACCAGCTCCTCATACAAGCTGGTGCCTGAGCAATGCATTCCGTCAGATGGCTTTTCGCTGCTGATGTGCCAGGTCCTGTCTGAACTATATTCTAGCCTGTTGTCTGTCTGCCTATCCTGGAGGCTGTATTTCCAGGCCAGTGTGAACACGCTGCTAGCCTGTTCTTTCCGCCTTCTAGGGGCCGCATACCTAGACCCGCTCCTGTATCTAGCCTGTTCCTGTCTGAACACGCTCCTAGCCTGTTCTTTCCGCCTTCTAGGGGCTGCATACCTAGACCCGCTCCTGTATCTTGCCTGTTCCTGTCTGAACACGCTCCTAGCCTGTTCGTTCCGCCTTTTAGGGGCCGCATACCTAGACCCGCTCCTGTATCTTGCTGCTGTGTCTGTTCTTGTCTGAATACTCTCCTAGCCTGTTACCTGTTTTTCTCTATGTCCGTACCTTCCCTTTTCCTGCAGAGTCTGAACCCGTACCTAACTCCTACTCGTTGTCCCTGTACTCCCGTTTGTGAGTTTAGAGTCCACTCGCTATTTCATTGCAAGTATCTTGTGTGTATCTGGTTCTGCCTTTCCCTTCCAGTCTGTTCCGTGTGAACAGAGCCCTGTCCCCTCTGCTCTGCCTTTGCTCACCGCTCCGGCGGTTCTTGCCTGCTCTGCCTTGCTCACCGCTCCGGCGGTTCTTGCCTGCTCTGCCTTGCTCACCGCTCCAGGCCGTCTCGCTCTGCTCTGCCTTTGCTTGCCGCTCCAGGCCGTCTCGCTCTGCTCTGCCTTTGCTCACCGCTCCAGGCGGTCTCGCTCTGCTCTGCCTTTGCTCGCCGCTCCAGGCGGTCTCGCTCTGCTCTGCCTTTGCTCGCCGCTCCAGGCGGTCTCGCTCTGCTCTGCTTGTCTACCGCATCTGCGGTTCTGTTCCTGAGTCCCAGTCTGTACTGGAACTTATCCAGTCTGTGCTCCAACCTGCTAGTGCCTCCCTGTCGGCACTCCAGCCGTGCTTGCCAGTACCCCCTGCCTGCATACCAGTCGTGCTTACCAGTGCCCGCCTGTCTGCATACCAGCCGTGCCTGCCTATACCCACCAGTCAGTGTGCCAGCCTAACCTGCCTGTTCCTGTATTCTCCGGTGTGGGTCAACAGCCGTGTCCGGGGTCTGACCTGGAGTAGCACCTGGTCCCTCTGCTCAGTTCCTCCCTGGTGCACTGGCGTCGTTAGCCGTCGTGCGACCTTGGTCGGATCGGGTAGATACTTAGTTACGCCCCTCCAGGCACTCTCCGGTTCTTGGTCCAGTGGGATCACTAAACACGCACACGCCAGTCAGTCCGGGCATGTGCATAACACTGACCATGGTGGATCACTACTCCCGGTTCCTGGTGGTCGCCCCCGCAAGGATCTGACGGCAGAAACCGTGGCAAAGACGTTTCAGGCGTACTTCAACAGGCCACATGGATACCCGGAGCAGGTGCTGACAGATCAAGGCTCAGCCTTTGAGGCCGAATTGTTCAAGGAGTTCTGCCATCTGTACGGGTGTAAAATGATCCGGACTACACAGTACCACCCCCAAACCAACGGTCTCTGTGAAAAGATGAACAACATCATCATCGACCTGCTGAAGACCCTACCACTAGAGGAGAGAAATTAGTGGCCAGACCTACTACCTGACCTGGTAGATCTGTACAACCACATACCTGTGAGTTCCACCAATTGTACTCCAGCATATCTCATGCGAGCAAGACCCGGGAAGTTGCCCATGGACCTGGAGCTTGGTGTAGTAGAACCCGAAGCAGATATGTCCACTGAGGACTGGGACACGACCAGACAAGAGCAGTACAGAAGAGTACAGGCCTGTGTCGAAGACAGTCTCACTCGGGTGAGGGACAAACAGGAAGCCCACTACAATAGAAGTGCGCCCGCAGAACCCGTCACACCAGGAGAAGTGGTGTTAAAAAGAAAAAGGAGAAACCACAAACTTGATGACCAGTGGGAGAGAGAACCCTACACTGTGTTAAACTCAAGGTTTGATAACCGGAAGACCTGTTTAATAACTAAGGACGGAGGAAGAACGACTGCAACAGTATCCAGAGACCATCTGAAGTTGTGTCCAGGTCTGCTAAAGCCCCAGGAGGAAGTGCCTCTCACCGTACCAGAGGAGCCTAAAGAAGCAGTAATACATACTGAATTAGGAGATTTCCCGGCAGATTGGCCCCAACTAGGAGGAGCAGTAATCATACCTGTAATCACCTTCTACCCACAGCAAGAAGAACCTGTAGGTGCCCCAGAAGAGCCTGCTCAAGAAGAATCCCCGGAAGAAGGATCCCAGGTTGGAGCAGAGCAAGAAAGCCAACTAATGGTACACTTGCCAGTCCCGCAGAGAGGTCAAGGCAGTCTTGTAGCCCCTCCACACCTAGTGCTGACAGAATGGAAAGTAGTGCAACTACCAGTACCACAAGCATCCCAGTACCACGTAGGTCGACACGTAGCACCAAAGGTCAGACCCCTGTCAGATAGAGAGAATAGAAAGGAAACTCTGACAGTGTAGATAGTTGTCCCTGGGGTATGTTATTTGTATGTAATTTTCGTGTATTTCATTATTCATATGTGTTTTTGCCTTGCTAATGAACAATTCAAGTGATATGGACACTTAACTTGCATCTAGTTACCAGTAAGGGTATATACATAAAGAAGTTTGTGGAAGAGGACTGTGTGCAGCCCAAAAACTGTTTCCTGTAAATAATTGCGCTCCCTGGAGTGCCCCCTTTAGGTGACCTCAGAATAAAAACCTGTCTGGGTGGCAGAAGTGGAGGTCCAACTCAGAATCGCCATGCCTTGCAGCCACCCAAGGGCCTACGTGGAGGGTTTGCTTTGGACAGGTCCCTCAAGCTACCTTGTACTTTACCTGTGAGATGGACACCCTGTCAGGGGACCTCACCGGAACAGACTTAAATTCTGAGGACGCTCTATATTTGTATATATTTATTATGTTTTTACACCTGTAATGTTCAAGAGATGTGCCTCCCAAAAAGGGAAGAAATGTTATTATTGTTTAACCTGTTTTGCAAAATTGCTTCAGTCCGGCAGTACTGAGTTTTACTAGGGGGGAATGTGGTGCCCTGCTGCGCATGGTGCCACAGAACCCAGAAGGGGGCATGGCTGGATTTCTTCACAAGAGGCCCTCACTACTTTCATACACCTCCACTTTCCACCTCATACCACCAGAGGGAGCCCGGATAGGGATATATAAAGGGAAGGTGGAGCCAGGCAGCTCAGTCTTCAGAACAGATTAGTCTTCAGTCTGCAGTGAGTGAGTGTGCAGAGCAGTCAGACAGAAGGTGTCTGAGAGCGTGCCGACGCTCAGAGAGCGGTGAAGACGCAGTACACCAGCTGCCTTGTAGTGAAGGCCCCGAGCGTGGCCGACGGCGAGGAGATAAAGAGAGAGAAACCAAGTGGGCAGAGGAGCTCAGTAAGCTCACCCCGCTATATTTACCGGACACCGGGTCCGTGCCTACAGGGATCCATTACACCCAGTAGGAACAACCGGAATCCCAGGAGGACTACAAGTCCCTGGCAAACCTGAAGATAGACACGTACAGGACCAGGAACCCCGACGTCCAGGGAAAGTGGTTACCAACCGCAGGTCCTACCTCAGAGCAACAGGTTAAGAAAAAGCAGGACACATAAGCTAGGCCCAGTTGCAGGCTGGCCAGGAGCATACATAGAGACAGGAGGCCTTATACCCGCTCACTGGGGAGAAGTCCAAAAGTGTGCCCTTCACCTGGAGTACCCCGGACCGTACTTAACAGCTGTACCAGTAAAAGGTAACAAAGCAAACCCCCTGTCTCTGTCCGTTACTTCTGCTGCGCTATCGTCCTCTCCCTGCACCACAACGCCCAGCGCAAACTGCATCGTTCTATACTGCCCTGAGGCCCGCTCCATCTTAGCTGCCCTGACACCGGCCTCGGAGTACTGTTGCGGCGCTGGTGACCTTCACCAGACACCACAGGTGGCGTTACGAATTCCCCGAACTTTTATTAGAATTTTATACCCCCTTTTTGTGTACTGACCGCCCTGGGCCAGCCAACGTGATATAACCCCGGCGATCAGCCACCGGCCCCCTGGGGGCGAGTCACCAGCGTGCCTATCCATGCAATAAGACCCCGATGCCAGCGCGGGTATCCCGACTGGCCATTACAGGATGCAGATGGAAGTGCCATTGGGGGGGGATATGCCAACCAAAGACAGCGGAAATCATGCAAAACGTCAAAAAATAACTTATCAGCATGCTGCCTACTGGAACAGTCCACCTAAAGTGGCCGACCGCTGTATTCCCTTTGTTACTAAAAATCTGGCACAAAATCCTTATCTACTTGCCAGTCTAATCACTAGCCAGTCTAATCACTAGCCAGTCTAATCACTAGCCAGTCTAATCAATAGCCAGTCTAATCACTAGCCAGTCTAATCACTGGCCAGTCTAATCACTGGCCAGTCTAATCACTAGCCAGTCTAATCAATAGCCAGTCTAATCACTAGCCAGTCTAATCACTAGCCAGTCTAATCACTGGCCAGTCTATAATCACTAGCCAGTCTAATCACTAGCCAGTCTAATCACTAGCCAGTCTAATCACTAGCCAGACTAATCACTAGCCAGTCTAATCACTAGCCAGTCTAATCACTAGCCAGACTAATCACTGGCCAGTCTAATCACTGGCCAGTCTAATCACTAGCCAGTCTAATCACTAGCCAGTCTAATCACTAGCCTTGCGCCAAACTTCTAACAGAAATCTCCTATCAGAATCGCAAGAAAGGAATCAGCAGGCGATCTCTTAGACCAGTCTGAACTAGGACTAAGTAAAGGAGCTAATACAATATAAAGAGGTGAAACTGTTACCAAAGCCTTGTTATTCCGCTCACAGTAACGTCTGAGCCAGCGTCGCTGACACCTCTGCAGGCCGATTTATGCTTTTAGAAAAGTCACATGAGTATCACTACACATGAGACTTCTGCAGCCGGACAGGAGTCCTGCCCCGGCTTCTGCCCTCCGCCACGCGTCATCTACAAATATGACAGGCGGGTGGGAGACGCCACATCTCTACTTAGATAAATGTCCTGCTTTATCTCCTGTGCATTGGCACAAGGACGGGTATGTGCCTGCGGGCCGTCAGCATCTTCCCTGAGGAGAGCGGGCACCTTCCCGGCCGCCGCACACCGGAGATGCAGGTCCGGTGCAGGAATAACTGTGTTCCTTTGGCAGGATTGCCAGAACTTGTTCCCTCTACTTGTCGGCACCACCTGGACTAACTACACAGCAATAAATCTCCCCTCCTGGCAGTGATGTGGAGCAGGTTGCTCTGTAGCTGCACGCTCCGGCCCCCCAGAGCCTGAGTAGTACAGACATACACTACATGGCTGCACTGACCACCAGAGGGAATAACGGACATAATAAAGGTGGACAGGATAGGGGGAAAATAACCACATGGATGCAATTAAAGGGTTATTGCCAAAATAGAAAATCATCTCTTATCCAAAGGTTAGGGGATAACTTACTGATCACTGAGGGTCTGACTGCTGGAACCCCTAGCAAACCCAAGAACAGGCAGCATGCTCAGCCTCCCCTCCATTCACTGTCTATAGGACTGCCCAAAAATAGCCAAGAGCAGCGCTCCACTAGTTCTGGCAGTCCCACAGACGATGAATGGAGTGGTGGTTGAGTATACTCACTGCCGCTCCGTTCATTCTTAATGGGAGTGCTGGAGACCAGCCGAGCACAGAGCTACAGTCGTCCCATAGAGAATGTATGGTGCAGCAATGATCGACCATCACATCAGTCACTAAGGACTCTTCAAATCCCCAGTTTTCAGGATTGGTGAGGCTCCCAGCAGTCAGACCCCATCCATCGGGAAGTTATCCTATGGATAGGAGATATCTTTTAAACTTTGTACACCCCCTTTGAAGGATTATTCAGTCTAATTCTAAAGTCGGGGGATACTGACAGCCGCCCTCCACTAATCACACCATGTTGGCATATTGTAGTGATATCCCACCGCATTGTGATGGAAAGAAGAATATAACTGTATACAGAATAACATGGAGATGTTTGATAGAATCCAGCAGCCCGGAGGTTATGGGAGCGCCGCCAGCTTCTGTACCTCTGTACTAGATGGTATACAGCAGTGACCGTCCCTACACGGGACCCTGATCATCAGGAATATTGCCTCTTACACCCGAGCCCAGGGAATTCTAATTACTAGTGTACACGGTTATATCAGTTTATTATCACCTCCGGCCATGAAAGAATTGTCACATTATTTATTTTATAGAATTTTGTCTAGCATGGAAGTTATGAAACCTTACAAATCCATGCTCAGTACTCTCTATATACATGTATAAATTAGATACATTGTAAATGAAAACATCATATATTTAGGAGTTTGTGAGCTACATATCCTTATATACTCCCTGCAACCACTTTGATGTTGCACTTTACTGCAATGCTGTGGCAGCCAAAAAAAACGTCATTCTGGCATTTTGATTTTTTCCCCATTACAATGTTTAAAGATCAGATTAATTAGGAGACTTGGAGCGGCGATCGTCTGATCGCTTGTGCTGTACATACACTGCAATCTATAGCAGAAATCACCATCTTCTATGAACGCCGGCCCATAGGAGGGTCATAATGACATGTATGGGAGGTCATCAGCAGACCCCCAGCTGTCATGACAACCCATCGGCGCCCCACAATCACGTGGCAGGATGTATGACGCGCTTCCAGCCGACGTGCGCTATATCCCGCTGTCAGCGATTGACAGCTGGATTTAACGGGTTAATAGCAGCAGGCGGAGCAACAGTACATCAGCAGCTATTAAAGGCAGATGATGGTTGATTAAATCAGTCATCATGTGCAGGGAAATATGTGGACTCGGTGTGCGAGATCACATCAAAGGCAGGGACACGACCTTTGACATAAATATACGTCAAAGATGGTGAAGCGGTAGAGCAAAGCACAGGTTGCAGCCTCTTCTCTAATATTCAAAGACTGGCTGAAAATACTCCTGAAAAATACTATGAGGAGGATTTTTACTCTTCTGTAAAAAATGTAGAGCGACCTCTGCAATGCGGTATACATTTCTTTACAATGGGTCCCAATAGTGGACGGATGCCTCATCATCCATCCTGACAGTGGCCACTAGGGGGCACGCACCTTCTATGTGTATGCGCCCAACAATGGCCACAAACGTAATGTGCACCGAGCCCAACAGAGTCATCAGAGAATCCAAGAGTCCCACCCTCAGCCGGCATGCCCCATCGTCACTTCAGCAGAAATACTGCAGCAAGAAATATCTGTATTAGTAAAATGAACAGTTGCTCCATGATTCCTCAATGTTTTTGCGCATCTCATCATGTCGGAAGTGTGAGACATAATTCCCAGGTAAGTGTGCACTGTACGGATATAGGATGTAGGATGTGTGCAGCAAGCCATACCTGCAGAGCTTGTAGGAAGCCCAGCTCTTCATCCTTTATGCATCCCATAAACAGGACGGTGAATGTTTCAGGGCCAACGACACGGAATTTTTGTGCAATTTCCTATAAACCCAAGAAGACCATATTAGCTTGTTATTATCCAGCTCGCGACATCACTGCTTGAGTATTGCAAGAGAAATCTAACCAAAATCAAAATCTCAGGGAAAGCGTCACTTTGCCGTTCCCAGAACAGCCGGGTGGCCAGTGAAAAACACAGTGAAGGGGGCGCAGTGCTGCACCAGTGCCCAGGATCAGTGGGGTCACTGTGCCCCCCTAACAGGTCACATACTAACTAGCTGAAAATTTACACCCCAGCACCATCTTCCTATCTCTTAAGCTGACAGTGGATGTGCTGGTAGTAGATAGTACAAAGCTGTCCACCTTTCTCAGATTTAGTAAGTGACCCCCTGGTCCCCACAGAAGAACTGAACTCTGGTGGTGCCTTCTGATGGCTGCTAAGTCCCCGGCCAGACATGGTGCACTGGTGATTCCCCGTGGAATGATTACAATGATGCTGTTCCCTCCCGGTTAATCTATGATAGGGGCATCTTATAAGGACTCCATTGTGGGTGACCAGGACTGTGACCTTGACTTACCTTAAATAGCTCACAGCTCCCCTGCAGTCCTGAGCTCAGCGTGCAGACCTTCAGCGAGCTCCGGTAAGTGATGGGATTAAGCGCAATGTTCTTGTCCATCAATTCTTTCCGCAGCTTCAGTGCGTGCTGCAGACCCGAGTCTTTCCATGGCGACTCCGCGCAGGCGTTGAACAGGGCAGTATATGTGGCATCTGTGGGAACCAGACCTCGCTTTTTCATCTAAATGATGTAACAAGAAATGAGTCTGTACTGTAAAAACTGTATGTAATAATAGCAATAATAATGTAAGTACATAATATACAGGGCATTATCAGATAATGTAAAGGTACTTTACTGCATTACGTTATTGGTCCTCCCAATTAACAGAACAAATGGTCAATGGTGCTCACTGGGGCGCTGACACCCCTTCACAGCAAGATCCATATAAGTGTGAGTGCCTGGTACTGCCGGCCTCGGCCAGATCCCCACAGCTTGTACACTGATGGACAGCGTACACAATGAATGTTATATTGAGGGCATAACAGTCATGTCAGGTGGCTACTGCTATGTGTATATTCTATTCTGGCCCCTGTGTGTCCTGCAATTGTCACCAGTTCTCCCCTCTGCAGGCTCTAGCGCTAAGCTTCAGTTATCTCTCAGCTAGTGGGTAGAGAATGCTGCACTGTCTGCTCACGTACACATCGCACACAGGCGGGAGGGATTCCCGCTTTCCATTCAGCACATGTTCAGAAGCAGTGGCAGTGATATGGTTGTGTAGAAGTGCTCAGCACTGAAGTGAGATAAACTCCTTACTAGAATAAGCTGCAGCACGATCTGCCCGTGTCTCCCTCTGATTGTCCTATCACTGTGCTCCTGCTCCAGCCTAACCTGATTTCATTAATCAATAGTGCAAGTAAAGATAAGACACTTTGTAATATACATTATCAGATAAACCTTCTTCTTTTGTCACTTAAAAGACATTTTTTGGTCTCCTGCACTAATCATTCACTCTCAATATCTGCTAAATCTGTGGGAGAAGGGAAGGGAACCTGTCACGTGAACAAACGCTATCAACCTGTAGATATGGGGTTACTCTGCAGGTTAATAGCATTCTGAAACTGCCCGGTGCCGGCATTTAGACTCCCTCTGCCAGGAGGAAATGAACTTTATTGTACCTGGTAGTGACTCGCCCAGGGGGATATGGGGGAAACTCGGTACCCAGGCCTTGACCTTCTGTGGGCTGTCACGGCAGTCGGCTCCGGGGCCCATACCCTGAGGTCACTCTTTAAAAGGGGTTTGTTACATGAAGGGATGAATAACAGTTTTGTCTCGTGACGCCACCTGTGGTTCCTCGTAATGGGTACCAGCGCGCTGCAGACCTCCAGGGGTGATGGGATGGCAGCTGAGATGTTTCTGCTCCCCGCAGGCGGAGTGGGCCCCAGGGCAGGCTTGATGGAAGGGACGCAGGTGAGAGGTGGCCCAGCTGGGTCAGGGGAGAATAACAGGCACGCACACAGGGGATTCGCTTCAGTACCTTTACTGCTGTAAACGGCAGGTATGGTCCAGGGTACTTGATAGGAAGGGTGCACTTCTGAAATCTCCCCAGTGAGCAGGTAGTAGGACTCCTGATCGGTTTCTTCCTCTCTCTCTCTCTGAAGCTCCTGACCAGCCTGGAACTAGACCTAGCATCTGTACTGTTTCACTCTCTCACCTGTCTGCTTGGTAGTAAGAACTTTTCTCTGGCTACCACTATCCCTGGACGCTGGGGCCTTCGTGGTTCCTATTTCTGTAGATGATTGTAGCTTCAGGTTGAAGAGGGGTCTGGAATCCTCCTGATATACAAGTTATTCCTACTGGGCATAGAGGACCCTATAGGCACGGACCCGGCGTCCGGCTTGTGTTCTGGGGTGAGCTTATGATGCTCCTCTGCCCCCTTAACTCCTCTCTTCTCTCCTTGCCTCCGGCCACGCTCTAGGCCCTCAGGCTTCAGCACGTGCTTAGGCCTTAGCTTACCCTCAGCACAGCAGCTCAACAGGTGCTGCCTCTTCACTGATCTCAAGTGCGAGCACACTCTCCCTACCTAACTCCACCCTCCAGTATATATATATCCCTAACAGGGCTCCTTCTGGTGGTATGAGGTGGAAGGGTGGAGGTGTCTGTGTGTAGTAAGGGCCTCTTGTGGAGAAGTCCGTCCATGCACCCTTTTGGGTCCTGTGGTACCTGTGGGTAGCAGGGTGCCACAGTAGTGTTTGGGTATCAGTCATGGGGGCGGCACTGGTTCAGTCACCGCTCTGTGTATAGAGAGTGACGGCTGTAACCGTGCCCCCAGCCCTGATTGACAGCCGGCCCTAATGCTGAGCTGCCATCAGTCACTACAGGGGTCGCAGTTACAGGCGCCACTTTCTATACACAGAGCAGTGCCACCCCGGTGACTGGAAGTCGAACGCTACCGGGAGGAACGCGACAGGTTCATTTCAACAAAAATGTCTGCGATGCCCCTATAAACCTATGGAAGGAGGAGCCGGAGGGATAAAAAGCAAAGCACAGAAAAGGTAAATGCTGAGGCTTATAATGTAGAGAAAAACTGCAGGATACCCATCATATAATGTACACTCCCCATACATTCATGTACACTCAGGAGTGTATAATGAGTGGCAATTATTCCTTAGATAGTTCTCCTTATTCTAAAAAGTCATCTGGAAGTGCTGTTAAATCATAAGGGAATCTGCCACCCGGTTTTAGATGCCCCATCTGAGAGCAGCATGATATAAGGGGTGAGACCCTGATTACAGTGATATCTCACGCTTTTTGTTGCTTACTGCTATTTTGATAAAATCAGTGTTTTATCTGCTGCAGCTCTAGTAGTTCTCTGAATGCTGAGCTTTGTATAACCCCACCCACACCACTGATCGGCAGCTTTCCTCCAGTCAGTGGTGGGGATGGGGTTATACAGAGCACATGAATGCCCCGGACTACCTAGCAGAAGGCTTACTAGTCCTCTAGTGATAATCTCCTGCTGATAAAACTGTGATTTTATAAAAACTACAGCAAGCAGCCCAGTAAATGACACATCGCTGGAATCAGGGTCTCTGCCCATACATTATGCTACTGTCAGATTAGATAGCAAAAACCTGGTGACAGATTCACTTTAAGGGGGTTATCCTATTTCAGACAACCCCTATTCCAACACAGCATTTCTTTTTTTTAAGAAACAAACCGTGCTTCAAGCCACATATCCAAGCCCTTTCCACTTCCTGCCAACGTCAACTCAAAAACATCTCCCGGATCCGCACATTCCTCAACCACGAATCTGCAAAAACACTAGTGCACGCCCTCATCATCTCCCGCCTCGACTATTGCAACCTCCTGCTCTGTGGCCTCCCTTCCAACACTCTTGCACCCCTCCAATCTATCCTAAACTCGGCTACCTGACTAATCCACCTGCCCCCCCGCTGTTCCCCGGCCTCTCCTCTCTGTCAATCCCTGCACTGGCTCCCATGTACCCAGAGACTCCAGTTCAAAACCCTAACCATGGCATACAAAGCCATTCACAACCTGTCTCCCCCATATATCTGTGTTTCAATGTTTTTTATTGACATTTTTTATAAACCTTCATACATCTCTGACCTAGTCTCCCAGTACTTACCTGCACGCAGCCTCCGATCCTCACAAGATCTCCTTCTCTACTCCCCTCTTATCTCCTCTGCCCACAATTGCATACAAGATTTCTCCTGTGCTTCCCCCCTACTCTGGAACTCTCTACCCCAACATGTCAGACTCTCGCCTACCGTGGAAACCATCAAAAGGAACCTGAAGACCCACATCTTCCGACAAGCCTACAACCTGCAGTAACCACCGCTCCACCACACCGCTGCATGACTAGCTCTACCCTCACCTGCTGTACCCTCACCTATCCCTGGTAGACTGTGAGCCCTCGCGGGGAGACCCTCTCTCCTTCTGTAACAGTTTGCCGTTGCATTTTTGTTCAAGATTATTGTACTTGTTGTTTGTTATGTATATCCCCTTTTTCACATGTTAAGCTCCATGGAATAAATGGCGCTATAATAATAAATAGTAATAATAATAATGCTTTGGTGTAAGTCATTGTCTGCAGCGCTGACGTGACAGTGAAAGCACTGCAGTCAGTCAGTGAGCTCTGAAGGTCGGCCCGAGTTAACGGCACGAGCCGCTGAGCGTAGCTACAGGCTGCAGAGCTGTAGATGTGTTGTCAGCGCTGCAGACAATAACAGACAGCGGGAGCAGCAGGAGAAACTTTGCGCTGGACCTGGGGAGGATGAATAGAGACCAGACGGTTTTTGTAATTTCTTTAAACAAACTGCAGCCAGGAACAGCGGTTTTGTGAAACAAGAAAGTCCCTTTAAAGGTTGTTTCACAGAGTAAATAAGATCATTTTGGTATTAAATCATTAAAAAGCTACAAACATGCCACAGTTAATGTGACCATTATCTGGGCTTTGTTATAAATATTTCAGAATAAGCTGCAGCATGCTGTACAGATCTGACTAATGTGTCCAGGGCCTGATGAGCACAGCCACCACGGCATGGACCCCGGCTAATCCCATCCATGTGAACACAGGCAGAAGGACTTTACTGGTCACTCCTTGGAGCTTACCCAATGCTGCTTTATCATGGCTCATTATCAAGGGGTCACAGATCAACCTTATAAAGCCCGCCACACACATTAGATGGCTCTTGGATGAAAGACGGCCTGCGCTTAACAGTTGTCTGGCAGCCATCTCTCCCATACACTCCTGTGTTCTCTATGAGAGTCACCACCAGACATGTCTACTGGCACCTTATCTCCAGAACATAATGATCAGCCAAATTAAATGATCAGTTATGCTGGATCATTAACTCCCCCAAAAAATTGTCCGGGACCCCATACATATTAGACTGTCAGACAGAGCCGTCAATACGTTATATATAGGATATATCCAACTCTTCCGCAGCCTCCGATGAGAACAGTGTAGTTACTTTCCTCCGGCTGCAGCCGCTCCTCTTTCAGCATCTGTTCCTGGAAGAGGTCCAGGGCTTCGGCCAGCTGCACACAAGAGGGACATGTCTTCAGAGGAGAGCAATAGAAGTGCTAGAAGCAGAGCAGGATATACAGTTAGGTCCATATATATTTGGACAGAGACAACATTTTTCTAATTTTGGTTCTAGACATTACCACAATGAATTTTAAACAAAACAATTCAGATGCAGTTGAAGTTCAGACTTTCAGCTTTCATTTGAGGGTATCCACCTTAAAATTGGATGAAGGGTTTAGGAGTTTCAGCTCCTTAACATGTGACACCCTGCTTTTAAAGGGACCAAAAGTTATTGGACAATTGACTCCAAGGCTATTTCATGGACAGGTGTGGGCAATCCCTTCGTTATGTCATTCTCAATTAAGCAGATAAAAGGCCTGGAGTTGATTTGAGGTGTGGTGCTTGCATTTGGAAGGTTTTGCTGTGAAGTAAACATGCGGTCAAAGGAGCTCTCCATGCAGGTGAAACAAGCCATCCTTAACCTGCAAAAACAGAAAAAACCCATCCGAGAAATTGCTACAATATTATGAGTGGCAAAATCTTGAGTTTGGTACATCCTGAGAAAGAAAGAAAGCACTGGTGAACTCATCAATGCAAAAAGACCTGGGCGCCCACGGAAGACAACAGTGGTGGATGATCGCAGAATAATCTCCATGGTGAAGAGAAACCCCTTCACAACAGCCAACCAAGTGAACACCACTCTCCAGGAGGTAGGTGTATCAATATCCAAATCTACCATAAAGAGAAGACTGCATGAAAGTAAATACAGTGGGTTCACTGCACAGTGCAAGCCACTCATAAGCATCAGGAATAAAAAGGCTAGACTGGACTTTGCTAAAAAACATCTAAAAAAGCCAGCACAGTTCTGGAAGAACATTCTTTGGACAGATGAAACCAAGATCAACCTCTACCAGAATGATGGAAAGAGAAAAGTATGGCGAAGGCGTGGTACAGCTCATGATCCAAAGCATACCACATCATCTGTAAAACACGGCGGAGGCAGTGTGATGGCTTGGGCATGCATGGCTGCCAGTGGCACTGGCTCACTAGTGTTTATTGATGATGTGACACAGGACAGAAGCAGCCGAATGAATTCTGATGTATTCAGAGCCATACTGTGTGCTCAGATCCAGCCAAATGCAGCCAAACTGATTGGTCGTCATTTCATACTACAGATGGACAATGACCCAAAACATAAAGCCAAAGCAACCCAGGAGTTTATTAAAGCAAAGAAGTGGAATATTCTTGAATGGCCAAGTCAGTCACCTGATCTCAACCCAATTGAGCATGCATTTCACTTGTTAAAGACTAAACTTCAGACAGAAAGGCCCACAAACAAACAGCAACTGAAAACCCCCGCAGTGAAGGCCTGGCAGAGCATCAAAAAGGAGGAAACTCAGAGTCTGGTGATGTCCATGAGTTCAAGACTTCAGGCAGTCATTGCCAACAAAGGGTTTTCAACCAAGTACTAGAAATGAACATTTTATTTTCAATTATTTAATCTGTCCAATTACTTTTGGTCCCTTTAAAAACAGGGTGTCACATGTTAAGGAGCTGAAACTCCTAAACCCTTCATCCAATTTTAATGTGGATACCCTCAAATGAAAGCTGAAAGTCTGAACTTCAACTGCATCTGAATTGTTTTGTTTAAAATTCATTGTGGTAATGTCTAGAACCAAAATTAGAAAAATGTTGTCTCTCTCCAAATATATATGGACCTAACTGTACAAGCAATCAGGACCCAGCACTTCACACTTATGTCCTTACTCACCTCCTCCCTCTTTACTCTACTAAATAAACAGATGAGACCCCAAGACAACTCTGACACATACAGACAGGTGTATGATTTTTTAGGTGCATTTTCTAATGGTAAAATTTATAGAAAAAGCAAAGAAAGAAAAAAAATAAGTAAATCACGAAACTTAGAACATGCTGTGATTAGCAACAAAAGAAAAAACGTAAAAATGCACAGATGCAACAAAAGTAGCAAAAAGACAAAATAATGCAAAATAATGCAAACATAAAAAAAGAAATAAATAATCCAAACAAAAAAAAACAGTAGCAATTTCTTAAAAACACATGTGAATATTTTTCTTTATTGCTCTTGGACATGACTTCCATAATCGTAGCAGAGCCGGGCTGTGTTGTGAAGACTGCAATAGTTTTACTGTGATTACAGACATTGCTTGAAAAAAGGAGAACAACATGGCACAAGGGCGACTTATGCAAATGCTATAACAGTCATGGCTATGATCCTAAAAAATAATGCTTCTCATCAATGGCTATCTCCTCCGTCCGGACACTTACCAGGCTTCACTGTGTTTCTTAGGTGCTAGTGGTGACTCTACCATCGTACCGTTAAGGTTACGATCAGCAAATACAATCATTTAGGACAATGTAATTGCATAATATTTGACACAATAGGAAATTATATGAGGATATATTATAGAAGGACATATATTGTCTGGTATGTGTAACGGGTCTGGGAGGCGGAACCTCTGAGCTACTATACAAGGGGGCGGTCCTTGTAAGGGAGCAGGTGGCGACCAGGGAAGACGGGCAGGAAGTCTCAGCAGGTGACCGGGACAGTCTCTGAGTGAACGGGCTGGAGGTCACGGCAAGTGACCGAGGCAGTCTCTGGATGAACGGGCTGGTGGTCACGGCAAGTGACCGGGGCAGTCTCTGAATGAACGTGCAGATGGTCACGGCAAGTGACCGGGGCAGTCTCTAGGTAAAGGGTTGGTACGACCTGTGGCGGCTGATGATAGACGTGAGCTCCCAGGTGAGCAGGCGAGAGTCTCTGGATGAACGGGTGGTCACAGCATGTGACGGCGGAGCCTCCGGGAAGACCAACAGACAGGCGGCAGATGAGCGCTCCCAGGTGAGCGGGCAGAAGTCTCTGGACAGGCGGGTGGTCACAGCACAAGACGGCAGAGCCTCCGGGTAGGCTAGCAGACAGGTAGCAGATGAGCGCTCCCAGGTGAGCGGGCAGGAGTCACTGGACAGGCAGGTGGTCACAGCACGTGACGGCGGAGCCTCCAGGTAGGCTAGCAGGCAGGTAGCAGATGTGCGCTCCCAGGTGAGCGGGCAAGCTGGTCCATAGACAGACTGACAGGAGTTGGAAGGCAGACCGTCGGACCTCAGGCAAGCAGGCAGGTGGCTGATGTGCGCTCCCAGGTGAGCGGGCAGGCTGGTCCTTAGACAGACTGACAGGAGTAGTAAGGCAGACCGTCGGACCTCAGACTAGCAGGCAGGTAGCAGATAATCAGGCAGGAATAAGTCAGCAGGCTGGCAGGAATCAGGCAGGTATCTGGCAGGTAACTGACAACGGGACCTGAGGGCTGAAGCAGAGTAGTGAACAGTGCAACAACATTGCTCGGGCACCTCCATTTTGGAGGAGGTGCCTTATATATGGTAAAGTCCTCCGGCCATTGGCCGGGGACTCCTTAGGACGGCGTGCGCGGCCCCTTTAAGAGGGAGGGAGAGCGCGCGCGCCCTAAGCACAGTGGCCGGGAAGGAGCGCGCGCTGCCAGCAGAGCGGGAGGAGGACGCCGGGCACGGAGCAGAGAGGTGAGGGGAACAGCGTCCCTGCCTAGCAGAGGGCAGGGACGCCGGCGCTACAGTACCCCCCCCTTTAGGCCCCCCCTTCTTTAGGCCAGACAGAAATTTAGCAAGGATAAGAGGGGCATGGATGTTCTCCCGGGGCTCCCACGTTCTCTCCTCAGGACCAAACCCCTTCCAATCTACTAGAAAAAAGGTCTTTCCTCTTACCCTTTTGGTGGCAAGAATGTTCTCTACCTCAAACTCGTCCTCAGCAGAAACCGGAGCAGGAGGCGTACCTGTAGACTTGGAAAAAGAGTTAAGAACCACAGGTTTGAGGAGAGATACATGGAAGGAGTTAGGGATCCGTAAGTTGGCCGGGAGTTTCAATTTATAGGCCACCGGGTTGATCTGACTGATGACCTCCAGAGGGCCGATGAACCGAGGCCCTAACTTGTAAGAAGGTATCTTGAGTCGGACATATTTAGATGAGAGCCAGACTTTATCTCCAGGACGAAATTGTGGAGGATCCAGGCGTTTTTGGTCAGCGTGTCTTTTCATCCGTTCGGACGACTGAAGGAGTGCGGAACGGGTACTCTCCCAAATGGAGGAAAATTTGCTAACGAGAGATTCCGCAGCCGGGTTGTCCACAGAGGTGGAGACAGGAAAAGGAATCCGAGGATGCTGACCGAAGACTACAAAAAACGGGGATTTGGAGGAGGATTCGCTCTGGTGATTATTATAAGAGAACTCGGCCCATGGTAGGAGATCCACCCAGTCTGAATGATGGGCATTAACGAAGTGCCGGAGGTAACTGGTCAGGTTCTGATTGATCCGCTCCACTTGACCATTGGACTGTGGGTGGTAAGCGGAAGAGAAGTCCAGGGTGACGTCTAGCAGTTTACAAGTGGCTCTCCAGAAACGTGAGGTGAACTGTACCCCACGATCCGACACGATGTGGAGGGGCAGGCCATGAAGACGGAAGATGTGGCGGATAAAGTCTTTAGCCAGCTCGGGTGCAGACGGGAGGCCTGGCAGGGGAATAAAGTGAGCCATCTTGGAAAAGCGGTCAGCGACCACCCAAATGACCGTACAACCGGCAGAGACGGGGAGATCAGTTATGAAGTCCATAGCAATATGCTGCCAGGGGGCAGCAGGCACAGGAAGCGGAAGGAGGCGACCGGCTGGCAGGTGTCTCGGGACTTTGTTGCGGGCGCAGGACACACAGGTAGAAACAAAGTCTATTACGTCCTTGTGCAGGGTAGGCCACCAGTAGTGCCGGGCAATAAGCTGGAGGGTCTTTTTCTGACCGGCGTGGCCAGCTAGTTTAGACGAATGGCCCCAGTGTAGGATCTTCTCCCGATCAGGTACTGAAACAAACGTCTTACCGGGAGGGAGACGATTTAGACTCACGGGAGCCACCTGCATTACTCTGGCGGGATCGATGATATGTTTAGGTTCTTCCTCGAGATCGGACACCAGAAAGGATTGGGACAAGGCGTCTGCTTTGACGTTTTTGTCAGCCGGGCGAAAATGAAGAACAAAATCAAAGCGAGCAAAAAACAAGGACCACCGGGCTTGGCGCGGGTTAAGTCTCTGGGCATGCTGGAGGTAAGCCAAGTTCTTGTGGTCGGTGTAAATTATTACCGGGTGAAGAGCCCCCTCGAGCAGGTAACGCCACTCCTCCAATGCCAGTTTGATGGCCAATAACTCTCGGTCTCCTATGGAATAATTGCGCTCTGAGGAGTAGAAGAGTTTAGAGAAGAAGCCACAAGTTACCATTCTCCCGGAAGATGATTTTTGAGTAAGTACCGCTCCGGCTCCAGAGGAGGAGGCGTCAACTTCCAGGAAGAACTGCTTGTTGCCATCTGGGCGATGAAGCACCGGGGCGGAAGAGAAGGCCTGTTTTAGGGAAAGAAAGGCCTCCTCAGCTTCGGGTGGCCACTCTTTGGGATTAGTACCTTTACGGGTGAGCGCGGAAATTGGGGCAGTCCGGGAAGAGAAGTGTGGTATGAAGAGGCGGTAGTAGTTGGCGAAGCCCAGGAATCGCTGAATGGCCTTCAACCCCTCCGGTCGAGGCCATTTCTCGATGGCAGACAGTTTCTCTGGATCCATTTGTAGGCCGGTCTGAGAAATAATGTAGCCTAAAAATGGAAGCGAGGTCTGCTCAAAGAGGCACTTCTCGTATTTAGCGAAGAGGTGATTCTGCCTGAGCCTGAGCAGGACCTGACTAACGTCCCTCCGGTGAGTCTGGAGATCCGGAGAGAAGACCAAGATGTCGTCCAGGTACACCACTACGCAGGAGTAGAGAAGGTCCCGGAAGATGTCATTGACCAACTCTTGAAAGACGGCAGGAGCGTTACAGAGGCCAAAGGGCATTACCAGATATTCATAGTGGCCGTCCCGGGTGTTGAATGCCGTCTTCCATTCATCCCCCTGACGGATACGAACCAGGTTGTACGCCCCACGGAGGTCCAGTTTGGTGAAGATTCTAGCCCCCCTCAGACGATCAAATAACTCCGGAATGAGCGGAAGGGGGTACTTATTCTTCACCGTGATCTGGTTAAGACCTCTATAGTCTATACAGGGACGGAGAGAGCCGTCCTTCTTTTTGACGAAAAAGAAGCCTGCTCCCGCCGGGGAGGTAGATTTCCGGATGAATCCTCTGGCCAGATTCTCCTCAATATATTCGGACATCGACCGGGTCTCAGCAGCGGATAAAGGATAAATACGCCCACGGGGAGGAGTAGTACCAGGTAACAGGTCGATAGGGCAGTCGTATGGTCTATGAGGGGGTAGTGTCTCTGCCTCCTTTTTATTAAAGACATCAGCATAAGACCAATAAGGAATCGGAAGTCCAGGTAGATTAGCTGGGGTAGGAGAAGGACGGACGGGATGGACGGGAACCAGACAGGTCTTATGGCAGTCCTGTCCCCAGCGAAGGACTTCTCCGGTCTGCCAGTCAAGCACGGGTGCATGTCTCTGGAGCCAAGGTAGGCCTAGCAAGAGGGCGTGAGAGAGTCCAGGCAGAACATGAAAGGAGATACTCTCAGAATGCAGCATTCCCACCTGCAGAGTAATGGATTCGGTGATGAGTTGGATGGGGCGTGGTAAGAGACCCCCATCCACGGCAGCAACAGACAAGGGTACAGCCAGAGGTTTGGTGGGGATGCGGTATTTCTCTACCAGGGACTGTGAAATAAGATTCCCGGCTGCTCCAGAGTCAAGTTGGGCTAGTTCGAAATAACGGTTCTCCCCGCAGACGATTGAGACTGACAACAGCAGAGATGGAGAGGATTTATTCTTGTCTAGGTCGACCTCTCTGAGCGAACCTAGACACAGGCGTTTCCCGACCTCTCCGGGCAGGCACGGATCCGGTGCTCCTTACTGCCACAGTAGAAGCAGCTCCCCTCGGCACGGCGTAAGTCCTGACGGGTTTTGAGCATCTTGGTCTGGTCGACCTGCATAGGCTCAGGAGAGTGTACCTGGGTAGAGACGGAGGGAGTGACGGGTTTCTGAAAAGTAGGAGCTAGACGTGGTAACCTCCTCACGGGTGACCTCTTTGGCACGCTCCTGGAACCGTAGGTCAATCCGGGTGGCAAGAGTTATTAGGTCATCGAGAGTGGTAGGAATGTCCCGACCGGCAAGTTCATCTTTAATACGGCCGGACAGACCCTCCCTGAAGACGGATACCAGAGCGTCGTTATCCCAGGCCAGCTCCGAGGCAAGGGTACGGAACCGTATGGCATATTGGCCCACGGTGAGACCTCCCTGACGGAGGCGTAGCAGTGATGATGCGGATGAGGTCCTCCGTCCGGGTTCGTCGAAGACTTTCCGGAAAGCCGTGAGAAAAGCAGGCAAGTTGGACACCAGGGGGTCTCCTCTCTCCCATAGAGGATTTAGCCAGGCCAGGGCCTCCCCGGTGAGATGGGACATGATGAATGCAATTTTGGCCCGGTCGGAGTTAAACTGGTGAGACAATAGTTCAAAGTGCAGGGTGCACTGATTTATGAAGCCCCGAGCCTGGGCGGAGTCGCCTCCGAAGCGAGGAGGTGCAGAAAGCCGGGGTCCGGGGTAAGATACCATGGTATTAGTGGGCAGTGGAGCTGCCGGATTGCGAGACATGGCACAGGCGGAGGTTGCTGGTGGAGCAGTCAGAGTGTCCAGGCGAGTATTGACATTCCGCAGGTGACCCAGGATGGACTCCTGTTGGGACCTTTGACGGGACAGTTCATGACACAGGTCCGAGAGCGAGGGAGCTTGGGTGCCACCGGGTTCCATGGCCCGAGCAAACTGTAACGGGTCTGGGAGGCGGAACCTCTGAGCTACTATACAAGGGGGCGGTCCTTGTAAGGGAGCGGGTGGCGACCAGGGAAGACGGGCAGGAAGTCTCAGCAGGTGACCGGGACAGTCTCTGAGTGAACGGGCTGGAGGTCACGGCAAGTGACCGAGGCAGTCTCTGGATGAACGGGCTGGTGGTCACGGCAAGTGACCGGGGCAGTCTCTGAATGAACGGGCAGATGGTCACGGCAAGTGACCGGGGCAGTCTCTAGGTAAAGGGTTGGTACGACCTGTGGCGGCTGATGATAGACGTGAGCTCCCAGGTGAGCAGGCGAGAGTCTCTGGATGAACGGGTGGTCACAGCATGTGACGGCGGAGCCTCCGGGAAGACCAACAGACAGGCGGCAGATGAGCGCTCCCAGGTGAGCGGGCAGAAGTCTCTGGACAGGCGGGTGGTCACAGCACGTGACGGCAGAGCCTCCGGGTAGGCTAGCAGACAGGTAGCAGATGAGCGCTCCCAGGTGAGCGGGCAGGAGTCACTGGACAGGCAGGTGGTCACAGCACGTGACGGCGGAGCCTCCAGGTAGGCTAGCAGGCAGGTAGCAGATGTGCGCTCCCAGGTGAGCGGGCAAGCTGGTCCATAGACAGACTGACAGGAGTTGGAAGGCAGACCGTCGGACCTCAGGCAAGCAGGCAGGTGGCTGATGTGCGCTCCCAGGTGAGCGGGCAGGCTGGTCCTTAGACAGACTGACAGGAGTAGTAAGGCAGACCGTCGGACCTCAGACTAGCAGGCAGGTAGCAGATAATCAGGCAGGAATAAGTCAGCAGGCTGGCAGGAATCAGGCAGGTAACTGACAACGGGACCTGAGGGCTGAAGCAGAGTAGTGAACAGTGCAACAACATTGCTCGGGCACCTCCATTTTGGAGGAGGTGCCTTATATATGGTGAAGTCCTCCGGCCATTGGCCGGGGACTCCTTAGGACGGCGCGCGCGGCCCCTTTAAGAGGGAGGGAGAGCGCGCGCGCGCGCCCTAAGCACAGTGGCCAGGAAGGAGCGCGCGCTGCCAGCAGAGCGGGAGGAGGACGCCGGGCACGGAGCAGAGAGGTGAGGGGAACAGCGTCCCTGCCTAGCAGAGGGCAGGGACGCCGGCGCTACAGTATGCCTCATTGTAAACTAGCATTGTGATGTACGATCCCTCCCCTGCGGATCCCCAGTAGAATAACAATATAGACATTCTTACCTTGCCCTCCTTTATATTGGCCTTACACTGGAGGAAGTACCAGTACGGAGTGTTTCTTCTTCCCCTGTACCTATTATGAGTGGGTTGTGTGCCCCCAGTAATGTCCTCACCCTCTTCATATCTCAAGTCCTGGACCTCTGGAGACGATTTCTTAAACACAGTTCTTGAGGAGTATGTCTTGGACAATGTCCCAAAGTTGTCCTCCTCTGATACCGGTGAATTATGACCACGACCGGCATGGTGGGAGATAGTCCTGAATCGCAGTACTCTCTGCTGGGATCACAGCCGATGCGTTGCTGGAGTCCGGTAAGGAGTCAGACAAATCTGTCTGCACATGGGTTGTACTGTTGTTAACCATCCTGATGCCAGGGAGTAAGATGGCAACTTAGCGAGGATCTGCAGCATGCCCATGGTAGATGGCGAGCAATGGTCTTCAGGCAGCTGAAACAATTCACAAAAATAAAAATACATCAGCTCTAAAGAGCACGGCTGCTCCGTGGTCAGTAATGTCGCCTTACTGCACTGAAGTGGTGCAGACATACACAGTATATAGTGGGTGTACATATCCAGGCACAACCTAGAAGGAGGTAGATACATACAATCTACATACTGTATATATATAATTATATACACAGTGGGGGAAATAATTATTTGATCCCCTGCTGTCTTTCTTAGTTTGCCCACTGACAAAGACAGGAACAGTCTATAATTTTAATGGTAGGTTAATTTTAACATTGATAGAATATCCCAAAAAAAATCAAGAAAATCACATTGTATAAATTAGATACATTTTTTTGCATTTTGCAGTGAGAAATAAGTATTTGATCCCTCTGGAAAACAACACTTAATATTTGGTGGTAAAACACATGTTGGCAGCACAGCAGTCAGACGTTGTTTGTAGCTGATGATGAGGGTTGTGCACATGTCGGGAGGAATTTTGGTCCACTCCTCTTTGCAGATCATCTCTAAATCATTAAGATTTTGAGGCTGTTGCTTGGCAAATCGGAGATTTAACCCCCTCCATAAGTTTTCTATGGGATTAAGGTCTGGAGACTGGCTAGGCCACTCCATGACCTTACTGTAGTTCTTTTTGATCCACTCCTTTGTTGCCTTGGCTGTATGTTTTGGGTCATTGCCTTGCTGGGAAGACCTAGCCACGACCCATCTTCAATGCTTTTACCGAGGGAAGGAGGTTGTTGGCCAAAATCTCGCGATACATGACGCCATCCATCTTCCCTTCAATACGGTGCAGTCGTCATGTCCCCTTTGCAGAAAAGCACCCCCAAGGTATGTTTCCCCCACCATGCTTCACGGTTGGAATGAAGTTCTTAGGGTTGTACTTCCTTCTTCCTCCAAACACGGCCAATTGAGTTAATGCTAAAGAGCTCAATTTTTGTCTCATCTGACCACAGCACCTTCTCCCAATAACTCACAGAATCATCCAGGTATTCATTGCCAAACTTCAGATGGGCCTGCACATGTGCCTTCTTGAGCAGGGGGACCTTGAGGGCACTGCAGGATTTTTAACCTTTAAAGCGTAATGTGTTACCAATGGTTTGCTTGGTGACTGTGGTCCCAGCTGCCTGGAGATCATTAGCAAGTTCCCCCCGTGTAGTTTTAGACTGATCTCTCACCTTCCTCATGATCAAGGATACCCCACGAGGTGAGATTTTGCATGGTGCCCCAGATCAATGTCTATTGACAGTCATTTTGTATTTCTTTCATTTTCTTACAATTGCACCAACAGTTGTCTCCTTCTCACCCAGAGTCTTACTTATGGTTTTGTAGCCCATTCCAGCTTTGTGCAGGTCTATGATCTTGTCCCCGACATCCTTAGAAAGCTCTTTGGTCTTGCCCATGTGGTAGAGGTTAGAGTCTGACTGATTAATGGAGTCTGTGGACAAGAGTCTTTTATACAGGTGACTATGTAAGACAGCTGTCTTTACTGCAGGTAATGAGTTGATTAGGAGCGTCTAACTGGTCTGTAGCAGCCAGAACTCATAATGGTTTGTAGGGGATGAAATACTTATTTCTCACTGCAAAATGCAAAAAAAAATTATCTAATTTATACAATGTGATTTTCTTGATTTTTTATTTTTTTTTTGGGGGGGGGGGTGGATATTCTATCTCTCAATGTTAAAATTACCCTTAAAATTATAGACTGTTCATGTCTTTGTCAGTGGGCAAACTTAGAAAAACAGCAGGGGATCAAACATTTATTTCCCCCACTGTGTGTGTGTATATATATATATCTGTAGCTTTGTCGCCATAAAAAGATGGGGGCTCGGACACATTTCTTGCACTTGGGCCCCAAGCTGTTAATGTCCACCCCTACTTTTTTCAACCTATGTAACTATGTAGAATGCACATTAGGAAAATGCTTGAAATGCAATTCCCAATAATATTATTTTACAAGTAATTTCCTCTTTTTTTTTTTTTCTTTGTAAAGTGCTAGTAATAAACCCAATCTCTGGATCTAGAAAGTGCAAAACACTCATGACAAACTTGCACGTTTAATTTGTAATCTGTATTTCTTATGGTGCCTAAGGGAAGCAATAATGATAAGGCCCCTGCTTGGTAACAAGTGCAGTTATCTGCCTCTATAACAATAGCAAATTACCAATGATGAAAGGGTTAATACTTGTGCCCTGCATCAGTAATAGACCCTGTAGTCACCATGACAACTGTTATGAGGTCATAAACCAGTGTCATAAAGAAGATTCCATAAAAGAATTCCGCGCTGCCACGATCAGCGCCATTACTGATGCGCCTGAGGACCTTGAGCTTGACCACCCACGTAATGTGCCAAACTTGGTGTAATTTGGAGGTTCTAGCAGGGAAAGGGGTTGTCTGCTTTAGACACCCCTAGGGCATGGGAAGGTAACAAAGGGGGGTCCCTAGACCAGGATCCCCTTCTGTTACCCTCTATATAGAGCAGCTCTCCTTTGGGAGTTCATGGACTGATCTATGACTTTAATGGGTGATAAATTGGGAGGGATTATTTATCCTATTAGGGATTAGGCATAACGAACTGTAACCAAATGTCCAATTTTTTGAGAGGCGGACCTGGATCTGTAAGGGAGAAATTATACATCCACCTGGCCAATCAGATCAACCAAATTCGCTCCATCAATCAATGTGGTGACAGATATTGCAGCCAGATCTCTCCCACATCAGCTTTATCACATTTATAGTCTGTATTTGTTATGTCATTCTTTGTAAATCTGGTAAAATGTACAAATTGTACAATTCTGCAGTTACATCTGTTATATATTGGCACAAACTCTCTAAGCCCAATGGAAGGGCAGCCCTCCATCCATGGTTCCATAGAGGTTTCCTCCACAGGGGGTTTTCCTCTCCTGAGTGCTGGAGGGTGACTCTTCGTGAGTCGGGGGTTGTGCTATTTTCGGTGTCATGTAAATTTAAATAAAATTTTGATCATTTGACACCTAATTGCAATGCTTCGTGTATTTATTTTGTGTGCTTCTGTCTGATTAATTTTGTTTGGGGGACGGGGTCTATCACATACGGCTGGACATCTGCCGGCTGCACAGATCCCAGTAAGCACATTTTGCCCCAGGGGTCGCCCCTGCTCTGATGATGATGGTGAAGAGGAGACAAACATTACAGCACAACTCCTGGACGCATGCTCTCATCATTGGATAAAAGAATTGTATTACAGCAGTATAAGCAGATTACTCATCTATTCGTGTAATTTCCGTAGTCTTCAATGGAGAAGGCTGCAAGCAAGATGGTCTATAGGAACAGAGGCTACACAGAATCTTCTTTATCCTGATAGGTGATGGTTCAGTGTCATGTAAATTTAAATAAAGTTGAGAACGTTTGACACCTAATTGCAATGCTTCATGTATTTATTTTGTATGCTTCTGTCTGATTTTGTTTGGGAGTCGGGCTCCATCACATATCACTGAGTGACACGTCTGACATCTGCCGGCCGCAGTTTTGCCCCAGGGGTCGCCCCTGCTCTGGGGAGTATGATGGAGCAGAGAAGATAAGCATTACAGCACAGCACCTGCAAGTGAGCGCTCATCCTCAGAATAAGGACTTATATTACAGTATTACAAGCAGCTTCCTCGCCTCATTCACACAGGGAGTATTTTGGGCAGTAATTTACATTAGTATTTGTAAGCTAAAAACCAGAGGGGAACAAACACAGAGAAAAATAATATCTGAACCACTCTCACCTCTTCTGTGTTTTGGATCCACTCCTGGCGTCTGTTAACAAATACTGATGCAAAATATCGCCATGTAAAAGGGCCCTAAATCCTTACTGACTGATTGGACAATTCTTTACAAAAAAACAATATATGCCTCACCATGCATTTAATCCATTCTGCTGCTCATATCTTCTGGGCTCAGACCCACAATGCCGTGACTCTCGGCCAGTGTACATAAGGAGAAAGTGGGAAAAGTCTCCAATAAAAAATAATTCTCACTTTATTGGTGCAAAATATTAAAATATATAAAAGTCCATGATAGCGGAGACGCAATCTCGACGCGTTTCTGGTTACGCCCTTAGTCAGTGATCCTGTTGTCATGACAACCCGCGCCTCCAGGTATCCCAGCGACGGTGGCCTGCTTAGACCGAGCTAGGAGCATGGTCTCAGAGGCTTCTATCACTGTAACACTGACAGGTAGAATTCATTGCAATGCTTTATAACAGCGATTATACTAATAAAAGCTAGTCCCATAGAGGGACTAAATGAAAAAGTAAAAAAAAGAATGTGAAAAAATATAAAAAAAACCTAATCAAAAAATAAACAGAAAAGAAAATGAAAATAATGTTATATCAATAAATGGGTAAATTCATACAAAAACTAAAATAAACCAAAAAGGTCCACATATTTGTTATCATCACGTCCATGGCCTATAAAACGATCACACTACTTAACGCCTTCAGTGAACACTGTAAAAAAAAAAACTATTCTTTTTCATCTTACTACCAAACAAAGAGTGGAATAAAACACGATCAAAAAGTTGAATGGAAATAGAAATGGTATAGCTGAAAACTAGTGACGAGCGAGCACTAAAATGCTCGGGTGCTCGCTGCTCAAGTCAAGCAAATTGGAATACTCAGGTGCTCGGTCCAAGTAACGAGCCCAATGTAAGTCTATGGGAAACTCCAGCATTCTTTCGGCGGCCCCCCCCCCCGGTGGTCTGCAGAGGGCCTAAAAATTGCCCAAATCGATGGGAACAGTACTAAAATGACATGGGAACAGCATGGGGAAGACTCCTGGAAGCATTTCTGACTCCCAGGTCAATAATATCAACAATGTTGTCAGAGGTATTACGCCACTTTTACAGACTCACAATAAAACATACAAAAACTAAACCAAAATGGATTTTCCTGGGAAATATGTTAAGGAACATTCTTTCCAGGGTAATGACTTGTATATAAGGCAAAATAAATAACCAAAAACAAAAATGCTCCTTCACACCTTGGGCTATGTTCACACATAGCGTTTTTGATGCGTTTTTTTGCATTTTTGCATTGCTTTCAACCGTGACAAATGCATTCACCGGGAAATGGCATTTTAACATTTTACAACCTTATCTGGCCATGTGGTGTGTGAAACATCATCAGACACATCCTGTTTCATTTATGAAGGAGGGATTGTTAAAGTCACAAACACTGTTTTTACTGCCTTACTATTCTTAAAGGGCCAGCAGTCGGCTATGCTTTGTTGTTCCCATTATTAAAGAGTGGGTCTCCTATACTGTTATTGCATATGCAGTGACTGCAAGGGCTGCCAAAAATTTGGACGCAACCCAATACCTCTTTGAAGAGACATAGAGGAGGGTCTCAGTAAAAAAAAATATTCCCATTATAAAGGAGTGGGTCTCCTATAGTGGTAATACCCATGCTGTGACTGCAAGGGCTGCCAAAATTTGGGAAAAACCCCACTAACAATTTAAAGACACATAGAGCTGGGCCACAGTAATGACATGTTCCCATTAGAAAGGTTAAGGATCTGCTATACAGTTATAGGGTATGCAGTGAGTCCAACAGCCGCCAAAATTTGGGAAAAACCCCACTAACAATTTAAAGACACATAGAGCTGGACCACAGTAATGACATGTTCCCATTAGAAAGGAGAGGGTCTCCTATCCAGTTATAGGGTATGCAGTGAGTCCAACGGCTGCCAAAATTTAGAAAAAACCCTATTACCAATTTAAAGACACATGGAGCTGGGCTACAGTAATGAGTATGACATGTTCCCATTAAAAAGGAGTGGGTCTCCAATACTATTTGCCTATGCAGTGAATGCAAAGGCTGCCAAAAATTACGAGGCACTCCAATGCCCCTTGCAAGAGATGTAGAGGTTGGAGGGCCTCCAGAAAACAATGTTCCCATTATTAGGAAGTGGGTCTCCCATACTCTTTGCCTATGCAGTGAATGCAACGGCTGCCAAAAATTTGGAGGAACTCCAATGCCCCTTGCAAGAGACGTAGATACGGTGATATGGTAGTGATATGGAGGAGGATGTGAAGGATGAGGAGAAGGAGGAGGACAAGAGCAAATAGACAAAATCAGGAAGCGTATACCCATGTCTGGGTGTGAAGACAGAGGTGCATGGGAATACAGTTAGACCTCCCCAAAAAAGACACTGTATTTGAGTTTATGTTACGCTGCTATCATTCAGTGATGTTGAGAAGTCTGGCCCAAACCAGCCTTTGATAATTTTTATGAGTCAGCCTGTCAGCATTTTCAGTTGACAGCGGCAGGGCAGGCCAGGACCTCCAAGGTGTATAGAGCCAGTTCATGCCACGAGTCCAGCTTGGATACTCAATAATTATAAGGCACAGAGGAATCAAGGACTACGTTGGCAAAGCCGGCAAGGTACTCCCTCACCATCTTCCGAAACTTTCCCCTCTTTGGGAGAGTACCCCGTGCCTCAGGACCTGTGCGGTGGGAGGGTCTGAGAAAACTGTCCCAGAACTTTGACAGTGTTCCCCTGCCTCTGCTGGATTGAATTTGTGTCTCTCTCGCCTGTACTCCTTGGTTGTCAAACGAACTGTGACCTCTGCCGCCAGCGTTTTCAGATGGGAATTTTTTAAATGATTCCGCAACAAGAGCCTTCTCGTACTGCACCATTTTATTAGGCCTCTCCTGCAAGGGAATAAGAGACAGAAAGTTCTCCTTGTAGCCTGGGTTTAGAAGTGTCACCAACCAGTAAGGACTGTCATCCAAAGTTTGGACAAAGCAAGGATCAGGGGAAAGGCAGCGTAACATAAACTCAGCCATGCGTGCCAGATTGCTAACAGGCAAGACTTCTGTGTCCTCATCAAAAGGATGACTGACCATGCTCTTCATGACTGGAAGCCATGGGATTTTATGAGCTGTCCCTGGCCAAGGGTATAGATTGAGAAAAGTAGGGGTCCTAGGACTGAACCTTGAGGGACTCCAACAGAGAGGTGGGGGGATGAGGAGGTAGTGTGGGAGTGGGAGACGCTAAATGTGCGGTTGGAAAGGTATGAGGAGATCCAGGATAGGGCAGGGTCTTTGACTCCAAAGGAAGAGACGATCTGCAGTAGGAGGCAGTGGTCAACTGTGTCGAAGGCAGAGGACAGGTCAAGAAGAAACAGTACAGTGAATTGTCTGTTAGCTTTGTCTGTAAGAAAGTCATTAGTAATTTTTGTAAGGGCAGTTTTGGTGGAATGGTGGTGGCGGAAACCAGATTGTTGGTTATTGAAGAGAGATAGATGAGAAGTGAGAGGAAAGTTCAGCGTGAACGTGTTGCTCAAGGAGTTTGGAGGCAAATGGGAGAAGTGATATGGGGCGGTAGCTGGACAAGGCGGTTGGGTTGAGAGATGGCTTTTTGAGAATGGGAGTGATTGTGGCATGTTTGAAGGCAGGGTGGAAGGTACCAGAAGTTAGTGATAGGTTGAAAAGATGGGTTAGGGATGGGATGAGTGTGGGGGTGAGGTTGGGGGGGATGGGATGGGGTCGAGTGCACAAGTGGTGAGATGTGATTTGGAAAGGAGACGAGTGAGGTCTCCTTCCATGATGTTGAAAAGGGAGGTTATGGGGGAAGGGCAATGGTCTGGGAAACAAAGGGGTTGTGGTGGTCGGATAGTAAAGATTTGCCGTGTTTGGTCAATCTTGTTTTTGAAGTGTGTGGCGAACTCCTCAGCAGAGATGACGGAGGTCGGAGGGGACAGTGGTGGGCGGAGGAGAGAGTTAAAAGTGTTGAATAACTGTTTGAGGTTGTAGGATAAGGAAGATATGAGGGTTGTGAAGTAGGCCTGCCTAACAGAGGCGAGGGCTGATTTGAATGCGAGTGTTGTTGTTTGAATGCAGTGAAGTCATCTTGCGATTGTTTTTTCTTCCAACGCCGTTCCGCAACCCTGGACGCTTGCCGAAGCGGTTTAGTGAGGGTGTTGTGCCAGGGTTGCCTATTGACTTGTCGCACTCTGCCATGCACAAGAGGGGCGACTGAGTCAATAGCTGATGCGAG
The DNA here is from genome assembly GCF_046119375.1 of Phyllobates terribilis. Lineage (NCBI taxonomy): Eukaryota > Metazoa > Chordata > Amphibia > Anura > Dendrobatidae > Phyllobates > Phyllobates terribilis. The sequence goes on along the minus strand of NW_027363005.1, from coordinate 1,229,258 downwards.
AGTGGCATTGTAGAAAGCAGTGGTGCTGACAGTGTCGTGGAGTAAAGATATGGATGTCAGTGGTAGAACAGAGTCAGAGAGTGTGTGAGTGTCTAGATATGCAAGGTTTCTGAGGGGGTGTGCTAGTTGCTGGACATGTGTGACAGGTGAGGAGGACAGGGATGAGAAAGTGAGTAGACGGTGGTCAGATAGGGGTAGGGGGGAGGTTGTGAGGTTAGATAGGGAGCAGAGTTGGGTGAAGAAAATGAGGTCTAGTGTGTTCCGTCTGTGTGGGTGGCTGAGGAGGACCACTGAGTAAGTCCAAAGGATGAAGTAAGCGACAGGAATTTGGATGCTTTTGACTGGCGAGTGTCAGTGGGGATGTTGAAATCGCCCATGATGATTGTGCAATGTCAGCAGAGAGAAAGTAAAGAAGCCAGGTGGAGAATTGGTCAATAAAGGCAGTGACTGGGCCTGGAGGTCAGTATATGACAGCTACTTGGAAGGAGAGTAGATGAGGACAGAGTGGACTTCAAAAGAAGGGAGAGTAAGGGAGGGTAGAGGTGGGAAAGGGCTAAAGGTGCAGTTGGTAGAAAGGAGAAGACCCACTCCTTCGCCATGTCTATTACCAGGGCGAGGAGTGTGGGTGAAGTGGAGGCCACTGTAACACAGCGCAGCAGGGGAGGCAGTGTCGGAGGGTGTCAACCATGTCTCTGTGATGCCCAGGAAAAAGAGATAACGAGAGGTAAAGAGGTCGTGGACAAAATGGAGCTTGTTGCAGACATAGCGGGCGTTCCAGAGTGCTCCAAAGAGAGGGAGCAGGGTGGGTGGGCATCAGCGGCACGGGTTTTAAGTAGGAGAGGTTGCGGTAGTTTGCAGTTGGTTGGAAGCGATAGGAGGGGGTATTGGTGGGAGGTGTGAGCTGTTTGGGTCCAGGATTGGGAGATATGTCGCCAGCAGTGAGGAGAAGCAGAGAGAGGGAGAGCAGGTGGGAGAAGGAGAGTGTCTGGCTTGTTTTATGTTTTGTTAGGATAGATCTGAGCTTGAGGAGCAGGTCTGCAGATGAGGTCAGGTGGGGAGGTAAGAGGGAAGGAGAGATAATTATTTGGTTAGAGGGTGCTGGGGTTTGAGGACAGCGAAGGAGAGTAAGGTTTAGTGGTGCCAAGAAACTAAGGGCGTATGTAAGTATAATGAAGGTTTAAGTGTGAATGAGAAAGAGAAAGAAAAGAGGATCATATCTCATTAGACTACCATTCACTGGTGTACACCACCATAATTATATCGAGTATAGACTGGGAAGGGAAAAGAGGAAAAGATGTGAATGGAAAATAAAATATAACGTTTATTGAAAATTACTATTAAAATAGATACATTTGTGCAAAACGTGCATTAATAAATGCATACAGGGTCACCAGCTTCCAAATGGTGACCCACAAAACCCGGTCCGTAGTGAGGTGGATAAAATAGTATTAGAAATGCCTAACCCAGCCCCTAATTATTGGGTCATGGCTGTATATTATACACCTAAATTAGCCCAATGAGGCCCTTAGAAAAAGCCGGTATACCGGCGAAACGCGCGTCAGGGACCGAGTCCCGTGTTCTGATAGTATAGGTGGATAGGGAAATTGATTATACCAATGAATAACAGTGTAACATTCTGAGCAACTCTGATTAAAGCTTCTCTGGCTAACCTGTGATCCATATCCATCTTTTCCTCTTTTCCCTTCCCAATCTATATTTGATTGAGAAAGAGAAACTAAGCACAATTAGTAGATGGTCACTCGTACCTTCTGGTCACTTCTGGCCCATTTCTGGCTTATTTCTGATAAAAACCCTTAAGAGCTAGATGTGCAAAGCTGGTAGAGGCAGACCCCAAAAGACTTGCAGCAGTAATTGCAGCAAAAGGTGGTCCTACAAAGTATTGACTCAGGGGGGCTGAATACAAATGCACATCACAATATTCAGATTTATATTTTTAAAAGTAATTCTAAAACCATGTATCAATTCCTTTACACTTCACAAATACTTGCTACTTAGTGTTGGTAAATCACATAAAATCCCAATAAAATACTTTAAGTTCATGGGTGTAACATGAAAAAATGTGGGAAGGTTGACGGAAAGGTTCAGTGGAAAGGCGCTGTAAATGTTGTGGGGTGAAACATGAAAAAAAAAAGAAAAAAAGAACACACACAATTTGCCATTAATGCTTTGGTCTTGTTACGACATTCACAGTGCAGTAGCAATGATATGTTAACTCCTTTCATGTCAGTACTAGTGATGAGCGAGTAGGTTTCATTAACTCTTTCTGTGAGCATGCTCGTGTGCTCGCCGAGTATTTTGGTGTGCTTAGCATTTCTTTTAATGTCGCTGCGCCTGCAAGTGTCACGGCTGTTAGACAGCTGTGATACATGCAGAGATTGCCTGTTTGACAGGCAATCTCTGCATTTGTCACAGCTGTGGGATAAATAATGTGATATTTTAACATTATTTCGTCACTCTTGGGGCCTTGAACATGTAACTGATCCATTCAGTGAGTGTGCAGGTGTCGAAATAAAGTCATCCGTTTCGGACAGCCCCTTTATTCCTCCATCCTGTTATATATTTTTTGTTATATACAAATTGCTAGTCATTTTAAAGGGAATCATAAAATGAAGATAATCCAGCTCAACGAACCGTGAATAGGCTCTTTTTCACACAAAGTGCGTAACAGAGTACAAGGTCAGCATTACAGCCAGAAGGAATGCGACGTCAACGCGTTTCAGGTGACAGATCACCCTTAGTCATGACTTATCTGCAGACATCGGGCTAATCTCCAGGTTAATAGCGTTAGGAAGGTGACTGGCTGCCATCCCCAGAATGAGCACAAGGGAGAAAATTAACTTTATTCCTCCTGTGAGTCGCCAGCTTTCAGTCATGCAGGTGTGCCTTTTGTCACCAATCTGTACACAGTAAGCAATGGTTGTAAGCACGCCCCAGCCCTTTGACTGACAGCTAGCTCTACAGTGCATCAGTGCAGAGCCACCTGTCAGTGGAAGTTCCAGGGCGTGCTTACTGCCACTGCTCACATTGTATGGAGTGGTGAATAAAGGCACGCCCTGCATGACTGAAAGCCGGCGGCTCACGGGAGGAATAAAGTTCATTTACTCCCATGTGCTGCACATTCAGTATAGTGGCCAAGCACTTCCTAATGGTATTACCCTGCAGATTAACCCTACATCAGCAGGTTAATAGCGTTATCCAATGTGACAGGTTCCCTTTAACTTAAAGGATCATGTTCACAACAGGAAAAGTCTTCAAACGCTTGTTTCTAATCTATTACTAGTTATTGGCCTTCTTGGTTGATGGTGTGTGGTGTGGAGTATTTTTACCGAATACAATTTTCCATTTTGATAAAAAACAACACATTTTTACCCACATGGAGGCGAATTCCCTCCTCTTCACCAGCCTCCATTATTGGTTTTATCAGATCGTATACTCACTTTATCAAAGTTTAGTGGGTACTGTGCTGCAAACTCCAGCTGACGGACCACCACTTCATTAGGAGCCACGTTTCTGTTCCTCATGTCCCGCAGAATATTGGTCAAGTAGACGTCATCTAACCTCTTTATGGCCGCATTAATCAATGTGCTGTATACATTGATATTTGGATGGAATCCACAAATCTGTAAAACAAGTTACCGATCAGATATGCAAAAAGATCCTTGTCACTTGTTTTCTATAAAAAGGCAAATCAGTTTAAAAATGACATTATTTTCTAGACTTTATCAAGTAGGAGTAAAAAAAAAAGACACTAAATAAACTATGTAAACTAGCAATGTCATTACCGCCATGTCTTCCAGGAGCTGTAAACCATCTTTTTCTTTACGGCATGCCCTAGCGAGATTGCAAAAGGTATGGATGTTTGGTGCAATGCCTCTCTGTGCCATCATAGGCAACAGCTGCTGTAAAGAAACCATTCAGACGATCAGTTTTTACACTGTACGTGTGGCATGAAGTGTGGAAGAATCGGCACTAAGTTTCAGAATGTGTCAGTGTTCTCCATGACAGCCAACCAGATGCCACGTTTCATTTTACCAGGGCAATAAAAGAAGAGCTCTGATTGGTTGTTATGGGTATCACTGTCCGTTTCGACAAAAAGTTTGTTTCTGCATGAGGCCCGACGCATTTTCAGAAAAAGGGAAATGCTAAAATCTGTATTAAACAGTATTCACACATAAAATATTGCTGCGTCCAACTGAATGTTGCATTTTGGCGGCAGCGCACAAAACGCCTTCATATAGGCTCAGTGCACAATTCCCTGCCGAAGTGCAAATTCACACAAGCACAATGCTTTGTGTTCAGGGGAAAAAAAGGCCATTTTTGATCCGTACAGCGTCCATTTGTCATCCATAACTAAAAAAAAACTAATAGAAGGCCAGACACACTTTCCTATGTAATCTATGCAGTGCGTCCGGTAAAACATACCTGCCACACGGATTGTGTCTGATTGTTGTGCATCTGTCTGTCTTTTTCCGATATCACAGATGAAAAGAGCCGATACAAGTCTATGGGTCTGTGCAAAAACATTCAGCACCCGGATGGCAAAGAATAGGAGAAGCTCTGTAATTCAAGGATTTATTTATCCATCCGTCAAACATTGATGGGAAAAACGGACACACAGACCGAACACTGATGACACACGGAACAAACACTGCTGACACCAGGGCCATTTTTTCCATGTACGTGGTTAAATATGGACATGTAAATGAGAAAATTTGTCATACTTTAGACTCTTTTGCTGGCTTGCCTTGCATCACTTTTTTTGCCCCCCAATTTTCAAACAATTTAGTGCATGCTGTGGTATTTAAAGCCATGCCCCTTCTGTCAAAGCCATGCCCATCTTTCAAAGCAATGCCCCTTCTTTCAAAACCATGCCCCTTCTTTCAAATCCATGCCCCTTCTTTCAAAGCCATGCCCCTTCTTTCAAAGCAATGCCCCTTCTTTCAAAGCCATGCCCCTTCTTCAAAGCCATGCCCCTTCTTTCAAAGCCATGCCCCTTCTTTCAAAGCAATGCCCCTTCTTTCAAAGCCATGTCCCTTCTTCAAAGCCATGCCCCTTCTTTCAAAGCAATGCCCCTTCTTTCAAAGCCATGCCCCTTCTTTCAAAGCCATGCCCCTTCTTCAAAGTCATGCCCCTTCTTTCAAAGCAATGCCCCTTCTTTCAAAGCCATGCCCCTTCCTCAAAGCCATGCCCCTTCTTTCAAAGCCATGCCCCTTCTTCAAAGCCATGCCCCTTCTTTCAAAGCAATGTCCCTTCTTTCAAAGCCATGCCCCTTCTTTCAAAGCCATGCCCCTTCTTTCAAAGCCATGCCCATTCTTCAAAGCCATGCCCCTTCTTCAAAGTCATGCCCCTTCTTTCAAAGCAATGCCCCTTCTTTCAAAGCCATGCCCCTTCCTCAAAGCCATGCCGCTTCTTTCAAAGCAATGCCCCTTCTTTCAAAGCCATGCCCCTTCTTCAAAGCCATGCCCCTTCTTTCAAAGCAATGCCCCTTCTTTCAAAGCAATGCCCCTTCTTTCAAAGCAATGCCCCTTCCTTCAGAGCCATGCCCCTTAATTCAAAGCCATGCCCCTTCTTTCAAAGCCATGCTTAGAAACAATTAGGCAGATATCTAAAAGTGTAGTTTCTATATGAATCGGTTGGAACTGTGGCGCCCCTGAGGGTTCAGTCGCCACATGGGTACTGCACCTCAGACCGAGGTGTGGTATCTCCTCTCCGAGGTAAGGATGGAGCACCACACGGGACCCAGCCTCAGAACTCAACACTACACCACTCCTGTCCTGTGGGGGGCTTATATGCACCAGGGTGCTGCCCCAGCCGGGATAAAGGAGATGGGGGGGGACCAAAGATAGGGGGAACCATGTAGTGGGTGAGGGTGGAGGACACACTTTTAGGTTACACTTACTGATACATCTATATATATATATATATATATAATCGTCTTATCCCGTCTGTCTGTCTGTCTGTCTGTCTTTCTGTCTGTCCTGGAAATCCCGCGTCGCTCATTGGTCTGGCAGCGGCCAATCAGCGCCGCGGGATTTCTGAAAAAAGATGGCGGCCGTTAGCGGCTCATCTGCGGGACGGAGATGCAGCCGGGAGATGACCGGCGCGAGGCGCTCATCTCCCGGCCGGTAGCAGCAGAAGGACCCCAACCGCCGGCGCCGCTGACCTCCATGCGGAAGGGAGGACCGGGGAGCGGCGCTGCAGGTCGGGATACTTCTGCTGCGAGCAGTCGCTCATGTCCCGGGTTCTCGGAGCGGAAGTAGCCGCACAGGCAGCGACGCTCCCCGGTCCTCACCAATACGATTCGATGATTGGTCTTCGGCCGCGACCAATCACTGATCTTGCCGCTAAAGTTAAACACTGCTGTGCTGATTGGTTGCCAACGCTGCCCGCAGTGTTTAAATTTCTCTGCAAGATCTGTGATTGGTCGCGGCCGCTATTTAAATGTGGCACCCAAATCGGTGATTGGTCGCGGGCAGCGTCCGCAAACAATCAGCACAGCAGTGTTTAAATTTCTCTGCAAGATCTGTGATTGGTCGCGGCCGCTATTTAAATGTGGCGCCCAAATCGGTGATTGGTCGCGGGCAGCGTCCGCGAACAATCAGCACAGCAGTGTTTAAATTTCTCTGCAAGATCTGTGTTTGGTCGCGGCCGCTATTTAAATGTGGCGCCCAAATCGGTGATTGGTCGCGGGCAGCGTCGGCGACCAATCAGCACAGCGGTGTTTAAATTTCTCTGCAAGATCTGTGTTTGGTCGCGGCCGCTATTTAAATGTGGCGCCCAAATCGGTGATTGGTCGCGGGCAGCGCTCGCGACCAATCAGAGATTTTTGACACAAATGTCCGGTCCTTAGTAACACCATGCGGCTACTGTCGGGAGATCAGCGGCTAGGGTGTGAAGGGAGGACCGGGGAGCGGCGCTGCAGGTCGGGATACTTCTGCTGCGAGCAGTCGCTCATGTTACGGCATCTCGCAACGGAAGTATCCGCACAGGTAGCGACGCTGATATCCATGCGGAAGGGAGGACTGGGGAGCGGCGCTGACATCCATGCGGCTAGGGTGTGAAGGGAGGAACGGGGAGCGCCGCTGCGGGTCGGGATACTTCCGCTCCGAGAAGCCGGGACATGAGCGACTGTTCGCAGCAGAAGTAACCGCACAGGCAGCCGCTCCCTGGTCCTCACCAATACGATACGCTGATTGGTCGCGGCAGGAGGGCGCGACCAGAAATTCGCTGTCCGCTCCTTAGTAACATGGCACGCGAGATTTAAAACCCGCTTCTATGATTGGTCGCGGACGCCGCCCGCAACCAATCACAGATTTTCGCGCCAATTTTAAACACGCTCTCCGGCCAATTACCGCAACATTTCAAATAGCTACGCCACCTTCGGGAGATAGCAGGGCTAACTCCGCCCATGTGGTCATGTGACTCACAAACTGCTCATAACGTACTGAGCAGGTTTTCTCACTCACACTGTGCGAGGGACTTCAGTCACACTGTGCGAGGGACTTCAGTCACACTGTGCGAGGGACTTCAGTCACACTGTGCGAGGGACTTCAGTCACACTGTGCGAGGGACTTCAGTCACACTGTGCGAGGGACTTCAGTCACACTGTGCGAGGGACTTCAGTCACACTGTGCGAGGGACTTCTGTCAGGTTTACTGAACACGTTCTGCCAGTGACAGCGCGCTAAAGAGATACTTCTTTACACTTCCTGTTTTATAATGGGTCGTAAGCGAAAATACGCCACGGAGGAAGACAGAAAAGCAGCAGAAGCAGCAAGACAACGACAACGTCGAGAGCAACAGACACCACAACATACTGCCGCCAGACAAGCCCAGGATGCGGAATCTCACAGACAATGTCGGAAACGGGAGACACCGCAACACACTGCCGCCAGACAAGCTAAGGATACGGAAGCTCACCAAAAATGCCGGGAACAGGAGACACCGCAACACACTGCCGCCAGACAAGCCCAGGACGCGGAATCTCACCAAAAACGCAGGGAACAGGAGACACCGCAACACACTGCCGCCAGACAAGCCCAGGATGCGGAAGCTCACCAAAAACACCGGGAACAGGAGACACCGCAACACAATGCCGCCAGACAAGCCCACGATGCCGAAGCTCACCAAAAACGCCGGGAACAGGAGACACCGCAACACACTGCCGCCAGACAAGCCCAGGATGTGGAAGCTCACCAAAAACACCGGGAACAGGAGACACCGCAACACACTGCCGCCAGACAAGCCCAGGATGTGGAAGCTCACAGAAAACTTCGGAAACAGGAGACACCACAACACACTGTCGCCAGACAAGCCCAGGATGCGGAATGTCACAGACAACGTCGGGAGCAAGAGACAACACAACACACTGGCGCCAGACATGCCCAGGATGCGGAATCTCACAGACAACGTCGGGAACGGGAAACACCGCAACACACTGCGGCTAGACAGGAACACGATGCGGAATCCCATAGACAATGTCGGCTTCATGAATCTCCAGAATCTAGGACAAACCGAGAACAACACGATCGACAAATTTATCAAAAAAGAATGCTCTACCAACTAAGGCAAACCCAGCAGAACATTCAAAAACTTGCACGTTACTTAACAGACAATGAAACTATAATTATTCAACGCTACTGTGGGAAGATGAATGTAGTTTGTTCAAAATGTGACTCTCTGAATTTCATAGAGGAAGAACCATCTGACAATCAGTTTACTCAATGCTACCAAAAAGGAAAATTGATGCTACCAAGACGTCACTACTCAGATCTCTTTGAGCAGTTGATGAAAGGAACGCATGAACACAGTATAAATTTTATGGAAAATATCAGAAGTATCAACAGTTCTCATGCGTTTGCTTCATTTGGTGCCAACATTGCACCGCCCCCTGGATTAGGACTGAATTGTTTTAAAATTCATGGCCAGATCTACCACCGCACTGGAACACTTCACCCAGAACTAGGACAACCACCAACATTTGCACAATTATACATCTTTGATCCAAATGAGGCTACAGAACAAAGGATGAACCGAAAAGAAAATGAAAAGTGTAATGCAGAACTGATGAACCTAATTGCCGCACATTTACAAACAATCAGCCCATTTGCTGCCGCATATCGCATGCTAAAAGACGTTGAAGCTGAGGAGGAACAGAGAGCTATACAAAATGGGACGGAAATGCCTTCTATTATCATGGCCATTAAACAAGAACGTCAACAAGATCCCCGATGTTACAACAAACCACGTGTAAGTGAGGTCGCAGTTGTTTTTCAAAACGATGATGGAGAGCCTCCTTTTCAAAGAGATATATTAGTCCATCTTAAGCCAGACAAAAACAACCCTTTCGTTCCTAAAACACAACGTATTAGCATTTTGCACAGCAACCTTGATGCTCTTCTGTATCCGCTATTCTTTCAAAGCGCTGATCAAGGGTGGCATGAAAACCTACACCAGCAAGGAACTTCAAGAAGAATTACACAACTACAGTACTACAGTTTTCTTCTGTCTGTGCAAAATTACTACAATCCTATTTTAAACGGTGGGAAACTGACACAACAGTACTTAGTCGACGCATACGTTAAAATTGAAGCTAATCGGCTCAATTTCATACGAATGAACCAAAAACAACTTAAAGTTGAAGACTACTGCGTTCTTCAAGAACATTTGCAAAAACAATCCATTCAAAAAGGAATTCCAATTGGAAAAACAGTAATTCTCCCGTCGTCCTTTGAAGGTAGCCCCCGCAACATGCAACAGCGTTATCAAGATGCAATGGCAATAGTAACAAAGTATGGAAGACCTGACATTTTTTTTTAACAATGACCTGTAATCCTAAATGGCCGGAAATAGCAGAAAATCTACAACCCTGGCAGCAAGTTGAACACAGGCCGGACTTAGTTGCACACGTATTTCGACTAAAACTCAGCAGTCTTGTTAAAGACATCAAAAATAGGCTTTTTGGAACAGTCGTAGCAATGGTACACGTCATAGAGTTTCAGAAACGAGGTCTCCAACATGCGCATAAACTAATTATTTTAGACGCGGATTCCAAGTTTCGCACGGAGGACGAAATTGACAACACAGTGTGGGCTGAAATTCCTAACCAAGAAAAGTATCCTGAATTGTATAATATTGTAATCTGTAATATGGTTCATGGCCCATGCGGTGTAGCAAATCCAAAAACTCCATGCATGGAAAACGGAAAGTGTACAAAAGGGTTTCCAAAGCAGTTGAAACAGCACACTGTTAAAGATTTGGATGGCTACCCATCCTACCGGAGACAACTGTTTGATAACATTGTACACAACAAAAAGATTATAAATAACTCATGGATAGTTCCATACAACCCGTACTTATTAAAAAGCTACAACTGTCACATCAACGTTGAAATCGGCGCTTCAATAAAAAGTGTTAAATATCTTTTCAAGTACATCTACAAGGGGCAAGACAAAGCTAACGTCGAAATACAACAAAAAACAGTCAATCACGATGAATCATCACGGTTTGTTGACTCAAAATATGTCAGTGATCCAGAAGCTGCTTGGAGAATATTTGCGTTTCCCTTGCATTCACAGTCCCATGCCATTATACGTTTAGCTATTCATTTACCAAATCAACAGCAGCTTTATTTCTTTGAAAATGCTCAAGTCGAAGATTTCTCAAAAAATTTAAGCACAACGTCAACATTAATGGAATGGTTTTTGCTGAACCAACGTGACGAAAACGCAAGGCAGTATTTGTATCGAGAGATTCCAGAGCATTACGTTTGGAATAAAACTTGGAAGCCAAGAAAACGAGGACTTAGCAGAATAATTGGACGCATGTATACTGTTAGTGTCAATGATCAAGAAAGATATTGCCTTCGGCTGTTACTACTGCATGTCAAAGGAGCTAGAAGTTACGAAGATTTGAAAACAGTTAATGGAGTATTGCACGATACATTTAAAGCTGCAGCTTTGGCTTTAGGACTTCTATTGGATGATACTATGTGGACACTTACTTTAGAAGACGCAGTTACCCTACATATGCCTAAGAAACTTCGTGAATTGTTCGCCTACATTTCTGTCTTTGGACCGCCTACAAATCCAGCTCAACTTTGGACAAATTTCAAAGAACATATAATTGAAGATTACTGCTTACGTCTTCACAACAAAAGTGGAAATTGTCAAAATTGCGAATCTTAAGCCATGCAAGATGTCCAAAATGTCCTACTACTGCATGGAAAAACGTTTTCAGACTTTATTTTGCCACAGCCTGCAAGTCAAGTTGCACAAATTCAAGAGTATGATGAAGCTTATGAATTATTGTTGGCAACAGAGAAGAAAAAATCCTTAAATCAACAACAACGGATTGCATATGACACTATTGTGAGCGCTTTAGAAAACCAAGCCGATCCAACGCCAAAAACGTCCTGGAGGCAGCGGTAAAACATACCTCTATGAAGTTTTAATGCATCACGTTAGAGGGTTGGGAAAAGTCGTATTGCCATCGGCTACAACAGGTATTGCAGTAAACCTTTTAAGAGGAGTTCGCTCTATGCATTCACTCTTTGGGATACCAGTTCCAGTCAATGAAATCTCCGTTTCCAGAATCAAACAAGACACATTTGCAGGAAAACAGTTAAACAGTGCAAATCTTTTCATACTTGATGAGTGCACCATGGCACCCAAATATGCTTTGAGCTTAATTGACAGACTTCTGCATGAAGTTATGACTACAAATATTGCAGAAAAAATGAAATTTTTGTCCTTGGCGGAGATTTTAGGCAATGCCTTCCAGTTGTACCAAATGGAACAAGAACAAATATTATCGAGTCAACCTTAAAAATGTCAGACCTTTGGAAAGAGTTTAATAAACTCCAATTAATTAACAACATGCGATCTTCTGACCCAGAGTACAGCAACTGGCTTCTTAAACTTGGTAATGGTGAACTTAGCAATAAATATAACCTTGGAGAAGACATTATTGAAATACCAGAAGACATGTTGTGCACTGACTGCATCGTAAGTGATGTTTTTGGACAACGCGTTGAAATAGATGTGAACGACCAAAGCAGTGTTGAGAGGGCCTCTTCCTATGCAATTCTCTGTCCCAAGAACGATGACGTAGCTCTGCTAAATTCATGTGTGATGGATAGAATGCCTGGAGAGTATAAATTGTACAAAAGTGATGATTCGGTGGATGTCGACAATGAAGATGAACGAGAGCATTATCCAGTTGAATTTTTAAATAGTGTTACGCCATCAGGAATGCCATCCCACGGACTACAACTTAAAGTTGGAGCAATCGTAATATTGCTGTGGAATCTAAATACAAGAAATGGTCTATGTAATGGAACTCGCCTTATTGTTCCTGGACTCCATTCCCACATAATTCAAGCAACAGTGATCACTGGATCTGCAAAAGGAGAGGAAGTGTTCATTCCACGCATTGATTTATGTCCTTCAGACACCGGTCTTCCATTTAGGCTTCGACGTCGACAGTTTCCAGTAAAACCAGCATTTGCCATGACAATAAACAAGTCACAAGGTCAAACTCTACACCGTGTTGGCATATATTTACCGGAGCCCGTTTTTGGTCATGGACAACTCTATGTTGCATTTTCAAGAGTTAAAATGAGATCCAATGTCAAGGTGCAAGTTTTGGATACCCATTTACAAGGAAAGTTGCTTACAGATAGTCCATAAGTATTCACCAAAAATCTTGAGTACAAAAATATTTTAGGTTGATATTGTTACGAAATATATTCTAGGGTCTTACTTCTTTTGTCCGATGATTTATTGTAAAATATTGTTACATATTCATGGAATAGTTTATATATTTTGATCATCTGTTTAATAATTTTGTTCAGTTGTATTAAGTTCTATAACCAATAATAGTTAATAATAAAGTATTATTTTGTGTATTCCTTGTATTATTCTTAAATCTTCATAGCGACATCTGCAGCATGTGCTACTAAAGTGAATGCAGATTTGTGCCTCTCCATTGCATTAGAATCGGACCACCATCTAGTATTTAATACATGGCCATCTTAGGTTCACGGTCTTTGATTGTGATCTTCCTCGCTGATAGTGGCTTTCTGCTGGAACCTGCAGCTTGTTGAAGATACACGGTCCTCGTACTCTGGCCTTGAGACGAGGAGCGGGTTAGAGTTAACCGCTGTCTCTACCCGGTCAAGGTTCCTACCTAAGAAGGCCTTGAGGGGAGCGGAGGAGTAAAGCTCCACAGTAGTGTTGAGCCATCCCCGTAGTGTTCGAGTTCGGTTCGGTTCGTCGAACACCCGTATGTTCGCCGAACTGTTCGTCGAACACCTTCGAACACCGTTAAAACCAATGGCAGGCAAACAAAAACACATAGAAACACATAGAAAACACCTTCAAAGGTGTCCAAAAGCTGACAAACTGCTCAGAAGACACAACTAACACATGGAAAAGTGACAAGTACATATAGTCATGCGAAAAGAAAAGAGGTGGAGGAGTAAAAGGAGGGGGAGACACAGATATAAGCATGTCATGTCCTTCTAAAATCAAAAAAGTGAAAAGCCGACACGGCCAGTCCGTTCCTGCCCGTGCGACCTCCGTGTCGCCGGGTTTGTGCCAGAGACGCAGTGGACCCTGACGGCCAGCCCCCCTCTCCCAATACTGGTGCCTGTCCGCTGGTGGGTCGAGCGAGCCCCCCTGTGGTGGAGGCAGGTCTAAGCTTTTTAATTTAAATAGTCTCTCTAATTTGAATGAATACACTTTAAATCCTTTTACAAGGATCTATTGGAGGGCAAGTCTCATGCCAGCAGCCGCGTAATTCCAGCTCCAGTAGCGTCCACTAAAGCTACTGCAGTTAAAAAGCTTTTATAACGATCGAGCTCGGCGGTCCACCGCAAGGCGTCCTACCGCCAGTCCCAGCCCCTATGACTTGGGGTGCCTCCTGATGCTCTTCACTGAGTATCCCGGGGTCCCGAACCATTTCCTTTGAAAAAATTAAGTGTCCAAACTACAGGTGGTGTAGCTTGCTTAACAGCTGGGATAATCCGCTGACTAGCAGACACTGCTACTAGGCACAAAGTATTTCCTGGGCTAGATGCAGTTAAAAATTTGTAATTAGATACTCTCGTTGGATGCTGAGAAAGCATTCCAATATGCCCCTGAGATGGGCACGACAGTCCCTGTCCCTGGCTGGAGTGGGGGGAGGGAACACCGAGGAAGGGGAACCCTGTAGTGCAGGAGCAGGGAGGAAGCAGTTCCTGGGTGCATTGAGAAGGGAGTATAAAAGGTGGGCACCATCTTCGTTCAGTGCAGAGAAGTCTGAGCAGAAGTGACAGGGAGCAGGGGCTCTGCATGAGCTCTGCTCCGGAGGAGGGCCTAGGAACAGAGGCCCAGGCCTGGAAGAGGGAGAAGGAAGGAAGAGGAGCGGAGAAGGCTCCAGGAACGAGGAACGAAGGGATCCTAGGGGTGCGGACGGGCGAGTCGCCACCGCACGCCCGAATCCACCTGCGTGGAGGGGTCAGGCCAAAGGGGGAGACCGGTCCCCGAAACCAGTGGAGGCGGGAAACGACCCTCAGCTAGAAACCGGAGGCTGTGACATTTTATGTGGCGTAGCCCCTCGCTACACCCGCTAAGAAGGCACCACATAGGGTCAGGGAAACTGGCGCCAAGTTTACCAAGAGGAGGCCCGAGGCAGCCGGACAGAAGCGTTGGTAAGAAAGGCTAGACAAAGGACACACAAAAGGGGTCATGTGAAGTGCTCCAAAGTTATCTGAGAGTTGTCTGAGCCCCTCACCTGGTGAGCACAGTACGACGTGGGCAGCCGTTACCTGCAGAAGTGGTCTGGATAATAAGAACTGTGAGTAAAGGCCCTGGACTGCATCACTGACTCCGTGTCGCTACTGCTGCTGCCCTGCACCATCACCCCCATCCTCCGCATACACTGCCCTGAGGCTATACTCCTCCCGTGTGGAGTTATACTACGCTCTGCTGCACCCACAACACCAGCCTCAGCGGTCTGCCCTGCAGCGGCGGTTCACTCTGACCGCAATCCACGGGTGGCATAGTCGGATATTTAAACATCAAAACCACATATATAGTTCCGCCACTGGTTTGACCGCCCTGAGCCACGGAACCGGGTCGCCGCCACGGAGACTACAACCACCAGCATCCACCAAAAAGGGTCCGGCTCCGGGTGTCCCAAGGCCCAGGGGGCGCATCAGAACATTTTCATCACCTTTCATAATCACCAATGGGACAAGGCAGGGATGTCCTCTGTCCCCTCTCTTATACATCCTAGTGACGGAGCACCTGCTCTCATCAATTCGCCATAACCCCAATATTAGGTGGATTGAGGTGGAAGGCACCGAGTACAAGTGCTCTGCATTTGCTGATGATGTCCTAGTATATATCACTCAATCACATATATCCATCCCTGCTGTTATGGCTGAAATAGATCACTTTGTTACATGGTCAAATTTTAAAATCAATGCAGCGAAGTCTGAGGCCCTCAATGTCTCCCTCCCCAAATCCATATAGAATTCCATCCAGTCCAACTTTCCCTTTGCCTGGCCCTCACAGGGTATCAAATACTTAGGAATTCCTATTCATAGAGACCTCTCCCGTCTATGTTATCTTAATTTTGGGCCCTTTATTGAACAACTCCATTCAGACCACGGTTGGCAAGTTAGAACTGTAAGATTCACTACGTGAACCACTGGTGTTTTGTGGAAAAGCACATGTACACTGTGTTCCAAATTATTATGCAAAAAGTGTTTAGGAGTGATAAGGGAAGAATTTGTTTGTTTGTCGGTTAAACTCATTGATGGTGATGTGTGTCAGGGCTCTTTATATCACTGTAAGCATAAATGTAAGATAAATTGACAGTCCTGCCTTCTATCCTTTGGAGAATTTAAGAATGAAAGTATGGATCCGATGATTGTGTTGTGGGTGTGTATCGGGATTGGTGTTTTTGGTCTGTTTTTCTGGTCGGCGTATAAGTCCTGGAAGGCTAGTAGTGGAATGGTTCAGAAACCTTTGTGGCCCATTGTCTAAGTGACCATTGTCTAAGTGACTGAGGAGTCTACTCTAAGTGAGGAGAACCCAAAAAAAAATGGGGAACCAAAATGCCAAGGAAGGCATTATAGCCAAAGACTTAGTGGTACGCAGAGAAGGGAAACAGGCACTGATTGGAATTGACAAAATATTATGTAAAGCGGGAATGAATGAGAATGGAGAGATGAATGGAGAGAAATGGAAATCCTTCTTTAACTGCTATCATGGATGGCTGAAAGATAAGGGTCTGTTGAAGACAGTGGATGTATGGATGAATGCATGTGCTCATTTTAAAGGAAAAATTGAAGAATTAGGAGACGGACGTTACAGACTGACAAAAACCGGAGTGACAGATTTTTCTCCCTGTCCGCTCCCGACGTCACCCAGCTCACCCTCACCTCAGTACCAGAATTCTCAGGAACCCAATTGTTGGGTTTGCCCCAGATGTGGACAGCAGAACCCCTTGACAGTAGACATCTGTGTGGCATGTGGAGGACCGAGACCCCACCCAGCTAGTCTTTTCCCAATGAGGACGGTAGTTGTGCGAGGAGCACCGGGAGCAGCAGCAGCAGCAGCGGGGGGGGGATGCAGTTGTTCCAGGTCAGAATGCTCGCACAATGTTAATGTATAGACCATGGAGTCCTTCAGAGCAGTTGGCACTGATCTCCCAGCTGCCAGACCCATCCCAGTCCCCTATGGGTTTCGCTAGAATGATCACCACCATACAGGATAATACCATGCCACTAGAATTGATCTGCAAGGGGTAATTAAGGGGAAATTGGCAGATGAAGCTCGGTATGACAGACTGACGGACGAAACTTATAAACAATATGACAAAAGAACGGGCCCTGATGTAGCGGAGGCTAATGATGCAACAGCCGGGGTTCTGTACGTAAAAGCGTTGGTAAAAGCATGTAAAGATAGGCAAGCAGAAAAGCAAGTTACACTAGAAGATAGAGTGCAGGGGAAGGAGGAAGATCCTAAGGATTATTTCTATGCATTAAAGAAAACCTGGTCAGAAATGGGGTTCAACCCCGGAAATAAGACTAGTGAGAGGGTATTAGCAAGTGCTTTCATGAATGGACTAAAGAAGGAGATTGCAGAGAAGGTAAAAGCAAGTAGACCAGACTGGAGATCAGTGAAGGCAGAAGACTTAGCTAGAATAGCTCAGGGGGCACAGCATGACATAGCGCAGGCAAAGAGAGCTGCCAGAATACATATAGCAGAGACGACCCCCAGAAAGAACAGAGGCAGAGGACGGACTGAAGGAGGAGGACAGAAACTGTGTTATGGATGTAAAAAGCCAGGACATTTTAGAAAGGACTGTAGCACCAACCCGTATCCAAATGCTCAGAGTACGGGTCCTCCAGCCAACCAAACAACGCCCCCACAGGATGAGGGTGGCTTGCACATGAACCCCCTCATCTCCTTACCCCCAACTCTCAGTTGTATAGTGCAGGTGAACCTACCAGGGGGACATGAAATCGATTTCCAAGTAGATACGGGGGCCGACAATTCAGTAATTACGCAAGGTGATTGGCCATACACTGACACTGATTTTTCACATCATGTCATTGCCACCCCCTTCAATTCCCTGTCTATCCTGCTCCCTGTCACTAAGAGAATTCCCCTGCAAATTCAAGGAGCTACTGTACATAGCCAGCTCATGGTATCGCCCCAAGGCCAATGTAATCTATTGGGAAATGATGTGTTGTCCCAATTACAAGCACATATTGAGTATCATCCCGATGGCACTGTCACCATGACCCCAGGTTTAAAACCAAGTAGCCTTTGCAAAATTATGTCACTAGATATTGCCAGCATAGAAGAGACAAATGAGTTTCCCCCGATATTGGAGCATGCTGTACCACATGATTTTTGGGCCTCAGACAAAACAGATGTTGGTAGGTTAAGAGTTCAACCAGTAATGGTAAAATTAAAACCAGGAGCAATCTTGCCTCAACTGAAGCAGTATCCCCTTAGCTCGGCTCAGGAGAATGCCATAGCCCAGCAAGTCCAAAAATTACTACAGAGGGGAGTCCTAGTCAAAACCCAGTCCCCTTGCAACACTCCCCTGTTTCCGGTAAAGAAAAAGAGCGTGCCAGGACAACCAGCCGCATATAGAATGGTCCATGACCTCCGGTTGGTTAACAAAGCCACAGAACTTCTAACACCAGTTGTGCCCAACCCGCATACTCTTCTGTCACAGATACCTTCTAACTCTCTTTGTTTTTCAGTGGTCGATTTGGCAAATCCATTCCAGAGACTGCAAATTGATTATATTCAGCTGCCAAAGTCAGGATCATGGGAATATGTGTTGGTCTGTATTGATTTGTTCTCAGGATGGCCAGAGGCTTTCCCGATTGCCGAAGCCACGGCTGCGGCAACCGCAAAGAAACTGCCTGCGGAGGTGGTCTGCAGGTATGGGGTACCAGAAGTAATTGAGAGTGACAGAGGTACACACTTCACAGGTGAAATAATGAATGAAGTCATGTCAGCTCTAGGAATTCAACAAGCATTCCACACCCCATATCACCCGCAAAGTAGTGGTAAAGTGGAAAGACTGAATGGGACATTGAAATAAAAAATTCAGAAAGCCATGGCTGAGACAGGAAGACCATGGCTGGATTGTTTACCGCTTGCTCTGTTTTCAGTAAGATACACGCCTAATAGAAAGACTGGACTCTCTGCATATGAGATATTGTTTGGCAACGTACCCAGCCTAGGGTGTTTCTATCCGCAAGCATTAGAAATGAATAACCATGTGCTAAGTTCCTACGTGAGGGCTTTACACAAAAAGATTAAGCAAATACATGATAATGTCTTCAGTTCTCTTCCAGATCCAGATCAAGACTCTAGCAGCCATACGCTGCAACCTGGAGACTGGGTGGTTATAAAAAGACACGTGAGGAAAAGCCTAGATCCACGGTTTGACGGACCCTTTCAAGTTCTGCTGACCACAAGTACAGCCGTTAAGCTAGAGGGAAAAGAGACCTGGATCCACGCATCCCATTGCAAAAAGATACTAGGAGAACCAGCGGACAAAGAATGATGACATTGTTTATACTTACCTGCATACTTACAACCATAGGTGCATGGACTAGGTTGAGCACCACAGATGGAGACAACAATAGATTCATTAAACACCATCTTGCTCTAATCGATGGACTAAAGGAGCAAAACCAGACCATTGCTAATTGTTGGATATGTACACATGCCCCTGTGACGTCCACTAGCATACCCTTTCTCGCCGTCCCAGTCTCATGGGAAGAGATAAACTTTTGGGTGAACTGTTCAGATACTTGGGCCAATAATGCCACACAGAGACTGTGGAATACCACTGTTGGGATTCCCGTAGTAGCATGGACAAAATTTCCCTGGTGGCAAGGGAACCTGACGGGTCAAATAATTCCCAGGTTGTATATAGCATTTAAAGGAGGGGAGTGGGTACCTCGTAACAAAACAAAAATTACTGATCTAGGGAAAATACCTGAACAAGGATTGAAAATAAGTTTTAATGCCACTTCAGGAAGCAGTGATGCCTTTAAACCTTCCCTGTTGGAAAGATATCTACACACTTCTAATTGGGTGAATAATGTTTATTTTAAAAACGGGGCAAGTGATACCTGTGCCAAAATACCTGGCAATCTACAGTGTAATGTAATCAAGTTATCAGAAAGGTGCACCTACGTGTGGCAATCCTGATGCTGGCTATTGCTCCCCTATAGGTCAAGGGCCTGGGTGGTGTATGATGTCAAATGTCTCTAAGTTTGTTGATTTAGTTCACCGTCTAATACTGCAACATTCAGCATTATGGAATCTCCCCTTATCCATGTATTGGGTATGTGGAGACAAGGCTTTCAAGTGGCTCCCAGTAGGAGTAACAGGAACTTGTACCTTAGCCAGATTGACACCCGCAACTTATATTGTTACTCCAGACCAGCTAGATCCTTTGTCTATCCCAAAACATACACTGCATAAGCAATCAGCAGACAATAAAGAAAGACCAAGTGGGAGACCCCATATAGTTCAAATGGGAGGGGTAAACACATTTTTCAGTGCATTGTTTATATACCCTATGTTGACACAAATGTGGGATAAATTAGTAGAAGCTACAGACTATCTTGATGATCAGATTTGGGATATTTTAGAAGTAGTTAACGGATCTCTTGCAGTACAGAATCAATTGATTATTGTCACGAACCAACATACCCTTGTACTAGATTATTTAACAGCAGCACAAGGAGGGATGTGCCAGATAATAGGGCTCGCATGCTGTCATTATATAGACAATCCTAGTGTATTGACGCTGAAACATAAGTTAGAGGACGTTGTAAAATTGAGGAAGCTTTATGATGAGGCCAACCTCAAGAATCAGGATTCCTGGTGGGCAAACACCTTTTCCTTTCTAAATCCTGCTAATTGGTTTAAAGGTATCGGTGGGTGGGTGGCTGGTATAGTGTAAGCTATTATTCAGATTTTGCTAATGTGTCTTGTGGTTTATTTGGTTTTTAAGCTTTTTCTAATGTGTATTCAGTGTTGTACTAAAAGAAAATATAGAGATTCATACTGATAAATGAAGGAACCAAAGGATGGAATGTTATAGCAGAAGATGAGGCCCCTTAAGTTCAAAGACCCCATCTATGCTGTATAAGTCTGAAAGTTACTTTAGGTAAAAAAAAAAACACCAGCTGTGAATGTTCCTTCTTGAATCAATAATGCGTCCTTGCTAGTCATCAGAATGTATCTGATTAAATGTGTCTAATCAAATGCGTCCGATTGAATGTTTCAACACAAGCACGAGAATAGAAATCAGTCTTTGTGTGCTAAAATTGTATAATCAAACCATATATGGTAAATCCGTTTTCTGCCTTCAGGGTGAATATAAAACCCATGCTTTGTAATAAAGTTTAGAGCTTGTTTGACACACATCCTGTCCTGTGTCTCAGTCTCTCCGAGCTCGTAATCCAAAGGATAGAAGACTCAGAATGCAGTGACCACAACAGTGACTGGCTGGCAATCCCTGCATGTTCATTGGCTCTGTAAAGAGCGCCAAACATGCAGGGCGGAGACCCGAGCTCCCGCCCGAGTAACCCGAAAATGCTCGGTGCTCGCCGAACATCCCGAATAGTGAGATGCTCGAGCGAGTACCGAGCAGTGTCGAGCATGCTCACTCAACACTATTTGCTCTTGTCCTCCTCCTTCTCCTGATCCTCCACCACCATATCACCAGGGTGACCGTGGTCCATGATGCAACACCCACAGAATTTTTTTAAAGAATGTTTATGATGCCCGTAAAATTTTTTTTTTTATACAGTATGTTCATGTATACCCCCAGGACTAAATGTTGGTCAGCCCATACACTTAGTGCATGGGCATTACAAGTATAGGACGCCAGCTCCTTTCTAATGGAAATATTTTTTTATGAGGCCCTCCTCCACGACTCTTCCAAGGGGCATTGAAGTGCCTCCAAATTTTTGGCAGCCCTTGCATTCACTGCATAGGCCAACACTATGGGAGACTCTCTCCTTTCTAATGGGAATTTGTCGTTACTGTGGCCCTGCTCTATGTGTCTTTAATTTCTTAGTGGGGTTTTTCCCAAATTTGTTCAGCTGTTAGACTCTTGCATACCCTATAACTGTATAGCAGACCCTCTCCTTTCTAAGGGGAACATGTCGTACTCGTTACTGTGACCCTGCTGTATGTGTCTTTAATTTCTTAGTGGGGTTTTTCCCAAATTTGTTCAGCTGTTAGACTCACTGCATACCCTATAACTGTATAGCAGACCCTCTTTTTCTAATGGGAACATGTCGTACTCGTTACTGTGGCCCTGCTCTATGTGTCTTAAATTTCTTAGAGGGGTTTTTCTAAATTTGGTCAGCCGTTGGACTCATTGAATACCCTATAACTGTATAGCAGACCCTCTCCTTTCTAATGGGAACATGTCGTACTTGTTACTGTGGCCCTGCTCTATGTGTCTTTAATTTCTTAGTGGGGTTTTCCTAAATTTGGTCAGCCGTTGGACTCACTGCATACCCTATAACTATATAGCAGACTCTCTCCTTTCGAATGGGAATTTGTCGTTACTGTGGCCCTGCTCTATGTGTCTTTAATTTCTTAGTTGCGTTTTTCCTAAATTTGGTCAGCAGATGGACTCACTGCATACCCTATAACTATATAGCAGATTCTCTCTAATGGGAATTAGTCATTACTGTGGCCCTGCTCTATGTGTCTTTAATTTCTTAGTGGGGTTTTTCCTAAATTTGGTCAGCCGTTGGACTCACTGCATACCCTATAACTGTATAGCAGACCCTCTCCATTCTAATGGTAACAAGTCGTACTTGTTACTGTGCCCTGCTCTCTGTGTCTTTGATTTCTTAGTGGGGTTTTTCCTAAGTTTGGTCAGCCGTTGGACTCACTGCATACCCTATAACTGTATAGCAGACTCTCTCCTTTCTAATGGGAATTTGTCGTTACTGTGGCCCTGCTCTATGTGTCTATAATTTCTTAGTGGGGTTTTTCTAAATTTGGTCAGCCGTTGGACTCATTGCATACCATATGACTGTATAGCAGACCCTCTTCTTTATAATGGGAACATGTCGTACTTGTTACTGTGTCCCTGTTCTATGTGTCTTTAAGTTCTTAGTGGGGTTTTTCCTATATTTGGTCAGCCGTTGGACTCACTGCATACCCTATAACTGTACAGCAGACCCTTTCCTTTCTAATGTGAACATGTCGTACTTGTTACTGTGTCCCTGCTCTGTGTCTTTAATTTCTTAGTGGGGTTTTTCCTAAATTTGGTCAGCCGTTGGACTCACTGCATACCCTATAACTATATAGCAGACTCTCTCCTTTCTAATGGGAATCTGTCGTTACTGTGGCCCTGCTCTATGTGTCTTTAATTTCTTAGTTGGGTTTTTCCTAAATTTGGTCAGTCGTTGGACTCACTGCATACCCTATAACAGTATAGCAGACCCTCTCCTTTTTAATGGGAACAAGTCATACTCATTACTGTGACCCTGCTCTATGTGTCTTTAATTTCTTAGTGGGGTTTTTCCTAAATTTGGTCAGCCGTTGGACTCACTGCATACCCTATAACTGTATAGCAGACTCTCTCCTTTCTAATGGGAATTTGTCGTTACTGTGGCCCTGCTCTATGTGTCTTTAATTTGTTAGTGGGGTTTTTCCTAAATTTGGTCAGCCGTTGGATTCACTGCATGCCTTATAACTGTATAGCAGACCCTCTCCTTTCTAATGGGAACATGTCATACTTATTACTGTGGCCCTGCTCTATGTGTCATTCAGAGTCCCTCCATCATCAATGAAACAGGATGTGTCTGATGATGTGTCACACACCACATTGCCAGATATGGTTGTAGAATGTAAATATGACATTTCCCTGTAAATGCATTTGCCTTAAAAAATAACGTAAAACAAAACAAAACAGTAGGATCTTTCTTTAGTATAAAAACAAAGTCGCCAATGTAACCTCAATGTAATCACATTGTTCAGCTCCTGCACCTCCTCCTCCATCTCTGAAATTACCACATCAGTCACAAGCTGAAAGCACTGCAGCACTGCCTTGGCCAAGCGGCAACAGGCTGTGCTGAAGATAACATGCTTAATGCTTAGGTGACAAACCACCTAGCGCTGTAGAGATGTTGAAAGCTGTAACACAGCAGCTTGATGTGTTGCTCTCACCGCTGAACATACAGCCAGGCATGGTCGTGTGTGACAATGGGCGGAACCTGGTGACGCAGAAATGACAGCCGGAGTAGATACAGATTCCCTCTATGCCAGTCCTTTCACCGAGCTAAAGAATATGGCTGTGATGAAATACAACTCCCACTGAGAAGCTGTTTCAGATTGAAAAACATTGGGCCCACCAGAGGATTTGATTCTGAGGGTTCACCTTTCTCCCCCGCTCAAGAGCCCCATAGCAGCTGCAAAGTTAGCGCTATCATGAACTCTCCTGATGTAGAAGCCAGGGCACACCAGAGGATTCTTCGTGGGACCGTCCAACCCTGCCAAGAAGCAGTCCTGGCTAAAAAAAAGTGTGTGGGAAGATTCCCGGACACTCTATGGCTGCTTTTTTACTGAGGTGGAAACCCACGCAAACACGGGGAGAACATACAAAATTCTTGCAGATATTGTCCTTGCTGGGATTTGAACCCAGGATCCCAACGCTGCAAGGCTTCAGTGCTAACCACTGATCCAATGTGCTGCCGTTCACCCTCTGATATCTAACAGGCTGGGGAAACTTGCACCTACTGCCACTCTATCTTCAGCTCCTTTGTGAGAAACTAATGTATTTGGGCAGCCACTCAGTCTACCAAATAAAATTCCTGAGAAGGAAATTGTGGAAGGCTTCGCTACTGGTACTGGGACAGTGCTAATACCATGGTGTTGTACCATAGTTTACTGGAAATATTCCAGGCTGGTAGGAGGTAAGCAGATTCCCACAGAAAAGTACCAGCAGTAATGTTCAGGGACCCGCGCTTGTAGAAGGCGGAGACAACACCGGGAGAAATAGTGACGACTGGGGACAGAGTATGGACACGAGGCATGAGGTTGTGAAAAGCTTCCGCCTTCACGGGCCTGAAAGGCCACATTTCAAGTGAAAGCAGCTTTAGAGGACTTCCTGGGAGAAATCACAGCTGGAGTAGATATGGTTTCCCAAGTCCTTTCACCAAGCTTAAGAATATGGCTATGGTGAAATACAACTCAGCAAAAGAAGCTGTGGACTGGCTCCATACCGTCCCTGGCCACATTCACTTGACCACGTGTTTGTGCGCAGGCGGTCCTTCCCAGTAAGTGCACTGGGAAGGGCACGGGTAATGTTGTGGGACTCGTGCTTGTGGAAGGCGGAGACGATACCGGGAGAAATAGTGGTTGCTGGGGACCGAGTATTGACGCCCGGACGCCGCCGGCATGAGGCTGTGAAAAGCTTCTGCCTCTACGAGCCTAAAAGGCTCCATTTCAAGTCCAAGCAGCTGCCCAGAAATCTGGCAGTTTAGTATTGCAGCCTGTGGGTGGGTGGCTGGCTGCATACTTGCGCTTGCATTCCAAGTAACAGAAAAATAAGCAGATAGTGGCCTCTATCATTATCATGGCCTCACCTCGGCACTAAGAACTCTCCTGAAGGAGAAGCCAGGGCCCACCGGAGGAGTCTCCGGTTTTCAGGTGGGTCCGTCCAACCCTGCCGAGAAGCAGCCCTGGCTAAGAAAAGTGTGGGGGAAGATTCCTGGACACTCTATGGCTGTTTTTTTAATGTGGATTGGACGTGCTTGTGCATGTTATTTCTTAAACTGGATTGCAGATCAGGACATTGCCCAACTCTGTAGTCCTGAAATTAAATGCGCAAAGAAAGATGTTTGTGTGTCAAAGCACCACCGAGAAGTGCTAGTTGATGTTAGATGGGCTGCCATTCCTTCTGCAAAAGCTGCTTCAGAGGACTTCCTGGGAGAAATGACACCCAGAGTAGATACGGTTTCCTTTTATGTCAGTCTTTTCACCGAGCTAAAGAATATGGCTGTGGTGAAATACAACTCAGCAAAAAAAGCTGTGGACTGGCTCTGTACCGTCCCTGGCCACATTCACCTGTCCACGTGTTTGTGGTTAGGCGGTCCTTCCCAGTAAGTGCACTGAGGAGGGCACGGGTAATGTTGTGGGACCCGTGATTGTGGAAGGCGGAGACGACGCCGGGAGAAACAGTGGTGGTTGGGGACCGAGTAAGGACACCCGGCCGCCGCCGGCATTTGCTTATGAAAAGTTTCCGCCTCCACGAGCCTAAAAGGCCACATTTCCTGTGCAAACAGCTGTCAAAAATTTGGCAGTATAGTATTGCAGCCTGTGGGTTGGTGGGTGGCTGGCTGCATACTTGCGCTTGCATTCCAAGGAATGGTGTAGGGACAACTGAACGCTGCACTGGAACAAGGACGTGGACGGTGATTGTTGCAAGTCTGCAACGACAGGTGCATGGCGGGAGGCATCTACGCATGCGCCAAGGAACACTTATGATGGGCACACTTTTAGGCAGTGACCTGGGAGTCAGAAATGCTTCCAGAGGTCTTCCCCATGCTGTTCCCATGTCTTTTCAGCACTGTATGCATGTGTCTGATGATGTGTCACACACCACATGGCCAGATAAGGTTGTAAAATGTTAAAATGACATTTCCTGGTGAATGCATTTGTCTTGGTTGAAAGCAATGCAAAAGTGCAAAAAAGCATCAAAACTGCTACGTGTGAACATAGCCCAAGGTGTGGAGGAGTATTTTTGGTTACTTATTTTGCCTTATATACAAGTCATTACCCTGGAAAGGATGTTCCTTAACATATTTCTCAGGAAAATCCATTTTGGTTTCGTTTTTGTATGTTTATGAGTCCGTAAAAGTGGCATAATACTCTGACATTGTTGTTGACAGCAGTGATATGAGAGTCAGAGATGCTTCCAGGGGTCTTCCCCATGCTGTTCCCATGTTACTTGAGCTCTGTTCCCATCGATTTGGGCAATTTTTAGGCCCTCTGCAGACCGAAGGGAGGAGCCGCCTGAAAAATGCTCGAGATTCCCATAGACTTACATTGGGCTCGTTGCTCAGGTCGAGCACCCGAGTATTCCAATGTGCTCGACCCGAGCAACGAGTACTCGAGCATTTTAGTGCTCGCTCATCACTACTAGACACTTATAAGAAAGGGGACAATCTGAACAATCTGTCTTCAGATATTTCTTGGCCAAGTCTAGATGTTTCCATTTCTGTGTCTTGTTCAGTGGCGGCTGGGTTTCGGCCTCCTCACCTTGGTTATGTCTCTGAGCACCTTGTACTTCTGGTCCTCCAGGGAGGTTGCAGATCTGGAATATGACAGCACTGGAGGACAATTTCTTCTTTGTCCCTTCATGTTTGATTC
Source organism: Phyllobates terribilis (assembly GCF_046119375.1). NCBI lineage: Eukaryota > Metazoa > Chordata > Amphibia > Anura > Dendrobatidae > Phyllobates > Phyllobates terribilis. The sequence goes on along the minus strand of NW_027363005.1, from coordinate 1,202,299 downwards.
TTCTCAAATATTTGGTAGTTAATGTGAGTCTTATTTTTCTCACCATGTTTTTTGTGTCCCTGTTGACTATTGGCAACAAAACTTTTGCTGGTTTTGTGATCGCACCTCAATATCTTAGCAATTTTAAGAGTGCTACATCCCTCTGTAAGACTTTTCAGTCAGTTAAATCTCTTTTTTTAGCCCATTTTGTCTGAGGAAAACAAGCTGCCTAATAATTCTGCACACCTTGATAATCGTATCCTTAGTCCGCACCCCCCTCATTACAGAAATACACATCACCCTGAGCCATAGTTTTTTTATTATGATGCAGGGTAAACCTGTATTTATTACCTTTGGGTGTTTCTTCTAAATATGCAATATACAAATGTTCCTATCCGAGAGTGGCTTCGTGATCCTGCCTTGCAAATGGAGGCAAAGTTGTTGCTTCAAGAGATGTAAATTTTGAATTAATAGTTCACATTTATTGAGACTCCAGAGATTAATTTTCTGTACATCAAAATGTTCATATGGTCACCTAAGCACCTTCAGCCCTGAATTGATTGAATGACCAAACACCATTGATCCTTTCCAACCATTGGATTTACTGGTGACATATGTTGGGAGCGGGCTCAGGATATGAACCTGCTCTGTACTCTGCAGGTGTCATCTGTGTTATACAGTCAGTGCCTGTGTGAACAGCAGCAACCAGAGCTAGCTTAGACTGCTGCTGATTTAACCATCTAAATGCCGCTGACACTCTCACACAGCTGTAGTAAAATATAACTTCTGTGGCGCAATCATCAGCAGATGATATAGGAGAGCATGTAGGAGGGACGCATAAGTGGGTGTATTTAAAGGGGTTGTCCAGTCAAAACTGATAAGTCTGTAATCACACAGAATGACGGCAGACTTATGAATTATGCAGGCACTGTGCGCTGTGGGGATTCGCCGGTTTCAGACTCGGGAACAGAGGGTATGTATGAGTTATACATGCCCTCGACCAGTGGGTGCAGCTTCGCTCTCCATACACTTGATAGAGCCAAGGCCGCACCCCATCTAGTGACACGGATGGCCAATAAGCGTGTCCGACTAGAGGGGGCAGCCTTGCTCCTTACAAGTGTATGGAGAGCGACTCTGCGCCCACTGGCCAGGGGTATGTATATCTCATACATGCCGGTCTGAAACCAGCCAACCTGGGGGATTCATAAGTCTGCAGTCACACAGAGTAACTGCAGACTTATCTATTTTGACCAGACAACCCCTTAAAGTGAAAATTGCAGGTGTTGTGGGAAGAAGGCTGTTATAATTACTTTTTGGAGGCTCTTGTGACAATTCTGGGTAAGAGGCTGCTTGTAACCACCATGGGGTGGGTGGAGGTGGCTTTGGCTGCTTTGTTGGTGGGAATAGAAATTGCATCTAGTGACTAAGACCATTTTGTTATAGTGCTGCTGAGATTACCTAAGGGTAACTAACTTTTTGAGGAGTGGGATATACTACTGTGATATGAGGGTATCTGAAATTCCTCAGTGTGCATTATCAAGCACTACAAAAAAGAAAAAGGAAAAAATATAAGGCCCGGACACCTGAAGTGTTAAATTAATACACAGGTGCACAAATACGCTACATGGCCAATATACACACATATACTGTATATTTCTTCCATACGGCACTGTTGGTTTGGTATGAGTCGGACATATTTCTGTGTATAATACATGAACCATGAGACTGTTGTCTTTGTGGCAGCTCTAGCGTGATCTATATATACTAGTGTCTATCAATTATTTTTACAGATGGTTGTTGTGGAGGTCCTGCTATGTGGGATGTGCTCTTCTTTCTCTGACTGTTTTACATCTGCCACTATTGGTCATTTCTCTCACCTTAGCCACTTAGTGGACCGTATATATCTTTCTATTTTGTGGATAATAAATATATATTTTTATTAATAGCTCTATCTCTGGCAGTTTTTTTTTAGATCAGCGCCATTTACAAATATTGTTTATATATTGGCTACAATTCTCTCTCCTTCGGTATTATATTCTGATAAGAGATAACTGTAATAGGTCTAAATGAGCCGGGAGAAGAGCTGAGTCGAGACGGGACGCAGGACAGTCCCGCCGAATACGGGACGGTTGGGGGCTATGGCTCCTGTCAGTCAGCTTTCCCAGACTCTGTAATATGAAATCTACCCAACTAAGCAGGTAATGTGAGGGGACGTGTCATTACACCATGTACTATTCAGGATGTATGAGAGCTTAGTGATGCCCCCTGTAAGAGCAGTAATGGCAGCCATATTGGTTGTCATCCTGCATTCCCAGATAGAGATACCTGGGGAATGAAACAATAACTGCTCCTATCATGTACCTCGCTGTGGACGCCTCTCTACAGGGGATTCTCCTTCTTCATGAATGTTCTCTGGAGGATCTGATCATGTGGCGTCCATGATATGTGGGGTCCTGACTGCAGGGGGCAACATTGTTGCAGATCCACCATCTCCCACTGAGCCACATCCAGCGTATCCAGTCCAGGCAATGCTCTGTGAGTTTCATAGTTCCCAGCTGCACTGACACATTGTAACAAACCCTCTCCCCTATTATGTGAGCAGTGCAATTACTGTCTGGTTTAGAAAACCCATTCTTTCCAATGTCCTTTGAGGAACATCTGGGTAATTAATGGAGGAACCCAGCTCAGTGTTCTCATTTATTAGCCAAAATGGAGAAAGGTAACAGCATCTCCTGCTCCGGACCCAACACTCCCAGGAATCACAGCAATTAGCTGATTTATCACCATAGGATAGTAACGATATCAGGGGCGTTCGAGCAAATTTATTCTAATGTGTATTGAGCCTTAAGACATAAGGGGCAGCATAATAATGACTACATGGACGTCCAATGAAATAAAGACAAGCACAAAGATATAAGGGGGGTAAAAAGAAGATTTTATTTATAGATTGAATTATTTTATATTTTAGTATTATGTATATGTGAAAATTATTCATCTATCAGACTTAACCTATTTATGGGCCGTGTTGATCCAGAGGAAGGCGAAAACCCCCTGTGAGGAATAAGCCAATTGTCCTCATATCAGGGGGGAAAATTCCTTCCTGACCCCAAATAAAGTATGGCGGTCAGAATATATCCCAGGATCAAAGGCTGATACCTAATGTAATGTAAATACAAATGAAAAAAAATATATAAATTATTTTTGTAGGTTTGGATTTGATTATTTCAATGTCTGAAATTACATATCTTTTCAACTAAAATTATTGTAATTTTATACCTTTTTTGTTCTGCTACTATAGTGTGAGTCTCCTTACTAACCTAGCATACTAAATGTATTATTATTTATTGTATTTATTTATTATTATTTATTACTTTTTGTATTTATTTATCAGACTTAACCTATTTATGGGCCGTGTTGATCCAGAGGAAGGCGAAAACCCCCTGTGAGGAATAAGCCAATTGTCCTCGTATCAGGGGGGAAAATTCCTTCCTGACCCCAAATATGGCGATCAGAATGAATCCCAAGATCAAAGGCTGATACCTAACCTGTGTAATGTACCTAACCTGTGTAATGTAAGTGTGATATATAAAAATCATTTTAGTTACTTAGACTAATTATCCTTTTTATTTTTGAGAACTAATTTTAATTGTCAACAAAGAAAATTTAAATTTTTCTAAAATTTCTCTTTTGCTACTAGTGTGTCAATCTACTTATTAATTTATGATACCAAACCTATTTAAGGCCGTGTAGATCCAGAGGAAGGCGAAAAACCCCTATGAGGAATGGGCCAATTGTCCTCATATTAAGGGGAAAAATTCCTTCCTGACCCCAAATATGGCGATCAGATTAAATCCCAGGATCAAAAGCCGATCTATGTCCTATATCTATGTGCGGAAATGTACGGTGTGCTATATGTATGCCTATAGTAGTGTGGGTGATGTGATGTGTGATGGGTGCGGTACTTACCAGGCCTGTGCTAAGGTGATAATGGCCGCTCTATACATTCTTCTGCTCAGCTGCCCAGGACTATTGCTTTTGAACACATCAGATGGAAACTTAGCACAGGCCATTCCTGGGGTAGAAGATCTTCTGGATGGAGGGATGTCAGTTGCCAGCCCAGTATTAGAGGAGGCCAAGTCAAGGGTCTGGGGCAGAAAAACAATGGCAGTGGTCCGGCATGAAGATGTTTTGGAGAGATATGATGTTGAAGGGCAGCCGAGGTGAAGTACACCAGCAGAGACGAGGTACGGGTCAGGAGGCATGAAGTTCTGGGCAGTTGGCAGGGGCTCATCCTGCAAGACAAAAAAGGAAGACATTGATTATTCTCTCTGCCAGATCTTCTGTTATATTAGGGGAATGGTCTTTATAATGAACCATTCCCCTATGTAACATCAGATACAATGTACTGATATCATAGGTGTCCTGTGTGAACAGAGGTCACTCACCAGATGGTCGTGGATTCTTTTACAGTCCAGATCTTTTCATCCACCTAAGAGAAACAGAGATATAAAGTCATTGTTAGAAAATGTGAAAAAAGACAAGATGAATGATGATGATTACCACAATGTGAGAACACCTGATGGGAGTTATCCCCAGATGAAGAGATCCTTACCGGGCCCAGCTTGGTGACATGTACGTAAATCTGTCCACGGGGTGAAGGACTGTATGCTCCGGCCACTGCAGATGATGGTTCTCCAGAACTTGCCTGAATGGTGAAAATGGTGGCTCTGCTCTCCTTTCCTCCAATTCCTCCCAGCCGATGGTGGTAAAGAATGGATGCTCCCGGATGTTCCCGCTCACACCCAGGCGTGTCTGAGGGTCTTTGCGCAGCAGCTTCTTAATGAGATGTTTCACATGAGCATCAAGCCAAGATGGAAATTTTGGCTTTTCATTGATGATAGCTTTGAAAGCCATTTGCTTGATGGGGCCGTTGTAAAATGGGAATCGTCCTGCTGCCATCCTGGAAACGACAATCCCCAGGCTCCACCAGTCCACTGCTGCGCCGTATCGTTTTCTACGAAACACCTCAGGGGCCATGTAGTGGAAAGTGCCCGTCACTCCAGAGATGTTTTTGGAGGAGGTAACGCCATCTTGGGCGAGCCCAAGGTCGATTATACGGATGTGGCCATCTGCATCCAACATGATGTTATCTGGCTTTATGTCTCTGTAATGAAAAAAAAAAAAGAGAAATCTGTCCAGTGATAAAAGAGATGGAAATTGAGTCATTGCCAGATCAGATAGAATAAGTGGCAGGACACAAGGAAAGCTGGGGGTCATATCTCTAGAATGTAAAGGGGACAGAGAGAAGGAGGAACGTCCTGCTTACCGGTGGACGATGTTGTGTCCATGGAGGAACTGGAGGCCACATACGATCTCTGCTGTGTAGAATCTGATGGAGAGAACAGAGTGTAGTATCAATGTCATCAAATCCTTCTCTAGCAATCCCCAAATACCATGGCACCCCACCTGCTGCATCCAGCACACTAAATACTGTATATGACCTGCCATTGCTACCTTAGCTACATCCTGACCCCAGATTTTTTTTCCATCTCCTTAGTTCTCTTTTACATACATTCTCCACTTTCTCACCTCACATTGCCGATGTTCAGGCAGCCGCACATCCTGATCAAATTCTCTAGGCTGCCACCGGACAGATACTCCGTGATGAAATATGCCCTCTGCAGAGACTGGTGTGCGGCATAGAGGTGGCATAAGAATGGGCAGTCTCTGGCAGCCAGGAGTATCTGCCGCTCTCTCATGATGGTGTCCTCATTGTCCTCTTTTTTGGTTATCATTTTGACAGCCATTTGGATGTTTCGGCCGGGGACTGATGCCAGGACCACCTAAGAGAGACAAATGGAGAATACTTAGAAGGCATCTGCAGGGAGTGGAAGTAATCTGGATTTTATAGCACACAAGGCACACGAGTAAACTGAATGGTCGCTCAGTCTGCTGGTAACCAGGTCTAGGTAGAGGAGCAAATCCATCTATCAGCATAATGCACTGCCTGCTCCATGGATGGGCTATGGAAAGGTCTTAAAGGGAACCTGTCATTCCCTGTGTAGAATCTAAACTGCTCCTATTGCGTTAGTAATACAATGTGTATCACTAACACGCTTTTTTCATTAAAATTGGCGCTAATATAATATGTAAAATCCACTTTATATGTTTGTATCATACCTGCTCTTTTAGTCATAGAGGTGCGATTCTTCGCATTTATTCAGGGTTTGTGCCGCCCACGTATTTAAATTCTGCTCCCGGCTTGTGCTGATGTAAGTATGGGGCGCTTGCGCAGTATGTCATGCCAGCAAAGCTTGTAGCGCTGGGAGCCGCACATGTGCTGTGACGAGCGTCTCCGGCCGCACACAGTGAAGCTGGGAACTACACAGCAGTGTCACTGTGCAAGCGCAGGGAGCCGCTAGTCAGAGCGCATGTGCGGCTCCCAGCGCTACAAGCTTTACTGGCAAGACATACTGCGCAAGCGCCCCATACTTCCATCAGCGCCAGCCAGGAGCAGAATTCAAATGCGTGGGTGGCACAAACCCTGAATAAATGCGAAGAATCGCACCTCTATGACTAAACGAACAGGCTCCTAGCCTTTCATCAATGAGAAGCAAAGGAGAGCCAGGCTGAAGTTTGCCAAGACCATAAGGATTGGATCATAGAGGACTGGAGTAAGGTAATCTTCTCTGATGAGTCTAATTTTCAGCTTTGCCCAACACCTGGTCGTCTAATGGTTAGATGGAGACCTGGAGAGGCATATAAGCCTCGGTGATCGGTGATGATCTGAGGATGGTTCAGCAAGGCTGGAATTGTGCAAGTTAATCTTTGCGAGGGACGTATGAATCAAGCTGCATACAAGGTTATCCTTGACAAACACTTGCTTCCTTCTGTTCAGGCAATGTTCCCCAACTCTGAGGACTGTTTTTTCCAGCAGGACAATGCCCCATGCCACACAGCTAGGTCAATCAATGTGTGGATGAAGGAGCACCACATCAAGACCCTGTCATGGCCAGCCCAGTCTCCAGACCTGAACCCCATTGAAAACCTCTGGAATGTAATCAAGAGGAAGATGGATAGTCTCAAGCCATCAAACAAAGAAGAACTGCTTACATTTTTGTGCCAGGAGTGGCATAAGGTCACCCAAAAGCAGTGTGAAAGACTGGTGGAAAGCAGCCAAGACGCATGAAAGCTGGGATTAAAAATCATGGTTATTCCACCAAATATTGATTTCTGAACTCTCCCTGAGATAAAACATGAGTGTTGTTGTTTCTAAATGAATAAGAACTTGTTTTCTTTGCATTATTTCAGGTCTGAAAGCACGGCTTCTTTTTTATTTTGACGATCTCTCATTTGCTACAAATAAATACAACATTTTTAGCTTTGAATTTTGGAGACATGTTGTCAGTAGTTTATAGAATAAAACAACAATGTACATTTTACTCAAAAATATACCTAGAAAGAGAAAAATCAGAGAAAATGAACATTTTGCAGTGGTCTCTTCATTTTTGCCAGAGCTGTATTATATTAGCGCCAATTTAAATGAAAAAAGCGTGTTAGTGATACACATTGCATCAATATCAACGCAATGGGGGCAGTTTACATAGTACACAGGACAAGACAGGTTCCCTTTAATGAATAATTATCATTTTAATTTGTATTTCATAAATCAATAGCACACATGAAAATAAGCAACTTTGCAATAAATCTTTTCAGAGAAATCTGTTTTTTCTCCGCCAGGACTGATTTTTAGCTTTCAAAATTCTCTATTTCATGGTAAAATCTATATTCAGTGAAGACAGATTGTTACATTACTGAGATAGGAGATGACAGTTGGTGCTGAAAATATTCTATGTAAGAGGGATGGGGGAGGAGGGGGAAAGTGGAGGGAGGAGTTCTGCATTTAGCTCCTCGATCTCCCTCCCTCCCCTTTACATGGAATACTATCAGCACCAACTGTCATGCTTTGAGTTGCCATTAGTGTGGTCAATATCAATGTCTATCTATATTTAATAAAAACACAGAGATCAATGTCATTCACAATATGGCAGCCTGATTGTAGCCTATATTGACAATGACGTGAAAAAAAACAATGTCCCATACCCCCTACAGCTGTGACCCCTGAGGAAAAACATCCAGCATAAAAAATACCATGTTACAGCAGCACTAGACCTAACTATGGTGATATCTTAAATGTAATCTCACAGAAGAACGCTACAATGACAAACAACAAAGCATGACATGGCTGACAGCAGAGAAGAATACATGGGGATATAATAAATACTTCAGATTTCAAATAAATAAAAAAAGATGCAGGACTTACTTTGCCAAAGGCGCCCCTACCCAAGACTTGGTGGATGTTGAAGCGGCTGATGTTAAGCCTGGCATAGGGGCTGGATGATCCACGGTCTCCGCTGCATCCAGGTGTTGGCTCGTCCAATCGCCTCTTCTTGAATCCGGTCACGCTGGGCTCTTCTCTCGCTCTCTTCCCTTCGTTCTCTTGTCCATGTCCAGTAGACGCCATTCTCATAATTATCTTCCCGCCTGCAGACCTCGGTCAGATCGCTTCAGTCGACAGTTGAAAGTAAATGGCAGTTGGTCGTGTGCAGGTGATGCTAGAGGTGACGGAACCCTCCTGTGCTACCTACCAGGCAGCGGCTCATGGCCTGCTCTGCCCTATACACTGATGTGGGCATCATGGGTGACAGTTTAGAGTCCAGAGGAACGGCAGAGAACTTCATGGCGACTGGTAGTGATTTTTTTTTTATATTTATTCCCATATACATCAGAAATAAAAAAAATCATATAAAAAATAATACTATTAATTTACTAGCTCTTCCCCTTACCAATATAATTATTCCATATTCCAGAATTTTTTTCTTCTTTTCATCTCATTATAAGATGCCACTTTTTATATGTCGTAGTTAGAGATTATTTTTCTATACACTATGCGGACAATTATTAGGCAATTTATATTTTTGATGATTACTTTTAATATTAAACAACTACAGTGCTGTCGGTCAATGCAAAAGGTTAATAAAAGTAAAACCTGAATATTTAAGAAAGTAAAAGTGCGGTTTTGTCTTTCTTTGGAGAACAATGTGTGCAGAATTATTGGGCAACTAAATAAAAAAATATATATTTTCCATCTCAATTACAGTGTACTTATTTTCATCTGTTAAAATAGAATAAGAACCAAACAGCTCAAAATGTACAAAATATATATCAGATGTTCAAAAATAATATCAGTGACCAATATATTAATATAGTCACCTTACGTCCTTGGAGTCTGTCAGTTTTTTAATCTGTTGATGATTAACTTCATAGGCGACACCAACCAGAGTTTTCTAGACACTAGTGATGAGCGAGCATGCTCGCTACTGCTCGGTGCTTGCCCGAACATCTCACTGCTCGAGATGCTCAGCGCTCGCCGAGTATTTCCGGGGTTGCTTGGCAGGAGCTCGGGTCCCCTTCCTGCATGTTTGGCGCCCTTTAGAGCGCCAATCAACATACAGTGATTGCCTGCCACTCTTTGTAATGCCGCAGCCATGATGGTTGTGGCATTACAGTGATTGGCTGGCCGCACAGCGTCATCAGGTCTATATCAGACCTGGCGCCGCTGTGCTCGTCACAGTCACTCTGTAATCAGACAGTGTAGGGAGAGGTGCTGCTGCGTCACGGAGAGATTTGCTTGTGTATTAGGTAGTGTAGGGAGAAAAACCGTACATTACGCATATCCATCTTATCAAACAGTCATTTTGAGGACTAACTAATTCATCTGCAGAGATATCAGGCAGGCAGTGTATATAGGCAGGCAGGCAGGGTATATAGCAGACTGCAGTGCATATAGCACAAGAGGCTCCATTCCAATTCTGCGTCCTGCTGCTGTTAGATATTTCTATACTAAGGCCCAGGTCTCAGAGGCCAGGAATGCTTTTTTTGGATCTTAATCCTCATTATTTGCTTAAAAAGCAATCCAGGGAACACCATTTTTCTGTCCTTTCCATATTACAGCGCTAAAAATCCAGCTATTTAAAACTGTGGTTTCTCCGTCAAACGGATCACATATACGTTGTCAGAAAATACTGCCATTTCTGGCCTCCATTAAAAATTTCTTTCAGTGTGTCAGTGAAGCAATTCACAGCAGTTTGCTGTTCACACTACTTACCTACAGGCCAGGTATTTAAAACTGTGTTTTCTCTGTCACACGGATCACATATAAGTTCCCTCCAAACTCAGTCATTTGTAGTGAGCGTGGAAGATACTGTCCTCCATTTAAAATGGGCAAGGCACGTGCAAGGGACGGGGTACTGGATGTGATGGTGATGGTGCATGCAGAGGCCGAGGACAAGGCCGTGGGCAAGCTGAAATTGTGCCACAACAAACACCCACATCTTCTCGCCTGACCTTCCTGTCCCAATTTCTAGGGGACCGCAGCACACCACTATTGAACCCAGAGTAGTGTCAAAAGGTTGTTGGTTGGATAGCGGATAATGCTTCCAGTCACTTAGCCACCACCACCACCCTGTCTTCCACATGGTCAAGTCTCAGTAGCCGTGAGTCTGGACAGCATATTCCTCAACCTGATCCTCCTTCCTCCCACCTTGCCGAGTGCCCGGAGACAACTGATCCCACACTTGGACACTCTGAAGAGCTGTTTACTTTTACATTTATAGATTTGGGCCTCTCGCCCGGTCCACTTGAAGCGGGGCAAGAGGAGATCGCGTGTAGCGATGCCCAAATATTTGAGCAGCCACGGTCACACAAAGGCGACGGTGGGAAAGTGTCACAAGAGGTGGACGATGATGAGACACAATTGCCAGAAACTCAGGAGGAGGACCAGGGTGCGGAAGTGGAAGACGAGGTGGTGGATGATATAGTAACTGACCCAACCTGGCAGGAGGACATGCAGAGCGAGGACAGCAGCACACAGGGGGAGCGAGGCAGAGCACCCCAAAAGGCAGGAAGAAGCAGTGTGTTGGCCGCAGACAGAAGGCAGGCAACCGTTCCCCATAACACCAATATGAAGGAAGTTGCCAGTACAACTGTTAGGTCTTCCCAAGTCTGGTTGTTTTTAAAAGACTCTGCCGATAACCCCAAAAGGCCATTTGCACCACCAGCCAGGCCAGCATCAGCAAGGGTGGCAAAACGACCAGCCTGACCACCACCAGCATGATCAGGCACATGGCAGGAAAGCACCTGACTTTGTGGGCCGAACCCCAGAGTCCAGGAACAGTGTCTGCAGGTGACACCATTGCTTCTTCCACTCTTGTGCATTCAAGCCAATCCCCTGTCCATGGTGCATGCGAAGATGCCTCCTGCCCTGCACCATTCGTTGAGCACTCTCAAGTAGCAGCCTCAGTAAGCACGTCCATGTCCTTGTCCCAGCAGCGTGCGTTCAGTCGTCCATACCCCTGTCCTTGGAACGCAAGAGTAAATATGCAGCCAACGCCCCACAGGCCACACTACTAAATTCTCACATTTCATGACTGCTTGCGCTCGAAATGTTGCCTTTTACGCTCGTGGAGACGGAAGCGTTCCCCAACCTGATGGCGGCTGTCCCTCGGTACTCGGTCCCCAGCTGCCACTATTTCTCCTGGTGTGCCGTCCCCGCATTACACAAGCATGTGTCCCAAAACATTAGCTGTGCCCTCAAATACGCAGTTACTGGGAAAGTCCACCTAACCACGGACACGTGGACAAGTGCTTGAGGGCAGGGACGGTACATCTCGCTGACGGCACACCGGGTTAACATAGTGGAAGCCGGGACCCAGTTGGACCTTGGGATTAGAGATGAGCGGTGTTCGAATTGAACTGTTTGCCAATCTCAAATTCGAGCTGTTTTGGGCGGTGTTCGAGCCGTTCGACGAACCCGAAAGATTTGAAAAAAATCCGGCTGTTCGAGGTTATGTTCGATAACTGTTCGTGCACCAAAATCGTAACTGGATTTTTTCACAGTAATGCTGATAATCAATGTTAATACACAGTTTGAGTGTACAGCGGGGTGGGGGGAGGGGCATGGGATGGATCTCTGCAGAAATAATGAAGATCTCCATTTTTTTTTCTCTTTCCCGCATTTACAGTGGGGAGGTGCAGTCTGTCAGCCTATCAGCAGCGCACACACGGAGCAAAGTGCTTTTTTTCACACAAGCAAGGGCATGTGTCATTGGCTGTGTATGTCACATGTCCTTGCCCTATAAGACACAGCCATTTTCCCCGTCGCCACCATTTTCTCACTGCTGCAGCTGAGTGTTAGCCCGCACCGCTGCTGCTGTGTGCGCGCTATACAGTATAACTGTGAGAATTGCAAGCGAATTTCATCTGAAATAGACAGATAGCTTGGAAGTAGGGACTAGTTCTAATTGCAGCCCTATTGAGGGCTAGGTTACAGCATTTCCTACGACTTTTAGCAGGCAGGTCTGTGCTCTTAAATAGACAGATAGGTTGGGAGTAGTGACTAGTTGTAATTGCAGCACTTTTGAGGGCTAGGTTACATCAGTTCCTATCACTTTTTCCTAGGCAGGTCAGTTTTAGTGCTGTGCAAGTGTTTTTCACAGCATTTGGCTAAAACTAGCTAAGCAAATCCTTTAGGGCCTGTAATACACATTTTTTACTGCACGTAGCCAAGTAAAACCTTTTGGGCATATTAGCAGTGTGTGGTACTCATTCTATCAGGCCATCTATACTAAGCTCCACCAGCTTTCAAATTACTAATAATTTTTAGCTGCATCTTGCCTGTAAAATAATTTTGGGCCTGTAGCAGTGTGTGGTACTCATTCTATTAGGCCAGTGATTTTCAACCAGTGTTCCGCGGCACACTAGTGTGCCGCGACACATGGTCGGGTGTGCCGCGGGGAAAGTTCCCCAAACTATGGTGCCCCCTGTGTTTTGTTTCCCGGCAATGCGCTCGATGCGCAGTCACGCCTTCTTACAATGTAGGAGACGTGTACAATAACACATGCGCAAGCTTTGAACCTCGTGCGACTTAATGACGTCACCGAGGCCGGTGCGTCATCCTGAGAGCGGAGAGACTCTCGCATTTGCCCGCCGCCAAGGTAATGCCCGCCAATAATGCTGACTATATGAGCTTTTGCCTGAGTATATGAACTGTTGGCAGAATACTCAGCATATGAGCTGGTACTTTTAGTACTCCAGCAGTATACTGCATATAACAATGAGAAATGTAAAATGAGAAATACTATAGTCATGAGGCTGGAGTACTACAAGTACCAGCTCATATGCTGAGTATATGAGCTGGCACTTGTACTCTGGCCTCATGGCCATAGTACTTCTCATTGTACCCCTTTATATTGCAGTATATGAGCCACATAATAATCAGCACCATATACTGTGGCGCTGTACAGTGCACATCACCACAGTATATGATGCTGATAATCATGTGCTCATATACGTGGGACTGTATTTATGAGGTTACATGGGATTGAATATATGAGGGGGTTATCCTTTTTTATTTCACTTTTTTAAAATAAATAATTTATTGAAAGGACCTTTGCCAGGCATATTTCACTCTTGAGGGCTAAAAAAGTAGCTCTTGTGGTGGTAAGAAGCTGATTTAAAACCCCCAAGAGTGAACTCCGTGAGAGTTGTATGTATGGAATAATAAATGATATTAGTACCGTTCTTCAGCAGTCATGTCCTGCTTGAATTGACTCTAGTGGCGTAGCACTTGGCAGCCGGCTCTATTCTACTTATAGAGAAAGCTGAGTGCTACGTCACTAGTGTCAATTCAAGCAGGAAATGCAGACCGTAGTAATAGAAGTTATTATCACACACATACAGCTCTCGCGAAGTTCACTCTTGGGGGGTTTAAATCAGCTTCTTGTCACCACGAGAGCTGCTTTTTAAGCCCTCAGGAATGAAATATGCCTAGCAGAGGTCCTTTAAGTGTGGCAGATAATGTAATACTCTTCTATTTTAGTGTGTGGCTGCGCACACTATCTCAGCAGTGATGGAGAAGTATTTGAGAATGGAAAAGGCAAATGCCGAACAGGACCCTGGACACAATTCTAACCCAAATGAAGGCCCTAGTATGAGAGTTCGACAAAAGAAAAAAGACAAGACGGTGAGCTCAAGGCAATACAGTGAAAGCTATCTTTCATTTGGATTTACTTCCACTGGGGATGCGACAGCACCAACACCACTGTGCTTGGTGTGCGGTGAGAAGCTTTCCAATAGCGCTATGGTGCCAAGCAAACTTAAACGCCATCTCCAAACGAAACACCCTTCCGTTCAAAATAAACCGATGGAGTATTTTGTACGCTTACGTACAAACAATGAGAAAGGGGCAACTTTTTTGAGAAAAAGCACAAAGGTAAATGAGAGAGCCCTCAAAGCTAGCTACCTTGTTGCTGAACTCATAGCTAAATCAAAAAAGTCCCACACTGTGGCAGAAACATTAATACTACCAGCTTGTAAAGCTATTGTAAATGAGATGCTTGGCCCTGAAGCAGCTAAAGAGATAGCTAAAGTGCCTCTCTCTGATAACACAATTGCCAGACGGATTGATGACTTGTCTGCGGACATTGAAACAGTTGTTTTGGAAAAGGTGCGCATCAGTAAGAAATTTGCCTTGCAACTTGATGAGTCGACAGATATCAGTGGACATTGTCAGTTGTTGGCCAATGTGTGTTTTGTGGATGGTGAAGCCATTAGAGAAAACTTCCTATTTTGCAAGGCACTGACAGAAAAATCAACAGGAGAGGCAATATTCCAAGTCACATCGGAATATCTTGATAAAAGTGGACTTACATGGGAAAACTGCACAGGTGTCTGCACTGATGGAGCCGCAGCCATGGTCGGGCGCATCAAAGGCTTTGTAAGTAGGGTTAAAGAAAGAAACCCAGATGTTCTTGCTACCCACTGTTTCTTGCACCGTGAGGCCCTCGTTGCAAAGACCTTACCAGCAGATCTAGCTCCTGTGTTGGATGATGTTGTGCGCATAGTGAACTTTGTGAAGACGCGACCTTTGAGATGTCGCTTATTTGCGTCTTTGTGTACAGAAATGGGAGCGGAACATAAAATCTTATTGCTCCACACGGAGGTCAGGTGGCTGTCACGCGGCAAAGTGCTGGCCCGTGTGTATGAGTTGCGAGAGGAACTTAAAATATTTCTTACAAACGAGAGGTCCGATTATTCAAAGCTGCTTGCAAGTGATGAGTGGTGTGCAAAGCTGGCATACCTGGCTGATATATTTCAATATCTGAATGAACTAAACACACGGATGCAAGGTCGAAATGAAAACCTGCTTACAAGCACTGATAAAATGAACGGATTCCGTTTAAAGGTGCAGCTCTGGCAACAACATGTGCAGGATGGCAACCTTCAGATGTTCCCACTCACCGAGAAACTGCATGATGACAATACTGCTGCAATGTGCGAAGCGATTGGCAGACATTTGAAAACTCTTGAGGAGAAGTTATCGTTCTATTTCTCTTCAGCCTTCACAGAATGCCTTGACTGGGTTAGGGACCCATACAGCTCATTATCCATTGCTGGAAAGGACATGACTTTAAAGGAGCAAGAGGAACTTGTTGAACTGAAGCAAGATCGCGGTTTAAAGCTAAAGTTTGCTGATCTTCTTTTGGACAGTTTTTGGTTATCTGTTGCCAAGGAGTTCCCCATTCTGGCCAACAAAGCTATTTTGACATTGCTCCCATTTTCAACCACATATCTATGTGAGCTGGGCTTCTCAAGCTTGACTGCGATAAAAGCTAAAAACAGGGAGAAACTGAGAACTGTTGAGGAAGAGCTTCGTGTGTGTCTTTCCACCATTCCTGCCAGGATATCCCTTTTGTGTTTATCGAAACAGGCCCAGGTTTCACACTGAGTGAGTAAAATAAATTTAGAATCTATATTATTAACTATATGTATAATATGACTGTTTTAGTGTCATTTTGTGCTATTTTGTTTGGTGGTGTGCCCCAGGATTTTCTAAGTATAAAAAGTGTGCCGCGGCTCAAAAAAGGTTGAAAATCACTGTATTAGGCCATCTATACTAAGCTCCACCAACTTTCATATTACTAATAATTTTTAGCTGCATCTTGCCTGTAAAATAACTTTGGGCATATTAGCAGTATGTGGTACTCATTGTATTAGGCCATCTATACCAAGCTCCACCAGCTTTGAAATTAATAATAATTTTTAGCTGCATCCAGCTCGGAAAATAATTTTGGGCATAGTAGCAGTGTGTGGTACTCATTGTATTAGACCATCTATACCAAGCTCCACCAGCTTTGAAATTAATAATAATTTTTAGCTGCATCCAGCTCGGAAAATAATTTTGGGCATAGTAGCAGTGTGCGGTACTCATTGTATTAGACCATCTATACCAAGCTCCACCAGCTTTGAAATTAATAATAATTTTTAGCTGCATCCAGCTCGGAAAATAATTTTGGGCATAGTAGCAGTGTGTGGTACTCATTGTATTAGGCCATCTATACCAAGCTCCACCAGCTTCGAAATTAATAATAATTTTTAGCTGCATCTAGCCCGGAAAATAATTTTTGTTCCCAATAGTGGTAGCAATAGAAATATGGGGCGCGCGCCTGGCTAACAAAAATATACGCTTCATAACAAAAAACACCAGCCTAGCGCACTGCATTAATAAGATGGCATCATCGTCTCTCCCCGTGCTAGGCCTACTACGCCGGCTAGCATTCCTGTGCCTAAAACACAATGTATGGGTCCGCGCTAGCCACGATGCTGAGGGGTCTAACCCTGCTGCTAACGCTTTATCACAGTTCAATTGGCAGATTTTCACAGAGCTCCCCCCCAACGCCCACCCATAGGGCAATAGTTACCCACCCTCCCTATGGGATCTAGTGGCGAATAGTTGATGCCATTAATCAGAGCGTCAGTTGCCCCGTTGACGTGGCAAGCATACGGTAAGGCATGGGAAGAGTGGACACGACTACTAGCAGGCAGACGGGTTGACCAATGTGAACAAGCCAGATTACAAGTCACCATAGAATTTCTCCACCAGCTAATGATGATGGGCTTATAAGGGGCGTGAGCACAGCGGTGTCTGACCGGAGTAGCATTTCACTTCCAACTACTGAATTGGGGAGATGTGACAAAGAGATTCATCATCAGACAATCCATAAAAGGGTGGAAAAGGGGTCAGCCAAGTCAGGAGTGTAGACGTCCCGTCTCGTGTCACTAAAACTGATTTCTCACATCATATCCCTAACACCATTAACATGACACTCACAATTTGAAGCAACACTACTGTCTACTGCATTTGTGATCGCCTTCTTTGGGGCTCTATGCATAAGCGAATTAGTCCCTCAATCCAAAATTACCACCAGTGGAAGCTTATTACAGCAGGACGTAGTCATAGCCAATAATGCGATACGTCTACGCATACGCAAATCGAAAACGGTTCCAGCGGACAGGGGCACTTGGGTACTTCTACAACCCACAAACGGTACACTGAGTCGGGTAACAATAGTAAAAACATATATAACCATCAGATCACAAGTAATTTCTTCCTATCACACATTGATGGAACGCCATTATCAAGATACCAGTTCCAAGCTATATTTAATAAATGCCTAACATCGGCAGGGAACCACCCGAAAGATTATGGGACACACTCATTGAGCATAGGCACGGCCACGGAAGCAGCAAGAGCAGGACTGTCAGAAACGGAAGTTCAGAGGACAGGGACATGGCGATACACATGTTTGGCGAGGTACATAAGACCGGACTTGTTATCCTAACGTGGTTTGTTTCTTTTACAGGTGACGCTAAGCCAACAGTGTGGGTGATAGGCCACTCGTATTTATATTGGGCAGAAAAAAGGGCGAAAGTCCGCCCAGGTGGGAGGAAATTAGAATTTCATAACACATATTTCAACTGGAGAGGTATTAGAGGCCTGCAATGGCCACAGGTACTAATGGAGGTAATCAAGGTAGGGAGAGAGGCAAGAGGTCCGGTCATCTTAGTCATACAGGCCGGGGGAAACGACCTAGGTCATCACAAGAGCGCATAATTAATGGCAATAATGAAACTAGACACTGAGCGCTTCAGAGAATTTTTCACAAAACTAACTATAGTATGGTCAGAGATTGTGCCGATAGCGGTATGGCAAGGTGCGCAAAACATCACGGCCATCGAATGGACAAGGCGGGTAATAAATATTTGGATGGCAAAATTTAGAAGAGACAGAGGCGGTGTAGCGATACGACACCGACAACTGGAAGGAGATAAAGCAGGCCTCATAAGGCCCGATGGTGTTCACTTAATGGATATTGTACTGGACATATTCCTGTCAGGACTCCAGGACGGAGTGGAACAAGCGTTAAGAGTGATGGATGGGGGTCAGAGTCCTGCATACGAGTACGCAGGATCCTTCGTGGCCTGGAAATAGAAAGGACATGTTGGAGAGTTACACTTGTTGACCAACTTGCCCATGTGGAGACACAGGGCATGCTGCAACAAGCTGAATTATTTTAGAAATAAAATGCCTTTCTAATGGAATGAGTAAAAAGAGTTAATAAAGCTGTGACCGATCCTCACCCATCCAGTTGTAAGAGTTACATTATTGTATTGTCAAGGAAAGGGGGGCGGTAGGGGGGCTGAGCATCTGTATTTGGTCGGGGGTCCCCACAGTCTGCCTAGGCTAGATGCAGTTAAAAATTCTTATTAGATACACAGGCGGTGTAGCTTGCTTCAGAGCTGGGCTACTACGCTGACTAGCAGACACTGAAGCTTTGGAGCAGACATCTGAGTAAACAGTTCTTCAGACTCAACCATCTATGTTACCCCAAGCCATAGTGTATGTAGTTTCTTACGGTTAAAAGAGGGGGGCGACCCAACCCACCTGGAATTGACGATGCCAACGTCACGTAAAACACAGCAAGGGGACTCCAAAAAGAGTCTCCATTTTTTCCAAAAATTGTGGCACAGACACCACTTAAGTGGCATCAATTGCCCCAGAGTTGCTTAAAACGGTTGGTGAGGTGATTTTACCAAATCCTCAAGCTTTTAGTCTCCCCAGGATGACACAGGGGTAGAAAAGTCCTTGCGGATCCATGATTTGTTCATCTTTATGAACGTGAGTCTGTCTACATTCTCAGGGGACAGCCCGATGCGCTTATCTGTCAGCACACCACCAGCAGCGCTGAACACACGTTCAGAGAGAACGCTGGCTGCAGTGAATGACTAGATCTCCAAAGCGTGAGTGGCGAGCTCCGGACATGTTTCCAGATTAGAAGCCCAAAATGAGCAAGGGTCCAGTGACACAGTCATGGCTTTGATGTTCACTTGGAGATACTCCTGTACCATCCTCTCTAGGCGTTGACTATGTGTCAGACTTCTTGTCTCCTGTGGCCTTGCAAAGGATGGTCTAAAAAAGTGGTGAAACGATTCCACAAAATTGCTGTTACCAGCAGATACTGTGATACTGTTACGGTTTGAGTGATGAAGACTTGACAGTCCCACGGTTTGCAAGTTAGAACTGTGAGATTCACTACGTGCACCACTGATGTTTTGTGGAAAAGCACATGTAAGATACTGCAACAGCCTCTGCTGATACTCCTGCATGCGTGAATCCCTTTCTATGGCAGGAATTATTTCGGCAAATTTACTTTTGTACCGGGGATCTAAGAGTGTGGCAACCCAGTAGTCGGGATTACTTCGAATTCTGACAATCCGAGTGTCATGTTGCAGGTAGTGCAGCAAGAAGGCACTCATGTGTCTTGCGCATCCAGGAGGAACAAGTCCTTGTTGTGTTGATAGCGAGGTAAGAATCATGCTTCCTTCCTCTGCCCTCTCCCCCCAACCTCGCACAACAGAGATGTGATCAAGGTCTCCCTCATCTGATGAGTCTTCCATGCCCATCGCCAGTTCGTCCTCCACTTCTTCCTCGGCTCCTGCACCTTCCTCAACAGTTTGGCTGCTACCTTGCGCCCTGGTTAATCCCTCTCTCCCACCCTCCCATGCCTGCCGCCTTGGTGCTGCCGACCGTCTGGACCTTGGAGATGTTATCCCTTCCGCATACGACTCCTCCTCTACTTCCTCCACCTCCTCTTGTCCCACCACCTGACTCCGAATTCTGTTTAACGTGTCCTCCAGCATGTAAATCACCGGAATAGTCATGCTGATAATGGCATCGTCAGCACTAAACAT
Source organism: Phyllobates terribilis (assembly GCF_046119375.1). Lineage (NCBI taxonomy): Eukaryota > Metazoa > Chordata > Amphibia > Anura > Dendrobatidae > Phyllobates > Phyllobates terribilis. The sequence continues at coordinate 1,182,169 of NW_027363005.1, read as the reverse complement.
CTTCGTCGCATTTCAAAACTGTGCAGAAGGGTGCATAGGTCCCTGATCTGAGACCACTCCTGCAGCGTGATTTGCCCCACCTCTGGATCTCGTTTGCCCAGGCTATACGTCAGAACGTATTGCACCAGGGCTTGTCGGTGCTGCCACAGTCGCTGAAACATGTGCATTTCAGCCGGTGAACTGGCAGGCCCAACGACTTCTTTAGAGATGTAAGTTGTTGAGCTGCGAACGGCGGAAGTGAGCACACAGCGACCGTGCCCTCTGCAGAAAGCCATCTAGTCCGGGATAGTGGGCTAAAAATTGCTGGACAACCAGGTTCAACACATGAGCCATACAAGGCACGTGTGTGACATTGCCCCGGCGAAGGGCCGCACCCAGGTTTGCAGCATTGTCGCACACAGCCTTACCTGGTAGCAGGTCCAGTGGAGACAACCATTCATGAAACTGGGTCTACAGAGCTGACCACAACTCCTCAGCTGTGTGACTCACATTTCCCAGACATTTCAAAGTAAACACCGCCTGATACCGTTGAGTCCTGCTGCCAGCATCGTAAGGAGGTGTGCAAGATTCCTTCTGCGCAGTTAGAAAGCGGGTGGCATTACCAGACAGGCTTTGGGTGCAGGTGGAGGACCGAGAGGAGGCTGAGGAGGCAGAAGCAGTGGAGGAACTTCTAGATAAAGAGGATTGACGCACAACTCGTGGGGACGGCAAGACTTGGACAGCAGCCCCTTGTCCTGCTGTCACCATAGTTACCCAGTGCCCTGTCAGCGACATGTAACGCCCCTGTCCATGCCTACTCGTCCAAGTGTCTGTGGTGAAATGCACCCTATCACACACAGAGTTTTTCAAAGAAGCAGTGATGTTGTGTGCGACATGCTGGTGTAGCGCAGGCACACCTTTCTTTGAGAAGTAGTGCCGACTGGGCATCTGGTACTGGGGCACTGCGACGGACATAAGGTCTCGAAAATCCTCTGTGTCCACCAGGCGAAAAGGCAGCATTTTTGTAGCCAACAGCTTGCAGATGGTGAAATTCAGCCTCTTAGCTTTGTCATGGCTAGGAGGAAATGGTCTTTTACTTGTCCACATCTGAGGGACCGAGGGCTGGCTGTTGTGCATAGACTAGGTTGAGAAGGGTGTCCCCAGCAAACTGCCGGTCTGTGAGGAAGATGCAGGCAGAAAAGTTAGGTTGCCTTGATCCAAAGGTGGTGCTCTTGATGTCTGAGAGCGCTCAACACCAGCTGGTGTTTCCACTTCCAAATGAAATGATGACCTGCCAATCACACTGGCTGTTGCGGGTAAAGAGTTGGCAGGTCTGCGTCCAAAAACATGTGACTGCTGACCCCCCAGTCACAGATGATGAAGAGGCCGCGGATGCACAAGATGGGGCAGACGGTGGTTGGCCCAGCCCGCTAGGCTGCATTGTAGCACAGTGAGCTTCCCACTGCAACTTATGCTTCATATCCATTTGACTTTTCATGCATGAAGTACTCAAACTATGGATTTTTTGGCCTCTACTTAGCTTTTGGTGACAAATATTACAGATAACACGAGTTGGGTCATCCTTATCGATCTGAAAAAATGCCCAGGCTATGCAAGGCTTAGAGCCCATGCGACCTGAACAGCCACCACGACTTCTGGTCAGAGGCAGAGTTGTGGTTGAGGATGCAGTAGTTGACGTGCTTCCAGTACTCCGTCTCTGTCCAGTAAGGCGCAACCTAACCTCGTCGTCAATAGCATCTGTGACGCCCAGCTGCGCTTGGTATCACAGATCCTAAAAGAGTGCATTGATGGAATCCTCCACAAGAGGCCCCCATAAACATTCACACATCTCCACCTTCCACATCAGCCGAGCAGAGGAAGCCCGTTAGGGATATAAATAGGGAAGGTGGAGCTAGGCAGTTCAGTTCGTCTGAAGAGTTCCTGCAGTAGAGAAGCCTAAGAGAGGTCAGTGTGCAGTGGAGCTCAGTCCAGTCTAGAGAACTCAGTTAATAGTTCAGCAGTGGAGCACGAGGCTCCTGCTAGCTAGATTCAGGGAGCCCAGTTAGAGCTTAAGGTGTGCCGGTGCCATAAGATCGGTGAAGCGCGGCAAGCTGCCGTTAGTGTGTATAGCTTAGTGAGGGCCCGAGTAGGCCGAAGGCGAGTGGAGAGTTAGTACATAGGGGGCAGAGGAGCTTAACCAGCTCACCCCAAAGCTTTACCGGACACCGGATCCGAGTTTACCGGGATCTCTATGACCCAGTAAGGCATAACCGGAATCCCTGGAGAACTACAAGTCCCAGGATTGCTAAGGTGCTGATACGTAACAGAGCCAGGAGACGCTTAGGCCCCGCATACTGAGAGCGTGTACTCCAAGACAAGGCCCTACCACAAGGTCAGCCATCGCAGGACAGAGACAAAGTTAGGCCTAGCTCCAGGCAGGTCAGAAACTTACTACGCAGAGGCAAGAAACAGGAGGCCCTACACCCGCTCATTGGGTAGGATCCTGATATGCACCCTTCACCCTACAGTGCTCCCGGATGTGCCTGAATTTCCACCAGTAAAAGGTACTGAAGTGACTACCGTGTCCGTTCCCATTCTTGCTCTGACCCAGCTGGGTCTCGCCTGTCCGGCATTCCCCCTGCATAAGCTGCCCTGAGGCCTAGCTTCACCTGTGGGGAGCTATACCATCGAGCTGCCTTATCACCGGCCTCAGTGGACTGCTGCAGCGCTGGGGCTTCTCACCAGATACCACAGGTGGCGTCACGAACTCTTATAAAAGTAACAATTATCCACCCTTTTAAAGAGTGACCCCAGGGTACAGGCCCGGGAGCCGACCACCGCGACATCCCCAAGGCCAGGCAAAGGCCCGGGTACCGAGTCATCCCCATCCCTTGGGCTAGTCACATTCTCCTCCACCTCCTCTGCTGACCTCATCGACTGGCTGACTGTGGGTTGACAGTAAGTGGGATCTCCAACCTCGTCATCATCACCCTGTGTGTTGTCACACCCATCGTCCTCAGAGCCAACCTCTTCCTGCCCTGACCGAAAAGTCAAGTTGTCGCTCCAATCAGGTATTTGAGTCTCATCATCGTCTTCATCGCTGTCTCCACCAACAGGAGTTACAGTTTGGGAACGAGGGTCTACATTATGCTCAGAACCTTCTTCATCTGGTCCTGGATCCGACTCAAAGATTCTGGGCATCAGTGCAGATCATTTCCTCGTCTGGATTAATAGAAGCTCTGGAGCAGACCTCCGTTTCCCAGGCTATAGTATGAGTAAACAGCTGTGCAGACTCAACCATCTGTGTTACCCCATACTCAGATGGGCAGCTGGAGACTTGGGAGCTGTGAGGAAGCCAGTGCGATTGGGGTGACACCTCTGAGGACTGGAGTATTTGTGATGTTGAAGTTGAGGTGGAGGAGAGCCCACTTGAAGGAGCACTTGACATCCGTTGAAGCACCTGCTGTTTTTGTGCCTCATCTGGAATTTGTAGCGATGGGCGTGTCCGTAAGAAAGGGATCGTACCACATTGTCCACGAAAAGAAGTAGACATCTTAGTTTGGCTGGAAGATGGTCTTTCTTCTGCAGATGTTACCCCCCCCCACCGTGGTTGGGCTCGACCCACCAGCGGACAGACACCAGTATTGGGAGAGGGGGCTGGCTGTCAGGGTCCACCGCGGCTCTGGCACAAACCTGGGGACACGGAGGTCGCATGGGCAGGAACGGACTGGCCGTGTCGGCTTCGCACTCCAGCGTAGTCCCTCTGCCCGCTCGCTCCCGTAACCTCAAAGGGATGCGCAAGCGGCTTTTCTTCCCAGGGCTGTTCCCCGTCCAGCAGGAACGTGGGTGAGCTCAGGTCGGCCTTCCACTGTACTCCCTTACCTCCCTCGCCCTCTTTCCTTCTTTCATTCTCCATCTAACCCCTCGGCTCTGTGGTGTCCGCTCTCCCTCCAGCTCTCTCCTTCTCACAGGTGGACTACCACGTGTATTCACACTGTGGCAAATCTTTTGGGCCCAGACATAAGAAGTTGTCGAGGTAATGGATAATATGTGCCCCCTTAGAAACGTCCATTACAACCCATTCGAGGAAGCAACTAAACGCCTCCAATAGTGACCAGGATCTGGAGCACCCCATGGGCAAACAGCGATCTATATAGTATGCTCCTTCCCAGAAGCAGCCCAATAGGTGGACACTATTCGGAGGCACAGGTAGTAAGTAATCGGAACTCCGCATCTATGTCTGTTTTGGCCATTAGGGTGACCCTTCCCAACTTCTTGATCCGCCTGATTGCCTTGTCAAAGGATGTACAGTATATACTACTGTACTTGGTTCCGCGTCGATGTTGTCGTTTACGGACCTGCCCCTTGGATATGACAAATGGTGGATTAGTCCGAATGTATTGGGTTCTGTTTTTGGCACAACTCACAACGGGGATACCACTACGTCTTGTAAGGAAAGTGTTCTGAATGGAACCGCCATTCTACCTAAAGATATTTCTTTTTTAAATTTTCTTGTCACGACGTCTGGGTGTTGGTAGGCTGATTTTAAATTTTTTCTCCAGCCTTTCTTGATTTTAGAATGTCATGACATGCCTATATCTGTGTCTCCCCCTCCTTTTACTCCTCCACCTCTTTTCTTTTCGCATGACTATATGTACTTGTCACTTTTCCTTGTGTTAGTTGTGTCTTCTGAGCAGTTTGTCAGCTTTTGGACACCTTTGAAGTGTTTTCTATGTGTTTTCTATGTGTTTCTATGTGTTTTTGTTTGCCTGCCATTGGTTTTAACAGTGTTCGAAGGTGTTCGACGAACATACAGGGGTGGCTCAACACTACTTTGGATGGAACACATCCTCCCGACGCCAAGGATTGCGGGCCGTAGGTCAATCAGGGTTGCCCCCACGGTCTACAGCTCCTGCACCTCATCCTTCTTAGCCTCCTCCTCTTCAGCCTCCATCTCCGAAATGACCACATCAGTTGCAAGCTGGAAACACTGCAGCACTGCCTCGGCCAAGCGGCAATAGGCAATGCTGAAGCTAATATGCTTAGATGACAAACCGCACAATGCTGAAGAGTTGTGGACAGCTCTGAAAGACCAGGCAGATCTGTGGCTCACACCGCTGAACCTACAGCCAGGCATGGTCGTGTGTGACAATGGCCGGAACCTGGTGGCGGCTCTGAGACGAGATGAGCTCACACACGTACCATGCCTGGCCCATGTGCTTAACCTCATGGTTCAGCGGTTTCTCAAATCCTACCCGGAGCAGCTGGATCTGCTTGTTAAAGTACGCCGCCTTTGTGCCCATTTTAGAAAGTCAGCTACAGCTTCCGCCGCCCTTGCCATGTTTCTGCAGCGTTTGCAGCTTCCGGCTCACAGACTGGTGTGTGATGTCCCCACGCGTTGGAACTCTACACTGCAGTTGTTGGGAAGGATATTTGAGCAGAAGAGGGCAGTTGTTGAGTACCAGCATCAATAAGGCCGTCAGTATTCAGTTCAGACTCCACACATAAGACCTCTGGAGTGGACCTGGATGTCAGACATATGTACCATCCTCCAAAACTTTGAGGACTCCACCACGATGGTGAGCGGAGATGACGCCATAATTAGTGTCACCATCCCGCTTCTCTGTCTTCTGAAATGCTCTCTGCTCACAATCAAAGAGGATGCATTGCAGGTGGAGCACAATGAGATGGAGCAAGGAACCATACAGGTTGATTACACACAGCCAAGCCTCATCTCATCCCAACGTGGATTGGGTGAAAATGAGGAAGAGGAGGAGGAGGAAGGAAGGACAGGAGCTAGTTTCATGCACTATAGACTGTTCTACCTGCACAACTGTCATACCGTCTGTTCAGCGTGGATGGCCAGAGGACAGAGAGGAGGATGAGGAGGAGAGCATGGTCAGTCATCCTCTTTGTGAGGACACGGAAGTCTTGCCTGTTAGTAGTCTGGCACGCATGGCTGAGTTTATGTTACGCTGCCTTTCCCATGACCCTTGCATTCTCAAAATTTTGGGTGACAGTCATTAATGGTTGGTGATACTTCTAGACCCACACAACAAGGAGAACTTTATATCTCTTATTCCTGAGGTGGACAGGCCTGCAAAAATGGGGCTGTACCAGAAGGCCTGTGTTGCGGCACTATTAAAAAAATTCCCATCTGAAAACGCTGGCAGCAGAGGGCACACTTCATTGGACAACCAAGGAGTACAAGCGAGAGAGACGCAACTTCAATCCAGCAGAGGCAGGGGAACACTGTCAAAGTTCTGGGAGAGTTTTCTCAGACCCTCCCATCGCAGAGGGCCTGAGGCGCGGGGTACTCTCACAAGGAGTTCAAAGTTTGGGAAGATGCTGAGGGAGTACCTTGCCGAATGTACCAACGTCCTCTGTGATTCCGCTGTGCCTTATAATTATTGGGTATCCAAGCTGGATATGTGGAATGAATTGGGTCTCTATGCCTTGGAGGTCCTGGTCTGCCCTGCCGCCAGCGTTTTATCAGAGCCGGTTTTTAGTGCCGCTGGTGGAATTATAACTGATAAGCGCATCCGCCTGTCAACTGAAAATGCTGACAGGCTGACTCTTATAAAAATGAACAAGTGCTAGATTGGGCCAGACTTCTCAACACCACCGAATAATAGCAGCGTAACATAAACTCAAATCCAGTGTCTTTTCTTGGGAGGTGTATTCCCATGCACCTTTTCACACCCACACATGGGTATACACTTCCTGATTTTGACTATTTGCTCTTGTCCTCCTCCTTCTCCTCATCTTCCACCACCATATCACCAGGGTGACCGTGGTCCGTGATGCAACACCCACAGAATTTTTTTGAAGGAGTGTTTATGATGCCCGTAAAAAAAATGTTTTATACAGTATGTACATGTATACCCCCCAGGGGAGAATGTTTGTCAGCCCATACACTTAGTGCATGGGCATTACAAGTATAGGAGGCCCGCTCCTTTCTCATGGGAACATTTTTTATGAGGTCCTCCTCCACGTCTCTTCCAAGGGGCATAGAAGTGCCTCCAAATTTTTGGCAGCCCTTGCATTCACTACATAGGCCAACACTATGGGAGACTCTCTCCTTTCTAATGGGAATTTGTCATTACTGTGGCCCTGCTGTATGTGTCTTTAATTTCTTAGTGGGGTTTTTCCTAAATATGGCCAGCCATTAGACTCACTGCTTAACCTATAACTGTATATGTGGCGCCCTGCTGCGCTTGGTGCCACAGAACCTAGAAGGGTGCATGATTGGATTTCTCCACAAGAGGCTCTCACTACATCCAAACACCTCCACCTTCCACCTCTTACCAGCAGAGGGAGCCCAGATAGGGATATATAAAGGGAAGGTGGAGCCAGGCAGCTCAGTCAGTAGTTAGAATCTAGCTAGAGTTGAGAGTTAGTGCTCAGACAGTGTCACCAATCTGTACACAGTAAGCAATGGTTGTAAGCACGCCCCAGCCCTTTGACTGACAGCTAGCTCTACAGTACATCAGTGCAGAGCCACCTGTCAGTGGCTCACGGGAGGAATAAAGTTAATTTACTCCCATGTGCTACACATTCAGTATAGTGGCCAAGCACTTCCTAATGGTATTACCCTGCAGATTAACCCTACATCAGCAGGTTAATAGCGTTATCCAATGTGACAGGTTCCCTTTAACTTAAAGGATCATGTTCACAACAGGAAAAGTCTTCAAACGCTTGTTTCTAATCTATTACTAGTTATTGGACTTCTTGGTTGATGGTGTGTGGTGTGGAGTATTTTTACCGAATACAATTTTCCATTTTGATAAAAAATAACACATTTTTACCCACATGGAGGCGAATTCCCTCCTCTTCACCAGCCTCCATTATAGGTTTTATCAGATCGTATACTCACTTTATCAAAGTTTAGTGGGTACTGTGCTGCAGACTCCAGCTGACGGACCACCACTTCATTAGGAGCCACGTTTCTGTTCCTCATGTCCCGCAGAATATTGGTCAAGTAGACGTCATCTAACCTCTTTATGGCCGCATTAATCAATGTGCTGTATACATTGATATTTGGATGGAATCCACAAATCTGTAAAACAAGTTACCGATCAGATATGCAAAAAGATCCTTGTCACTTGTTTTCTATAAAAAGGCAAATCAGTTTAAAAATTACATTATTTTCTAGACTTTATCAAGTAGGAGTAAAAAAAAAGACACTAAATAAACTATGTAAACTAGCAATGTCATTACCGCCATGTCTTCCAGGAGCTGTAAACCATCTTTTTCTTTAAGGCATGCCCTAGCGAGATTGCAAAAGGTATGGATGTTTGGTGCAATGCCTCTCTGTGCCATCATAGGCAACAGCTGCTGTAAAGAAACCATTCAGACGATCAGTTTTTACACTGTACGTGTGGCATGAAGTGTGGAAGAATCGGCACTAAGTTTCAGAATGTGTCAGTATTCTCCATGACAGCCAACCAGATGCCACGTTTCATTTTACCAGGGCAATAAAAGAAGAGCTCTGATTGGTTGTTATGGGTATCACTGTCCGTTTCGACAAAAAGTTTGTTTCTGCATGAGGCCCGACGCATTTTCAGAAAAAGGGAAATGCTAAAATCTGTATTAAACAGTATTCACACATAAAATATTGCTGCGTCCAACTGAATGTTGCATTTTGGCGGCAGCGCACAAAACGCCTTCATATAGGCTCAGTGCACAATTGCCTGCCGAAGTGCAAATTCACACAAGCACAATGCTTTGTGTTCAGGGGAAAAAAAGGCCATTTTTGATCCGTCCAGCGTCCATTTGTCATCCATAACTAAAAAAAAACCTAATAGAAGGCCAGACACACTTTCCTATGTAATCTATGCAGTGCGTCCGGTAAAACATACCTGCCACACGGATTGTGTCTGATTGTTGTGCAGCCTTTGAAATCTACGGTTATATCTCATTTAAAAAACGGATGGATGAGATAAGCGCCTGTAGCCATTATTCCCCCACAGTCTGGTGGTCAATCCATTCATGTGGAATATTACACTGGGTGACATGGACATCACACAGACCAAAAACACAAATGGAGGAAATCTTCCTTGATGGTGCGGCCAGAAAAAGCAAAAGGCCTCATTCACACATCATGTTGCACGTGGAGGTTTATCCCTTTTTTTCATGGATACATCACATACCCAGTATAATCTATGGTGCTATTCACATGTCCGTCTGTCTGTCTTTTTCCGATATCACAGATGAAAAGAGCCGATACAAGTCTATGGGTCTGTGCAAAAACATTCAGCACCCGGATGGCAAAGAATAGGAGAAGCTCTGTAATTCAAGGATTTATTTATCCATCCGTCAAACATTGATGGGAAAAACGGACCCACAGTCCGAACACTGATGACACACGGAACAAACACTGCTGACACCAGGGCCATTTTTTCCATGTACGTGGTTAAATATGGACATGTAAATGAGAAAATGTGTCATACTTTAGACTCTTTTGCTGGCTTGCCTTGCATCACTTTTTTTGCTCCCCAATTTTCAAACAATTTAGTGCATGCTGTTGTATTTAAAGCCATGCCCCTTCTGTCAAAGCCATGCCCCTTCTGTCAAAGCCATGCCCATCTTTCAAAGCAATGTCCCTTCTTTCAAAACCATGCCCCTTCTTTCAAAGCCATGCCCCTTCTTTCAAAGCAATGCCCCTTCTTTCAAAGCCATGCTTAGAAACAATTAGGCCGATATAAAAAAGTGTAGTTTCTATATGAATCGGTGGGAACTGTGGCGTCCCTGAGGGTTCAGTCGCCACAGGGGTACTGCACCTCAGATCGAGGTGTGGTATCTCCTCTCCGAGGTAAGGATGGAGCACCACACGGGACCCAGCCTCAGCACTCAACACTACACCACTCTTGTCCTGTGGGGGGCTTATATGCACCAGGGTGCTGCCCCAGCCAGGATAGAGGAGATGGGGGGGAGACCAAAGATAGGGGGAACCATGTAGTGGGTGAGGGTGGAGGACACACTTTTAGGTTACACTTACTGATACATATTTAATACATGGCCATCTTAGGTTCAAGGTCTTTGATTGTGATCTTCATCGCTGATAGTGGCTTTCTGCTGGAACCTGCAGCTTGTTGAAGATACACGGTCCTCGTACTCTGGGCTTGAGGTGAGGAGTGGGTTAGAGTTAACCGCTGTCTCTACCTGGTCAAGGTCCCTACCTAAGAAGGCCTGGAGGGGAGCGGAGGAGTAAAGCTCCACAGGCAAAAGGATCCCAGGGGATACGGACGGAGCAGCATACACCACCTGTATTTCTTACTCTGGCCTAGTCAGAGGGATTCCTGCTGCAAGAGGGGTACCGGCCCCCGATATCTGACTCTGTTACTTCACGTCTCAGTCGGAAAAGCCCAGAGGCCTTCTGGATCCCTAAGGGGGATATGGACGGAGCGGAGTACGCCACCCGTATCCCTTAAACTGCGCTGATGCAGCGGGAACCGGCGTTTCACCAAGTTCATACCACACACACAGTCAGGAGGAGACTTAATGGGAGAACTCACCAAGGAGAGGAACATTCTGGTCCAGGGGTCTCGTTAAGTGCACCTAAACTACCCGGAGTGTGCTGAACCCCTTCCTGGTGGTCGCAGCGCGCCGTGAGGAGCAAGGAGAAGCTTTGTGCTTACTACTGAAACAACGTGAGTAAAGCTTGGAAGACTTCACCCCTTGCCTCCGTTATCCTTTCCTGCGCGGCACCGCACACACACCACCAACCTCCAGACTTTCCTCTCTCTCTGCCCTGAGGCCCTGCTCCGCCTGTGGGGAGTAGTACCAGCTGAGCTGCCACGACACCCGCCTCAGAGGACTGACGCAGCGCTGGTGGTACGTGAAAAAAGGGAAAAGAGGTGTGCTATGAAGCAGTGATCACCCAGCAATACTTCAATAAATTATCAAACGTTATAATAAGTTGACAATAAATTTTATTCATTACAAATATAAATACATACAAACAACGTAAAAAAACCCAAATTGCTAAAACAAAAGTAAAATCAATATAGTGGGGTTACCCACTAATTTGAAGCCCACCTGCTCCAAAAAAAACATCCCTTGTTACAACAGAACAAGCAGTACCATAATACAAGTGCCAGTATTATCCCTGGTGATCAATATCGTACACATGCAAATGAGTTATGACTGCCTGACATTAGTATACAAGGAGGTGTACTATAGTCCAGAAAGATGAAGAGGGAAATATGTGCCTACTACAGCAGAGTATATATTGAAAAATACAAAGAGTCCCAAACATAAATGAAGCCCATATAGAATATCTGAGCTAACAAATACTATATACTCACATACCACAAAAAGTACTATTCAGGGTATAAATAAATACAAAACCCTTTCATGCTGTAAGTATCCCTCCTGCACATAATAGCGCTACGATCAATCACCTCCCTGAGCACAAAATCCTATGCTGGGATGAAGCAGGCGGGCATTCAGTGCCCAAGCGCTGGTGGTAATCACCGGGAACCACAGGTGGCGTAGTCGACAAATAACCACTATCTGCTAGCCCATATTTTTAATGTGTGCGCCCTGGGCACAGACCGGGTCAAGGCTACGACTGCATCCCCCTCTTCCACCGGCCCGTCGTCCAAGTACACCTTTCCCAGGGAGGGCTAACGCTACCTGAGTAGTAGTGGGTCACACAGAACCATTTGCTTTGGATCGTTATTAAGCCATAGTAAAAAAAAAAAAAAGTATTCACTTTTAAGAAAAAAATATATATAAAAAGTCAGGCAGATCTGTCACACGCTTTACAAATGATTTCATGCAGCAAATATAATCCCACAATGCGGTAACATCATTCACCTACTGTACCTCAGCCTCTTTACTGTCAGATAGCGTGGATCTTCTCACAAGCCGTGTTAATTATTTTATGATGGCTTTTTAACATTTAAATGATAAAATAAAAACCATTCCCTTACCAAAGCCGACTGCAGCTTCAGAGTTTTACTCCTCTTCAACACCAAAGTGTTAAAAAAGGTGAGATCTGGCTGTACTCCGTAGGCGTCCATAGTGGCCCGGACGGCAGATTCTGACCCCACTTCTGCTCTCATGACTGCCGCTAGGAGGGTGAAGGTCTTTATTGTAGGACAGACGTTGTCTTCTTTCATCTTCTGAAGAACGCCCCCTAAGTCGCCAATCACTGCCAATCGGTCAGATGGGGTATTGACATTTGCAAGTGACACAATTTTTCCCGTATTTACAGACAGGTCCAGGAGGTTTGGCACATTACTGGCATCAAAAGAGGGCACGCTGGGAAAATGGTCAGCTGTACTCACCACGGCCAGTGCCTGTGAGCCTGCCAAGTCCTCAGCTGTGCCATAGTTGCCACTTGGAATTGAGGAATGGCCCAGGAGCATGGGCTGCCCACCTCTTCAGGACTATCCTTTCTTTTCTTCACTTGCTGGCTTTTCCTGTCTTGCTTCTCTTTGCCTGCACTTAAAGTCAGGGCTGCCAGTTCCTTAGAGTGCGTGAGTAAATGTAGAGCGTCAGTGGTGTCTCCAATCCCACAGTCTCGGGGGGCACAAAGAAGCAGGTTATAGGTGATTACATGCGGCTTTACCCCCATGTGCCGCATCTGCCTCCAGACCTGAAGCACAAGATGGCGTATACAGTCACTATCCCCATTACATTCACGCAAATATGTACACCCCGTCACAGAGAAAGCAGTAACTGGACACGGACTAGCTGGCATGTAATGGCAGTATCCTATTATAATGATGCTCCCATATGTCAGAGGGTCACATTGGTAAAGCCGGTGCCCTCCAGGATGAAAAGCTTTGTGGAGGGCTTGGGCCATCTACTTATGTCATTTCCAAACGTGTGTCTACATAATAAATAGGCAACTCCTACTAGTAAATTCTGTGCTATTTTCTGTATCTGTGAAGCCTTGCCCACTGGTTTTCCCATTGCCTCCGAACAGCGCGCTTACCCGTGTAATAAGACCCCGATGCCAGCACGCCTACCCGTGTAATAAGACCCCGATGCCAGCGCGCTTACCGGTGTAATAAGACCCCGATACCAGCGCGCCTACCCGTGTAATAAGACCCCGATACCAGCGCGCCTACTCGTGTAATAAGACCCGATGCCAGCGCGCCTACCCGTGTAATAAGACCCCGATGCCAGCGCGCCTACCCGTGTAATAAGACCCCGATGCCAGTGCGCCTACCAGTATAATAAGACCCCGATGCCAGTGCGCCTACCCATGTAATAAGACCCTGATGCCAGCACGCCTACCCCTGTAATAAGACCCAGATGCCAGCGCGCCTACCCGTGTAATAAGACCCCAATGCCACAGCGCCTACCCATGCAATAAGACCCCGATGCCAGCACGGGTATTCCGACTGGCCGTTACAGGTTGCAGATGGAAGTGCCGTTGGGAAGGGGGGGGATATGCCAACCGAAGACAGCGAAAATCATGCAAAACGTCAAAAAATAACTTATCAGCATGCTGCCTACTGGAACAGTCCACCTAAAGTGGCCGACCGCTGTATTCCCTTTGTTACTAAAAATCTGGCACAAAATCCTTATCTACTAGCCAGTCTAATCACCGGCCAGTCTAACCACTAGTCAGTCTAATCACCAGCCAGTCTAATCACTAGCCAGTCTAATCACTAGCCAGACTAATCACTAGCCAGACTAATTGCTAGCCAGTCTAATCGCTAGCCAGTCTAATCACTGGCCAGTCTAATCACTGGCCAGTCTAATCACTGGCCAGTCTAATCACTGGCCAGTCTAATCACTAGCCAGTCTAATCACTAGCCAGTCTAATCACTGGCCAGTCTAATCACTAGCCAGTCTAATCACTAGCCAGTCTAATCACTAGCCAGTCTAATCACTAGCCTTGCGCCAAACTTCTAACAGAAATCTCCTATCAGAATCGCAAGAAAGGAATCAGCAGGTGATCTCTTAGACCAGTCTGAACTAGGACTAAGTAAAGGAGCTAATACAATATAAAGAGGTGAAACTGTTACCAAAGCCTTGTTATTCCGCTCACAGTAACGTCTGAGCCAGCGTCGCTGACACCTCTGCAGGCCGATTTATGCTTTTAGAAAAGTCACATGAGTATCACTACACATGAGACTTCTGCAGCCGGACAGGAGTCCTGCCCCGGCTTCTGCCCTCCGCCACGCGTCATCTACAAATATGACAGGCGGGTGGGAGACGCCACATCTCTACTTAGATAAATGTCCTGCTTTATCTCCTGGGCATTGGCACAAGGACGGGTATGTGCCTGCGGGCCGTCAGCATCTTCCCTGAGGAGAGCGGGCACCTTCCCGGCCGCCGCACACCGGAGATGCAGGTCCGGTGCAGGAATAACTGTGTTCCTTTGGCAGGATTGCCAGAACTTGTTCCCTCTACTTGTCGGCACCACCTGGACTAACTACACAGCAATAAATCTCCCCTCCTGGCAGTGATGTGGAGCAGGTTGCTCTGTAGCTGCACGCTCCGGCCCCCCAGAGCCTGAGTAGTACAGACATACACTACATGGCTGCACTGACCACCAGAGGGAATAACGGACATAATAAAGGTGGACAGGATAGGGGGAAAATAACCACATGGATGCAATTAAAGGGTTATTGCCAAAATAGAAAATCATCTCTTATCCAAAGGTTAGGGGATAACTTACTGATCACTGAGGGTCTGACTGCTGGAACCCCTAGCAAACCCAAGAACAGGCAGCATGCTCAGCCTCCCCTCCATTCACTGTCTATAGGACTGCCCAAAAATAGCCAAGAGCAGCGCTCCACTAGTTCTGGCAGTCCCACAGACGATGAGTACGACGCGCCCAGGGGATGGGGACGACTCGGTACCCGGGCCTTTGCCTGGTTTTGGGGATGTCGCGGTGGTCGGCTCCTGGGCCCGTACCCTGGGGTCACTCTTGAAAAAGGGGATTGAAACTTGGATAAAATAAATAAACAGTTTGTGACGCCACCTGTGGTACTTGGTAATGATTACCAGCGCTGCTTCAGACCTCCGGGGGGGTGATGGGATGGCAGCTGAGGTGTTTCTGCTCCCCACAGGTGCAGTGGGCCCCCGGGGCAGTGTGGAGTTTGGTGGGTGGTGATGCTGGGACTTGTAGTGCAGGCGGGATGGCGCAGCAGGAGTAACTGACAGAGACAGTGGATTCGCTTCAATACCTTTACTGGTGCGGATGTCAGGTACGCTCCAGGGTACTCAGTAGGATGGGTGCACTTCAGGACTTCTCCCCAGTGAGCGGGTATAAGGCCTCCTGGTCCGTGTCTGCCTCTCTGTATGCTCCTGGCCAGCCTGCAACTGGGCCTAGCTTATGTGTCGTGCTGTTCCTTCACCTGTCGCTCAGTAGTAGGACCTTCTGCTGGCAACCACTATCCCTGGTCGTCGGGGCCATCATGGTTCCTGGTCCTGTAATGGGTCTAGCTTCAGGTCTGCCAGGGACTTGTAGTCCTCCTGGAATGCCGGTGGTCCCTACTGGGTATAAAGGACCCTGTAGGCGCGGACCCGGTGTCCGGTTTGTATCTTTGGGGTGAGCCTTGTGATGCTCCTCTGCCCCCTCAACTCCTCTCATCTCTCCTCTTTACCGTCGGCCACACTCGTGGCCCTCAGAACCCAGCAGCAGACGCGCCGCGTCTTCGCTGCTCTCAGCGTCAGCACGCTCTCAGACTCTCTCAGTCTGACTACTAACTCTGACTGAACTGCCTGGCTCCACCCTCCATATATATATATCCCTAACGGGCTCCCTCTGGTGGTATGAGGTGGAAGGGTGGAGGTGTTTGTATGTAGTGAGGGCCTCTTGTGGAGAAGTCCATCCATGCACCCTGGGTCCTGTGGTACCTGTTGTAGCAGGGTGCCGCAAATGGAGTGGTGGTTGAGTATACGCACTGCTCCGTTCATTCTTAATGGGAGTGCTGAAGACCAGCCAAGCACAGAGCTTCAGTCGTCCCATAGAGAATGTATGGTGCAGCACTGATCGACCATCACATCAGTCACAAAGGACTCTTCAAATCCCCAGTTTTCAGGATTGGTGAGGCTCCCAGCAGTCAGACCCCATCCATCGGGAAGTTATCCTATGGATAGGAGATATCTTTTAAACTTTGTACACCCCCTTTGAAGGATTATTCAATCTAATTCTAAAGTCGGGGGATACTGACAGCTGCCCTCCACTAATCACACCATGTTGGCATATTGTAGTGATATCCCACCGCATTGTGATGGAAAGAAGAATATAACTGTATACAGAATAACATGGAGATGTTTGATAGAATCCAGCAGCCCGGAGGTTATGGGAGCGCCGCCAGCTTCTGTACCTCTGTACTAGATGGTATACAGCAGTGACCGTCCCTACACGGGACCCTGATCATCAGGAATATTGCCTCTTACACCCGAGCCCAGGGAATTCTAATTACTAGTGTACACTGTTCTATCAGTTTATTATCACCTCCGGCCATGAAAGAATTGTCAAATTATTTATTTTATAGAATTTTGTCTAGCATGGAAGTTATGAAACCTTACAAATCCATGCTCAGTACTCTCTATATACATGTATAAATTAGATACATTGTAAATGAAAACATCATATATTTAGGAGTTTGTGAGCTACATATCCATATAATAGATGGTGGCCCGATTCTAATGCATCGGGTATTCTAGAATAGGTGTGCGGCCGACCGGGCGCAGTCAGCAGAGCTGTGTTTAAATTTTGCACCAAAATCGCTGATTGGTCACGGTTGCCGGCCTCGACCAATCAGCAAAGCGGTGTTTAAATTTTGCGCCAATACTGCTGATTGATCTCGACCGGCGGCCTCGACCAATCAACGATTTTGGCGCCAAATTTAAGCAACGCTCTGCTGATTGATCTCGGCCGGCGTCCTCGACCAATCAGCAGAGCGTTGCTTAAATATGGCGCCAAAATCGTTGATTGGTCGAGGCCGCCGGTCGCGACCAATCAGCGATTTTGGCGCAAAATTTAAACAACGCTCTGCATCGCTCTGCTCATTGGTCGCGGTCGCCGGTCTCGACCAATCAGCAGAGCGTTGTTTAAATTTGGCGCCAATCTCGCTGATTGGTCGCGGATGGCGGCCGCGACCAATCAGCAGAGAGCTGTTTAAATTTGGCGCCAATCTCACTGATTGGTCGCGGCTGGCCGCCGCGACCAATCAGCAGAGCGGTGTTTGAATTTTGCGCCAAAATCGCTGATCGGTCGCGGGCGGCGGCCGTGACCAATCAGCAAGCCATGTTAGTGAGGACTGGAGAGCGTGTTTAAATTTGACACCAAAATCGTTGATTAGTCGCGACCGCGACCAATCAGCATAGAGGTGTTTAAATTTGGCGAGAATACTGCTGATTGGTCGCGGCCGGCTTCCGCGACCAAACAGCAGAAAGATGCAGAGCGGGGTTTAAATTTGGCGCCAAAATCGCTGATTAATCGCGGCTGACGGCCGCGACCAATCAGCAGAGCGTTGTTTAAATTGGGCGCCAAAATCGATGATTGGTCGCGGTCGGCGGCCTCAACCATTCAGCAGAGCGTTGTTTAAATTTGCCGCCAATTTCGCTGATTGTTCGAGGCTGGCGGCCGCGACCAATCAGCAGAGCGGGGTTTAAATTTGGCGCCAATAATGCTGATGGGTCGCGGCCGGCTACCGCGACCAATCAGCAGAGCGTTGTTTAAATTTGGCACAAAAAACGCAGATTGGTCGCGGCCAGTGGTTGCGACCAATCAGCAGAGTGAGGTTTAAATTTGGCGCCAATACTGCTGATTGATCTCGGCCAGCGACCGATCAGCAGAGCGGTGTTTAAATTTGGCGGCAAAATCGCTGATTGGTCGCAGCTGGAGTCCGCGACCAATCAGCAGAGCGTTGTTTACATTTTGCGCCAATACTGCTGATTGATCTCGGCCAGCGACCGCAATCAATCAGCAGAGCGCTGTTTAAATTTGGCGCCAATCTCACTAATTGGTCGCGGATGGTGTCCGCGACCAATCAGCAGAGCGTTGTTTAAATTTTGCGCCAAGCTCGCTGATTGGTCGCGGCTGGTGTCCGCGACCAATTAGCACAGCAGTGTTTAAAAGTGGCGGTAAGATCGGTGATTGGTCGTGGCGGCTATTTAAATGTAGCGCCCAAATTGGTGATTGGCCGCGGGCAGCGGCCGCGACCAATCAGCAGAGCGGTGTTTAACTTTAGCGCCAAGATCACTGATTGGTCGCGCTCTCCGCACGCGACCAATCCGCAAATCGTATTGGTGAGGAGCAGAGAGCGTAATCGTATTAGTGAGGACCGGTGGACATGAGCGGGCGCTCGGAGCAGAAGTATCCCGACCCGCAGCGCCGCTCCCCGGTCCTCTCTTCACACCCTAGCCGCTGATGTCCCCACAGTATCCGCATGGTGTTACAGAGGTCCAGACATTTGTGTTAAAAATCGGTGATTGGTCGCGGGCAGCGTCGGCGACCAATCAGCACAGCGATGTTTAACTTTTGCGCTAAGATCAGTGATTGGTCGGGTCCGAAGACCGCGACCAATCATCGAATCGTCTTGGTGAGGACCGGCGCTGCCTCTGCGGCTACTTCCGCTGCGAGAACCCGGGACATAGCGGGCGCTCGCAGGAGAAGTATCCCGACCCGCAGCGCCGCTCCCCGGTCCTCCGTTCCGCATGGAGGTCAGAGGCGCCGGCGGTCCTTCCGCTGATACCGGCCGGGAGATGAGCGCCTCGCGCCGCTCATTTCCCGGCTGCATCTCCGTCCCGCAGATGGGTCCGGCGGTCGGGGTCCTTCTGCTGGTACCGGCCGGGAGATGAGCACCTCGCGCCGGTCATCTCCCGGCTGCATCGCCGCTGAGCTCCGTCCCGCAGATGAGCTGCTAACGGCCGCCATCTTTTTTCAGAAATCCCGCGGCGCTGATTGGCTGCTGGCGGACCAATGAGCAATGCGGGATTTCCTGGACAGACAGACAGACAGACAGATGGGATAAGACGATTATATATATAGATACTCCCTGCAACCACTTTGATGTTGCACTTTACTGCAATGCTGTGGCAGCCAAAAAAAACGTCATTCTGGCATTTTGATTTTTTCCCCATTACAATGTTTACTGATCAGATTAATTAGGAGACTTGAAGCGGCGATCGTCTGATCGCTTGTGCTGTACATACACTGCAATCTATAGCAGAAATCACCATCTTCTATGAACGCCGGCCCATAGGAGGGTCATAATGACATGTATGGGAGGTCATCAGCAGACCCCCAGCTGTCATGACAACCCATCGGTGCCCCACAATCACGTGGCAGGATGTATGACGCGCTTCCAGCAGACGTGCGTTAAATCCCGCTGTCAGTGATTGGTTAATAGCAGCAGGCGGAGCAACAGTACATCAGCAGCTATTAAAGGCAGATGATGGTTGATTAAATCAGTCATCATGTGCAGGGAAATATGTGGGCTCGGTGTGCGAGATCACATCAAAGGCAGGGACACGACCTTTGATGTAAATATACGTCAAAGATGGTGAAGCGGTAGAGCAAAGCACAGGTTGCAGCCTCTTCTCTAATATTCAAAGACTGGCTAAAAATACTCCTGAAAAATACTATGAGGAGGATTTTTACTCTTCTGTAAAAAATGTAGAGCGACCTCTGCAATGCGGTATACATTTCTTTACAATGGGTCCCAATAGTGGACGGATGCCTCATCATCCATCCTGACAGTGGCCACTAGGGGGCCACACACCTTCTATGTGTATGCGCCCAACAATGGCCACAAACGTAATGTGCACCGAGCCCAACAGAGTCATCAGAGACTCCAAGAGTCCCACCCTCAGCCGGCATGCCCCATCGTCACTTCAGCAGAAATACTGCAGCAAGAAATATCTGTATTAGTAAAATGAACAGTTGCTCCATGATTCCTCAATGTTTTTGCGTCTCTCATCATGTCGGAAGTGTGAGACATAATTCCCAGGTAAGTGTGCACTGTACGGATATAGGATGCAGGATGTGTGCAGCAAGCCATACCTGCAGAGCTTGTAGGAAGCCCAGCTCTTCATCCTTTATGCATCCCATAAACAGGACGGTGAATGTTTCAGGGCCAACGACACGGAATTTTTGTGCAATTTCCTATAAACCCAAGAAGACCATATTAGCTTGTTATTATCCAGCTCGCGACATCACTGCTTGAGTATTGCAAGAGAAATCTAACCAAAATCAAAATCTCAGGGAAAGCGTCACTTTGCCGTTCCCAGAACAGCCGGGTGGCCAGTGAAAAACACAGTGAAGGGGGCGCAGTGCTGCACCAGTGCCCAGGATCAGTGGGGTCCAGCGCCGGACTGGAGTACCTGGGGCCCACCAGGAAAAAATCAATCTTGGGGCCCACCAGCACCATGCAGTTACCGTATATAGGAATAACATAAGTCCACAAACTCATTCAAAATGAATCAACTTTATTAACCAATAAATAACCAATATAACGAATAAATAACAAACTAAAGAAACACTCCTGGCGAAAGAGGAACACTGTTATCTTATTCACACCAGTGTGTGATAAAGTGCCATAACAGAACAATAACAAGAAATACTTTCAAGGTACATTCTCTTAAAGTGTAAGTGCCACAAATTGAACCTGCATCCATCTGGCATCCCAGCAGCCGGCATCATTGTAGCAGCACCAAACTTGGCCGCTGGGAAAAGTAAAAGAATTCTGTAAGCATTTTGGAAGTTTGTATTGCACGATTTCCTCTCCTCTATAATACAATACCATTCAATTGTTAGTGAAAGGCCCAAAGCAACAAATAAACTCACACTAACAGTCAATCAGCAGCAAAATTACAAACGTTTTTTTTCAGAACAGAAGATGACATTGCATACGTATTAATAATGTCATCATAGTCTAAGTTCCTTGAAATGTCACACTCAATGTTCAACAGAAGGAGGGACTCTAAAAGCTCCTGTCCAATCGAAGCCCTCAGACGATTTTTTACAATTTTCAGCTTTGAGAACACTCTTTCACATGAAACCTGGGTGCAAGCAAGTGTAAGAAGGGTCTTGTAAACTGCAAAAATGTTTCCATAAGCAGCAGAATGTAAATTGTAGTCATATAAAAGTCTGTAGCAGCAGGAAAGACAGTTTTTTTGCGGGACGAGTTGTACTTTCAGATGCAATCATTTATTTTACCATATAGTGTACAGGGAAATGGCAACAAAAATTCCAAGTGCAGTAAAATTGCAAAAAAAGTGCAATTGCACGTTTGTTTATTGGGTTTTTTAGTCACCATGTTCACTATATGGAAAAACCGATGTGACAGGGTGATGCCTCGGGTCAGTACGAGTTTGTAGATACCAAACATGTATACCTTTACTGGTATCTAAGTGGTGAAAACAAATTCATAAGTTTGAAAAATCACACTTTTCACGCCATGTTCTGCGCACCGTAGTGTTCTCATTTTTTTGGGTCTGGGGCTTTGTGACGGCTTATTTTTTGCGTCTTGAGCTGACGTGCATCTCTGCTGCTCTGTACTAGTCACAACACAGGGAGAGGTTAACCATCCAAGTATTTAATATGTATTGCAAATAAAGAATGTTCCCATTCTTAATATCCGAAAAAACAAATGACTGACAACTATCCCTAGACTAATAATACCATATAGAAGAGAGAAATACCGCCACACCATGACCAGAACACATACCACCACATAGTGATGAAATACTACCAAGTACAAGGTATATATACTGCCACACCATGAGAAGACGACATATTACCACCACATAGTGACTGTCCGAATAATACCACATACAAGGGACAAATTCCGCCACGCCATGACCATGGCACATAATGGCACCAGATAGTGACTGATAATGAAAATGTAAAAAAGCTCTGTATATAGAGTCAGTGTACAGATAATGTAGAGATTATCAGTGACATTATGCACAGGACTCCTGTGTATAGGGTCAGTGTAGAGGTAATACAGTGATCACCAGTGACATTACACACAGGAGCTCTGTATATAGTGTCAGTATGTGTGTATAGGTAATACAGCAATCACCAGTGACATTACACACAGGAGCTCTGTATATAGTGTCAGTGTGTGTGTACAGGTAATACAGTGATCACCAGTGACATTACACACAGGAGATCTGTATATAGTGTCAGTGTGTGTGTATAGGTAATACAGTGATCACCAGTGACATTACACACAGGACCTCTGTATATAGTGTCAGTGTGTGTGTATAGGTAATACAGTGATCACCAGTGACATTACACACAGGAGCTCTGTATATAGTGTCAGTGTGTGTGTATAGGTAATACAGTGATCACCAGTGACATTACACACGGGAGCTCCGTGTATAGTGTCAGTGTATGTGTATAGGATGTACAGAGATCACCAGTGACATTACACATTGGAGCTCTGTATATAGTGTCAGTGTGTGTGTATAGGTAATACAGTGATCACCAGTGACATTACACACAGGAACTCTGTATATAGTGTCAGTGTGTGTGTGTACAGGTAATACAGTGATCACCAGTGACATTACTCACAGGAGCTCCGTGTATAGTGTCAGTGTGTGTGTATAGGTTGTACAGAGATCACCAGTGACATTACACACAGGAGCTCTGTATATAGTGTCAGTGTGTGTGTATAGGTAATACAGTGATCACCAGTGACATTACACACAGGAGCTCTGTATATAGTGTCAGTGTGTATGTATAGGTAATACAGTGATCACCAGTGACATTACACACAGGACCTCTGTATATAGTGTCAGTGTGTGTGTATAGGTAATACAGTGATCACCAGTGACATTACACACAGGAGTTCTGTATATAGTGTCAGTGTGTGTGTATAGGTAATACAGTGATCACCAGTGACATTACACACAGGAGCTCTGTATATAGTGTCAGTGTGTGTGTATAGGTAACACACATACTCACCAGTGATGTCTCTAGGTGAAGTTCTTTATCTGCCGCAGACCGATATATCTCATCTTCTATGCAGGACTTATCTCTGCAGAAAATAACATAGTTTGCTATAACTGATCACTTCCAGAGCACAATCTACACTTTTCTCAAGATTTCTACACTGCATGAAATGACAAAAAAAGAAATCTAGTGCCGCACTACACAGTAACATTGCTCCAGTGTCATTCTGTGCCGGCTCATCTCTGTCAGCAGACATATTGTCAGATGGCAAAGATGCAGCAGAGCTGAAGACAGAAGACCTATGGATTACGTTGGATTGAGGATTTTTCTTTATTAAAAATGGAGTCCCTAAATGTGTTTTATTTTTAATAGAAAAAAAAAAATTCTGTCTTTTTTTTCTGTTTACTAGAAATTCATGGTGGCTATGTCTAATTTGGCGTGACACCATGAATTTCGGGCTTAGTACCAGCTGATAATACAAAGCTGGCCTGGTACTAACCCGATTATGACCCAGGGTGCCACTCACCACCAGGGCCGCTGGAAGAGCCGGGTAAAGCACCTGGAAATGGTGCTATGATGAATGCGCCACTTTCAGGGGTGGCTGCGGGCTGCGATTTTCAGCGTGGGGGGCCAAGAACGCTTGGTCCTTACCATGCTGCGAATCCCAGCCCCCAGCTGCCTTGTTTTATCTGGCTGGCGATCAACATATGGCGGGAGCTGGGCAATGGGCATGATTATCAAATAATATATACCTGACAGGGGCCCATAGATTCTGCTGCCTCCAATAATATATACCTGACAGGAGCCCATAGATTCTGCTGCCTCCAATAATATATACCTGACAGGAGCCCATACATTCTCCTGCCTCCAATAATATATACCTGACAGGAGCCCATACATTCTCCTGCCTCCAATAATATATACCTGACAGGAGCCCATACATTCTCCTGCCTCCAATAATATATACCTGACAGGAGCTCATACATTCTCCTGCCTCCAATAATATATACCTGACAGGAGCCCATAGATTCTGCTGGCTCCAATAATATATACCTGACAGGGGCCCATAGATTCTGCTGCCTCCAATAATATATACCTGACAGGAGCCCATAGATTCTGCTGGCTCCAATAATATATACCTGACAGGAGCCCATACATTCTGCTGCCTCCAATAATATATACCTGACAGGAGCCCATACATTCTCCTGCCTCCAATAATATATACCTGACAGGAGCCCATACATTCTCCTGCCTCCAATAATATATACCTGACAGGAGCCCATAGATTCTGCTGGCTCCAATAATATATACCTGACAGGAGCCCATACATTCTGCTGCCTCCAATAATATATACCTGACAGGAGCCCATACATTCTCCTGCCTCCAATAATATATACCTGACAGGAGCCCATACATTCTGCTGCCTCCAATAATATATACCTGACAGGAGCCCATACATTCTGCTGCCTCCAATAATATATACCTGACAGGAGCCCATAGATTCTGCTGGCTCCAATAATATATACCTGACAGGAGCCCATACATTCTGCTGCCTCCAATAATATATACCTGACAGGAGCCCATACATTCTCCTGCCTCCAATAATATATACCTGACAGGAGCCCATAGATTCTGCTGCCTCCAATAATATATACCTGACAGGAGCCCATACATTCTGCTGCCTCCAATAATATATACCTGGCAGGAGCCCATACATTCTGCTGCCTCCAATAACATATACCTGACAGGAGCCCATAGATTCTGCTGCCTCCAATAATATATACCTGACAGGAGCCCATACATTCTCCTGCCTCCAATAATATATACCTGACAGGAGCCCATACATTCTCCTGCCTCCAATAATATATACCTGTCAGGAGCCCATACATTCTGCTGCCTCCAATAATATATACCTGACAGGAGCCCATACATTCTCCTGCCTCCAATAATACATACCTGTCAGGAGCCCATACATTCTGCTGCCTCCAATAATATATACCTGACAGGAGCCCATACATTCTGCTGCCTCCAATAATATATACCTGTCAGGAGCCCATACATTCTGCTGCCTCCAATAATATATACCTGACAGGAGCCCATACATTCTGCTGCCTCCAATAATATATACCTGTCAGGAGCCCATACATTCTGCTGCCTCCAATAATATATACCTGACAGGAGCCCATACATTCTCCTGCCTCCAATAATATATACCTGACAGGAGCCCATACATTCTCCTGCCTCCAATAATATATACCTGACAGGAGCCCATATATTCTGCTGCCTCCAATAATATATACCTGACAGGAGCCCATACATTCTGCTGCCTCCAATAATATATACCTGTCAGGAGCCCATACATTCTCCTGCCTCCAATAATATATACCTGTCAGGAGCCCATACATTCTCCTGCCTCCAATAATATATACCTGTCAGGAGCCCATACATTCTGCTGCCTCCAATAATATATACCTGACAGGGGCCCATACATTCTCCTGCCTCCAATAATATATACCTGACAGGGGCCCATACATTCTGCTGGCTCCAATAATATATACCTGACAGGAGCCAATACATTCTCCTGCCTCCAATAATATATACCTGACAGGAGCCCATAGATTCTGCTGGCTCCAATAATATATACCTGACAGGAGCCCATACATTCTGCTGCCTCCAATAATATATACCTGACAGGAGCCCATACATTCTCCTGCCTCCAATAATATATACCTGACAGGAGCCCATAGATTCTGCTGGCTCCAATAATATATACCTGACAGGAGCCAATACATTCTGCTGCCTCCAATAATATATACCTGTCAGGAGCCCATACATTCTCCTGCCTCCAATAATATATACCTGTCAGGAGCCCATACATTCTCCTGCCTCCAATAATATATACCTGTCAGGAGCCCATACATTCTGCTGCCTCCAATAATATATACCTGACAGGAGCCCATACATTCTCCTGCCTCCAATAATATATACCTGACAGGAGCCCATACATTCTCCTGCCTCCAATAATATATGCCTGACAGGAGCCCATAGATTCTCCTGCCTCCAATAATATATACCTGACAGGAGCCCATACATTCTCCTGCCTCCAATAATATATACCTGACAGGAGCCCATACATTCTCCTGCCTCCAATAATATATACCTGACAGGAGCCCATACATTCTCCTGCCTCCAGTAATATATACCTGTCAGGAGCCCATACATTCTGCTGCCTCCAATAATATATACCTGACAGGAGCCCATACATTCTGCTGCCTCCAATAATATATACCTGTCAGGAGCCCATACATTCTCCTGCCTCCAATAATATATACCTGTCAGGAGCCCATACATTCTCCTGCCTCCAATAATATATACCTGTCAGGAGCCCATACATTCTGCTGCCTCCAATAATATATACCTGACAGGAGCCCATACATTCTCCTGCCTCCAATAATATATACCTGACAGGAGCCCATACATTCTCCTGCCTCCAATAATATATACCTGACAGGAGCCCATAGATTCTCCTGCCTCCAATAATATATACCTGACAGGAGCCCATACATTCTCCTGCCTCCAATAATATATACCTGACAGGAGCCCATACATTCTCCTGCCTCCAATAATATATACCTGACAAGAGCCCATACATTCTGCAGCCTCCAATAATATATACCTGACAGGAGTCCATACATTCTGCAGCCTCCAATAATATATACCTGACAGGAGCCCATACATTCTCCTGCCTCCAATAATATATACCTGACAGGAGCCCATACATTCTCCTGCCTCGAATAATATATACCTGACAGGAGCCCATACATTCTCCTGCCTCCAATAATATATACCTGACAGGAGCCCATACATTCTCCTGCCTCCAATAATATATACCTGACAGGAGCCCATACATTCTCCTGCCTCCAATAATATATACCTGACAGGAGCCCATAGATTCTCCAGCCTCCAATAATATATACCTGACAGGAGCCCATACATTCTCCTGCCTCCAATAATATATACCTGACAGGAGCCCATACATTCTCCTGCCTCCAATAATATATACCTGACAAGAGCCCATACATTCTGCAGCCTCCAATAATATATACCTGACAGGAGCCCATACATTCTGCAGCCTCCAATAATATATACCTGAGAGGAGCCCATACATTCTCCTGCCTCCAATAATATATACCTGACAGGAGCCCATACATTCTCCTGCCTCGAATAATATATACCTGACAGGAGCCCATACATTCTCCTGCCTCCAATAATATATACCTGACAGGAGCCCATACATTCTCCTGCCTCCAATAATATATACCTGACAGGAGCCCATACATTCTCCTGCCTCCAATAATATATACCTGACAAGAGCCCATACATTCTGCAGCCTCCAATAATATATACCTGACAAGAGCCCATACATTCTGCAGCCTCCAATAATATATACCTGACAAGAGTCCATACATTCTGCAGCCTCCAATAATATATACCTGACAGGAGCTCATACATTATCATGCCTCCAATAATATATACCTGACAGGAGCCCATACATTCTGCTGCCTCCAATAATATATACCTGACAGGAGCCCATAGATTATGCAGCCTCCAATAATATATACCTGACAGGAGCCCATACATTCTCCTGCCTCCAATAATATATACCTGACAGGAGCCCATACATTCTCCTGCCTCCAATAATATATACCTGACAGGAGCCCATACATTCTGCTGCCTCCAATAATATATACCCGACAGGAGCCCATAGATTCTGCTGCCTCCAATAATATATACCTGACAGGAGCCCATAGATTCTGCTGCCTCCAATAATATATACCCGACAGGAGCTCATACATTCTGCTGCCTCCAATAATATATACCTGACAGGAGCCCATAGATTCTGCTGCCTCCAATAATATATACCTGACAGGAGCCCATACATTCTCCTGCCTCCAATAATATATACCTGACAGGAGCCCATACATTCTCCTGCCTCCAATAATATATACCTGACAGGAGCCCATACATTCTGCTGCCTCCAATAATATATACCTGACAGGAGCCCATACATTCTGCTGCCTCCAATAATATATACCTGAGAGGAGCCCATACATTCTGCTGCCTCCAATAATATATACCTGACAGGAGCCCATACATTCTCCTGCCTCCAATAATATATACCTGACAGGAGCCCATACATTCTGCTGCCTCCAATAATATATACCTGACAGGAGCCCATACATTCTGCTGCCTCCAATAATATATACCTGACAGGAGCCCATAGATTCTGCTGCCTCCAATAATATATACCTGGCAGGAGCCCATAGATTCTGCTGCCTCCAATAATATATACCTGACAGGAGCCCATACATTCTGCTGCCTCCAATAATATATACCTGACAGGAGCCCATACATTCTGCTGTCTTCAATAATATATATCTGACAGGAGCCCATACATTCTGTGGCCTCCAATAATATATACCTGACAGGAGCCCATACATTCTCCTGCCTCCAATAATATATACCTGACAGGAGCCCATACATTCTGCTGCCTCCAATAATATATACCTGACAGGAGCCCATACATTCTCCTGCCTCCAATAATATATACCTGACAGGAGCCCATAGATTCTGCTGCCTCCAATAAAATATACCTGACAGGAGCCCATACATTCTGCTGCCTCCAATAATATATACCTGACAGGAGCCCATACATTCTCCTGCCTCCAATAATATATACCTGACAGGAGCCCATACATTCTGCTGCCTCCAATAATATATACCTGACAGGAGCCCATACATTCTCCTGCCTCCAATAATATATACCTGACAGGAGCCCATACATTCTCCTGCCTCCAATAATATATACCTGACAGGAGCCCATACATTCTCCTGCCTCCAATAATATATACCTGACAGGAGCCCATACATTCTCCTGCCTCCAATAATATATACCTGACAGGAGCCCATACATTCTCCTGCCTCCAATAATATATACCTGACAGGAGCCCATACATTCTGCTGGCTCCAATAATATATACCTGACAGGAGACCATAGATTCTGCTGCCTCCAATAATATATACCTGTCAGGAGCCCATACATTCTCCTGCCTCCAATAATATATACCTGACAGGAGCCCATACATTCTCCTGCCTCCAATAATATATACCTGACAGGAGCCCATACATTCTGCTGGCTCCAATAATATATACCTGACAGGAGCCCATACATTCTCCTGCCTCCAATAATATATACCTGACAGGAGCCCATACATTCTCCTGTCTACAATAATATATACCTGACAGGAGCCGATACATTATCATGCCTCCAATAATATATACCTGACAGGAGCCCAGAGATTCTGCAGCCTCCAATAATATATACCTGACAGGAGCCCATACATTCTCCTGCCTCCAATAATATATACCTGACAGGAGCCCATAGATTCTGCAGCCTCCAATAATATAAACCTGACAGGAGCCCATACATTCTGCTGCCTCCAATAATATATACCTGACAGGAGCCCATACATTCTCCTGCCTCCAATAATATATACCTGACAGGAGCCCATACATTCTCCTGCCTCCAATAATATATACCTGACAGGAGACCATAGATTCTGCTGCCTCCAATAATATATACCTGACAGGAGCCCATACATTCTCCTGCCTCCAATAATATATACCTGACAGGAGCCCATACATTCTCCTGCCTCCAATAATATATACCTGACAGGAGCCCATACATTCTGCTGCCTCCAATAATATATACCCGACAGGAGCCCATAGATTCTGCTGCCTCCAATAATATATACCTGACAGGAGCCCATAGATTCTGCTGCCTCCAATAATATATACCCGACAGGAGCTCATACATTCTGCTGCCTCCAATAATATATACCTGACAGGAGCCCATAGATTCTGCTGCCTCCAATAATATATACCTGACAGGAGCCCATACATTCTCCTGCCTCCAATAATATATACCTGACAGGAGCCCATAGATTCTGCTGCCTCCAATAATATATACCTGGCAGGAGCCCATACATTCTCCTGCCTCCAATAATATATACCTGACAGGAGCCCATACATTTTGCTGCCTCCAATAATATATACCTGACAGGAGCCCATACATTCTGCTGCCTCCAATAATATATACCTGACAGGAGCCCATAGATTCTGCTGCCTCCAATAATATATACCTGGCAGGAGCCCATAGATTCTGCTGCCTCCAATAATATATACCTGACAGGAGCCCATACATTCTGCTGCCTCCAATAATATATACCTGACAGGAGCCCATACATTCTCCTGCCTCCAATAATATATACCTGACAGGAGCCCATACATTCTGCTGCCTCCAATAATATATACCTGACAGGAGCCCATACATTCTCCTGCCTCCAATAATATATACCTGACAGGAGCCCATAGATTCTGCTGCCTCCAATAATATATACCTGACAGGAGCCCATACATTCTGCTGCCTCCAATAATATATACCTGACAGGAGCCCATACATTCTCCTGCCTCCAATAATATATACCTGACAGGAGCCCATACATTCTGCTGCCTCCAATAATATATACCTGACAGGAGCCCATACATTCTCCTGCCTCCAATAATATATACCTGACAGGAGCCCATACATTCTCCTGCCTCCAATAATATATATCTGACAGGAGCCCATACATTCTCCTGCCTCCAATAATATATACCTGACAGGAGCCCATACATTCTCCTGCCTCCAATAATATATACCTGACAGGAGCCCATACATTCTGCTGGCTCCAATAATATATACCTGACAGGAGCCCATACATTCTGCTGGCTCCAATAATATATACCTGACAGGAGACCATAGATTCTGCTGCCTCCAATAATATATACCTGTCAGGAGCCCATACATTCTCCTGCCTCCAATAATATATACCTGACAGGAGCCCATACATTCTCCTGCCTCCAATAATATATACCTGACAGGAGCCCATACATTCTGCTGGCTCCAATAATATATACCTGACAGGAGCCCATACATTCTCCTGCCTCCAATAATATATACCTGACAGGAGCCCATACATTCTCCTGTCTACAATAATATATACCTGACAGGAGCCGATACATTATCATGCCTCCAATAATATATACCTGACAGGAGCCCAGAGATTCTGCAGCCTCCAATAATATATACCTGACAGGAGCCCATACATTCTCCTGCCTCCAATAATATATACCTGACAGGAGCCCATAGATTCTGCAGCCTCCAATAATATAAACCTGACAGGAGCCCATACATTCTGCTGCCTCCAATAATATATACCTGACAGGAGCCCATACATTCTCCTGCCTCCAATAATATATACCTGACAGGAGCCCATACATTCTCCTGCCTCCAATAATATATACCTGACAGGAGACCATAGATTCTGCTGCCTCCAATAATATATACCTGACAGGAGCCCATACATTCTCCTGCCTCCAATAATATATACCTGACAGGAGCCCATACATTCTCCTGCCTCCAATAATATATACCTGACAGGAGCCCATACATTCTCCTGCCTCCAATAATATATACCTGACAGGAGCCCATAGATTCTGCTGCCTCCAATAATATATACCTGACAGGAGCCCATACATTCTCCTGCCTCCAATAATATATACCTGACAGGAGCCCATACATTCTCCTGCCTCCAATAATATATACCTGACAGGAGCCCATACATTCTCCTGCCTCCAATAATATATACCTGACAGGAGCCCATACATTCTGCTGCCTCCAATAATATATACCTGACAGGAGCCCATACATTCTGCTGCCTCCAATAATATATACCTGACAGGAGCCCATACATTCTGCTGCCTCCAATAATATATACCTGACAGGAGCCCATACATTCTCCTGCCTCCAATAATATATACCTGACAGGAGCCCATAGATTCTGCAGCCTCCAATAATATAAACCTGACAGGAGCCCATACATTCTGCTGCCTCCAATAATATATACCTGACAGGAGCCCATACATTCTCCTGCCTCCAATAATATATACCTGACAGGAGCCCATACATTCTCCTGCCTCCAATAATATATACCTGACAGGAGACCATAGATTCTGCTGCCTCCAATAATATATACCTGACAGGAGCCCATACATTCTCCTGCCTCCAATAATATATACCTGACAGGAGCCCATACATTCTCCTGCCTCCAATAATATATACCTGACAGGAGCCCATACATTCTCCTGCCTCCAATACTATATACCTGACAGGAGCCCATACATTCTGCTGCCTCCAATAATATATACCTGACAGGAGCCCATACATTCTCCTGCCTCCAATACTATATACCTGACAGGAGCCCATAGATTCTGCTGCCTCCAATAATATATACCTGACAGGAGCCCATACATTCTCCTGCCTCCAATAATATATACCTGACAGGAGCCCATACATTCTGCTGCCTCCAATAATATATACCTGACAGGAGACCATAGATTCTGCTGCCTCCAATAATATATACCTGACAGGAGCCCATAGATTCTGCTGGCTAAAATAATATATACCTGTCAGGAGCCCATACATTCTGCTGCCTTCAATAATATATACCTGACAGGAGCCCATACATTCTCCTGCCTCCAATAATATATACCTGTCAGGAGCCCATAGATTCTGCTGGCTAAAATAATATATACCTGTCAGGAGCCCATACATTCTGCTGCCTTCAATAATATATACCTGACAGGAGCCCATACATTCTGCTGCCTTCAATAATATATACCTGACAGGAGCCCATACATTCTCCTGCCTCCAATAATATATACCTGACAGGAGCCCATAGATTCTGCAGCCTCCAATAATATATACCTGACAGGAGCCCATACATTCTCCTGCCTCCAATAATATATACCTGTCAGGAGCCCATACATTCTGCTGCCTTCAATAATATATACCTGACAGGAGCCTATACATTCTGCTGCCTTCAATAATATATACCTGAAAGGGCCCATACAGTGCTGCCAATATGATTAGCGAACCAGGGGGGCCCTCTGTTCTCTGTACAGGGCCCAGGGGGGGGTAGGGGGCGGGGCTTGGGGGCGTGGCCAATGGGACCCAGGGCCCACCGGTGGATTTCCTGATCCTCCGTTGGGCCAGAACGCCCCTGGTGGGGTCCCTGTGCCCCCCTAACAGGTGACATACTAACTAGCTGAAAATTTACACCCCAGCACCATCTTTCTATCTCTTAAGCTGACAGTGGATGTGTTGGTAGTGTGGCGCCCCTGAGGGTTCAGTCGCCACAGGGGTACTGCACCTCAGAAAGAGGTGTGGTATCTCCTCTCTCAGGTAAGGATGGAGTATCACACAAGACCCTACTTCACACTCAACACTACACCACTCCTGTCCTGTAGGGGGCCTAAATGCACCAGGGTGCTGCCCCGGCCCGCGATAGAGGAGATGGGGGGGAACCAAAGATAGTGGGAACCATGTGGTGGGTGAGGGTGGAGGAAGCACTTTACTTTAGCATCATATATATACAGTGGCCATCTTTATAACCTAGTCTTTTGCCGTGGTTCCTTGGGAAAGTCAGTCAGCACAAAGCTGCGGCCGGCTCAGGGGTCACGGTTCCCGGTCTCAGGCCTCGAGACGGGGGGTTGGGGCAGAGTTGAGTTATAGCTAGCTCTGTCCCCGGTCAGAGTCCAATCAAGAAGGCCCAGGAGGGGAGCAGAGGAGATAGGCTCCACAGACGAAAGGATCCCAGGAGGGTACGGACGGAGCGGAGTCGCCACCTGTATTCTTCACTCTGGCCTAGCCTGAGGGACTCCTGCCGCAAGAGGGGACCGGCCCCCCGATATCTGACAGTGTACTTCACGTCATCGTTAGAAAAGCCCGGAGGCTTAGTGGATCCCAGGGGGACACGGACGCAGCGGAGTCGCCACCTGTATCTCTCAACCTGTGTATATCCAGTGGGACCCGGCCTTACTCCACGTTCACATCACATACCGTCAGGAGAGGACTGAGTGGGAGAATCTAGGAAAGAGAGGAACACCCCAGCGGGGTCTTGACAGGTGCTCCTGATCTACCTAGAAGAGCTGAACCCCCTTCCTGGTGGACGCAGCGCGCCGCGAGAAGCAGAGAGAAGCTTCGCAGCTGCTACTTCATCAAAGTGAGTAAATCTTGGATGACTTCACATACTGCCTCCGTTTGCTCATTCCTGCGCGGCACTGCACCCACCACAACTCCCCAGATCCTCCATACTGCCCTGAGGCTTACTCCGCCTGTGGGGAGTAGTACCAAACAAGCTGCCAGAACATCAGCCTCAGAGGACTGCTGCAGCGCTGGTGGCCATCACCAGAAACCACAGGTGGCGTAGTCGAACATCCACTCATCCAATAGCCCATTCTTTTTATGTGACAGCCCTGGGCACGGACTGGGTCGCGGCCACGACGACACCCACATACCCCCACCATATATTGACCCAGCACCGAGTAACCCCACCGCTCAAGGAGGGTGTCGCAACGTGGCGTAGTCGGCAGGATCGCGTGCCCGCAGCAACGGAAGAAGATAATCCCATTGCCGCCGGGTACTGTGCGCCTTTCACAAAAGACTGTCGTTACACACTCAATGTGGTGCCCGCCCAAGAAGAATGGACACCATTAGGTGCCAAAACAACAGCAACTTAAGACCTCCTATCGTGGGCCAGGTTTCCCAATGGTGCGAAGAGCTAAGACCGCTCCTTGCATTAGAGACTGTCCGCATAGTTGTGTCCGTCAAAACGGATGGGACTTCCCAAGGAGTGCCCGTCAGCCAGCCGCCCGGGAGCCTCCCAAAAAGGAGGAGGCAAAAAAGGCCGCACCTTGCAGCAGAGATGGACGCAGCCAAGGAGATGTCCTCCGACGCTGGCCCACCAGCTGCCACCTCCCTCGGTATGGAGGGAATGTACCTGACCCAGGAGGAGGCCGAGTTCCTCCGCGGTGAAATCCAGGACCTGACCCGGAGGGTCGAAGAGGCCAAGCGACTGGCCGCTGCGGAGTGGAGAGAGGAGGTGCTGCAAAAGATCCAGGCCTGCCGCCAGAGCTTGTCATGCCTGTCTACAAAGGCCTTGGCCCAGGGGGAGGAAGCCCCGGAGGCCTTGTGCAGCCCAAGAACGGGTAAGGCGGAAACCCCTATACCGGGCGCGGGGCGCACCAAAGCCCTCCTCGATCTCCTGCCGGCACCCCTTTCCCCGGGTGCCATCATTTGGGAGCAACTCTTGGCTCTGACGGCTGAGACCCAAGCCACCGCCATCACTGGAGGCCTGATATGCCACACGACTCCCGGTCCAGAGATCCCTGCACTTTCTGGGGTGTCCACCTGCCCCAACCCGGACTGGTCCGCACCAGCAGAGGGCCCGCAGCAACCCCTCCTGTCGCCGCTGCCCGCGCCTCCGGTGGCCTGCCCGGCGGCAGAAGAGTTTGCCTGGGACAACCAGGAGGGTGACCTGATGGGCTTCCCTCGGGAGACCCGGTCTGAAACGCGGAGGCGGGAGGAGTTCTGCCGCAGGGAGCTTCTCCAGCTCGAGAAGGAGCATCGACAGAGGGAGATCCGCTGCGAGCACCTGGAGGTGCGCGCCAAGGCCGCAAAGTCGCAGGCCCGCCAGGCAGAGGCCGCCCGTTCAAGCCCCCGGGAAGAAGGCCTTATTGTGCGCTTCCACCAGGAGGCCGGATGGGGCTTCATTCGCAGCCCACAGTTCCACCGGGACGTCTTTGTCAACCGGCGGGACGTTGAGCCGCGGCTGGAGCAGGGCCACTAATAATTTTTTTTATGTACAATCAGGAATTTTATCTCCAATGTAGAGGAGTATCCATGGGATCTAGCTATTCTCCATCGCTAGCAAATATGGTAATGTCCCATTCGGAATATGTTGCACTGTACACTTTCGCTAATCCATGGGCCCGTGATGTTTTCTGGTATGGCAGATACATAGATGATTTGATCTTTATCTGGCGTGGGGATGTGTCTGCCATACCGGAATTCATCAAGTATTTAAATAAGAATGAATTTAATCTTTCTTTCACTTACACCTCTGATTCTAAGTGTATATCATTTCTTGATCTAAAATTGGAGATTCTTGACGGTTCCATCACTACTTCCACATTTTCCAACCCATATCTGGGAATACCATTCTACATGCCAAAAGCGGACATCCGCGCCATACTATAAAAGCTATACCTGTGGGGGAACTGACAAGAATCAAACGTAATTGTAACAATGCCAACAAATTGGATGAAGAATTCATCAGGTGTAAAAATACATTGAAATCTAGGGGTTATCCGGATTGGTCTCTAAAGAGAGCAGAAAAAATTGTGGACAGTAAAAATAGACTGGATCTGATTGATCTGTCTAGGACAAGGATTAATCGCAATGATATTACAGCACATAAAAATCGAAATGTTATTTCCTTTAGATATAGTTCACAATTTCAACTGATCAAAAATATAATACTGAAACATCTTCCTATTTTATATGAGGATACTGTATTATCTAAAATTCTTGATTCTGGAGTTTTGGTGGTGGCAAAAAAAGCGCAAACAATAGGGGGGCTATTGGCATCTAGTCGCCCAAATAATCTACAAAAACGGCATACCTGCTTAATTGTAAAGGGTTTTACAAGTGTGGTTACACCAGATGCGGCATTTGTCGCTATGTAAAAATCACTAAAAACTTCCTAATGCTGATTCTAGTGAAACACACAATATAAAAAGCTGTCTGAATTGCAACAGTAATTCTGTGGTTTACATCATAAGATGTGCCAGTTGTGATCTGTTATATGTGGGATGCACCATAAGAAAACTAAAACAGCGAGTGGCAGAACATCTTTCTGATATTTTTAATGTCACTAATCAGAACATTTCTTGCGCCTCCAGACATTTTATTGAGCAGCATAATAGAGAGACATCCTCATTTCAGGTCTTTGGCATTGAAAAACTTACCTTTGATCCTCGAGGCAGGGATAATAGGAGACGCCTACTTGATCGAGAAGCATTTTGGATGTATCATCTGAACACTTGCCAACCAAATGGACTAAATTTACGGAGGGAACTGCTGTTCCATTACAGCGAGTAACTTTTCTATGCATATGTGATTTCTTCTTTGTCATGTGATTGTTTTTACTATGCATATACTTTGGAAATCGGTTTTATATTTCTGTATGCTAATATATGCATCATGTGACTTCCATTTCGTATGTGATTGGTGAACAATGGTTTATATACCATGGGTATGCCATTTGCAAGCCAGTCTTGACAAAGAACGCATCTTTAGCGTTCGAAACGCGTTGCCCTGGCTACACTATGTGACTATGGAATCTGTTTTTAAAGAGCTTTTCTCACAATAAAGTAACCTAATTTTTGAACTATTCATGAAGCTGGTAATCCTTTCTCTTTATGCTTTGTTTGCACCCGGTTTATTTAGGATGACATTGTGCCTGCGGATGATGAGCAGTCTACAGACTGGATTGTGGATGGTTTGCACCTGTTTAGGTGATCACTATTGGTTTTATACAAAGCCATTTCTACCTCTGACCTCAGAAGTAAAACCTGTCTGGAGTGGCTCTCCTGGAGGTCCAACTCAGGATCTCCATGCCCTGCAGCCACCCCCCCAGGGCCTACGTTGAGGGTTTTGGGCAGGTCCCTCATGCTGCTGAACTGACACTTTTGTACAAGTATTCTATATCTATAATGTCTTCCTAATGTTTTATATGTTTATACTATATCTATATAACCTGCAACGTTAAAAGTATTTGAGCCTCCCATAAAGGGAAGATAGTTATTTGTTTAAAAAGCATTTAAAAAGTTTGAATGTCTGTACCAATCTTTTGCTCTATTGCAGCCCACGGACATGCTGTGTTTCACCAGGGGAGAATGTGGCGCCCCTGAGGGTTCAGTCGCCACAGGGGTACTGCACCTCAGAAAGAGGTGTGGTATCTCCTCTCTCAGGTAAGGATGGAGCATCACACAAGACCCTACTTCACACTCAACACTACACCACTTCTGTCCTGTAGGGGGCCTAAATGCACCAGGGTGCTTCCCCGGCCCGGGATAGAGGAGATGGGGGGAACCAAAGATAGGGGGAACCATGCAGTGGGTGAGGGTGGAGGAAGCACTTTACTTTAGCACCTTAAGCATCATATATATACAGTGGCCATCTTTATAACCTGGTCTTTTGTCGTGGTTCCTTG
Organism: Phyllobates terribilis; assembly: GCF_046119375.1. Taxonomy (NCBI): domain Eukaryota; kingdom Metazoa; phylum Chordata; class Amphibia; order Anura; family Dendrobatidae; genus Phyllobates; species Phyllobates terribilis. The sequence goes on along the minus strand of NW_027363005.1, from coordinate 1,144,084 downwards.
GGAAGGTCAGTCAGCACAAAGCTGTGGCCGGCTCAGGGGTCACGGTTCCGGGTCTCAGGCCTCGAGACGGGGGGTTGGGGCAGAGTTGAGTTATAGCTAGCTCTGTCCCCGGTCAGAGTTCAATCAAGAAGGCCCAGGAGGGGAGCAGAGGAGATAGGCTCCACAGGCGAAAGGATCCCAGGAGGGTACGGACGGAGCGGAGTCGCCACCTGTATTCTTCACTCTGGCCTAGCAAGAGGGACTCCTGCCGCAAGAGGGGACCGGCCCCTGATATCTGACAGTGTACTTCACGTCATCGTTAGAAAATCCTGGAGGCTTAGTGGATCCCAGGGGGATACGGACGGAGCGGAGTCGCCACCTGTATCTCTCAACCTGTGTATATCTAGTGGGACCCGGCCTTACTCCACGTTCACATCACATACCGTCAGGAGAGGACTCAGTGGGAGAATCTAGGAAAGAGAGGAAAACCCCAGGGAGGTCTTGACAGGTGCTCCTGATCTACCTAGGAAGTGCTGAACCCCTTCCTGGTGGCCGCAGCGCGCCACGAGAAGCAGAGAGAAGCTTTGCAGCTGCTACTTCATCAAAGTGAGTAAATCTTGGATGACTTCACATACTGCCTCCGTTTGCTCATTCCTGCGCGGCACTGCACCCACCACAACTCCCCAGATCCTCCAAACTGCCCTGAGGCCTACTCCACCTGTGGGGAGTAGTACCAACCAAGCTGTCAGAACATCAGCCTCAGAGGACTGCTGCAGCGCTGGTGGCCATCACCAGAAACCACAGGTGGCGTAGTCGAACATCCACTCATCCAATAGCCCATTCATTTTATGTGACAGCCCTGGGCACGGACCGAGTCGCGGCCACGACGACACTCCCATACCCCCACCATATATTGTCTGGTACTGAGTAACCCCACCGCTCAGGGAGGGCGTCGCAGTAGCAGATAGTTCAAAGCTGTCCACCTTTCTCGAATTTAGTAAGTGACCCCCTGGTCCCCACAGAAGAACTGAACTCTGGTGGTGCCATCTGATGGCTGCTAAGTCCCCGGCCAGACATGGTGCACTGGTGATTCCCCGTGGAATGATTACAATGATGCTGTTCCCTCCCGGTTAATCTACGATACGGGCATCTTATAAGGACTCCATTGTGGGTGACCAGGACTGTGACCTTGACTTACCTTAAATAGCTCACAGCTCCCTTGCAGTCCTGAGCTCAGTGTGCAGACCTTCAGCGAGCTCCGGTAAGTGATGGGATTAAGCGCAACGTTCTTGTCCATCAATTCTTTCCGCAGCTTCAGTGCGTGCTGCAGACCCGAGTCTTTCCATGGCGACTCCGCGCAGGCGTTGAACAGGGCAGTATATGTGGCATCTGTGGGAACCAGACCTCGCTTTTTCATCTAAATGATGTAACAAGAAATGAGTCTGTACTGTAAAAACTGTATGTAATAATACATTATTATTGCTAAGTACATAATATACAGGGCATTATCAGATAATGTACAGGTACTTTACTGCATTACGTTATTAGTCCTCCCAATTAACAGAACAAATGGTCCATGGTGCTCACTGGGGCGCTGACGCCCCTTCACAGCAAGATCCATATAAGTGTGTGCGCCTGGTACTGCCGGCCTCGGCCAGATCCCCACAGCTTGTACACTGATGGACAGCGTACACAATGAATGTTATATTGAGGGCATAACAGTCATGTCAGGTGGCTACTGCTATGTGTATATTCTATTCTGGCCCCTGTGTGTCCTGCAATTGTCACCAGTTCTCCCCTCTGCAGGCTCTAGCGCTAAGCTTCAGTTATCTCTCAGCTAGTGGGTAGAGAATGCTGCACTGACTGCTCACGTACACATCGCACACAGGCGGGAGGGATTCCCGCTTTCCATTCAGCACATGTTCAGAAGCAGTGGCAGTGATATGGTTGTGTAGAAGTGCTCAGCACTGAAGTGAGATAAACTCCTTACTAGAATAAGCTGCAGCACGATCTGCCCGTGTCTCCCTCTGATTGTCCTATCACTGTGCTCCTGCTCCAGCCTAACCTGATTTCATTGATCAATAGTGCAAGTAAAGATAAGACACTTTGTAATATACATTATCAGATAAACCTTCTTCTTTTGTCACTTAAAAGACATTTTTTGGTCTCCTGCACTAATCATTCACTCTCAATATCTGCTAAATCTGTGGGAGAAGGGAAGGGAACCTGTCACGTGAAAAAACGCTATCAACCTGTAGATATGGGGTTACTCTGCAGGTTAATAGCATTCTGAAACTGCCCGGTGCCGGCATTTAGACTCCCTCTGCCAGGAGGAAATTAACTTTATTGTACCTGGTAGTGTTTGGGTATCAGTCATGGGGGCGGCACTGGTTCAGTCACCTCTCTGTGTATAGAGAGTGACGGCTGTCACCGTGCCCTCAGCCCTGATTGACAGCCGGCCCTAATGCTGAGCTGCCGTCAGTCACTACAGGGGTCGCAGTTACAGGCGCCACTTTCTATACACAGAGCAGTGCCGCCCCGGTGACTGGAAGTCGAACGCTACCGGGAGGAACGCGACAGGTTCATTTCAACAAAAATGTCTGCGATGCCCCTATAAACCTATGGAAGGGGGAGCTGGAGGGAGAGAAAGCAGAGCACAGAAAAGGTAAATGCTGAGGCTTATAATGTAGAGAAAAACTGCAGGATACCCATCATATAATGTACACTCCCCATACATTCATGTACACTCAGGAGTGTATAATGAGTGGCAATTATTCCTTATATAGTTCTCCTTATTCTAAAAAGTCATCTGAAAGTGCTGTTAAATCGTAAGGGAATCTGCCACCCGGTTTTAGATGCCCCATCTGAGAGCAGCATGATATAAGGGGTGAGACCCTGATTACAGTGATATCTCACGCTTTTTGCTGCTTACTGCTATTTTGATAAAATCAGTATTTTATCTGCTGCAGCTCTAGTAGTTCTCTGAATGCTGAGCTTTGTATAACCCCACCCACACCACTGATCGGCAGCTTTACTCCAGTCAGTGGTGGGGATGGGGTTATACAGAGCACATGAATACCGAGGACTACCTAGCAGCAGGCTTACTAGTCCTCTAGTGATAATCTCCTGCTGATAAAACTGTGATTTTATAAAAACTACAGCAAGCAGCCCAGTAAATGACACATCGCTGGAATCAGGGTCTCTGCCCATACATTATGTTGCTGTCAGATTAGATAACAAAAACCTGGTGACAGATTCACTTTAAGGGGGTTATCCTATTTCAGACAACCCCTATTCCAACACAGCATTTTTTTTTTTTAAGAAACAAACCGTGCTTCAAGCCACATATCCAAGCCCTTTCCACTTCCTGCCAACGTCAACTCAAAAACATCTCCCGGATCCGCACATTCCTCAACCACGAATCTGCAAAAACACTAGTACACGCCCTCATCATCTCCCGCCTCGACTACTGCAACCTCCTGCTCTGTGGCCTCCCTTCCAACACTCTTGCACCCCTCCAATCTATCCTAAACTCGGCTACCTGACTAATCCACCTGCCCCCCCGCTGTTCCCCGGCCTCTCCTCTCTGTCAATCCCTGCACTGGCTCCCATGTACCCAGAGACTCCAGTTCAAAACCCTAACCATGGCATACAAAGCCATTCACAACCTGTCTCCCCCATATATCTGTGTTTCAATGTTTTTTATTGATTTTTTTTTTTTATAAACCTTCATACATCTCTGACCTAGTCTCCCAGTACTTACCTGCACGCAGCCTCCGATCCTCACAAGATCTCCTTCTCTACTCCCCTCTTATCTCCTCTGCCCACAATTGCATACAAGATTTCTCCTGTGCTTCCCCCCTACTCTGGAACTCTCTACCCCAACATGTCAGACTCTCGCCTACCGTGGAAACCATCAAAAGGAACCTGAAGACCCACATCTTCCGACAAGCCTACAACCTGCAGTAACCACCGCTCCACCACACCGCTGCATGACTAGCTCTACCCTCACCTGCTGTACCCTCACCTATCCCTGGTAGACTGTGAGCCCTCGCGGGGAGGCCCTCTCTCCTTCTGTAACAGTTTGCCGTTGCGTTTTTGTTCAGGATTATTGTACTTGTTGTTTGTTATGTATATCCCCTTTTTCACATGTTAAGCTCCATGGAATAAATGGCGCTATAATAATAAATAGTAATAATAATAATGCTTTGGTGTCAGTCATTGTCTGCAGCGCTGACGTGACGGTGAAAGCACTGCAGTCAGTCAGTGAGCTCTGAAGGTCGGCCCGAGTTAACGGCACGAGCCGCTGAGCGTAGCTACAGGCTGCAGAGCTGTAGATGTGTTGTCAGCGCTGCAGACAATAACAGACAGCGGGAGCAGCAGGAGAAACTTTGCGCTGGACCTGGGGAGGATGAATAGAGAACAGACGGTTTTTGTAATTTCTTTAAACAAACTGCAGCCAGGAACAGCGGTTTTGTGAAACAAGAAAGTCCCTTTAAAGGTTGTTTCACAGAGTAAATAAGATCATTTTGGTATTAAATCATTAAAAAGCTACAAACATGCCACAGTTAATGTGACCATTATCTGGGCTTTGTTATAAATATTTCAGAATAAGCTGCAACATGCTGTACAGATCTGACTAATGTGTCCAGGGCCTGATGAGCACAGCCACCACGGCATGGACCCCGGCTAATCTCATCCATGTGAACACAGGCAGAAGGACTTTACTGGCCACTCCTTGGAGCTTACCCAATGCTGCTTTATCATGGCTCATTATCAAGGGGTCACAGATCAACCTTATAAAGCCCGCCACACACATTAGATGGCTCTTGGATGAAAGACGGCCCGCGCTTAACAGTTGTCTGGCAGCCATCTCTCCCATACACTCCTGTGTTCTCTATGAGAGTCACCACCAGACATGTCTACTGGCACCTTATCTCCAGAACATAATGATCAGCCAAATAAAATGATCAGTTATGCTGTATCATTAACTCCCCCAAAAAATTGTCCGGGACCCCATACATATTAGACTGTCAGACAGAGCCGTCAATACGTTATATATACGATATATCCAACTCTTCCGCAGCCTCCGATGAGAACAGTGTAGTTACTTTCCTCCGGCTGCAGCCGCTCCTCTTTCAGCATCTGTTCCTGGAAGAGGTCCAGGGCTTCGGCCAGCTGCACACAAGAGGGACATGTCTTCAGAGGAGAGCAATAGAAGTGCTAGAAGCAGAGCAGGATATACAAGCAATCAGGACCCAGCACTTCACACTTATGTCCTTACTCACCTCCTCCCTCTTTACCCTACTAAATAAATAGATGAGACCCCAAGACAACTCTGACACATACAGACATGTGTATGACTTTTTAGGTGCATTTTCTAATGGTAAAATTTATAGAAAAAGTAAAGAAAGAAAAAAAAATAAGTAAATCACGAAACTTAGAACATGCTGTGATTAGCAACAAAAGAAAAAAACGTAAAAATGCACAGATGCAACAAAAGAAGCAAAAAGACAAAATAATGCAAAATAATGCAAACATAAAAAAATAAATAAATAATCCAAGCAAAAAAAAACCAGTCGCAATTTCTTAAAAACACTTGTGAATATTTTTCTTTATTGCTCTTGGACATGATTTCCATAATCGTAGCAGAGCCGGGCTGTGTTGTGAAGACTGCAATAGTTTTGCTGTGATTACAGACATTGCTTGAAAAAAGGAGAACAACATGGCACAAGGGCGACTTATGCAAATGCTATAACAGTCATGGCTATGATCCTAAAAAATAATGCTTCTCATCAATGGCTATCTCCTCCGTCCGGACACTTACCAGGCTTCACTGTGTTTCTTAGGTGCTAGTGGTGATGTGGCACCCCAGGGGTCTGGTTACCACAGTAATAGAGATATTATGTCTGAGAGCAAGTGGGAGGTTTCTCTGGCCAGGAGCCCTAAGCATGCAACACGGTCCGCCCAGACCTGGGAGGGGAGGAATCTGCCCTTATAAACTGGGTCTGGTGCGGGATTAGTGAGTGAAGCTAGAGATAGAGCCTGCAGAACAAGCAGAGCAGTCAGAGCCTGGAGAGGGAAAGTGAGAACAGGAGCTCTGTAGGAGCAGCAGCTGAAGGCCAGGGGCTGTGAGCAGAGATATAGCTCGCCCTGGCTGAAGTTACTAAAACCGGACACAGGAGTCCGAGGCTGTGGGGACTGATATATACCCAGCAGCAGAAACCAACCGGCAGGGGATTCCAGGTCCTCTGGCCATAGAAGCCCGGAGGCTCAGTCACAAAGAAGGGACCAGCGCCGCCATCCAGGAGCGGAGGCTAACAGAAGGCCCCAAGTCACCAGCCATACGGGTGAGCACCACACGGTATACTCAGGGACGTGGGCTACTTGTAACCGCTGACATCAAGGTAGCCAGGAAGAGTGCAGATAAACGGGGAGGCCTACAACTCCACCTGGCCAGGGGAACTCCTGCTTGCTCGCAGACTGACCAGGCCCCTTATAATAGCCAGTACTCCCGGGAGGGTCTGCCTTGTACCATCAGTAAAGACCCTGAACTGCACCTCACGTCTCTGTGATTCCTTGCCGCACCAGCACCATTAGCACTGGGACCCTCACATCATCACTCCCATCATCTCTCACATTAGCTGCCCTGAGGCAATACTTCTCCCGTGGGGAGTTATCCCATACTCGGCTGCGCAAACAACATCAGCCTCAGCGGTCGGCAGCGCAGCGGCGGTCCCCACTGACCGCAATCCACGGGTGGCGTAGTCGGACATTTGCTATAAATTAAGACTGCCACTGGTTTGACCACCCTGGGCACGGACCGGGTCACCGCCACACGGAGACTACAACCCCCAGCATTCTACAATAGGCCCGGTTCCGGGTTCCCCTGCACAACACAGGCCCAGGGGGCGCGTCAACTTTGGCGTAGTCGGCAGGATTTCGTGCCCGCAACCACCGGGTACTGCGTGCCTGAAAAAGAGACTTTTATACTTACCTGTGGTGAAGTTTCCCGCCGTCCGGAGTCGTTTCCCGCCATCCGGAGCCGATTCCCGCCATCAGACGCCATCTTGGATCGTTTCCCGCTGTCTTCTGCCTTCTTCCCGCCATCCGCAGCTGCTTCCCGCCTTCAGACGCCATCTTCGGGAAGCCGCACGGGAAGAAGAGGGGCGTGGACGCCGAAAGCGCGCGAGATCCGAAGCTCCGCCCCACGCTCTGACGCTGCGCAAGGTCCTGGAAGGGAGGAAGAGCGACGCTGACGTCATCGGAGCGCGACGCCAGGTCCTCAACCCCCGACGATCGACTGCGGAGCCGCGGCCTACGGAAGAAGAGCATCGCAAGGTAGGCCACGGTCCACTAGGGGGGAGGAGGATGCCGGATACCGAGGGGAGCTCCACTGCCACAGCCACCGCCAGCGCAACCGCTGCAGCAGTCATGCCATTCACCATGCCTTATATCCCGGGGGCAACCTGGCTACCCCAGTACTCAGGGGAGTCACATACTCTAAATGACTTTAGAGAAAGACTGGATAGCCTCTTCCAGGTGTACCCCCTCACAGAAGAGCAAAAAGTGAGCATCCTGGTGGCCCAATTAATCGGGGCAGCCCAAAGGGAGGTAAAGTCCTGGTCACCTGGGAGGAAGAGGACTGTCAGGGAAATACTAGCCCGGCTGAAAGACACATTTGATACCCGCACCTCAGCCGAAATAAAGCTCAGATTTTACAGGTGTAAACAACGGGCACATGAGAGTATAAGAGACTATGCTCTAAACCTACAAGAGGCCCTGAGAGCCATTAAGCAGGCAGACCCTGACAGCGTGGGAAATGAAGATAAGCTGTTGACTGAACAATTTATTGAGGGTCTACTGTGCAATGCCCACCGAACCCAGTTGCGGGCAATGGCCTTACAGGACCCTGACCTGGACTTTGCACAGTTCAAGGACAGAGCCATCCGGGTGCTCCGAGAACTGGCACCAGGTGGCGCTGTGACCCACAGGCCCCCTGCTATCACTTACCACCAGGAGACGGCGCCCTTGTCTGAGGGGCCTGTGGGAGCTGATGCGCAGGCTTTAAACAGTGACCCGGCTACAGACCTGCACCATCAGGTCCAAGAGCTGACTAAGAGCGTTGCCGCGCTAACCAGAACTGTGCAGTCTTTACAGGTCTCTTCTCCAGGAAAGATCCAGCTGGCATCCGGACTGGAGGATGTCCCGTGGCGCCGACTGAGGAGGACCCCACCGGCCAGAGGAAGACCCAGCGACAGATACAACGAGGACGGACGACCCATCTGCCGCCGCTGCAATCAACCCGGACATGTGGCAAGGTACTGTCATTTAAACGGGCACAACCTGGGGTAGAGGGCCAACCCCCAGGCATAAGACCATCAGGCCCATCAAACTGGCGTGATAAATACATAGGGGGACGTCCAATCTTGCCTGTGGTACTGGATGGCATTCCTATGAGTGCCCTACTAGACACTGGGTCACAGGTGATCACAATCCCGTACGTGCTCTTTAAACAGTACTGGAATGACTCGGACATAACCCGCTACCCAGATGACGACCTGAGTATCATCGCCAGCAATGGTCAGCCCGTGCCGCAATTGGGATTCAAAGAGGTGACCATTAAGATCGGTAAAGTCGAACTGGCGGTACAAGGACTGATTATAGTGGACATAGACCGTCATGAGAGTCACCCTAGAATAACCTTGGGAACTAATGTGATTGAAAATTGTCTTGCAGAGGTGATTCTCATTTTACAGCAGGTTGCCAAGAACGCCAGTTCCGGCCAGCAGCGTGTGCTCCAAAAAGAGATCCGGGCACTGATGAAGCGGCAACAGGTGGAACTATCTGGTGGTGAGATAGGTAGCGTGAGAATGTGTGACCCGTTCCCTATTGCCATGCCCCCAAAAAGTGAGATGATGATTTGGTGCCGGGCAGCTATTGGTCTAAGAGGTAGAGACTACCAAGCAATGGTAGAACAAGTCTACTCAGACAGTAGGCCCACCATTTTGACGGCACGAGGGGTGGTCGATGTACGCCATGGGAGGGAGCCCGTTCGCATCATAAATATCGGGGAGAGAGAAGTACACCTGCCCCGGTATGCCACGCTAGCCAAATTGTTCACCATAAAGCAGAATTCTGTACAGGCCGTGGAACCCTTGCCTCCATCTCAACCAGAGGAAGGTAACGGCTCTAAGAAACCAATGGAGGACTGGAGTCAGCAACTGCATTTGGGTACTGACTCCACTCCCTCACACCAGAAACAGGGAGTCTATCGGGTGGTTCAAGAGTACGAGAGAGTGTTTAGTAAACACCCGCTGGACTTCGGGCGAGTAACGGGGGTAGAACATCACATCCCCACGGGAGACCATCCTCCCATAAAGGAGAGATACCGACCCGTACCCCCTGCACACTACCAACACGCCAAGGGGATGCTAAAAGACATGAAGGAGGCTAGGGTAATTAGGGACAGCTGTAGCCCCTGGGCAGCTCCACTAGTCTTAGTGAAAAAGAAAGACAACACTATGAGAATGTGTGTAGACTACAGGAAGGTCAACCGTATCACACACAAAGATGCGTACCCGTTACCAAGGATAGAAGAGTCCTTAGCTGCATTAAAATCTGCTAACTTCTTCTCTACTTTGGATCTCACTAGCGGGTACTGGCAGGTTTCTGTAGCAGAGGCAGACCGGGAGAAGACCGCATTCACCACCCCGATGGGTCTCAGCGAATTTAACTGTATGCCGTTCGGGCTCTGCAACGCACCAGGAACCTTCCAACGGTTGATGGAATGCTGTCTGGGACACCGGAACTTCGAGACGGTCCTGTTGTACCTGGACGATGTCATCGTCTATTCCAAGACCTACGAGGACCACCTGAAACACCTGGCAGAAGTGTTTGAAGCTCTGGCAAACTACGGCCTAAAAGTGAAACCCTCCAAGTGTCACCTCCTGAAACCAAAGGTGCAATACCTGGGACACGTGGTGAGTGCTGACAGAGTGGCTCCTGACCCTGATAAGATCACCGTGATTAAGGACTGGCCAAGACCCTCCAGCATAAAGGAAGTGCGGCAGTTCCTCGGGTTGGTAGGCTACTACCGAAGATTCATTCCCGGTTTCACCAAAATGGCAGCCATAGCAGGACCTCCTGATAGGTCAATCGCGGAAAGCCAAAAACCAGAAGCCGCCCTTTAGGTGGGAAAAGCTGGAAGAGGAGTCCTTCTGCCAGCTGAAGATGGCCCTCACGGGGGATGAAATCCTGGCATATCCAGACTACAGCCAGCCCTTTATCCTCCACATGGACGCAAGCAACATCGGGCTAGGAGCCGTACTGTCCCAGATCCAGCAAGGGAAAGAACGGGTAATCGCTTAAGCCAGCCGAAAGCTACGGCCCACGGAGAGGAACCCTGAGAATTATAGCTCATTCAAGCTGGAGTTCCTGGCAGTAGTGTGGGCAGTGACCGAACGTTTCAAGCATTACCTTGCCTCCTCCAAATTCACCGTGTACACGGATAACAACCCGTTGACACACCTGGACACTGCAAGGCTCGGTGCCCTGGAACAGAGATGGATGGCCCGCCTGTCCAACTTTGAATTCACCATCAAATACCGGACAGGACGCTCAAATGCCAACGCGGATGCCCTGTCTAGAATGCCGAACTTACCGGACGTAGGGGAAGATCCAGAAGAAGTTGAGCTCCCTGCGTTCCACCGTCATGGGATTACCCTGTATTCCCACCGTGTGAAGGACAGGCGCTCCGTGACGTTCAATCCCTTGCCCCACTACAACTGGGCAGAGACGCAAGACAGTGATCCCGCAGTCCATTTGGTGAAGGAAATGCTGACCCAGGCCGATGCTCGTCTTGACCCAGATGCTCCGGAGGAGACCAAGCAACTGTGGAAGGAGAAAAGTAAGCTGTTCCTCTACAGGGAGAAGCTGTGCCGGAGAATGGTTAACTCTCGAACACATGAGTTGACCTGGCAGGTAGTGGTCCCAAGACGAGACGCGGCTATGGTTCTGGAGGCATACCACAACGGAGCAGGGCATTTCGGATGGAAGAAGCTGGAGTTCTTGTTGCGTGAACGGTTCTACTGGGTAGGCATGAGAGGAGCCATCGAGAGGTGGTGCAGAGACTGTGGCCCGTGCCACCTGAGAAGAAAAGACCGAGCCAGCCAGAAGACTCCCCTGCAGCCCATCATCACCAGACAGCCACTGGAACTGGTAGCCCTGGACCATGTGAAACTGGCTCCAAGCAGATCTGGGTATGTCTACGCCCTCACAATCGTAGATCATTACTCCCGGTTCCTGGTGGTGGTCCCGGTCAAGGACTTAACGGCTCAAACAGCAGCTAGAGCCTTCCAGCAGCACTTCTGCCGTCCACACGGGTACCCGGACCAAGTGTTGACAGACCAAGGACCAGCCTTCGAAGCGGAGGTCTTCCAGGAGTTCTGCAACCTGTATGGCTGCAAGAAGATAAGAACAACGCCCTATCACCCTCAAACCAATGGACTCTGCGAGAAGATGAACCAGGTGGTGATAGATCTGCTAAAAACATTGCCCCTGGAAGAACGCAGTCTGTGGCCTGAGAAACTGCCCGATCTGGTGGACCTGTATAACCACATCCCTGTAGGTTCCACCAACTGTACCCCGGCTTACCTAATGAGAGCAAGACCTGGTAAGCTGCCTATTGACCTGGATATGGGAGTCCTGACGCCTGAGGACACCTCGCCAGAGGCAGACTGGGATACAGAACGGCAGCAGCAGTATCGGAAAGTACAGGAGAGCGTCGAGCGAAGTCTGTCTCAAGCTAGAGAAAGGCAAGAGAAGGCTTATAACCAGTATGCTCCCGCTGTTCCCCTGGTACCTTGAGATCAGGTCTTGAAGAGGAAGAGGCGGCTCCACAAGTTGGACGACCAGTGGGAGAAGGACCCGTACACCGTACTGCCATCAAGCCATGCGAACCCAAAAATCTGCGTAATCAGTAAGGATGGAGGAGAAACCACAGCCATTGTCTCCAGAGACCACCTGAAGAAGTGTCCCGAGCAGCTGCAAAGCCCTGAAGAAGATCAAGGAAACCCTCAACCCGCAGAGGAAAGGGAAGAAATGATCAGTACCGTACTCGGAGACTTCCCCCGGTCTTGGACACAAGTAAACGGCGCTGTCGTGGTACCCGTCCTCACCTTTCTCCAGCCAGCCCCGCAAGTGCCTACAGAGGAACCAGTAGAGCTGGAAGAGCAGCCGGCCCAAGAGGCAGAAGAGTCCACACCAGCAGTACAGGAGGATCAACCCTCTGCTAGTAGTGAGCCTGCCGTGCCCCTAGTGAGCCAAAGAGTGCGCAGACAACTGCCCAGCTTACCCATAACACCTCCTACACCCTGTAGTGCAGAACCAGTTAGTGAGCTCCGTAGGTCCACTAGAGTCACTAGAGGTCAGATGCCCGCTCGCTGGAGAATCTAAACTAATGCACTGTGAATTTATCTGTTAACTGTTTATGGTTTATGTTTGTTGCCTGTTATTAATTATGTTTCTCTGTTACCCTGCAGATTTTTATGGACTAACAGATTATGGACGCTGGATAACCGGAACAGTTTTGTAGATAGTTGCACCTTGGTGCCTCTTGCGAAGACGGCCGCGGAAGAGAAAACCTGTCTGGCGTGGCCTCCTTGCGGCCCAAAGTAGTTAGTCTACCCTTGCAGCCACACCCAAGGACAACGCAAGGGGTTTGCTTTGGACAGGTCCCCTACTTCGCTTAAAGCTTCACCTTGGGTGATATGGACACCCGGTTGCGGACACGCCGTGACCTTTAAAGAACTAAAGCTTCTTGTAAATATGTTATCGTATTATTGTTTATACCCTGTTATTATGTTTCTTTAAAAATGTGTTTAGTCCCGGAGTACTAAAATTTACTAGGGGGGAATGTGGCACCCCAGGGGTCTGGTTACCACAGTAATAGAGATATTATGTCTGAGAGCAAGTGGGAGGTTTCTCTGGCCAGGAGCCCTAAGCATGCAACACGGTCCGCCCAGACCTGGAAGGGGAGGAATCTGCCCTTATAAACTGGGTCTGGGGCGGGATTAGTGAGTGAAGCTAGAGACAGAGCCTGCAGAACAAGCAGAGCAGTCAGAGCCTGGAGAGGGAAAGTGAGAACAGGAGCTCTGTAGGAGCAGCAGCTGAAGGCCAGGGGCTGTGAGCAGAGATATAGCTCGCCCTGGCTGAAGTTACTAAAACCGGACACAGGAGTCCGAGGCTGTGGGGACTGATATATACCCAGCAGCAGAAACCAACCGGCAGGGGATTCCAGGTCCTCTGGCCATAGAAGCCCGGAGGCTCAGTCACAAAGAAGGGACCAGCGCCGCCATCCAGGAGCGGAGGCTAACAGAAGGCCCCAAGTCACCAGCCATACGGGTGAGCACCACACGGTATACTCAGGGACGTGGGCTACTTGTAACCGCTGACAGCAAGGTAGCCAGGAAGAGTGCAGATAAACGGGGAGGCCTACAACTCCACCTGGCCAGGGGAACTCCTGCTTGCTCGCAGACTGACCAGGCCCCTTATACTAGCCAGTACTCCCGGGAGGGTCTGCCTTGTACCATCAGTAAAGACCCTGAACTGCACCTCACGCCTCTGTGATTCCTTGCCGCACCAGCACCATTAGCACTGGGACCCTCACACCATCACTCCCATCATCTCTCACATTAGCTGCCCTGAGGCAATACTTCTCCCGTGGGGAGTTATCCCATACTCGGCTGCGCAAACAACATCAGCCTCAGCGGTCGGCAGCGCAGCGGCGGTCCCCACTGACCGCAATCCACGGGTGGCGTAGTCGGACATTTGCTATACATTAAAACTGCCACTGGTTTGACCACCCTGGGCACGGACCGGGTCACCGCCACACGGAGACTATAACCCCCAGCATTCTACAACAGGCCCGGCTCCGGGTTCCCCTGCACAACACAGGCCCAGGGGGCGCGTCAGTGACGCTACCATCATACCGTTAAGGTTACGATCAGCAAATACAATCATTTAGGACAATGTAATTGCATAATATTTGCCACAATAGGAAATTATATGAGGATATATTATAGAAGGACATATATTGTCTGGTATGCTTCATTGTAAACTAGCATTGTGATGTGCGATCCCTCCCCTGCGGATCCCCAGTAGAATAACAATATAGACATTCTTACCTTGCCCTCCTTTATTTTGGCCTTACACTGGAGGAAGTACCAGTACGGAGTGTTTCTTCTTCCCCTGTACCTATTATGAGCGGGTTGTGTGCCCCAGTAATGTCCTCACCCTCTTCATATTTCAAGTCCTGGACCTCTGGAGACTATTTCTTAAACACAGTTCTTGAGGAGTATGTCTTGGACAATGTCCCAAAGTTGTCCTCCTCTGGTACCGGTGAATTATGACCAGCACCGGCATGGTCGGAGATAGTCCTGAATCGCAGTACTCTCTGCTGGGATCACAGCCGATGGTTGCTGGAGTCCGGTAAGGAGTCAGACAAATCTGTCTGCACATGAGTTGTACTGTTATTAACCATCCTGATGCCAGGGAGTAAGATGGCAACTTAGCGAGGATCTGCAGCATGCCCATGGTAGATGGCGAGCAATGGTCTTCAGGCAGCTGAAACAATTCAGAAAAATAAAAATACATCAGCTCTAAAGAGCACGGCTGCTCCGTGGTCAGTAATGTCGCCTTACTGCACTGAAGTGGTGCAGACATACACAGTATATAGTGGGTGTACATATCCAGGCACAACCTAGAAGGAGGTAGATGCATACAATCTACATACTGTATATATATATAATTATATACACAGTGGGGGAAATAATTATTTGATCCCCTGCTGTCTTTCTTAGTTTGCCCACTGACAAAGACAGGAACAGTCTATAATTTTAAGGGTAGGTTAATTTTAACATTGAGAGATAGAATATCCAAAAAAAAATCAAGAAAATCACATTGTATAAACTAGATAATTTTTTTGCATTTTGCAGTGAGAAATAAGTATTTGATCCCTCTGGAAAACAACACTTAATACTTGGTGGTAAAACACATGTTGGCAGCACAGCAGTCAGACGTTGTTTGTAGCTGATGATGAGGGTTGTGCACATGTCGGGAGGAATTTTGGTCCACTCCTCTTTGCAGATCATCTCTAAATCATTAAGATTTTGAGGCTGTTGCTTGGCAAATCGGAGCTTTAACTCCCTCCATAAGTTTTCTATGGGATTAAGGTCTGGAGACTGGCTAGGCCACTCCATGACCTTACTGTAGTTCTTTTAGATCCACTCCTTTGTTGCTTTGGCTGTATGTTTTGGGTCATTGCCTTGCTGCAAAGACCTAGCCACGACCCATCTTCAATGCTCTTACTGAGGGAAGGAGGTTGTTGGCCAAAATCTCGCGATACACGACGCCATCCATCTTCCCTTCAATACGGTGCAGTCGTCATGTCCCCTTTGCAGAAAAGCACCCCCAAAGTATGTTTCCCCCACCATGCTTCACGGTTGGAACGATGTTCTTAGGGTTGTACTTCCTTCTTCTTCCTCCAAACACGGCCAATTGAGTTAATGCTAAAGAGCTCAATTTTTGTCTCATCTGACCACAGCACCTTCTCCCAATAACTCACAGAATCATCCAGGTATTCATTGCCAAACTTCAGATGGGCCTGCACATGTGCCTTCTTGAGCAGGGGGACCTTGCGGGCACTGCAGGATTTTAACCTTTAAAGCGTAATGTGTTACCAATGGTTTGCTTGGTGACTGTGGTCCCAGCTGCCTGGAGATCATTAGCAAGTTCCCCCCTGTAGTTTTAGGCTGATCTCTCACCTTCCTCATGATCAAGGATACCCCACGAGGTGAGATTTTGCATGGTGCCCCAGATCAATGTCGATTGACAGTCATTTTGTATTTCTTTAATTTTCTTACAATTGCACCAACAGTTGTCTCCTTCTCACCCAGAGTCTTACTTATGGTTTTGTAGCCCATTCCAGCTTTGTGCAGGTCTATGATCTGGTCCCCGACATCCTTAGAAAGCTCTTTGGTCTTGCCCATGTGGTAGAGGTTAGAGTCTGACTGATTAATGGAGTCTGTGGACAAGAGTCTTTTATACAGGTGACTATGTAAGACAGCTGTCTTTACTGCAGGTAACGAGTTGATTAGGAACGTCTAACTGGTCTGTAGCAGCCAGAACTCATAATGGTTTGTAGGGGATGAAATACTTATTTCTCACTGCAAAATGCAAAAAAAAATATCTAATCTATACAATGTGATTTTCTTGATTCTTTTGGGCAGGGATATTCTATCTCTCAATGTTAAAATTACCCTTAAAATTATAGACTGTTCATGTCTTTGTCAGTGGCCAAACTTAGAAAAACAGCAGGGGATCAAATATTTATTTCCCCCACTGTGTATGTGTATATATATCTGTAGCTTTGTCGCCATAAAAAGATGGGGGCTCGGACACATTTCTTGCACTTGGGCCCCAAGCTGTTAATGTCCACCCCTACTTTTTTCAATCTATGTAACTATGTAGAATGCACATTAGGAAAATGCTTGAAATGCAATTCCCAATAATATTATTTTACAAGTAATTTCCTCTTCTTTTTTTTTTCTTTGTAAAGTGCTAGTAATAAACCCAATCTCTGGATCTAGAAAGTGCAAAACACTCATGACAAACTTGCACATTTAATTTGTAATCTGTATTTCTTATGGTGCCTAAGGGAAGCAATAATGATAAGGCCCCTGCTTGGTAACAAGTGCAGTTATCTGCCTCTATAACAATAGCAAATTACCAATGATGAAAGGGTTAATACTTGTGCCCTGCATCAGTAATAGACCCTGTAGTCACCATGACAACTGTTATGAGGTCATAAACCAGTGTCATAAAGAAGATTCCATAAAAGAATTCCGCGCTGCCACGATCAGCGCCATTACTGATGCGCCTGAGGACCTTGAGCTTGACCACCCACGTAATGTGCCAAACTTGGTGTAATTTGGAGGTTCTAGCAGGGAAAGGGGTTGTCTGCTTTAGACACCCCTAGGGCATGGGAAGGTAACAAAGGGGGGTCCCTAGACCAGGATCCCCTTCTGTTACCCTCTATATAGAGCAGCTCTCCTTTGGGAGTTCATGGACTGATCTAAGACTCTAATGGGTGATAAATTGGGAGGGATTATTTATCCTATTAGGGATTAGGCATAACGAACTGTAACCAAATGTCCAATTTTTTGAGAGGCGGACCTGGATCTGTAAGGGAGAAATTATACATCCACCTGGCCAATAAGATCAACCAAATTCGCTCCATCAATCAATGTGGTGACAGATATCGCAGCCAGATCTCTCCCACATCCGCTTTATCACATTTATAGTCTGTATTTGTTATGTCATTCTCTGTAAATCTGGTAAAATGTACAAATTGTACAATTCTGCAGTTACATCTGTTATATATTGGCACTAACTCTCTAAGCCCAATGGAAGGGCAGCCCTCCATCCATGGTTCCATAGAGGTTTCCTCCACAGGGGGTTTTCCTCTCCTGAGTGCTGGAGGGTGACTCTTCGTGAGTCGGGGGTTGTGCTATTTTCGGTGTCATGTAAATTTAAATAAAATTTTGACCATTTGACACCTAATTGCAATGCTTCGTGTATTTATTTTGTGTGCTTCTGTCTGATTAATTTTGTTTGGGGGTCGGGGTCTATCACATACGGCTGGACATCTGCCGGCTGCACAGAACCCAGTAAGCACATTTTGCCCCAGGGGTCGCCCCTGCTCCGATGATGATGGTGAAGAGGAGACAAACATTACAGCACAACTCCTGGACGCATGCTCTCATCATTGGATAAAAGAATTGTATTACAGCAGTATAAGCAGATTACTCATCTATTCCTGTAATTTCCGTAGTCTTCAATGGAGAAGGCTGCAAGCAAGATGGTCTATAGGAACAGAGGCTACACAGAATCTTCTTTATCCTGATAGGTGATGGTTCAGTGTCATGTAAATTTAAATAAAGTTGAAAACGTTTGACACCTAATTGCAATGCTTCATGTATTTATTTTGTATGCTTCTGTCTGATTTTGTTTGGGAGTCGGGCTCCATCACATATCACTGAGTGACACGTCTGACATCTGCCGGCTGCAGTTTTGCCCCAGGGGTCGCCCCTGCTCTGGGGAGTATGATGGAGCAGAGAAGATAAGCATTACAGCACAGCACCTGCAAGTGAGCGCTCATCCTCAGAATAAGGACTTATATTACAGGATTACAAGCAGCTTCCTCGCCTCATTCACACAGTGAGTATTTTGGGCAGTAATTTACATTAGTATTTGTAAGCTAAAAACCAGAGGGGAACAAACACAGAGAAAAATAATAACTGTACCACTCTCACCTCTTCTGTGTTTTGGATCCACTCCTGGCGTCTGTTAACAAATACTGATGCAAAATATCGCCATGTAAAAGGGCCCTAAATCCTTACTGACTGATTGGACAATTCTTTACAAAAAACAATATATGCCTCACCATGCATTTAATCCATCCTGCTGCTCATATCTTCTGGGCTCAGACCCACAATGCCGTGACTCTCGGCCAGTGTACATAAGGAGAAAGTGGGAAAAGTCTCCAATAAAAAATAATTCTCACTTTATTGGTGCAAAATATTAAAATATATAAAAGTCCATGATAGCGGAGATGCAATCTCAACGCGTTTCTGGTTATGCCCTTAGTCAGTGATCCTGTTGTCATGACAACCCGAGCCTCCAGGTATCCCAGCGACGGTGGCCTGCTTAGACCGAGCTAGGAGCATGGTCTCAGAGGCTGCTATCACTGTAACACTGACAGGTAGAATTCATTGCAATGCTTTATAACAGCGATTATACTAATAAAAGCTAGTCCCATAGAGGGACTAAATGAAAAAGTAAAAAAAAGAATGTGAAAAAATATTTAAAAAAAAAAACCTAATCAAAAAATAAACTGAAAAGAAAATGAAAATAATGTTATATCAATAAATGGGTAAATTCATACAAAAACTAAAATAAACCAAAAAGGTCCACATATTTGTTATCATCACTTCCACGGCCTATAAAACGGTCACACTACTTAACGCCTTCAGTGAACATTGAAAAAAAAACTATTCTTTTTCATCTTACCACCAAACAAAGAGTGGAATAAAACACGATCAAAAAGTTGAATGGAAATAAAAATGGTATAGCTGAAAACTAGCGACGAGCGAGCGCTAAAATGCTCGGGTGCTCGCTGCTCAAGTCAAGCAAATTGGAATACTCGGCTGCTCGGTCCAAGTAACGAGCCCAATGTAAGTCTATGGGAAACTCGAGCATTCTTTCAGCGCCCCCCCCCCCCCCCCGACGGTCTGCAGAGGGCCTAAAAATTGCCCAAATCGATGGGAACAGAACTCAAATGACATGGGAACAGCATGGGGAAGACTCCTGGAAGCATTTCTGACTCCCAGGTCAATGATGTCAACAATGTTGTCAGAGGTATTACGCCACTTTTACAGACTCACAATAAAACATACAAAAACTATGGAATTATGTTAAGGAACATCCTTTCCAGGGTAATGAATTGTATACAAGGCAAAATAAATAACCAAAAACAAAAATGCTCCTTCACACCTTGGGCTATGTTCACACATAGCGTTTTTGATGCATTTTTGCATTGCTTTCAACCGTGACAATTGTATTCACCGGGAAATGGCATTTTAACATTTTACAACCTTATCTGGCCATGTGGTGTGTGAAACATCATCAGACACATCCTGTTTCATTTATGAAGGAGGGATTGTGAAAGTCACAAACACTATTTTTACTGCCTTACTATTCTTAAAGGGCCAGCAGTCGGCTATGCTTTGTTGTTCCCATTATTAAAGAGTGGGTCTCCTATACTGTTATTGCATATGCAGTGACTGCAAGGGCTGCCAAAAATTTGGACGCAACCCAATACCTCTTTGAAGAGACATAGAGGAGGGTCTCAGTAAAAAAAAATATTCCCATTATAAAGGAGTGGGTCTCCTATAGTGGTAATGCCCATGCTGTGACTGCAAGGGCTGCCAAAATTTGGGAAAAACCCCACTAACAATTTAAAGACACATAGAGTTGGGCCACAGTAATGACATGTTCCCACTATAAAGGATAAGGATCTGCTATACAGTTATAGGGTATGCAGTGAGCCCAATAGCTGTAAAAATTTAGGAAAAACCCCACTAACAATTTAAAGACACATAGAGCTGGGCACAGTAACAACATGTTCCCATTAGAAAGGAGAGGGTCTCCTATCCTGTTATAGGGTATGCAGTGAGTCCAACGGCTGCCAAAATTTAGAAAAAACCCTATTAACAATTTAAAGACACATGGAACTGGGCTACAGTAATGAGTACGACATGCTCCCATTAAAAAGGAGTTGGTCTCCAATACTATTTGCGTATGCAGTGAATGCAACAGCTGCCAAAAATTACGAGGCACTCCAATGCCCCTTGCAAGAGATGTAGAGGTTGGAGGGCCTCCTGAAAACAATGTTCCCATATTTAGGAAGTGGGTCTCCCATACTGTTTGCCTATGCAGTGAATGCAACGGCTGCCAAAAATTTGGGGGCACTCCAATGCCCCTTGCAAGAGACGTAGAGGTCGGAGGGCCTCCTGAAAACAATGTTCCCATTATTAGGAAGTGGGTCTCCCATACTCTTTGCCTATGCAGTGAATGCAACGGCTGCCAAAAATTTGGAGAAACTCCAATGCCCCTTGCAAGAGAAGTAGATATGGTGATATGGTAGATATGGTAGTGATATGGAGGAGGATGTGAAGGATGAGGAGAAGGAGGAGGACAAGAGCAAATAGACAAAATCAGGAAGCGTATACCCATGTCTGGGTGTGAAGACAGAGGTGCATGGGAATACAGTTAGACCTCCCAAAAAAAAGACACTGTATTTGAGTTTATGTTACGCTGCTATCATTCAGTGGTGTTGAGAAGTCTGGCCCAAACCAGCCTTTGATCATTTTTGTATGAGTCAGCCTGTCAGCATTTTCAGTTGACAGCGGCAGGGCAGGCCAGGACCTCCAAGGTGTAGAGAGCCAGTTCATGCCACGTGTACAGCTTGGATACTCAATAATTATAAGGCACAGAGGAATCAAGGACTACGTTGGCACAGTTGGCAAGGTACTCCCTCACCATCTTCCGAAACTTTCCCCTCTTTGGGAGAGTACCCCGCGCCTCAGGACCTGTGCGATGGGAGGGTCTGAGAAAACTGTCCCAGAACTTTGACAGTGTTCCCCTGCCTCTGCTGGATTGAATTTGTGTCTCTCTCGCCTGTACTCCTTGGTTGTTCAACGAACTGTGACCTCTGTCGCCAGCATTTTCAGATGGGAATTTTTTAAATAATTCCGCAACAAAAGCCTTCTCGTACGGCACCATTTTAGAGGCCTGTCCTGCAAGGGAATAAGAGACAGAAAGTTCTCCTTGTAGCGTGGGTCTAGAAGTGTCACCAACCAGTAAGGACTGTCACCCAAAGTTTGGACAATGCAAGGATCACGGGAAAGGCTGCGTAACATAAACTCAGCCATGCGTGCCAGATTGCTGACAGGCAAGACTTCTGTGTCCTCACCAAGAGGATGACTGACCATGCTCTTCATGACTGGAAGCCATGGGATTTTATGAGCTGTCCCAGGCCAAGGGTATAGATTGAGAAGAGTAGGGGTCCTAGTCCTAGGACAGAACCTTGAGGGACTCCAACAGAGAGGTGGCGGGATGAGGAGGTAGTGTGGGAGGGGGGGGCTAAATGTGCGGTTGGAAAGGTATGAGGAGATCCAGGATAGGGCAGGGTCTTTGACTCCAAAGGAAGACAGGATCTGCAGTAGGAGGCAGTGGTCAACTGTGTCGAAGGCAGAGGACAGGTCAAGAAGAAGGAGTACAGTGAATTGTCTGTTAACTTTGTTGGTAAGTAAGTCATTAGTAATTTTGGTAAGGGCAGTTTTGGTGGAATGGTGGGGGCGGAAACCAGATTGTTGGTTATTGAAGAGAGAGATAGATGAAAAGTGAGAGGAAAGTTCAGCGTGAACGTGTTGCTCAAGGAGTTTGGAGGCAAATGGGAGAAGCAATATGGGTCGGTAGCTGGACAAGGCGGTTGGGTTGAGGGATGGCTTTTTGAGGATGGGAGTGATTGTGGCATGTTTGAAGGCAGAGGGGAAGGTACCAGAAGTTAGTGATAGGTTGAAAAGATGGGTTAGGGATGGGATGAGTGTGGGGGTGAGGTTGGGGGGGATGGGGTTGAGTGCACAAGTGGTGAGGTGTAATTTGGAAAGGAGACGAGTGAGTTCTCCTTCCATGATGTTGGAAAGGGAGGTTATGGGGGAAGAGCAATGGTCTGGGAAACAAAGGGGTTGTGGTGGTCGGACAGTAAAGATTTGCCGTGTTTGGTCAATCTTGTTTTTGAATTGTGTGGCAAACTCCTCAGCAGGGATGACGGAGTTTGGAGGGGGCAGTGGTGGGTGGAGGAGAGAGTTAAAAGTGTTGAATAACGGTTTGGGGTTGTAGGATAAGAAAGATATGACGGTTGTGAAGTAGGCCAGCTTAACAGAGGCGAGGGTTGATTTGAATGCGAATGTTGTTGTTTGAATGCAGTGAAGACATCTTGCGAATGTGTTTTCCTCCAACGCCGTTCCGCAACCCTGGACGCTTGCTGAAGCGGTTTAGTGAGGGTGTTGTGCCAGGGTTGCCTATTGACTCGTCGCGCTCTGCCATGCACAAGAGGGGCGACCGAGTCAATAGCTGATGCGAGAGTGGTATTGTAGAAAGCAGTGGTGCTGTCAGTGTCGTGGAGTAAAGATGTCAGTGGTAGAACAGAGTCAGAGAGTGTGTGAGTGTCTAGATATGCAAGGTTTCTGAGGGGGTGTGCTAGTTGCTGGACATGTGTGACAGGTGAGGAGGATAGGGGTAGGGGGGAGGTTGTAAGGTTAGATAGGGAGCAGAGTTGGGTGAAGAAGATGAGGTCTAGTATGTGTCGGTCTGTGTGGGTGGCTGAGGAGGACCACTGAGTAAGTCCAAAGGATGAAGTAAGTGACAGGAATTTGGATGCTGTTGACTGGCGAGTGTCAGTGGGGATGTTGAAATCGCCCATGATGATTGTGCAACGTCAGCAGAGAGAAAGTAAAGAAGCCAGGTGGAGAATTGGTCAATAAAGGCAGTGACTGGGCCTGGAGGTCGGTATATGACAGCTACTTGGAAGGAGAGTAGATGAGGACAGAGTGGACTTCAAAAGAAGGGAGAGTAAGGGAGGGTAGAGGTGGGATAGGGCTAAAGGAGCAGTTGGTAGAAAGGAGAAGACCCACTCCTTCACCATGTCTGTTACCAGGGCGAGGAGTGAGCGTGTGTGTGAAGTGGTGGCCACCGTAACACAGCGCAGCAGGGGAGGCAGTGTCGGAGGGTGTCAACCATGTCTCTGTGATGCCCAGGAAAAAGAGATGACGAGAGGTAAAGAGGTCGTGGACAAAATGGAGCTTGTTGCAGACATAGCAGGCGTTCCAGAGTGCTCCAAAGAGAGGGAGCAGGGTGGGTGGTCATCAGCGGCACGGGTTTTACGTAGGAGAGGTTGCTGTAGTTTGCAGTTGGTTGGAAGCAATAGGAGGGGGTATTGGTGGGAGGTGTGAGCTGTTTGGGTCCAGGATAGGACTGGATAGGACTGTCGCCAGCAGTGAGGAGAAGCAGAGAAAGGGAGAGCAGGTGGGAGAAGGAGAGTGTCCGGCTTGTTTTATGTTTTGGTAGGATAGCTCTGAGTTTGAGGAGCAGGTCTGCAGATGAGGTCAGGTTGGGAGGTAAGAGGGAAGGAGAGATGATTATTTGGTTAGAGGGTGCTGGGGTTTGAGGACAGCAAAGGAGAGTAAGGTTTAGTGGTGCCAAGAAACTAAGGGCGTATGTAAGCATAATGAAGGTTTAAGCGTGAATGAGAAAGAGAAAGAAAAGAGGATCATATCTCATTAGACTACCATTCACTGGTGTACACCACCATAATTATATCGAGTATAGACTGGGAAGGGAAAAGAGGAAAAGATGTGAATGGAAAATAAAATATAATGTTTATTGAAAATTACTTTATTTACTTATTTTCTAGACTTTATCAAGTAAGGCTGAGTTCACACGATGCGTATTTCATGCGTTTCCGCGGCGTTTTTGCAGTTGCGTAAACGCCACGGAAACGCATGAAAAACGCATGGTAGAAGGGAAGCAATGTTCCCCAATGGAAATCCGCATGTGCTGTGCCCATGATGCGGATTTTTCCGCAGCGTAAACGCTGCGCTCAAAAATCCGCAGCATGTCATTTAATCTTGCGTAAACGCGGCGTTTTCGCCGCCATTGACTTGCATTAGAACGCGCCAATACCGCAAGACTGCATCTGTACTTGTGTAGCACCCCGAGGACTCGGCTGCTACAGGGGTATTGCACCTCAAACCAGAGGTGTGGTATTCCACTCCCGGGTAAGGATGGAGTGTGGAACAGAGCTCAGATAGCTGCATGCACTACACTCACCCCATTTCCGGGGGACAGAACAACGGTACTCCCACCAGGTAGATGTGCAGGTACGACAGCGTCTGTCCCTGGCTGGAGTGGGGAGGAACATCCTAGTGGTATAGGAGCAGATAGGGGAGGGACTCTGGGCATAGGTAGGAGCCCATTGGGTGCTAGTCACCTGGGCTCGGGTGTCAGAGGGAGTATATAAGGTGGGCACCATCTTAAGACAGGGTTCAGTTCAGCCTGGAGGAGTTGTGAGAGGAGCTCAGCCAGAGAGGGCTGACAGGGAGCTGTGGCTCCGTCTGGGCCCAGCTCCAGAGCCAGGCCTGAAGCAGAGAGAGAGAGAGAGAAGGAAGAAGAGGAACACAGAGAAAGGCCCAGAGACGCAAGCATAGAGGGAACCCTGAGATCCCACGAGAGAACCAAAACGGGTGAAGGGTTGGCAGAGAAGGGTACCGGATCCCAAACTGGTGGAGGCCAATTATCCTTAGCCAGGAACCGGAGGTCGTGGTCAAGTTTTGGCACGACCCCTCACCACATCCACCAGGAAGGCACGCCACATAGGGTCAGGGAAACCGGAGAGAGGTTTTACCCCCATAAGGCCCGAGGAAGCCGGACAAAGGTGGGTCCCTGGTGGGGACGGCCAGTAGGAAGGAAGAGAGGGGAGCTCTGGACCACGCTCTGGAATTGCCTGGGAGTTGGCCGAGTCCCTGACCTGGTGGACGCAGCATGACTCGGGTGGTCCTACTGTGCACAAGGACCTGATACAGAACTGTGAGTAAAGCTTTTGAAACTGCACTTCCCGCCTCCGTGTTCCGTCGTCACACCTGCACCATCGGCACTGGGACGCCCGCACCATCACTCCCATCATCATCTCTAGCATATCTGCCCTGAGGCCATACTCCTCCCGTGGGGAGTCATCTCATTCTCAGCTGCACAAACAACACCGGCCTCAGCGGTCTGCCGTGCAGCGGCGGTTTCGTAACCGCAATCCACGGGTGGCGTAGTCGAACATTCTAACATCTACTGCTAAATACTGCCACTCAGTTTGACTCCCTGGGCACGGACCGGGTCACCGCCACGAGACTACTACCCCCATCTGATCCGGCTCCGGGTAAGCCCCCGTGCGCGCGATGCCGCACGACACAGGCCCAGGGGCGCGTCAACTTTGGTGTAGTCGGCAGGATTACGTGCCCGCAACCACCGGGTACTGCGTGCCTGAAGAAAAGTTCACATTTACCTCAAAAAGGAGTCTCCCGCCAATTCCGGAGGGTTCCCGCCATCGGACGCCATCTCGGATCGTTTCCCGCCGTTTGCCCGCCATCTGCAGCCTTTTCCCGCCATCCACGGAGTTTCCCGCCATAAGGAGACGATTCCCGCCATCTGAGACGATTTCCCGCCCTGGCAGAGCGGACTCCATTATGGGCGTGCCAGAGGGTGGCAAGAAGCCACCTCCCATCGTGGGCCAGGTCCAAGAATGGCGCCAAAAGCGGAAACCGCCCCCGCCAGCAGAGACTGCAATGATAGAAATGTCCATCAGCGTGAGGGGGCTGCCCCTGGAACTGACTGTCACCAAGTTGCCCCGGGACCACCCTCAATGGGGGCGGATACCGAACAAAAGAGAGAAGATGGGTGCGGCCTGGAGGAGTCTGGACAGATTGCACCCGGAGATGGAGGAAGAGTCGATCAGCACCGACCCTGTGGTCCGGAACCTGTTGCAGGCTGCCACCCCAGAAGGCCTGGTGGAGATCCTGGCACAGCTCCCCAGAGATCGGGAGCGTGCACAGACCGCGCTGGAGGCCTTGGCCCGGAAGATGGCCCGGGTACAGCAAGAAGCGCTGGCCGAGTGGAGAAGAGAGATGGTCCAGCAGGCTGGAACCCGCCAGCAGAGGACGCCACCCGCAACGTGGAGCATGTCTGCCCCTGAGGATGGTGCAGGAGGGACGAAGGCCGGAGACGACGCCGCGGAGGGAGCCGCAGGGATGGAAGCAGGCAATGGGGACGTCATCACCCCGTGCCCAGTAGCCGCAAGCCTGCCCCAGTTCCCCGTCGCAGAGCCCGAAGTTCCACTCACCGCGCCCGTTGCTGCACCGCCGCTGCTCCCGACTAGGCCTCAAGCGGAAGGAGCCGCGGTCGCGCCCTCTGTTACGCCACGCCCCTTGACCCAAAGCGCGGCAAAAGAGGAAGTACCCCCGGCCTGGTCGCAGGGCCGAGTACCCCCGGGCGCCGCAGTCTCCACAGCGCCCTCTACCTCCACAGTGCCACCGGCCTGGTCGCAAGGCCTAGGGAATCCGGGCGCCGCAGCCCCTCCAGCGCCCTCATTCCCAAAGGTGCCATACCTGGATCCAAAGAGGATGCCCACGTCCTGGACGCAAGGACGAGTACCTCCGGGCGCCGCTGCCCCCACAGCGTCCTCAATTTCCACAGTGCTGCCCCTGGGTGAAGATCTGTTTGCGCAGCATACTTGCCCGGATGGACAGCCCTTCGTGTGGCCACCGGAGTACGTAAACCCCCGACTCCGGAAGGAATGGCCCCTGTGTGAGCCTCTGATCCCGGCTCCGGCACCCGCCAACATTGTCCCGCTCCCATTGGAAGAGGCCCAATTTGCATGGGACCCCACCGGTGAAAACCTCATGGGGTTCACCCAAGAGACCCGGGCGGCCGCAGCCCAGCGTGAGGAGTGTTGCCGTCAACAGCTGGAGGTCTTTGGGAGAGAACGGCGAGAGAGGCGGATCCGCGAGGAACAACTGCAGGTCCAAAGCGCGGAGCAGAAACGCCGGGCCCGACGAAACCCCCGTACGGCCCACGGTCCCCGCGCCACCGGGACTGTGATAAAGTTTCAACTAGAGAACGGCTGGGGCTTTATCCGGGATCACCGAACCCCCGGCGACGTCTTTGTTACCCGCAGGGATGTCGAGAGCCACCTACCGGAGGGACACCGTGGACGTGATCTCTACCCGGGTGACGTGGTCACCTTCACCCGGCACCAGTGTGCCAAGGGACCGTACGCCCTTCACGTACACCGGTTAACCGAGGAGGAGCTGCAGTACGAGGAAAGCCAAGAGGACCCGGACGGGTCTGAAGACTACCCTCAGGAGGGAGCACAGAGAGGACATAGCTACTGAAGGGAAGTAGCATGAACAAAGAACTGTATATAGTTACCCGTCGGGGTACCTAAGTTGCTGCTAATCGGAGTGTGGTCCCCGTTGGGACTAGTATGGAACTATTAAAGAACTGTTACCTGTGTGCCCCTAATCCCTTACCAGGCTGAGGACTGTGAGCAGCCATTCCCCTGTTACCACTGGCCGAGGACTGAGAGCGGCCATACCCTGTAAATAGTTGCGCTTCCTTAAGCGTCCCCTTCTGGTTTTATAAGAAACTGTTTTTCTCTAGTGACTGTTGCACCTTACCTGGTCACAAGTTGCACCGTGGCCAGAGGATCAAGAACGTTTTATATGGAAAAAGTTTTATATTGCAAGTTTACGCTGCTAAAATAATAATGTTTTCGTAATGTTTATACCTGTAACGTTCTAAGAGAAAAGTAACTCCCATAAAGGGATGAGTTTAGTTAATGTTTTATATGTTAGTGTATATTTTAAAATTTTGTATGTTTTATTACGTTTTGCTCTTTTCCAGCCCGAGGACGTGCTGTGGTTTACCGGGGGTGAATGTAGCACCCCGAGGACTCGGCTGCTACAGGGGTATTGCACCTCAAACCAGAGGTGTGGTATTCCACTCCCGGGTAAGGATGGAGTGTGGAACAGAGATCAGATAGCTGCATGCACTACACTCACCCCATTTCCGGGGGACAGAACAACGGTACTCCCACCAGGTAGATGTGCAGGTACGACAGCGTCTGTCCCTGGCTGGAGTGGGGAGGAACATCCTAGTGGTGTAGGAGCAGATAGGGGAGGGACTCTGGGCATAGGTAGGAGCCCATTGGGTGCTAGTCACCTGGGCTCGGGTGTCAGAGGGAGTATATAAGGTGGGCACCATCTTAAGACAGGGTTCAGTTCAGCCTGGAGGATTTGTGAGAGGAGCTCAGCCAGAGAGGGCTGACAGGGAGCTGTGGCTCCGTCTGGGCCCAGCTCCAGAGCCAGGCCTGAAGCCGAGAGAGAGAGAGAGAAGGAAGAAGAGGAACACAGAGAAAGGCCCAGAGACGCAAGCATAGAGGGAACCCTGAGATCCCACGAGAGAACCAAAACGGGTGAAGGGTTGGCAGAGAAGGGTACCGGATCCCAAACTGGTGGAGGCCAATTATCCTTAGCCAGGAACCGGAGGTCGTGGTCAAGTTTTGGCACGACCCCTCACCACATCCACCAGGAAGGCACGCCACATAGGGTCAGGGAAACCGGAGAGAGGTTTTACCCCCATAAGGCCCGAGGAAGCCGGACAAAGGTGGGTCCCTGGTGGGGACGGCCAGTAGGAAGGAAGAGAGGGGAGCTCTGGACCACGCTCTGGAATTGCCTGGGAGTTGGCCGAGTCCCTGACCTGGTGGACGAAGCATGACTCGGGTGGTCCTACTGTGCACAAGGACCTGATAAAGAACTGTGAGTAAAGCTTTTGAAACTGCACTTCCCGCCTCCGTGTTCCGTCGTCACACCTGCACCATCGGCACTGGGACGCCCGCACCATCACTCCCATCATCATCTCTAGCATATCTGCCCTGAGGCCATACTCCTCCCGTGGGGAGTCATCTCATTCTCAGCTGCACAAACAACACCGGCCTCAGCGGTCTGCCGTGCAGCGGCGGTTTCGTAACCGCAATCCACGGGTGGCGTAGTCGAACATTCTAACATCTACTGCTAAATACTGCCACTCAGTTTGACTCCCTGGGCACGGACCGGGTCACCGCCACGAGACTACTACCCCCATCTGATCCGGCTCCGGGTAAGCCCCCGTGCGCGCGATGCCGCACGACACAGGCCCAGGGGCGCGTCACTTGCGTAATTGGTGCGTTCTAATGTGCGGATGGTACCCGGGTGTGGAGGAGAGGAGAGTCTCCTCCACACCCAGGTACCATTAAAAAAGCTGTAAAACAAGAATAAAATAAAAAATATATATATACTTACCATCTGTCGGCCCGCGCAGCGCTCCTGCTTGCTTCCCGGCACTTGCAGTGAGTTGTAGGACCTGCGGTGACGTCAGAGTCATGTGACGGGTCACGTGACGCTGACGTCGGCAGGTCTTTCAATTCAAAGTTGCCGGGAGAACGGAGTGTAAAGCAGGACAGCGCGGGCCATCGGAAGTAAGTATATACACTCTCTCGGGTCACACTATATAAATCCATGCTGTTTGCATGGATTTATATACTGTGACCTAGTTGTCAAGCACTTTCCAGGTGATGCTAAAATCGCCTGGAAAGCGCTTGTCAATCTGCATGCGGAAACGTATGTGAATCTGCATGTGGATCCGCATGTATTCTGCAGGAAAAACGCATGCACAATCTGCATGCATTTTTTCTGCCAGGGAGATGCAGAAATGATGCAGAAATTTTCTGCTTCATTTCTGCATCGTGTGCACATAGCCTTAGAGTAAAAAAAAAAAAGACACTAAATAAACTATGCAAAGTAGCAATGTCATTACCGCCATGTCTTCCAGGAGCTGTAAACCATCTTTTTCTTTAAGGCATGCCCTAGCGAGATTGCAAAAGGTATGGATGTTTGGTGCAATGCCTCTCTGTGCCATCATAGGCAACAGCTGCTGTAAAGAGACCATTCAGACGATCAGTTTTTACACTGTACGTGTGGCATGAAGTGTGGAAGAATCGGCACTAAGTTTCAGAATGTGTCAGTGTTCTCCATGACAGCCAACCAGATGCCACGTTTCATTTTACCAGGACAATAAAAGAAGAGCTCTGATTGGTTGTTATGGGTATCACTGTCCGTTTCGACAAAAAGTTTGTTTCTGCATGAGGCCCGACGCATTTTCAGAAAAAGAGAAATGCTAAAATCTGTATTAAACAGTATTCACACATAAAATATTGCTGCGTCCAACTGAATGTTGCATTTTGGCGGCAGCGCACAAAACGCCTTCATATAGGCTCAGTGCACAATTCCCTGCCGAAGCGCAAATTCACACAAGCACAATGCTTTGTGTTCAGGGGAAAAAAAGGCCATTTTTGATCCGTACAGCGTCCATTTGTCATCCATAACTAAAAAAAAACCTAATAGAAGGCCAGACACACTTTCCTATGTAATCTATGCAGTGCGTCCGGTAAAACATACCTGCCACACGGATTGTGTCTGATTGTTGTGCATCTGTCTGTCTTTTTCCGATATCACAGATGAAAAGAGCCGATACAAGTCTATGGGTCTGTGCAAAAACATTCAGCACCCGGATGGCAAAGAATAGGAGAAGCTCTGTAATTCAAGGATTTATTTATCCATCCGTCAAACATTGATGGGAAAAACGGACACACAGTCCGAACACTGATGACACACGGAACAAACACTGCTGACACCAGGGCCATTTTTTCCATGTAAGTGGTTAAATATGGACATGTAAATGAGAAAATGTGTCATACTTTAGACTCTTTTGCTGGCTTGCCTTGCATCACTTTTTTTGCCCCCCAATTTTCAAACAATTTAGTGCATGTTGTTGTATTTAAAGCCATGCCCCTTCTTTCAAAGCAATGCCCATTCTTTCAAAGCCATGCCCCTTCTGTCAAAGCCATGCCCCATCTTTCAAAGCCATGCCCCTTCTTTCACAGCCATGCCCCTTCTTTCAAAGCCATGCCCCTTCTTCAAAGCCATGCCCCTTCTTTCAAAGCCATGCCCCTTCTTTCAAAGCCATGCCCCTTCCTTCAGAGCCATGCCCCTTCTTTCAAAGCAATGCCCCTTCTTTCAAAGCAATGCCCCTTCCTTCAGAGCCATGCCCCTTCTTCAAAGCCATGCCCCTTCTTTCAAAGCAATGCCCCTTCTTTCAAAGCAATGCCCCTTCCTTCAGAGCCATGCCCCTTAATTCAAAGCCATGCCCCTTCTTTCAAAGCCATGCTTAGAAACAATTAGGCAGATATCTAAAAGTGTAGTTTCTATATGAATCGGTTGGAACTGTGGCGTCCCTGAGGGTTCAGTCGCCACAGGGGTACTGCACCTCAGATCGAGGTGCGGTATCTCCTCTCCGAGGTAAGGATGGAGCACCACACGGGACCCAGCCTCAGCACTCAACACTACACCACTCCTGTCCTGTGGGGGGCTTATATGCACCAGGGTGCAAAACCAGCCGGGATAGAGGAGATGGGGGGACGACCAAAGATAGGGGAAACCATGTAGTGGGTGAGGGTGGAGGACACACTTTTAGGTTACACTTACTGATACATATTTAATACACGGCCATCTTAGGTTCAAAGTCTTTGATTGTGATCTTTATCGCTGATAGTGGCTTTCTGCTGGAACCTGCAGCTTGTTGAAGATACACGGTCCTCGTACTCTGGGCTTGAGGTGAGGAGTGGGTTAGAGTTAACCGCTGTATCTACCCGGTCAAGGTCCCTACCTAAGAAGGCCTGGAGGGGAGCGGAGGAGTAAAGCTCCACAGGCAAAAGGATCCCAGGGGATACGGACGGAGCAGCATACGCCACCTGTACTTCTTACTCTGGCCTAGTCAGAGGGATTCCTGCTGCAAGAGGGGTACCGGCCCCCGATATCTGACTCTGTTACTTCACGTCTCAGTCGGAAAAGCCCAGAGGCCTTCTGGATCCCTAAGGGGGATATGGACGGAGCGGCGTAGGCCACCCGTATCTCTTAAACTGCGCTGATGCAGCGGGAACCGGCCTTTCACCAAGTTCATACCACACACACAGTCAGGAGGAGACTTAATGGGAGAACTCACCAAGGAGAGGAACATTCTGGTCCAGGGGTCTCGTTAAGTGCACCTAAACTACCCGGAGTGTGCTGAACCCCTTCCTGGTGGTCGCAGCGCGCCGTGAGGAGCAAGGAGAAGCTTTGTGCTTACTACTGAAACAACGTGAGTAAAGCTTGGAAGACTTCACCCCTTGCCTCCGTTATCCTTTCCTGCGCGGCACCGCACACACACCACCAACCTCCAGACTTTCCTCTCTCTCTGCCCTGAGGCCCTGCTCCGCCTGTGGGGAGTAGTACCAGCTGAGCTGCCACGACACCCGCCTCTGAGGACTGCCGCAGCGCTGGTGGTAATCACCGGGAACCACAGGTGGCGTAGTCGACAAATAACCACTCATCTGCTAGCCCATATTTTTAATGTGTGCGCCCTGGGCACAGACCGGGTCAAGGCCGGGACTGCATCCCCCTCTTCCACCGGCCCATCGTCCAAGTACACCTTTCCCAGGGAGGGCTAACGCTATCTGAGTAGTAGTGGGTCACACAGAACCATTTGCTTTGGATCGTTATTAAGCAATAGTAAAAAAAAAAAAAGGTATTCACTTTTAAGAAAAAAATATATATAAAAAGTCAGGCAGATCTGTCACACGCTTTACAAATGATTTCATGCAGCAAATATAATCCCACAATGCGGTAACATCATTCACCTACTGTACCTCAGCCTCTTTACTGTCAGATAGCGTGGATCTTCTCACAAGCCGTGTTAATTATTTTATGATGGCTTTTTAACATTTAAATGATAAAATAAAAACCATTCCCTTACCAAAGCCAACTGCAGCTTCAGAGTTTTACTCCTCTTCAACACCAAAGTGTTAAAAAAGGTGAGATCTGGCTGTACTCCGTAGGCGTCCATAGTGGCCAGGACGGCAGATTCTGACCCCACTTCTGCTCTCATGACTGCCGCTAGGAGGGTGAAGGTCTTTATTGTAGGACAGACGTTGTCTTCTTTCATCTTCTGAAGAACGCCCCCTAAGTCGCCAATCACTGCCAATCGGTCAGATGGGGTATTGACATTTGCAAGTGACACAATTTTTCCCGTATTTACAGACAGGTCCAGGAGGTTTGGCACATTACTGGCATCAAAAGAGGGCACGCTGGGAAAATGGTCAGCCGTACTCACCACGACCAGTGCCTGTGAGCCTGCCAAGTCCTCAGCTGTGCCATAGTTGCCACTTGGAATTGAGGAATGGCCCAGGAGCATGGGCTGCCCACCTCTTCAGGACTATCCTTTCCTTTCTTCACTTGCTGGCTTTTCCTGTCTTGCTTCTCTTTGCCTGCACTTAAAGTCAGGGCTGCCAGTTCCTTAGAGTGCGTGAGTAAATGTAGAGCGTCAGCGGTGTCTCCAATCCCACAGTCTCGGGGGGCACAAAGAAGCAGGTTATAGGTGATTACATGCGGCTTTACCCCCATGTGCCGCATCTGCCTCCAGACCTGAAGCACAAGATGGCGTATACAGTCATTATCCACATTACATTCACGCAAATATGTACACCCCGTCACAGAGAAAGCAGTAACTGGACACGGACTAGCTGGCATGTAAAGGCAGTACCCTATTATAATGATGCTCCCATATGTCAGAGGGTCACATTGGTAAAGCCGGTGCCCTCCAGGATGAAAAGCTTTGTGGAGGGCTTGGGCCATCTACTTATGTCATTTCCAAACGTGTGTCTACATAATAAATAGGCAACTTCTACTAGTAAATTCTGTGCTATTTTCTGTATCTGTGAAGCCTTGCCCACTGGTTTTCCCATTGTCTCCGAACAGCGCGCTTACCCGTGTAATAAGACCCCGATGCCAGCGCGCCTACCCGTGTAATAAGACCCCGATGCCAGTGCGCCTACTCGTGTAATAAGACCCCGATGCCAGCACGCCTACCCGTGTAATAAAGACCCCGATGCCAGCGCGCCTACCCGTGTAATAAGACCCCAATGCCAGCGCGCCTACCAGTGTAATAAGACCCCGATGCCAGCACGCCTACCAGTGTAATAAGACCCCGATGCCAGCACGCCTACCCGTGTAATAAAGACCTGATGCCAGCGCGCCTACCCGTGTAATAAGACCTGATGCCAGCGCGCCTACCCGTGTAATAAGACCCCGATGCCAGCGCACCTACCCGTGTAATAAGGCCCCGATGCCAGCGCACCTACCCGTGTAATAAGACCCCGATGCCAGCGCGCCTACCTGTGTAATAAGACCCCGATGCCAGCGCGCCTACCCGTGTAATAAGACCCCGATGCCAGCAAGCCTACCCGTGTAATAAGACCCCGATGCCAGCAAGCCTACCAGTGTAATAAGACCCGATGCCAGCGCGCCTACCCGTGTAATAAGACCCCGATGCCAGCAACCCTACCCGTGTAATAAGACCCCGATGCCAGCGCGCCTACCCGTGTAATAAGACCCCGATGCCAGCGCGCCTACCCATGTAATAAGACCCCGATGTCAGCGCGCCTACCCGTGTAATAAGACCCCGATGCCAGTGCGCCTACCAGTGTAATAAGACCCCGATGCCAGTGCGCCTACCCATGTAATAAGACCCTGATGCCAGCATGCCTACCCCTGTAATAAGACCCCAATGCCACAGCGCCTACCCATGCAATAAGACCCTGATGCCAGCACGGGTATTCCGACTGGCCATTACAGGTTGCAGATGGAAGTGCCGTTGGGGGGGGGGATATGCCAACCGAAGACAGCGAAAATCATGCAAAACGTCAAAAAATAACTTATCAGCATGCTGCCTACTGTAACAGTCCACCTAAAGTGGCCGACCGCGGTATTCCCTTTGTTACTAAAAATCTGGCACAAAATCCTTATCTACTAGCCAGTCTAATCACCGGCCAGTCTAATCACCGGCCAGTCTAATCACCGGCCAGTCTAATCACTGGCCAGTCTAATCACTGGCCAGTCTAATCACTAGCCAGTCTAATCACTAGCCAGTCTAATCACTAGCCAGTCTAATCACTAGCCAGTCTAATCACCCGCCAGTCTAATCACTAGCCAGTCTAATCACTAGCCAGTCTAATCACTGGCCAGTCTAATCACTAGCCAGTCTAATCACTGGCCAGTCTAATCACTAGCCAGTCTAATCACTAGCCAGTCTAATCACTAGCCTTGCGCCAAACTTCTGACAGAAATCTCCTATCAGAATCGCAAGAAAGGAATCAGCAGGCGATCTCTTAGACCAGTCTGAACTAGGACTAAGTAAAGGAGCTAATACAATATAAAGAGGTGAAACTGTTACCAAAGCCTTGTTATTCCGCTCACAGTAACGTCTGAGCCAGCGTCGCTGACACCTCTGCAGGCCGATTTATGCTTTTAGAAAAGTCACATGAGTATCACTACACATGAGACTTCTGCAGCCGGACAGGAGTCCTACCCCGGCTTCTGCCCTCCGCCACGCGTCATCTACAAATATGACAGGCGGGTGGGAGACGCCACATCTCTACTTAGATAAATGTCCTGCTTTATCTCCTGGGCATTGGCACAAGGACGGGTATGTGCCTGCGGGCCGTCAGCATCTTCCCTGAGGAGAGCGGGCACCTTCCCGGCCGCCGCACACCGGAGATGCAGGTCCGGTGCAGGAATAACTGTGTTCCTTTGGCAGGATTGCCAGAACTTGTTCCCTCTACTTGTCGGCACCACCTGGACTAACTACACAGCAATAAATCTCCCCTCCTGGCAGTGATGTGGAGCAGGTTGCTCTGTAGCTGCACGCTCCGGCCCCCCAGAGCCTGAGTAGTACAGACATACACTACATGGCTGCACTGACCACCAGAGGGAATAACGGACATAATAAAGGTGGACAGGATAGGGGGAAAATAACCACATGGATGCAATTAAAGGGTTATTGCCAAAATAGAAAATCATCTCTTATCCAAAGGTTAGGGGATAACTTACTGATCACTGAGGGTCTGACTGCTGGAACCCCTAGCAAAGCCAAGAACAGGCAGCATGCTCAGCCTCCCCTCCATTCACTGTCTATAGGACTGCCCAAAATAGCCAAGAGCAGCGCTCCACTAGTTCTGGCAGTCCCACAGACGATGAGTACGACGCGCCCAGGGGATGGGGACGACTCGGTACCCGTGCCTTTGCCTGGTTTTGGAGATGTCGCGGTGGTCGGCTCCTGGGCCCGTACACTGGGGTCACTCTTGAAAAAGGGGATTGAAACTTGGATAAAATAAATAAACAGTTTGTGACGCCACCTGTGGTACTTGGTAATGATTACCAGCGCTGCTTCAGACCTCCAGGGGGGTGATGGGATGGCAGCTGAGGTGTTTCTGCTTCCCACAGGTGGAGCGGGCCCCCGGGGCAGTGTGGAATTTGGTGGGAGGTGATGCTGGGACTTGTAGTGCAGGCGGGATGGTGCAGCAGGAGTAACTGACAGAGACAGGGGATTCGCTTCAATATCTTTACTGGTGCGGATGTCAGGTACGGTCCAGGGTACTCAGTAGGATGGGTGCACTTCAGGACTTCTCCCCAGTGAGCGGGTATAAGGCCTCCTGGTCCGTGTCTGCCTCTCTGTATGCTCCTGGCCAGCCTGCAACTGGGCCTAGTTTATGTGTCGTGCTGTTCCTTCACCTGTCGCTCGGTAGTAGGACCTTCTGCTGGCAACCACTATCCCTGGTAGTCGGGGCCATCGTGGTTCCTGGTCCTGTAATGGGTCTAGCTTCAGGTCTGCCAGGGACTTGTAGTCCTCCTGGAATGCCGGTTGTCCCTACTGGGTATAAAGGACCCTGTAGGCGCGGACCCGGTGTCCGGTTTGTATCTTCGGTGTGAGCCTTGTGATGCTCCTCTGCCCCCTCAACTCCTCTCATCTCTCCTCCTTACCGTCGGCCACACTCGTGGCCCTCAGAACCCAGCAGCAGATGCGCTGCGTCTTCGCTGCTCTCAGCGTCAGCACGCTCTCAGACTCTCTCTGTCTGACTACTAACTCTGACTGAACTGCCTGGCTCCACCCTCCATATATATATATATCCCTAACGGGCTCCCTCTGGTGGTATGAGGAGGAAGGGTGGAGGTGTTTGTATGTAGTGAGGGCCTCTTGTGGAGAAGTCCATCCATGCACCCTGGGTCCTGTGGTACCTGTTGTAGCAGGGTGCCGCAAATGGAGTGGTGGTTGAGTATACTCACTGCTCCGTTCATTCTTAATGGGAGTGCTGAAGACCAGCCGAGCACAGAGCTTCAGTCGTCCCATAGAGAATGTATGGTGCAGCAATGATCGACCATCACATCAGTCACAAAGGACTCTTCAAATCCCCAGTTTTCAGGATTGGTGAGGCTCCCAGCAGTCAGACCCCATCCATCGGGAAGTTATCCCATGGATAGGAGATATCTTTTAAACTTTGTACACCCCCTTTGAAGGTTTATTCAATCTAATTCTAAAGTCGGGGGATACTGACAGCTGCCCTCCACTAATCACACCATGTTGGCATATTGTAGTGATATCCCACCGCATTGTGATGGAAAGAAGAATATAACTGTATACAGAATAACATGGAGATGTTTGATAGAATCCAGCAGCCCGGAGGTTATGGGAGCGCCGCCAGCTTCTGTACCTCTGTACTAGATGGTATACAGCAGTGACCGTCCCTACACGGGACCCTGATCATCAGGAATATTGCCTCTTACACCCGAGCCCAGGGAATTCTAATTACTAGTGTACACTGTTCTATCAGTTTATTATCACCTCCGGCCATGAAAGAATTGTCAAATTATTTATTTTATAGAATTTTGTCTAGCATGGAAGTTATGAAACCTTACAAATCCATGCTCAGTACTCTCTATATACATGTATAAATTAGATACATTGTAAATGAAAACATCATATATTTAGGAGTTTGTGAGCTACATATCCTTATATACTCCCTGCAACCACTTTGATGTTGCACTTTACTGCAATGCTGTGGCAGCCAAAAAAAACGTCATTCTGGCATTTTGATTTTTTTCCCCATTACAATGTTTACTGATCAGATTAATTAGGAGACTTGGAGCGGCGATCGTCTGATCGCTTGTGCTGTACATACACTGCAATCTATAGCAGAAATCACCATCTTCTATGAACGCCGGCCCATAGGAGGGTCATAATGACATGTATGGGAGGTCATCAGCAGACCCCCAGCTGTCATGACAACCCATCGGTGCCCCACAATCACGTGGCAGGATGTATGACGCGCTTCCAGCCAAGGTGCGTTAAATCCCGCTGTCAGTGATTGACAGCTGGATTTAACGGGTTAATAGCAGCAGGCGGAGCAACAGTACATCAGCAGCTATTAAAGGCAGATGATGGTTGATTAAATCAGTCATCATGTGCAGGGAAATATCGGTGTGCGAGATCACATCAAAGGCAGGGACACGACCTTTGACGTAAATATACGTCAAAGATGGTGAAGCGGTAGAGCAAAGCACAGGTTGCAGCCTCTTCTCTAATATTCAAAGACTGGCTAAAAATACTCCTGAAAAATACTATGAGGAGGATTTTTACTCTTCTGTAAAAAATGTAGAGCGACCTCTGCAATGTGGTATACATTTCTTTACAATGGGTCCCAATAGTGGACGGATGCCTCATCATCCATCCTGACAGTGGCCACTAGGGGGCACACACCTTCTATGTGTATGCGCCCAACAATGGCCACAAACGTAATGTGCACCGAGCCCAACAGAGTCATCAGAGACTCCAAGAGTCCCACCCTCAGCCGGCATGCCCCATCGTCACTTCAGCAGAAATACTGCAGCAAGAAATATCTGTATTAGTAAAATGAACAGTTGCTCCATGATTCCTCAATGTTTTTGCGCATCTCATCATGTCGGAAGTGTGAGACATAATTCCCAGGTAAGTGTGCACTGTACGGATATAGGATGTAGGATGTGTGCAGCAAGCCATACCTGCAGAGCTTGTAGGAAGCCCAGCTCTTCATCCTTTATGCATCCCATAAACAGGACGGTGAATGTTTCAGGGCCAACGACACGGAATTTTTGTGCAATTTCCTATAAACCCAAGAAGACCATATTAGCTTGTTATTATCCAGCTCGCGACATCACTGCTTGAGTATTGCAAGAGAAATCTAACCAAAATCAAAATCTCAGGGAAAGCGTCACTTTGCCGTTCCCAGAACAGCCGGGTGGCCAGTGAAAAACACAGTGAAGGGGGCGCAGTGCTGCACCAGTGCCCAGGATCAGTGGGGTCCAGCGCCGGACTGGAGTACCTGGGGCCCACCAGGAAACAATCAATCTTGGGGCCCACCAGCACCATGCAGATACCGTATATAGGAATAACATAAGTCCACAAACTCATTCAAAATGAATCAACTTTATTAACCAATAAATAACCAATATAACGAATAAATAACAAACTAAAGAAACACTCCTGGCGAAAGAGGAACACTGTTATCTTATTCACACCAGTGTGTGATAAAGTGCCATAACAGAACAATAACAAGAAATACTTTCAAGGTACATTCTCTTAAAGTGTAAGTGCCACAAATTGAACCTGCATCCATCTGGCATCCCAGCAGCCGGCATCATTGTAGCAGCACCAAACTTGGCCGCTGGGAAAAGTAAAAGAATTCTGTAAGCATTTTGGAAGTTTGTATTGCACGATTTCCTCTCCTCTATAATACAATACCATTCAATTGTTAGTGAAAGGCCCAAAACAACAAATAAACTCACACTAACAGTCAATCAGCAGCAAAGTTACAAACGTTTTTTTTTCAGAGCAGAAGATGACATTGCATACGTATTAATAATGTCATCATAGTCTAAGTTCCTTGAAATGTCACACTGAATGTTCAACAGAAGGAGGGACTCTAAAAGCTCCTGTCCAATCGAAGCCCTCAGACGATTTTTTACAATTTTCAGCTTTGAGAACACTCTTTCACATGAAACCTGGGTGCAAGCAAGTGTAAGAAGGGTCTTGTAAACTGCAAAAATGTTTCCATAAGCAGCAGAATGTAAATTGTAGTCATATAAAAGTCTGTAGCAGCAGGAAAGACAGTTTTTTTGCGGGACGAGTTGTACTTTCAGATGCAATCATTTATTTTACCATATAGTGTACAGGGAAATGGCAACAAAAATTCCAAGTGCAGTAAAATTGCAAAAAAAGTGCAATTGCACGTTTGTTTATTGGGTTTTTTAGTCACCATGTTCACTATATGGAAAAACCGACGTGACAGGGTGATGCCTCGGGTCAGTACGAGTTTGTAGATACCAAACATGTATACCTTTACTGGTATCTAAGTGGTGAAAACAAATTCATAAGTTTGAAAAATCACACTTTTCACGCCATGTTCTGCGCACCGTAGTGTTCTCATTTTTTTGGGTCTGGGGCTTTGTGACGGCTTATTTTTTGCGTCTTGAGCTGACGTGCATCTCTGCTGCTCTGTAGTAGTCACAACACAGGGAGAGGTTAACCATCCAAGTATTTAATATGTATTGCAAATAAAGAATGTTCCCATTCTTAATATCAGAAAAAACAAATGACTGACAACTATCCCTAGACTAATAATACCATATAGAAGAGAGAAATACCGCCACACCATGACCAGAACACATACCACCACATAGTGATGAAATACTACCAAGTACAAGGTATATATACTGCCACACCATGAGAAGACCACATATTACCACCACATAGTGACTGTCCGAATAATACCACATACAAGGGACAAATTCCGCCACGCCATGACCATGGCACATAATGGCACCAGATAGTGACTGATAATGAAGATGTAAAAAAGCTCTGTATATAGAGTCAGTGTACAGATAATGTAGAGATTATCAGTGACATTATGCACAGGAGTCCTGTGTATAGGGTCAGTGTAGAGGTAATACAGTGATCACCAGTGACATTACACACAGGAGCTCTGTATACAGTGTCAGTGTGTGTGTATAGGTAATACAGTGATCACCAGTGACATTACACACAGGAGCTCTGTATATAGTGTCAGTGTGTGTGTATAGGTAATATAGTGATCACCAGTGACATTACACATTGGAGCTCTGTATATAGTGTCAGTGTGTGTGTATAGGTAATACAGTGATCACCAGTGACATTACACACAGGAGCTCTGTATATAGTGTCAGTGTGTGTGTGTGTGTATAGGTAATACAGTGATCACCAGTGACATTACACACAGGAGCTCTGTATACAGTGTCAGTGTGTGTGTATAGGTAGTACAGAGATCACCAGTGACATTACACACAGGAGCTCTGTATATAGTGTCAGTGTGTGTGTATAGGTAATACAGTGATCACCAGTGACATTACACACAGGAGATCTGTATACAGTGTCAGTGTGTGTGTATAGGTAGTACAGAGATCACCAGTGACATTACACACAGGAGCTCTGTATATAGTGTCAGTGTGTGTGCATAGGTAATACAGTGATAACCAGTGACATTACACACAAGAGCTCTGTATATAGTGTCAGTGTGTGTGTATAGGTAATATAGTGATCACCAGTGACATTACACACAGGATCTCTGTGTATAGTGTCAGTGTGTGTGTATAGGTAATACAGTGATCACAAGTGACATTACACACAGGAGCTCTGTATATAGTGTCAGTGTGTGTGTACAGGTAATACAGTGATCACCAGTGACATTACACAGGAGATCTGTATACAATGTCAGTGTGTGTGTACAGGTAATACAGTGATCACCAGTGACATTACACACAGGAGCTCTGTATACAGTGTCAGTGTGTGTGTATAGGTAATACAGTGATCACCAGTGACATTACACACAGGAGCTCTGTATATAGTGTCAGTGTGTGTGTATAGGTAATACAGTGATCACCAGTGACATTACACACAGGAGCTCTGTATATAGTGTCAGTGTGTGTGTGTATAGGTAATATAGTGATCACCAGTGACATTACACACAGGATCTCTGTGTATAGTGTCAGTGTGTGTGTATAGGTAATACAGTGATCACCAGTGACATTACACACAGGAGCTCTGTATATAGCGTCAGTATGTGTGTATAGGTAATACAGCAATCACCAGTGACATTACACACAGGAGCTCTGTATATAGTGTCAGTGTGTGTGTACAGGTAATACAGTGATCACAAGTGACATTACACACAGGAGATCTGTATACAGTGTCAGAGTACAGGTAATACAGTGATCACCAGTGACATTACACAAGGCAGCTCCGTATATAGTGTCAGTGTGTCTGTATAGGATGTACAGAGATCACCAGTGACATTACACACAGGAGCTCTGTATATAGTGTCAGTGTGTGTGTATAGGTAATACAGTGATCACCAGTGACATTATGCACAGGAGCTCTGTATACAGTGTCAGAGTACAGGTAATACAGTGATCACCAGTGACATTACACAAGGCAGCTCCGTATATAGTGTCAGTGTGTTTGTATAGGATGTACAGAGATCACCAGTGACATTACACACAGGAACTTTGTATATAGTGTCAGTGTGTGTGTATAGGTAATACAGTGATCACCAGCGACATTACACACAGGAGCTCAGTATATAGTGTCAGTGTGTGTGTATAGGTAACACAGTGATC
Source organism: Phyllobates terribilis (assembly GCF_046119375.1). Taxonomy (NCBI): domain Eukaryota; kingdom Metazoa; phylum Chordata; class Amphibia; order Anura; family Dendrobatidae; genus Phyllobates; species Phyllobates terribilis. Next base: position 1,101,227 of record NW_027363005.1, on the reverse strand, counting down.
ACCAGTGACATTATGCACAGGAGCTCTGTATACAGTGACAGAGTACAGGTAATACAGTGATCACCAGTGACATTACACATTGGAGCTCTGTATATAGTGTCAGTGTGTGTGTATAGGTAATACAGTGATTACCAGTGACATTACACACAGGAGCTCTGTATATAGTGTCAGTGTGTGTGTATAGGTAATACAGAAATCACCAGTGATATTACACACAGGAGCTCTGTATATAGTGTCAGTGTGTGTGTATAGGTAGTACATAGATCACCAGTGACATTACACACAGGAGCTCTGTATATAGTGTCAGTGTACAGGTAATACAGTGATCACCAGTGACATTACACACAGGAGCTCTGTATATAGTGTCAGTGTGTGTGTGTATAGGTAATACAGTGATCATCAGTGACATTACACACAGGAGCTCTGTATATAGTGTCAGTGTGTGTGTATAGGTAACACACATACTCACCAGTGACATTACACACAGGAGCTCTGTATATAGTGTCAGTGTGTGTGTATAGGTAGTACAGAGATCACCAGTGACATTACACACAGGAGCTCTGTATATAGTGTCAGTGTGTGTGTATAGGTAATACAGTGATCACCAGTGACATTACACACAGGAGCTCTGTATATAGTGTCAGTGTGTGTGTATAGGTAATACAGTGATCACCAGTGACATTACACACAGGAGCTCTGTATATAGTGTCAGTGTGTGTGTATAGGTAACACACATACTCACCAGTGATGTCTCTAGGTGAAGTTCTTTATCTGCCGCAGACCGATATATCACATCTTCTATGCAGGACTTATCTCTGCAGAAAATAACATAGTTTGCTATAACTGATCACTTCCAGAGCACAATCTACACTTTTCCCAAGATTTCTACACTGCATGAAATGACAAAAAAAGAAATCTAGTGCCGCACTACACAGTAACATTGCTCCAGTGTCAGTCTGTGCCGGCTCATCTCTGTCAGTAGACATATTGTCAGATGGCAAAGATGTAGCAGAGCTGAAGACAGAAGACCTATGGATTAGGTTGGAGTGAGGATTTTTCTTTATTAAAGATGGAGTCCCTAAATGAGTTTTATTTTTAATAAAAAAAAAAAATTTCTGTCTTTTTTTTCGGTTTACTAGAAATTCATGGTGGCTATGTCTAATTTGGCGTGACACCATGAATTTCGGGCTTAGTACCAGCTGATAATACAAAGCTGGCCTGGTACTAACCCTATTCTTACCCAGGGTGCCACTCACCACCAGGGCCGCTGGAAGAGCCGGGTAAAGCACCTGGAAATGGTGCTATGAGGAATGCGCCATTTTCAGGGGTGGCTGCGGGCTGAGATTTTCAGCGTGGGGGGCCAAGAACGCTTGGGCCTTACCATGCTGCGAATCCCAGCCCCCAGCTGCCTTGTTTTATCTGGCTGGCGATCAACATATGGCGGGAGCTGGGCAATGGGCATGATTATCAAATAATATATACCTGACTGGAGCCCATACATTCTCCTGCCTCCAATAATATATACCTGACAGGAGCCCATACATTCTCCTGCCTACAATAATATATACCTGACAGGAGCCCATACATTCTGCTGCCTCCAATAATATATACCTGACAGGAGCCCATAGATTCTGCTGCCTCCAATAATATATACCTGACAGGATCCCATAGATTCTGCTGCCTCCAATAATATATACCTGACAGGAGCCCATACATTCTGCTGCCTCCAATAATATATACCTGACAGGAGCTCATACATTCTGCTGCCTCCAATAATATATACCTGACAGGAGCCCATACATTCTGCTGCCCCCAATAATATATACCTGACAGGAGCCCATACATTCTCCTGCCTCCAATAATATATACCTGACAGGAGCCCATAGATTCTGCTGCCTCCAATAATATATACCTGACAGGAGCCCATACATTCTCCTGCCTCCAATAATATATACCTGACAGGAGCCCATAGATTCTGTGGCCTCCAATAATATATACCTGACAGGAGCCCATAGATTCTGCTGCCTCCAATAATATATACCTGACAGGAGCCCATACATTCTCCTGCCTCCAATAATATATACCTGACAGGAGCCCATACATTCTCCTTCCTCCAATAGTATATACCTGACAGGAGCCCATACATTCTCCTGCCTCCAATAATATATACCTGACAGGAGCCCATAGATTCTGTGGCCTCCAATAATATATACCTGACAGGAGCCCATACATTCTGCTGCCTTCAATAATATATACCTGACATGAGCCCATACATTCTCCTGCCTCCAATAATATATACCTGACATGAGCCCATACATTCTCCTGCCTCCAATAATATATACCTGACAGGAGCCCATAGATTCTGCTGCCTCCAATAATATATACCTGACAGGAGCCCATACATTCTCCTGCCTCCAATAATATATACCTGACAGGAGCCCATAGATTCTGTGGCCTCCAATAATATATACCTGACAGGAGCCCATACATTCTGCTGCCTTCAATAATATATACCTGACAGGAGCCCATAGTTTCTCCTGCCTCCAATAATATATACCTGACAGGAGCCCATAGATTCTGCTGCCTCCAATAATATATACCTGACAGGAGCCCATACATTCTGTGGCCTCCAATAATATATACCTGACAGGAGCCCATAGATTCTGCTGCCTCCAATAATGTATACCTGTCAGGAGCCCATACATTCTGCTGCCTTCAATAATATATACCTGAAAGGGCCCATACATTCTCCTGCCTCCAATAATATATACCTGACAGGAGCCCATACATTCTCCTGCCTCCAATAATATATATCTGACAGGAGCCCATACATTCTGTGGCCTCCAATAATATATATCTGACAGGAGCCCATACATTCTGCTGCCTCCAATAATATATACCTGACAGGAGTCCATACATTCTGCTGTCTTCAATAATATATACCTGACAGGAGCCCATACATTCTCCTGCTTCCAATAATATATACCTGACAGGAGCCCATACATTCTCCTGCCTCCAATAATATATATCTGACAGGAGCCCATACATTCTGTGGCCTTCAATAATATATACCTGACAGGAGCCCATAGATTCTGCTGCCTCCAATAATATATACGTGACAGGAGCCCATAGATTCTGCTGCCTCCAATAATATATACCTGACAGGAGCTCATACATTCTGCTGCCCCCAATAATATATACCTGACAGGAGCCCATACATTCTCCTGCCTCCAATAATATATACCTGACAGGAGCCCATAGATTCTGCTGCCTCCAATAATATATACCTGACAGGAGCCCATACATTCTCCTGCCTCCAATAATATATACCTGACAGGAGCCCATAGATTCTGTGGCCTCCAATAATATATACCTGACAGGAGCCCATAGATTCTGCTGCCTCCAATAATATATACCTGACAGGAGCCCATACATTCTCCTGCCTCCAATAATATATACCTGACAGGAGCCCATACATTCTCCTTCCTCCAATAGTATATACCTGACAGGAGCCCATACATTCTCCTGCCTCCAATAATATATACCTGACAGGAGCCCATAGATTCTGTGGCCTCCAATAATATATACCTGACAGGAGCCCATACATTCTGCTGCCTTCAATAATATATACCTGACATGAGCCCATACATTCTCCTGCCTCCAATAATATATACCTGACATGAGCCCATACATTCTCCTGCCTCCAATAATATATACCTGACAGGAGCCCATAGATTCTGCTGCCTCCAATAATATATACCTGACAGGAGCCCATACATTCTCCTGCCTCCAATAATATATACCTGACAGGAGCCCATAGATTCTGTGGCCTCCAATAATATATACCTGACAGGAGCCCATACATTCTGCTGCCTTCAATAATATATACCTGACAGGAGCCCATAGTTTCTCCTGCCTCCAATAATATATACCTGACAGGAGCCCATAGATTCTGCTGCCTCCAATAATATATACCTGACAGGAGCCCATACATTCTGTGGCCTCCAATAATATATACCTGACAGGAGCCCATAGATTCTGCTGCCTCCAATAATGTATACCTGTCAGGAGCCCATACATTCTGCTGCCTTCAATAATATATACCTGAAAGGGCCCATACATTCTCCTGCCTCCAATAATATATACCTGACAGGAGCCCATACATTCTCCTGCCTCCAATAATATATATCTGACAGGAGCCCATACATTCTGTGGCCTCCAATAATATATATCTGACAGGAGCCCATACATTCTGCTGCCTCCAATAATATATACCTGACAGGAGTCCATACATTCTGCTGTCTTCAATAATATATACCTGACAGGAGCCCATACATTCTCCTGCTTCCAATAATATATACCTGACAGGAGCCCATACATTCTCCTGCCTCCAATAATATATATCTGACAGGAGCCCATACATTCTGTGGCCTTCAATAATATATACCTGACAGGAGCCCATAGATTCTGCTGCCTCCAATAATATATACGTGACAGGAGCCCATAGATTCTGCTGCCTCCAATAATATGTACCTGACAGGAGCCCATACATTCTGCTGCCTCCAATAATATATACCTGACAGGAGCCCATACATTCTGCTGCCTCCAATAATATATACCTGACAGGAGCCCATACATTCTGCTGCCTCCAATAATATATACCTGACAGGAGCCCATACATTCTGCTGCCTCCAATAATATATACCTGACAGGAGCCCATACATTCTCCTGCCTCCAATAATATATACCTGACAGGGGCCCATAGATTCTGCTGCCTCCAATAATATATACCTGACAGGATCCCATAGATTCTGCTGCCTCCAATAATATATACCTGACAGGAGCCCATACATTCTGCTGGCTCCAATAATATATACCTGACAGGAGCCCATACATTCTGCTGGCTCCAATAATATATACCTGACAGGAGCCCATACATTCTGTGGCCTCCAATAATATATACCTGACAGGAGCCCATACATTCTGCTGCCTCCAATAATATATACCTGACAGGAGGCCCATACATTCTCCTGCCACCAATAATATATACCTGACAGGAGCCCATACATTCTCCTGCCTCCAATAATATATACCTGACAGGAGCCCATACATTCTGCTGCCTCCAATAATATATACCTGACAGGAGCCCATAGATTCTGCTGCCTCCAATAATATATACCTGACAGGATCCCATAGATTCTGCTGCCTCCAATAATATATACCTGACAGGAGCCCATACATTCTGCTGCCTCCAATAATATATACCTGACAGGAGCTCATACATTCTGCTGCCTCCAATAATATATACCTGACAGGAGCCCATACATTCTGCTGCCCCCAATAATATATACCTGACAGGAGCCCATACATTCTCCTGCCTCCAATAATATATACCTGACAGGAGCCCATAGATTCTGCTGCCTCCAATAATATATACCTGACAGGAGCCCATACATTCTCCTGCCTCCAATAATATATACCTGACAGGAGCCCATAGATTCTGTGGCCTCCAATAATATATACCTGACAGGAGCCCATAGATTCTGCTGCCTCCAATAATATATACCTGACAGGAGCCCATACATTCTCCTGCCTCCAATAATATATACCTGACAGGAGCCCATACATTCTCCTTCCTCCAATAGTATATACCTGACAGGAGCCCATACATTCTCCTGCCTCCAATAATATATACCTGACAGGAGCCCATACATTCTCCTGCCTCCAATAATATATACCTGACATGAGCCCATACATTCTCCTGCCTCCAATAATATATACCTGACAGGAGCCCATAGATTCTGTGGCCTCCAATAATATATACCTGACAGGAGCCCATACATTCTGCTGCCTTCAATAATATATACCTGACATGAGCCCATACATTCTCCTGCCTCCAATAATATATACCTGACATGAGCCCATACATTCTCCTGCCTCCAATAATATATACCTGACAGGAGCCCATAGATTCTGCTGCCTCCAATAATATATACCTGACAGGAGCCCATACATTCTCCTGCCTCCAATAATATATACCTGACAGGAGCCCATAGATTCTGTGGCCTCCAATAATATATACCTGACAGGAGCCCATACATTCTGCTGCCTTCAATAATATATACCTGACAGGAGCCCATAGATTCTCCTGCCTCCAATAATATATACCTGACAGGAGCCCATAGATTCTGCTGCCTCCAATAATATATACCTGACAGGAGCCCATACATTCTGTGGCCTCCAAAAATATATACCTGACAGGAGCCCATAGATTCTGCTGCCTCCAATAATGTATACCTGTCAGGAGCCCATACATTCTGCTGCCTTCAATAATATATACCTGAAAGGGCCCATACATTCTCCTGCCTCCAATAATATATACCTGACAGGAGCCCATACATTCTCCTGCCTCCAATAATATATATCTGACAGGAGCCCATACATTCTGTGGCCTCCAATAATATATATCTGACAGGAGCCCATACATTCTGCTGCCTCCAATAATATATACCTGACAGGAGTCCATACATTCTGCTGTCTTCAATAATATATACCTGACAGGAGCCCATACATTCTCCTGCTTCCAATAATATATACCTGACAGGAGCCCATACATTCTCCTGCCTCCAATAATATATATCTGACAGGAGCCCATACATTCTGTGGCCTTCAATAATATATACCTGACAGGAGCCCATAGATTCTGCTGCCTCCAATAATATATACGTGACAGGAGCCCATAGATTCTGCTGCCTCCAATAATATGTACCTGACAGGAGCCCATACATTCTGCTGCCTCCAATAATATATACATTCTGCTGCCTCCAATAATATATACCTGACAGGAGCCCATACATTCTGCTGCCTCCAATAATATATACCTGACAGGAGCCCATACATTCTGCTGCCTCCAATAATATATACCTGACAGGAGCCCATACATTCTCCTGCCTCCAATAATATATACCTGACAGGGGCCCATAGATTCTGCTGCCTCCAATAATATATACCTGACAGGATCCCATAGATTCTGCTGCCTCCAATAATATATACCTGACAGGAGCCCATACATTCTGCTGGCTCCAATAATATATACCTGACAGGAGCCCATACATTCTGTGGCCTCCAATAATATATACCTGACAGGAGCCCATACATTCTGCTGCCTCCAATAATATATACCTGACAGGAGCCCATAGATTCTGCTGCCTCCAATAATGTATACCTGTCAGGAGCCCATACATTCTGCTGCCTTCAATAATATATACCTGACAGGAGCCCATACATTCTCCTGCCTCCAATAATATATACCTGACAGGAGCCCATACATTCTCCTGCCTCCAATAATATATACCTGTCAGGAGCCCATACATTCTGCTGCCTCCAATAATATATACCTGACAGGAGCCCATAGATTCTGCTGCCTCCAATAATATATACCTGACAGCAGCCCATACATTCTCCTGCCTCCAATAATATATACCTGACAGGAGCCCATACATTCTCCTGCCTCCAATAATATATACCTGACAGGAGCCCATACATTCTCCTGCCTCCAATAATATATACCTGACAGGAGCCCATACATTCTCCTGCCTCCAATAATATATACCTGACAGGGGCCCATAGATTCTGCTGCCTCCAATAATATATACCTGACAGGGGCCCATAGATTCTGCTGCCTCCAATAATATATACCTGACAGGAGCCCATACATTCTCATGCCTCCAATAATATATACTTGACAGGGGCCCATAGATTCTGCTGGCTCCAATAATATACACCTGACAGGAGCCCATACATTCTCCTGCCTCCAATAATATATACGTGACAGGAGCCCATACATTCTGCTGCCTCCAATACTATATACCTGACAGGAACCCATACATTCTGCTGTCTCCAATAATATATACCTGACAGGAGCCCATACATTCTGCAGCCTCCAATAATATATACCTGACAGGAGCCCATACATTCTTCAGCCTCCAATAATATATACCTGACAGGAGCCCATACATTCTGTGGCCTCCAATAATATATACCTGACAGGAGCCCATACATTCTGCTGCCTCCAATAATATATACCTGACAGGAGCCCATACATTCTGCTGCCTCCAATAATATATACCTGACAGGAGCCCATACATTCTGCTGCCTCCAATAATATATACCTGACAGGAGCCCATACATTCTGCTGCCTCCAATAATATATACCTGACAGGAGCCCATACATTCTGCAGCCTCCAATAATATATACCTGACAGGAGCCCATACATTCTGTGGCCTCCAATAATATATACCTGACAGGAGCCCATACATTCTGCGGCCTCCAATAATATATACCTGACAGGAGCCCATACATTCTGCTGCCTCCAATAATATATACCTGACAGGAGCCCATACATTCTGCTGCCTCCAATAATATATACCTGACAGGAGCCCATACATTCTGCTGCCTCCAATAATATATATCTGACAGGAGCCCATAGATTCTGCTGCCTCCAATAATATATACCTGACAGGAGCCCATACATTCTGCTGCCTCCAATAATATATACCTGACAGGAGCCCATACATTATGCTGCCTCCAATAATATATACCTGACAGGAGCCCATACATTCTGCTGCCTCCAATAATATATACCTGACAGGAGCCCATACACTCTGCTGCCTCCAATAATATATACCTGACAGGAGCCCATAGATTCTGCTACCTCCAATAATATATACCTGACAGGAGCCCATAGATTCTGCTACCTCCAATAATATATACCTGACAGGAGCCCATACACTCTGCTGCCTCCAATAATATATACCTGACAGGAGCCCATACATTCTCCTGCCTCCAATAATATATACCTGACAGGAGCCCATAGATTCTGCTGCCTCCAATAATATATACCTGACAGGAGCCCATACATTCTCCTGCCTCCAATAATATATACCTGACAGGAGCCCATACATTCTCCTGCCTTCAATAATATATACCTGAGAGGAGCCCATACATTTTCCTGCCTCCAATAATATATACCTGACAGGAGCCCATACATTCTGCTGCCTCCAATAATATATACCTGACAGGAGCCCATACATTCTCCTGCCTCCAATAATATATACCTGACAGGAGCCCATACATTCTGCTGCCTCCAATAATATATACCTGACAGGAGCCCATACATTCTGCAGCCTCCAATAATATATACCTGTCAGGAGCCCATACATTCTGCTGCCTTCAATAATATATACCTGAAAGGGCCCATACATTCTGCTGCCTTCAATAATATATACCTGACAGGAGCCCATACATTCTCCTGCCTCCAATAATATATACCTGACAGGAGCCCATACATTCTCCTGCCTCCAATAATATATACCTGACAGGAGCCCTTAGATTCTGCTGGCTAAAATAATATATACCTGTCAGGAGCCCATACATTCTGCTGCCTTCAATAATATATACCTGAAAGGGCCCATACATTCTGCTGCCTTCAATAATATATACCTGACAGGAGCCCATACATTCTCCTGCCTCCAATAATATATACCTGACAGGAGCCTATACATTCTGCTGGCTCCAATAATATATACCTGACAGGAGCCCATACATTCTCCTGCCTCCAATAATATATACCTGACAGGATCCCATAGATTCTGCTGCCTCCAATAATATATACCTGACAGGAGCCCATACATTCTGCTGCCTCCAATAATATATACCTGACAGGAGCCCATACATTCTGCAGCCTCCAATAATATATACCTGACAGGAGCCCATACATTCTGCTGCCTTCAATAATATATACCTGAAAGGGCCCATACATTCTCCTGCCTCCAATAATATATACCTGTCAGGAGCCCATACATTCTGCTGGCTCCAATAATATATACCTGACAGGAGCCCATACATTCTCCTGCCTCCAATAATATATACCTGTCAGGAGCCCATACATTCTGCTGCCTCCAATAATATATACCTGACAGGAGCCCATACATTCTCCTGCCTCCAATAATATATACCTGACAGGAGCCCATACATTCTGCTGCCTTCAATAATATATACCTGTCAGGAGCCCATACATTCTGCTGCCTTCAATAATATATACCTGTCAGGAGCCCATACATTCTCCTGCCTCCAATAATATATACCTGACAGGAGCCCATAGATTCTGCTGCCTCCAATAATATATACCTGACAGGAGCCCATACATTCTCCTGCCTCCAATAATATATACCTGACAGGAGCCCATACATTCTGCTGCCTTCAATAATATATACCTGACAGGAGCCCATACATTCTGCTGCCTTCAATAATATATACCTGTCAGGAGCCCATACATTCTGCTGGCTCCAATAATATATACCTGAAAGGGCCCATACATTCTCCTGCCTCCAATACTATATACCTGAAAGGGCCCATACATTCTCCTGCCTCCAATACTATATACCTGACAGGAGCCCATACATTCTGCTGCCTCCAATAATATATACCTGACAGGAGCCCATACATTCTCCTGCCTCCAATAATATATACCTGACAGGAGCCCTTAGATTCTGCTGGCTTCAATAATATATACCTGTCAGGAGCCCATACATTCTCCTGCCTCCAATAGTATATACCTGAAAGGGCCCATACAGTGCTGCCAATATGATAAGCGAACCAGGGGGGCCCTCTGTTCTCTGTACAGGGCCCAGGGGGGGTAGGGGGCGGGGCTTGGGGGCGTGGCCAATGGGACCCAGGGCCCACCGGGGGATTTCCTGATCCTCCGGTGGGCCAGAACGCCCCTGGTGGGGTCCCTGTGCCCCCCTAACAGGTGACATACTAACTAGCTGAAAATTTACACCCCAGCACCATCTTTCTATCTCTTAAGCTGACAGTGAATGTGTTGGTAGTGTGGCGCCCCTGAGGGTTCAGTTGCCACAGGGGTACTGCACCTCAGAAAGAGGTGTGGTATCTCCTCTCTCAGGTAAGGATGGAGCATCACACAAGACCCTACTTCACACTCAACACTACACCACTCCTGTCCTGTAGGGCAGAGGTCCCCAACCTTTTTTGCACCAGGGACCGGCTTTAAGCAAGACCAGTTTTCCATGGCCCGGTGGGGGTGGGGGCGGGGCTTTGGTCATATGGGGGTGGGGTTATGGAGGGGTGGAGCTGTATGGGGAGGATGCTGGCGGGACCTCGGTGTACAGCGCTGCTAAGTAGCAGCATTGTACATTGAGCGTCAGTGTATACAGCGCTGCTGTTTAGCAGCGCTACACACTGAACACCGGTACCGGGAGCCGCGTCACTGAAGCCAGTCTGCTGCCCCAGCACGCCCCACATAACATGTTCTGCCGGGGGCGTGTCAGTGAGGAGAGCCTGCCGCCCCACCCCGTCAGGAACAGACCATGCTGTGCAGGAGGGCCGCGTCACTAAGACCCGCCCCGTGACGTACAACAGGTACCATGCTGTGCTGTGGAGGGCTGCGTCACTAAGACCCGCCCGACGCCCCACCCCGTCCTGCATAATGTTCTCTGCCGGGAGCTGCGAGCTGTCACGGCTATGGCAGAAAACATTATAAATCCACACAGAGCGAGTTCTGACCAGGGCGCAGGGCCGCGGAGCTAGCTGTCAGCGGCAGGGCCGGCTCCAGGTTTTTCTGGGCCCCGGGCGAAAGAGTCTCAGTGGGCCCCTTTAACACATACCACGATTCATGATGCAGAGATACGGCGGAGAAATATATATATATAGTACAATGCAAAGATTTCACTTCATGAGTGATATCTATTGTAAATTCTACAATAGCTCAGAAACCGGTGAATCGCTCCACACAGAATAGTGGCCCCCATATAAGGCTCCATACGGAATACTGGTCCCCATATAACGCCCATACGGAATACTGGCCCCCATATAACGCTTCATACGGAATACTGGCCCCCATATAAGGCCCCATACGGAATACTTGCCCCCATATAAGGCCCCATACGGAATACTTGCCCCCATATAAGGCCCCATACGGAATACTTGCCCCCATATAAGGCCCCATACGGAATACTTGCCCCCATATAAGGCCCCATACGGAATACTGGCCCCCATATAAGACCCCATACGGAATACTGGCCCCCATATAAGGCTCCATACAGAATACTGGCCCCCATATAACGCTCCATACAGGATACTGGCCCCCATATAACGCTCCATACAGGATACCGGTCCCCATATAATGCTGCATGCAGGCTGTTACCCCCCACATAATGCCCCATACAGGCTGTCCCCCCCTTATAATGCTCCATGCAGGCTGTTACCCCCCACATAATGCCCCATACAGGCCCCTCCCTTTTAATGCTCCATGCAGGCTGTTACCCCCACATAATGCCCCATACAGGCTGCCCCCCCCCCTTATAATGCTCCATGCAGGCTGTTCCCCCCCACATAATGCCCCATACAGGCCCCCCCCTTTTAATGCTCCATGCAGGCTGTTACCCCCCACATAATGCCCCATACAGGCTGCCCCCCCTCTTTATAATGCCCCATGCAGGCTGTCACCCCTCCTCTTTATACTGCCCCATGCAGGCTGTCACCCCTCCTCTTTATACTGCCCCATGCAGGCTGTCACCCCCCCTCTTTATAATGCCCCATGCAGGCTGTCACCCCTCCTCTTTATAATGCTCCATGCAGGCTGTCACCCCTCCTCTTTATACTGCCCCATGTAGGCTGTCACCCCTCCTCTTTATACTGCCCCATGCAGGCTGTCACCCCTCCTCTTTATAATGCCCCATGTAGGCTGTCACCCCTCCTCTTTATACTGCCCCATGCAGGATGTCCCCCCCTCTCTTTATAATGCCCCGTGCAGGCTGTTCCCCACCTTATAATGCCCCATGCAGGCTGTTCCCCACCTTATAATGCCCCATGCAGGCTGGTCCCCACCTTATAATGCCCCATGCAGGCTGGTCCCCACCTTATAATGCCCCATGCAGGCTGTCACCCCTCCTCATTATAATGCCCCAAGCAGGAATCCCCCCCTCTTTATAATGTCCCATGCAGGCTGGTCCCCACCTTATAATGCCCCATGCAGGCTGTCACCCCTCCTCATTATAATGCCCCAAGCAGGAATCCCCCCCTCTTTATAATGCCCCATGCAGGCTGTTCCCCACCTTATAATGCCCCATGCAGGCTGTCACCCCTCCTCTTTATAATGCCCCAAGCAGGATGCCCCCCCTCCCCTCTTTATACTGCCCCATGCCTCCATACATTAAAAAAAAAAATCAAATACTCACCTCCCTTCTCCTCACCTGCTACCTGCTGCCCGCCGCTCGCTGCTCGGCTCCGAACTCCAGCGTTGTCGTTTCTTCCCACTCAGCGCTCCCTGTGACGGCTCAGGGGAGGGCGCGGTGTAAAGACGTCACCGCGCCCTCTGACCTGAGACGTCACAGGGAGCGCAGAGCAGGAAGACAGCTGATCTGCGGAGGCACGGGGAGAGGTAAGTATCGGGCTGCCGGGGCCCTGAGCAAGCGGCGGAGAAGGGCGGGCGCTGACACCGCTCTCCTCTCCTCCGCCCATAGCCCAGCGGGGTGCGCGACCGCCAGTGGGCCCCTCTGCCTGCTCAGAGCCCCGGCATTTGCCCGGGTGCTGACGCCGGCCCTGGTCAGCGGCGCCGCGGACCGGCTGAAAAACCCCAACGGCCCGGTCCTGGTCCGCGGACCGGCGGTTGGGGACCTCTGCTGTAGGGGGCCTAAATGCACCAGGGTGCTGCCCCGGCCCGCGATAGAGGAGATGGGGAGGAACCAAAGATGGTGGGAACCATGTAGTGGGTGAGGGTGGAGGAAGCACTTTACTTTAGCATCATATATATACAGCGGCCATCTTTATAACCTAGTCTTTTGTCGTGGTTCCTTGGGAAGGTCAGTCAGCACAAAGCTGCGGCCGGCTCAGGGGTCACGGTTCCCGGTCTCAGGCCTCGAGACGGGGGGTTGGGGCAGAGTTGAGTTATAGCTAGCTCTGTCCCCGGTCAGAGTCCAATCAAGAAGGCCCAGGAGGGGAGCAGAGGAGATAGGCTCCACAGACGAAAGGATCCCAGGAGGGTACGGATGGAGCGGAGTCGCCACCTGTATTCTTCACTCTGGCCTAGCCTGAGGGACTCCTGCCGCAAGAGGGGACCGGCCCCCGATATCTGACAGTGTACTTCACGTCATCGTTAGAAAAGCCCGGAGGCTTAGTGGATCCCAGGGGGATACGGACGCAGCGGAGTCGCCACCTGTATCTCTCAACCTGTGTATATCTAGTGGGACCCGGCCTTACTCCACGTTTACATCACATACCGTCAGGAGAGGACTCAGTGGGAGAATCTAGGAAAGAAAGGAACACCCCAGCGGGGTCTTGACAGGTGCTCCTGATCTACCTAGGAAGTGCTGAACCCCTTCCTGGTGGCCGCAGCGCGCCACGAGAAGCAGAGAGAAGCTTTGCAGCTGCTACTTCATCAAAGTGAGTAAATCTTGGATGACTTCACATACTGCCTCCGTTTGATCATTCCTGCGCGGCACTGCACCCACCACAACTCCCCAGATCCTCCAAACTGCCCTGAGGCTTACTCCACCTGTGGGGAGTAGTACCAACCAAGCTGTCAGAACATCAGCCTCAGAGGACTGCTGCAGCGCTGGTGGCCATCACCAGAAACCACAGGTGGCGTAGTCGAACATCCACTCATCCAATAGCCCATTCTTTTTATGTGACAGCCCTGGGCACGGACTGGGTCGCGGCCACGACGACACCCACATACCACCACCATATATTGTCCGGCACCGAGTAACCCCACCGCTCAGGGAGGGCGTCGCAGTAGCAGATAGTTCAAAGCTGTCCACCTTTCTCGAATTTAGTAAGTGACCCCCTGGTCCCCACAGAAGAACTGAACTCTGGTGGTGCCTTCTGATGGCGGCTAAGTCCCCGGCCAGACATGGTGCACTGGTGATTCCCCGTGGAATGATTACAATGATGCTGTTCCCTCCCGGTTAATCTACGATAGGGGCATCTTATAAGGACTCCATTGTGGGTGACCAGGACTGTGACCTTGACTTACCTTAAATAGCTCACAGCTCCCCTGCAGTCCTGAGCTCAGCGTGCAGACCTTCAGCGAGCTCCGGTAAGTGATGGGATTAAGCGCAATGTTCTTGTCCATCAATTCTTTCCGCAGCTTCAGTGCGTGCTGCAGACCCGAGTCTTTCCATGGCGACTCCGCGCAGGCGTTGAACAGGGCAGTATATGTGGCATCTGTGGGAACCAGACCTCGCTTTTTCATCTAAATGATGTAACAAGAAATGAGTCTGTACTGTAAAAACTGTATGTAATAATAGCAATAATAATGTAAGTACATAATATACAGGGCATTATCAGATAATGTACAGGTACTTTACTGCATTACGTTATTGGTCCTCCCAATTAACAGAACAAATGGTCCATGGTGCTCACTGGGGCGCTGACGCCCCTTCACAGCAAGATCCATATAAGTGTGTGCGCCTGGTACTGCCGGCCTCGGCCAGATCCCCACAGCTTGTACACTGATGGACAGCGTACACAATGAATGTTATATTGAGGGCATAACAGTCATGTCAGGTGGCTACTGCTATGTGTATATTCTATTCTGGCCCCTGTGTGTCCTGCAATTGTCACCAGTTCTCCCCTCTGCAGGCTCTAGCGCTAAGCTTCAGTTATCTCTCAGCTAGTGGGTAGAGAATGCTGCACTGACTGCTCACGTACACATCGCACACAGGCGGGAGGGATTCCCGCTTTCCATTCAGCACATGTTCAGAAGCAGTGGCAGTGATATGGTTGTGTAGAGATAAACTCCTTACTAGAATAAGCTGCAGCACGATCTGCCCGTGTCTCCCTCTGATTGTCCTATCACTGTGCTCCTGCTCCAGCCTAACCTGATTTCATTGATCAATAGTGCAAGTAAAGATAAGACACTTTGTAATATACATTATCAGATAAACCTTCTTCTTTTGTCACTTAAAACACATTTTTTGGTCTCCTGCACTAATCATTCACTCTCAATATCGGCTAAATCTGTGGGAGAAGGGAAGGGAACCGGTCACGTGAAAAAACGTTATCAACCTGTAGATATGGGGTTACTCTGCAGGTTAATAGCATTCTGAACCTGCCCGGTGCCGGCATTTAGACTCCCTCTGCCAGGAGGAAATGAACTTTATCGTACCTGGTAGCGTTTGGGTATCAGTCATGGGGGCGGCACTGGTTCAGTCACCGCTCTGTGTATAGAGAGTGACGGCTGTCACCGTGCCCCCAGCCCTGATTGACAGCCGGCCCTAATGCTGAGCTGCCGCCAGTCACTACAGGGGTCGCAGTTACAGGCGCCACTTTCTATACACAGAGCAGTGCCGCCCCAGTGACTGGAAGTCGAACGCTACCGGGAGGAACGCGACAGGTTCATTTCAACAAAAATGTCTGCGATGCCCCTATAAACCTATGGAAGGGGGAGATGGAGGGAGAAAAAGCAGAGCACAGAAAAGGTAAATGCTGAGGCTTATAATGTAGAGAAAAAATGCAGGAGACCCATCATATAATGTACACTCCCCATACATTCATGTACACTCAGGAGTGTATAATGAGTGGCAATTATTCCTTATATAGTACTCCTTATTCTAAAAAGTCATCAGAAAGTGCTGTTAAATCGTAAGGGAATCTGCCACCCGGTTTTAGATACCCCATCTGAGAGCAGCATGATATAAGGGGTGAGACCCTGATTACAGTGATATCTCACGCTTTTTGCTGCTTACTGCTATTTTGATAAAATCAGTGTTTTATCTGCTGCAGCTCTAGTAGTTCTCTGAATGCTGAGCTTTGTATAACCCCACCCACACCACTGATCGGCAGCTTTCCTCCAGTCAGTGGTGGGGATGGGGTTATACAGAGCACATGAATGCCGAGGACTACTTAGCAGAATTTCATACAATTTGCCCAACAGAAGAAAATTCATATGTAAAAGAATACAACGACTATAATACTGCTCCCTATGTACAAGAATATAACTGCGATAATACTGCTCCCTATGTACAAGAATACAACTACTATAATACTGCCCTCTATGTACAAGAATACAACTACTATAATACTGTTCCTATGTACAAGAATATAACTACTATAATACTGCCCCCTATGTACAAGAATATAACTGCTATAATACTGCTCCGTATGTACAAGAATACAACTACTATAATACTGCCCCTATATACAAGAATATAACTACTATAATACCGCCCCCTATGTACAAGAATATAACTGCTATGATATTGCCCCTGTATAAGAATATAACTACTATAATACAGCTCTTATGTACAAGAATATAACTACTATAATACTGCTACTATGTACAAGAATATAACTGGTATAATACTGCCCCTGTATAAGAATACAACTACTATAATACTGCTACTATGTATAAGAATATAACTGCTATAATACTGCTCCAGTATAAGAATATAACTGCTATAATACTGCTACTATGTATAAGAATAAAACTCCAGGCAGGAGAGGAGGCGAGTCCCCACACCGGCCTCACATGGAGGCTCGCACCATGGGGATCGAAGCTTCAGCATCCCGCCCGCCGGAATAAACTGAGGCGCTTTCTTATATACCTTGCGTTTTTATTCTTCACCATTTACTTCGTCAGGGAATAAAAACATTTAAATAATTGTTACGGAAAACAGCGCCACCCTGACCCATGGGTTGTATTTGGTATTACAGCTCAGGGTCCTGCAATACCGGCTGTGAGCAGATGTGGCGCTGTTTCTGTACCAGAGCAGCCATGTTTTTCCACTCTGAGCAGGGCTGTGTCCAGGAAGTCTCTAACCATAGGGATCTGGTTTGAGCGGGCATTTCCCCTTTAAATGTTATGGTCACCTTTGGGGACTTTCTTTTGTATTTAAATGCATTTATTTTTGAGCCAAATATTTTTTGCAAATTGGTTCCATTAAAATTTTTCACAGTTTGGCTTTTACAGGCCTTTTAAGTGGCTGTGGAATGAGTCAACTGAGGACCTGTCAGTGAGCTCCTCTCACTGACACAAAGTTCTGCTCAGCTTTCATGTAGGCTCAGTAAAATGACAGCTTAAAAAAAAAAGCTGCAAGCTCACTGATAAATTCTCAGTTAACTCATTCCGCAGATGTCAGACGCAAAAAATTTAATAAATCCCATTTTTAATAAAATTAAAATATATGCATTTAAGAAAATGTAAAAAATGCCAGGTAAGTGTGAACGATGTCTTGTACGTGGCTAGGTGGATTGTCTGTACTTACTGTACAGGCAGGGGCGTACATAGGAATCATGGGGCCCCATAGCAGAAGCTCTAATTGGGCCCCCCCCCCCCCCAAAAAAAAATGTAAATAATTGTCGGGGTCACCAAAGATCAGATCTCACAACTTTCTATCCTTTACATAGTAATTTTCCTCCTGCTGACGTCCTAGATCTCTCTTTCATTGCCCCATAAAGTGTGATGCCAAAAAAAGGGCCCCCCAAACACAGTATGAAACCCCCATGGTGAATTCCTCCATATGCACAGTATAATGACCCTACTGTACCCCAACTCAACTCCCAGGGTAAAGTATGCTGACCCCAACACAGTATGATCCCCCAACTGTGAGCCGCTAGAGAGGATGGTACATAATAAGGGACGGCTCTATACATAATGAGTACACTATATACTAAGGGACTGTGCTGTACATAATAAGGCTACATTCCTGCATCTGTGCGCAGTGTCGGTGTGCTGGCCTGTTTTACTGACGCATTGAGCATGTCCTATTCTAATCCTCAAAATCGGATCAGAACAGGACATTCTCTGCCCTCTTAGATCTCATTCTCAGATCCGTGATTTTCATGGATGTGTGAATGGATCTATAAAACTGTACGAGTCCGTGGACCATCCGATAAAAAGATCTGGCAGCACACGGACATTTCACACAAATGTGAGAATGCAGCCTAAGGGATTTTACAGATAACATCATCACTGCAAGTCACACAGCGCAGATACAGAATAATATTTACATCCAGGCACTTACCGCTGACGTCTCATCTGATCAGAGCCGGTTTCTGCTGCTTCTTCTCCATCTGGTCAGACCTTCATGTCGACATCTCCCAGCCACGATGATCAGTACAGCCCTAAAAATAACAAGGTCAGATATTGTCGGCATACATGTGTCTCCCCCGCTCTGCGTCCTCGAATACAGATATGTAACCCCCCCCCATTAATATACTATTAGCCACTTAGTAATCAAAATATAAAGTGATAAGCAGCACTGTGCCCCCCATTAACTATAATCTGCACCGGCCAATAAAATAAATTATTCAGTCTCTGTGACTCTCCCCAATTAACTGTAAGGCTATGTGCACACGGAAAATATACAAGGCTTTACAGTACAAGCAAAGTGAAACCCCCATCATTGCTCTCTACCAGCACCCCATCATTGCTCTCTACCAGCACCCCATCATTACTCTCTCCCAGCACCCTCGCAATTGCTCTCTCCCACCACCTCCATCATTGCTCTCTCTCAGCACCCCCATCATTACTGTCTCCCAGCACCCCCATCATTGCTCTCTCCCACCACCTCCATCATTGCTCTCTCTCAGCACCCCCATCATTACTGTCTCCCAGCACCCTCATCATTGCTCTGTCCCAGCACCCTCATCGTTGCGCTCTTCCAGCACCCCCATCAATTCGCTCTCCCAGCACTCCCATCATTGCGCTCTCTCAGCACCCGCATCATTGCTCTGTCCCACCACCCCCATCATTGCTCTCTCCCAGCACTCCCATCATTGCTCTGTCCCAGCACCCCATCATTGCTCTGTCCCAGCACCTCCATCAATGCTCTCTCCCAGCCCCCCCCATCATTGCTCTCTCCCAGCACCCCCATCATTGCGCTCTCCCAGCACCCCTATCATTGCTCTCTCCCAGCCCCGCATAATTGCTCTCTCCCAGGCCCCCACCATTGCTTTGTCCCAGCACCCTCATCATTGCTTGCTCCCAGCAACACGTCATTGCTCTCCCCTTCCCTACCATCCCCATCATTGCTCTCCCCAGCCCTATCAGCCCCATTATTGCTCTTCCCAGCCGCATCATTCCTCTCCCCAGCCCCATTATTGCTCTTCCCAGCCCCATCAGCCCCATTATTGCTCTTCCCAGCCCCATCATTCCTCTCCCTAGCCCCATCAGCCCCATTATTGCTCTCCCCAGCTCCATCATCCCATCATTCCTCTCCCCAGCTCCATCAACTCCATTATTCCTCTCCCCAGCCCCATCAACTCCATTATTGCTCACCCCAGCCCCACCATCCCATCATTGCTCTCCCCAGCCCCACCATCCCTCTCCGTAGCCACCCCCAGCCCCATCAATCCCATCATTCCTCTTCCCATCCCCATTATTGCTCTCCCCAGCCCCATCAACCCCATTATTCCTCTCCCCAGCCCCATCAACCCCATTATTCCTCTCCCCAGCCCCATCAACCCCATTATTGCTCTCCCCAGCCCCATCAACCCCACTATTCCTCTCCCCAGCCCCATCATTCCTCCCCCCACCTCCCCTCCCCAGCATTTCAGTAAAAAAAAAAAACAAAAAAAGAACAACTTACCTCAGCTCGCTCGCCTGCAGCATCCTCCTGGTTGCCGGCAGCTTTCTTCCTGACCCAGGCGCGCGCTGCATGATGACGTCATCAAGCTGCGCGCGCCTGGGTCAGGGAGGAAGCAGAGGACGAACCCTCCAGCTCCGCGGCTATTCTCCTCCTGACAGCAGCGGAGCTGCAGGGATCGCTCCCTGACCGCCGCGTGCAGGGAGCAGCTGCATGGTGGAGACCCGGCGCTGCTGCACCGGCGGCGGTATGTCCACCCCTGGACTGCTATGGGGTCCCCCGGCTCACGGGCCCCATAGCAGTCGCGTGGTCTGCCGCCATTGGCGGTACGCCACTGCGTACAGGAGCTGGGAGCACTGGCTGTAGCCTCCTCCATCTCCTCGCACTTGTCTGCCGCCCTCTGGCGGTCGCTGTAGGTCATGGCGCACACGGCGGCTCCGGACTCCACCAGGAACTTACACACCTGGACGTTGTTGCAGGAGGCGGCGCAGTGCAGCGGGGTCCTGACAGCGACACCAAGCGGAGAAAACGACAGAAACCGCCACAGAAAACCCCCTGAAAAACTAGACCGTCTGTCCTCAATCACCCAGACCCTCGGGGGCTCAACTTTTCTATTTCTTGGGCCAAGATTTTTTTTTCTTTTTCTCCCATTGATGCAATCTGGCCGGGGGGGCGGGGTAGTGCTTAATAAGTGCTCTCAGGCCTCTAACAAGGGATGGGGGGTTTTCTGCCGACCCCTTTAATGCGAGCCGATATTCGGGGCAGCAGCCGGCGCTGTCTGCTGCGTTTACCTTCACTCCGAACTGGACGAGGAACTGGACGATCTCGGTGTGGGGGGCGCACACGGCGGTGTGGGGGGCTGTGAGACCCTCGTCGTTGGGCTGGCTGGGGTCTTCCACCTGCAGATGAGGGGGATGGAGAAGATACAACATTAGTGCTGGCAGAAATCCAGAACGCGGGAGTCATCAGCACAATAAGCGAAGGAGCGGGACGGGCCGGAGGGACGAGCGCGGTAATGAGGGGGACGAGCGCGGTAATGAGGGGGACAAGGGCCGCATTCAGCAGAGGAAAGGAATGAGGGGGGCTTCTAATTCTACCAATCAGAGGCGGATAATATCTGGCTGCAGGACAGGAAGGACATCACCGCCCATCAGCTCTCATCACATTGCCCTCTGTTCACACCTGAGCTGTGTCCACAGTTTATAACTGAAGCAATAACTGTCATAAAGCCTCTGTAAATGGGACAGAAAATCTGCACCAAAATCTGTGCAAAACTTAACTGCAGATTTGGCCACAGATTTCACTCTTTGCAAACCATTAAGTGAAATTAGCAGTGACAATCCACACTGAGAACTTGTGTGGGCGCTATATGATGTGTGTTGTAGGTGCTGTATAGCGGTAATGTGTGGGCACTATATGATGTGTGTTGTAGGTACTGTATAGCGGTAATGTGTGGGCGCTATATGATGTGTGTTGTAGGTACTGTATAGAGGTAATGTGTGGACGCTATATGATGTGTGTTGTAGGTACTGTATAGCGGTAATGTGTGGGCGCTATATGATGTATGTTGTAGGTACTGTATAGCGGTAATGTGTGGGCGCTATATGATGTGTGTTGTAGGTACTGTATAGCGGTTATGTGGGCACTATATGATGTGTGTTGTAGGCACTGTATAGCGGTTATGTGGGCACTATATGATGTGTGTTGTAGGTACTGTATAGCGGTAATGTGTGGGCGCTATATGATGTATGTTGTAGGTACTGTATAGCGGTTATGTGGGCACTATATGATGTGTGTTGTAGGCACTGTATAGCGGTAATGTGTGGGCGCTATATGATGTGTGTTGTAGGTACTGAATAGCGGTAATGTGTGGGCACTATATGATGTGTGTTGTAGGCGCTGTATAGCGGTAATGTGTGGGCGCTATATGATGTGTGTTGTAGGTACTGTATAGCGGTAATGTGTGGGCACTATATGATGTATGTTGTAGGTACTGTATAGCGGTAATGTGTGGGCACTATATGATGTGTGTTGTAGGTACTGTATAGCGGTAATGTGTGGGCACTATATGATGTATGTTGTAGGTACTGTATAGCGGTAATGTGTGGGCACTGTGTGATGCGTGCTGTAGGCACTGTATAGCGGTAATGTGTGGACGCTATATGATGCGTGTTGTAGGTACTGTATAGCGGTAATGTGTGGACGCTATATGATGTGTGTTGTAGGTACTGTATAGCGGTAATGTGTGGGCGCTATATGATGTGTGTTGTAGGTACTGTATAGCGGTAATGTGTGGGCGCTATATGATGTGTGTTGTAGGTACTGTATAGCGGTAATGTGTGGGCGCTATATGATGTGTGTTGTAGGTACTGTATAGCGGTAATGTGTGGGCGCTATATGATGTGTGTTGTAGGTACTGTATAGCGGTAATGTGTGGGCGCTATATGATGTGTGTTGTAGGTACTGTATAGCGGTAATGTGTGGGCACTATATGATGTGTGTTGTAGGTACTGTATAGCGGTAATGTGTGGGCACTATATGATGTGTGTTGTAGGCACTGTATAGCGGTAATGTGTGGGCGCTATATGATGTGTGTTGTAGGTACTGTATAGCGGTAATGTGTGGGCACTATATGATGTGTGTTGTAGGTACTGTATAGCGGTAATGTGTGGGCACTATATGATGTGTGTTGTAGGCACTGTATAGCGGTAATGTGTGGGCGCTATATGATGTGTGTTGTAGGTACTGTATAGCGGTAATGTGTGGGCGCTATATGATGTGTGTTGTAGGTACTGTATAGCGGTAATGTGTGGACGCTATATGATGTGTGTTGTAGGTACTGTATAGCGGTAATGTGTGGACGCTATATGATGTGTGTTGTAGGTACTGTATAGCGGTAATGTGTGGACGCTATATGATGTGTGTTGTAGGTACTGTATAGCGGTAATGTGTGGGCGCTATATGATGTGTGTTGTAGGTACTGTATAGAGGTAATGTGTGGACGCTATATGATGTGTGTTGTAGGTACTGTATAGAGGTAATGTGTGGGCACTATATGATGTGTGTTGTAGGTACTGTATAGCGGTAATGTGTGGGCGCTATATGATGTGTGTTGTAGGTACTGTATAGCGGTAATGTGTGGGCACTATATGATGTGTGTTGTAGGTACTGTATAGAGGTAATGTGTGGGCACTATATGATGTGTGTTGTAGGTACTGTATAGAGGTAATGTATGGGCGCTATATGATGTATGTTGTAGGTACTGTATAGAGGTAATGTGTGGGCGCTATATGATGTATGTTGTAGGTACTGTATAGCGGTAATGTGTGGGCGCTATATGATGTGTGTTGTAGGTACTGTATAGAGGTAATGTGTGGACGCTATATGATGTGTGTTGTAGGTACTGTATAGCGGTAATGTGTGGGCACTATATGATGTGTGTTGTAGGTACTGTATAGAGGTAATGTATGGGCGCTATATGATGTATGTTGTAGGTACTGTATAGAGGTAATGTGTGGGCGCTATATGATGTATGTTGTAGGTACTGTATAGCGGTAATGTGTGGGCGCTATATGATGTGTGTTGTAGGTACTGTATAGCGGTTATGTGTGAGCACTATATGATGTGTGTTGTAGGTACTGTATAGCAGTAATGTGTGGGCGCTATATGATGTATGTTGTAGGTACTGTATAGCTGTAATGTGTGGACGCTATATGATGCGTGTTGTAGGTACTGTATAGCGGTAATGTGTGGACGCTATATGATGTGTGTTGTAGGTACTGTATAGCGGTAATGTGTGGGCACTATATGATGCGTGTTGTCGGCGCTGTATAGCGGTAATGTGTGGGCGCTATATGATGTGTGTTGTAGGTACTGTATAGCGGTAATGTGTGGTCGCTATATGATGTATGTTGTAGGTACTGTATAGCGGTAATGCTTGGGCACTGTGTGATGCATGTTGTAGGTACTGTATAGCAGTAATGTGTGGGCGCTATATGATGTGTGTTGTAGGTACTGTATAGCAGTAATGTGTGGGCGCTATATGAGGTATGTTGTAGGTACTGTATAGCGGTAATGTGTGGGCGCTATATGATGCGTGTTGTAGGCACTGTATAGCGGAAATGTGTGGACGCTATATGATGTGTGTTGTAGGCACTGTATAGCGGTAATGCGTGGGCTCTGTGTGATGCGTGCTGTAGGCACTGTATAGCGGTAATGCGTGGGCACTGTGTGATGCGTGCTGTAGGCACTGTATAGCGGTAATGCGTGGGCTCTGTGTGATGCATGCTGTAGGCACTGTATAGCGGTAATGCGTGGGCACTGTGATGCGTGCTGTGGGCACTGTGTGATGCGTGCTGTAGGCACTGTATAGCGGTAATGCGTGGGCACTGATGCGTGCTGTAGGCACTGTATAGCGGTAATGCGTGGGCACTGTGATGCGTGCTGTAGGCACTGTATAGCGGTAATGTGTGGGCACTGTGTGATGCGTGTTGTAGGCACTGTATAGCGGTAATGTGTGGACGCTATATGATGTGTGTTGTAGGCACTGTATAGCGGTAATGTGTGGGCACTGTGTGATGCGTGCTGTAGGCACTGTATAGCGGTAATGCGTGGGCACTGTGATGCGTGCTGTAGGCACTGTATAGCGGTAATGCGTGGGCTCTGTGTGATGCGTGCTGTAGGCACTGTATAGCGGTAATGTGTGGGCACTATAGCGGTAATGCGTGGGCACTGTGATGCATGCTGTAGGCACTGTATAGCGGTAATGCGTGGGCACTGTGATGCGTGCTGTGGGCACTGTGTGATGCGTGCTGTAGGCACTGTATAGCGGTAATGCGTGGGCACTGTGATGCGTGCTGTAGGCACTGTATAGCGGTAATGCGTGGGCACTGTGATGCGTGTTGTAGGCACTGTATAGCGGTAATGCGTGGGCACTGTGATGCGTGCTGTAGGCACTGTATAGCAGTAATGTGTGGGCACTATAGCGGAAATGCGTGGGCACTGTGTGATGCATGCTGTAGGCACTGTATAGCGGTAATGCGTGGGCACTGATGCATGCTGTGGGCACTGTGTGATGCGTGCTGTAGGCACTGTATAGCGGTAATGCGTGGTCACTGTGATGCGTGCTGTAGGCACTGTATAGCGGTAATGCGTGGGCACTGTGATGCGTGTTGTAGGCACTGTATAGCGGTAATGCGTGGGCACTGTGATGCGTGCTGTAGGTACTGTATAGCGGTAATGCGTGGGCACTGTGATGCGTGCTGTAGGCACTGTATAGCGGTAATGCGTGGGCACTGTGTGATGCGTGCTGTAGGCACTGTATAGCGGTAATGCGTGGGCACTATATGATGCGTGTTGTAGGTACTGTATAGCGGTAATGTGTGGGATCTATATGATGCGTGTTGTAGGTACTGTATAGCGGTAATGTGTGGGCGCTATATGATGCGTGTTGTAGGTACTGTATAGCGGTAATGTGGGTTCTATATGATGCGTGTTGTAGGTACTGTATAGCGATAATGTGTGGGCGCTATATGATGCGTGTTGTAGGTACTGTATAGCGGTAATGTGTCGGCACTATATTATATATGTTGTACTGTATAGCGGTAATGTGTGGGCACTATATGACGGCATTTTGTATACTTATACAAATAAATATTGGCATCCTGCTTTGCTTTTTGCTCACGGCCCCGTCGCCTTCTCTCCTCTGCCGGCGCCCCGTCGCCTTCTCTCCTCTGCCGGCGCCCCGTCGCCTTCTCTCCTCTGCCGGCGCCCCGTCGCCTTCTCTCCTCTGCCGGCGCCCCGTCGCCTTCTCTCCTCTGCCGGCGCCGTGCCCCTTCCTCACTAATGTTATTTGCTTTCCTTAGATTTGCTTTCTGACAACATTGTGCTTTCGCTGACCCACGCTGCAGCCGCAGAGGTCGTCTTGCAGATCATCTCGGAGTGTTACCCCCAGGTAATAATAAATACTATTAATTACAGCCCCATCTGTGATCTGAGCAGATCCACACTAGGCTATGCCACTGGAGATCCTTGGGGACCCTGCTGGGACCCCCACAATCTTTTTTGTCACTCTTGGGCTAATGATACATGGGGTAAGAACCAGCGCCCCCCTGTCCATAGGGTGTTTGTGAAATTCTCTATATATATTTTTGTAGCTTCAGTCTTTGGACCTGAGTTGTCGTCGTCTCTCCAAGCTGACTGGTTTTGCTCATCTCTTCTACCTGACCCGGCACCTGCAGAGTCTGAACCTCTCCTATAACGAGGTACGTCGCCTCCTTGCGCAGGGATCGGGTCTGCTGCCGTCGTGACGTCTTTTCCGATTACCCCGTATATGCCATCGATCGTGGGGTACCGGTGGGTAACAGTGGCAGTCAGTGGCCTCCTGAAGACCCCCGTCCTGCCATCTCTGTACATCTGTGTTCCCAGTATAGTACAAGAAATCAAACAGTCGCAGAGTCCAGGGCAAAAATAAGTAAAAATTTATTTAAAAATGAATAAATAAACTAAAACCCATAATTTTCATTTGTCTCGCTTTTCCCAATTAAAAACTAAAGAAATAAAAAAAAATAAATAAACAGAAAAATTGGTAAATCGAATCCGTAAAACTCCATCCTATGAAAATATAAAGAACCCAAATTGTAAACCTTTTAAAAAAATTAAAATCAAAATAATTGATTTTTCGATCGCTGCACTTCTCAAAAATGGAATAAAAAGCAATCGATCAAAATGGTATGAATAAAAATACAAAAAGACCCTCACCCAGCCCCAGCAACAGAAAAAGTTACAAGTCCCAAAAATGGAGGAATAGAAAGCCCATACTCATCCTGGGAAAAAAAAACCCCAGGCCATATAGACGGAACAATAAAATGGTTTGTGGCTCTTGGAAGAAGGCGAGAAACAAACAAATCTCTGTGTTTTCTGGTGGTAGCTGGTGACGGGAACATGTTCTTTTTTCGCTTTGCAGAGTTGAAGAGCTGGATCTGATCCACAACCTGGAGCTGAGAGAGCTGTGGCTGGAGGGAAACCCTCTGCACGGGGCGGTGGAAAGCTTCTCCGCCTGCTACAGGTGCCCGCACCTCTCTGCTATCACATTATTATACAAATGCAAATCACCGATTCAATGCTTTTATTTTTCTTTTTTTGTGTTGCACAGATTGGTAACTTATTTTCCCACCATTGAAAAACTAGTAAGTATACACCTAGGAAGACTGTAAAGCATCAACTGTATCTTAAAAAAAGGGGTATTCCCATCTCCAAGATCCTATCCCACTATGTAGTAGGTGTAATAATAATATTAGCAAATACCTCCAATTAAAATTGTAGTATTGTTCTTCTGATTAGCTATGTCGCTTACCCCATGTGCACTGCATTGTAGTAGTTTAGGTATCCATGATTATGACCACTAACAACTGTCGCTATGAGTGGTCGTGACCATAGATACCCAAGCTACTACAATGCCCTGCACAAAGGGTAAGTGACATAGTGAATCAGAAGAACTATACTGTTTTCTAATTGGAGGTATTTTCGAATATTACTATTATTAGATCTACTACATATTGCGGTAGGATCTTGGAAATAGGCTGTATCTTTGCCTTTAAAAGGATAGTTCAATCTGTTGCATGGTGCGCTACCCCATGTACCCCAGCTTTATACCTTTCCCCCTGTGAGCCTTCCATCATACCAGTCACCTTTCCTGTCCTGTATTATATCCGCTGTCTCCATTCTTGCAGGACGGACAGTTTTTTAAAGAGAATCTATTTTTTGAGCCAGAAGAAGCCCAACCTCTCCCACAGGCAAAGGTAAGTTGTATTCTTCTTTCACTTAAAGGGGTTGTCCAGAGCCGTTCACTTCCACATCGGATACTAGCGGTGCTGATGACGTTGCGATCCGCAGATCTACCGAGATGCTAGCATGATGGGCAGGTATCGTGCACCCGTCCAGTTCATTAGAATAGGACATGTGCCCAATATCTGAACACACGGGTCATAACGTCAGCAGCACCGCTCACTTCCAGGGCGTTGGTAAGCAATGCTGAAGTTCTTTTAATAAGCCCTTTAAAAGGTGTTCTCCCAATGGGATATTCTATGGATATACCTTAAAGGGGTTTTCCAGTTTTGGAAACTCCCTTTTCTTTTGGTTGCAGTTTGTTAAAAAAAAAAAAAAAAAAAGCGCTTTACTCGCCAGCCCCAGGTCCAGCACTGAGTCTCCGCCGCTGCTCCAGATGTCTGTTATTGCCTGCAGCTCTGACGTCACGTCAATAGTGCTTGGCCCTGAGCGTATTGTGCCGCTACTGGCTGTGATGGCAGCACTACTGATAATGACACACTAAAAGGCGCAGCGGAGACTCAGTACCGGACCCAGTGAGGATGAGTACAGCACAGTTTCTTCAACAAAAAAAAATTGCAGAGGGGGAACAGGAGTTTTCCAAAGCTAGAAATCTCTTTAAATATCTGAGATGGACCAACCCTTTTATTGTCCCTTATATTATAGGTTAGATCTAAAGTAGTAAGGTGGTGGGGTGCCATCTTTAGTTGCCTCAATATGTAGGTTTGTGTATATAAATAAAGATATTTTTCTCTACGGCACAGGGCAAAAGTTTTAGTTGGAATAAATGCTGTAGAGTAAAGAATGCTTTCAGAAAGAGAAGTGCTAACGCCTTCACCCTCCAAACCTGTTTTCACCTTCATGACCCGGCCAATTTTTACACTTCTGCCCAGTGTCCCTCTGAGGTAATAACTCTGGAACGCTTCCACGGATCCCCCTGATTCTGAGACTGTTTTTTCCTGACATATTGTACTTCATGATAGTGATAAAAGTTGTTCAATATGACTTGCATTTATTTGTGAAAAAAACGGAAATTTGGTGAAAATTTAGCAATTTTCCAAGTTTTAATTCTTATGACCTTAAATCAGAGAGATGTCACACAAAATAGTTAATAACATTTCCCACATGTCTACTTTACATCTGCATCATTTTGGAAACATAATTTTATTTTTGTTAGGAAGTTATAAGGATTAAAAGTTGACCAGCAATTTCTCATTTTTCCAACAAAATTTACAAAACCATTTTTTTTAGGGAACACATCACATTTGAAGTGACTTTGGGGGGCCTATATGACAGAAAATGCCCAAAAGTGACATAGTTCTAAAAACTGCACCCCTCAAGGTGCTTAAAACCACATTCAAGAAGTTTATTAACCCTTCAGGTGCTTCACAGGAATTAATGGAACGTGGATGGAAAAAATGAACATTTTACTTTTTTTTTTCACAAAAATTTTACTTTATCCCCAATTTGTTTTATTTTCACAAGGGTTACAGGAGAAAATGGACCCTAAATTGTGTTGCGCAATTTCTCCTCAGTACACCGCTACCCCATTTGTGGAAGAAAACCACTGTTTGGGCGCACGGCAGGGCTCGGAAGGGAAGGAGCACAGTTTGACTTTTCAAACACAAAAATGGCTGGAATCGAGAGCTGCCGCCATGTCGCTTTTGGAGATCCCCGATGTGCGTAAACAGTGGAAACCTTCCACAAGTGACGCCGTTTTGGAAACTAGATCCCCCAAGGAATGTTAGCTGTGCGGGGTGCACCTTGTGCTCCCAGGTGCTTCACAGAAGCTTATAATGTAGAGCCGTGAAAATAAAAAGTTACATTTTTCCCACAAAAATGTTCATTTAGCCCCAAATTTTGCATTTTCACAATGGTAACAGGAGAAAATGCACTGTAAAATGTATTGTGCAATTTCTCCTGAGTACGCCAATACCCCATATGTGGATGAAAACTACTGTTTGGGCGCACGGCAAGGCTCGGTAGAAAAGGAGTGCCATTTGACTTTTTAAATGCAAAATTAGCTGGATCATTAGCCGACGCCATGTTGGGTTTGGAGAGCCCCTGATGTGCCTAAACAGTGGAAACCCCCTCAGAAGTGACACCATTTTAGAAATTATACCCCTTTGGGAATTTATCTGCAAGTGTAGTGAGTTTTCCAGATACAAGCAGCAGTGGATGTTGCTGAGTGAAAATTGCAAATCTGCATTGTAGTGACCAGTACGTTGTAGTCCTCAGTACGCTGTAGCCCCCAATACATTGTAGTGACCAGTACATTGTGTCCAGCCCATGCTTCTGGAGACACACACCTGTAATTTAGGCCGGCTGTCATCACTACAGAAAGGCCAAACATGTGGACGCTAAATGTGGTTTAGGCTCAGATGACTGCCTTCTGGACATCTGTCAAGTCAGCAGTCTTCCCTATGATTCTGGAGCCTACTGAAACAGACTAAGGTGCCTTTTTAAATGCTTCAGAAGCCTTTGCAGGTGTTTTTTGTTAATTATTCTAATTTACTGAGATAATGATTTTTGTGTTTTCATTGGATGTAACCCATAATCATCAACATTAACAGGAATAAACGCTTGAAATAGATCACTCTGTAATGACTCTATATAATATGAGTTTCACTTTTTGTATTGAAGAATTGAAATAAATTAACTTTTTGATGATATTCTAATTGTGTGAGAAGCACCTGTAAATGCGAGTATTATAACACTATTGCAATACTGCACCCCTGTATATTCCCCCTGGAGTTCACCAAATTCTGTACTATACATAGTAGACGAAACATAATAAATTCAGATACACGGCTGCTAGATATTAATTGAATTCTTTATTGGCTTCATACAAGATATCAAATGTAGAATTTCCCACCAGTCGTGTGGGGCAATAGTCATGTGGCCCTGATGATGATGGGCTCACGGAGAGTCGTCCGTCAGAACTCAGGAGAGGAAAAAACCCCGGTGGAGGAAACCTCTAGGGAACCATGTCTGAGGGCCTGCCCTTCCCTTGGGCGGTGCTGGATGATGGCAGCTTGTGTTGTAGATCGGGGTTGATGCAGCAGAAAATTCACTTATTCAGTGATTACATCTGACTGCAGAAAGTAATGAGAACAGAGACCGAGCCCGGAATCTGCCTCGTCCTGAAGTGCGGC
Organism: Phyllobates terribilis; assembly: GCF_046119375.1. Lineage (NCBI taxonomy): Eukaryota > Metazoa > Chordata > Amphibia > Anura > Dendrobatidae > Phyllobates > Phyllobates terribilis. The sequence continues at coordinate 1,069,641 of NW_027363005.1, read as the reverse complement.
TCCTCTGCTCCTGACATGGCGGCCGCCACATCATTGACTTCTTATAGCCGTCACCTCCAGCTGTACCCCGTCTTCTTAGTGGGACCCCAGCTCGCTTATAGTGATCTGTAGAAAGAGGGAACAGAACTGATCATGGAGCAGCCGAATATTTAATATCCGAGACGTTCACACGATTTACTCCCGGTCACTGCTGCTCAGTACACTCCTCTTACCTGGATTATATTTGGTCCATGGTGATGACAGAAACACCGACACTTGTTATAGCTGCGGGGGCCATTCTTGTTCTGGTTCACACCTCTGTGTACAAAATAACAGAAAACCCCTTATAATCCTGCTATAATTAATCTCTTAATACATCTTTATAGGGGCTGGAGCTAAGCTTTAATGATAAACGGCTCCAATAATGGCAGCGCCCCCCCCCCCCATCATATTTATACATTCACTATATTGAGGGTATTATGGAAAGTCCATGGTTACTTACTGGTGCAGGCTGGTCTGTGGTCCAGGGTCGTGTCCGGTTGAAGGTCAGGGCGATCTTGTGGACCGTCATTGACTCTACATGCCGTTTATAGGCATGGAGTCACTTCCTGACCTTTTTGGGAAATGCGCTGATCCTGCCGGTCTGCAGGCAGGATATCAGATGAGTCCTCATCAACCGATGCCGGAACTCTGCTCTGGGTTCACCGCCATCTGCTATAAGCTCGTAGGCAAACGCTATGGCGAATAAGCCACAGTCATAGCTGTTCCTCTGCTGATCCACATCGATAAATGTCAGATGTTTCAGGGGCTCTTCGACCACTTCACTGTACAGGTTGATAATCTGCTCACAGATGGACGGAGTCAGATTTCCGGAGTTGATGCTGTCGGCCACAAAGATTTGGCCATTTTTGTAGCAGGTGGTCAGCCAGTGCACCCTCTCCTCATCATAGTGGATTTGTACAGCATTCTTCAGTACACTGTACCCTGGCACTAGAAGAGCGCAGGGGGGCTGCAGGCCATCAAAACCCTCAAACTGACTCTGCAGCAGGTCCTGGGCCATCATGACGATCTCATCATCCAGGAAGCCTTCCTCCCCTTTGCTCAGCAGGATGGTTAACTGCTCTGGAGACAGGATGTCCTCCTGTTTCCCGATATCGGGCATCTCCACTTGTGGGGTCTCCATCTCCGGGGTTACCTCTCTCAGTAGATCAGAAAGGTTTTCTGTAGCAGCTCTCTTGGCCGGTGGCAGCATCTTGGGCTGACTGTCCTCGGAGGTTGGTGCTTTTCTTTTTAGATTGTCCCGGGGTCTTGTTTGTAGCAGCCCCTCGTGTGCACCTTGTGCACATTCTGGATCGGCAAGATCCTCTCCACTTTCTGCAATGCTGGCAGTGGATTCAGTATCACCTACTATGTAGGTTGGGCTCTTCTCACCGCTGTCTTGGCTGATGACTTGGTCTTTACGTCTGGTTATAGCAACTGACCTGAAGCGCCTGACTGCTGTAATGGTGGCAGATTTCGTGGCCAGGAAGGAATCCTGCAGCAGTGTTCTCCAATTGCGATGGGATTTCCTGAATCGGGTCAGAAGGCTAAAGCCAATTGACTTGCAGGAAGAGAGAGCCTTGACCAGCAGCCGCTGGCCATAACGGGGACGTCCATGAATCCTCATGATGGCGTCGCTTTCTTTCTCCTTCTTTCTCCTTTTATTCCTTTAGCTTTGTGTATCCAATAAAGAGTCACACAAAAGACAGCCCCGGCTCTGCGCTCAGGCATTCTATACACTTTACTCCCATTGTGATGTCATAGAGCCGATGATGACACCAGAGTTCCATGTAGATCGTGACATCACCGCCATGTAGATGATGACCTCACAGCTCCAGGCCCAGCTGCTAAGGGCTCCCCAGTAAGATTGATGGTGACTCTACAGCTACATGCAGTTATTTTCTAACCCTTGTTCACACATTTTCAGCCGCATTCTCCATATATTGGAATGAGGAGGTGCGTCTGTGTGTAGCCAAATCTCCACCGACGTATATAGAGATTGCAATAGGGGGGTATTGGTGGTTTATGGCACTTGCTGTAAAGAGTAAGTGCACAATATGACCCATGTTACATGTAGTTTTACCAGAAAGGTTTGCAATTGAACTTGTTAAAGGCGTCATGTTTTTACAGTATGTTCACACGTTGCGTTTTTGCTGCTGTTTTTTTCTGCAGCCAAAACTTGATGTCTTGATAGTAAAAAAGCTGCAGACAAAAAACAGTTTTTTATTGCGTCTTTTTGCTGCGTTCTTCAGGATCCCAAAGTTCAGCTTTGCTTCCACCATACAAGCATGAGCAATGCAAGGTGTTAGGCCACCAACAACAGACGGATGTGACACCAGAAAACATTTTGGGGAAAAGGGGCAATTTGATACAATTATTTAGTGGAACAAGATTTTTATGTCTGAAAAAATACACAATTGGAAGTGTAAAAACAGCTAGGGGAATTGGTCAGTCATAGTTTACCCAAGACTTGGCGGTGCATTGAGATATCAGGTATTGTTTCCTTTTACACATATCACTAATTTAATTAAAATGTACTAATCCTATCTGCCATCTCGGGTGATGAAACCAAGACATTTAGGTTTAAATGCGGGAAAATCACAGAAATAAATGGGTTTCACGTCCAGCCATACCTGTGTTTTTTTTGTTTTTTGTTTTTTTTTTCACTAAAAGCGCTGCAAGAACTGTTGGCAACGTTTTCTGCTGCATTTCTGCTGCTTTTTTGCACTTACTTGTAACTTTCTATGAGTGAAAGAATTAACATGCATCAGTTTTCCAATTCAGTCAGGAAGAGTAAAACAAAAAATAAGCGTGAACCTGAGATTTCTGAAATCTCCTAGCTTTTGCCGACATTGTAAAAAGCAGCTTTTAATTTGCATAAAAACACAATGTGTGAACATAGCCTTAGGCTGCACTCACATGCTGCTTTCTCTAATCCCCTCCAGGACAGCACCAACTGGAGGTTGCCTCCCCATCCTAATTAGGGACAGGAACCAAGAGGTTAAATAGCCCTTCCCTTCCCTCTAACCTCAGTGTTTTTCTTGTCCCTAAGGGATGAAGAGGTTTCCTTCTGGTGCGGCTGTGGCCGGCAATCTACTTCCCCAAAAATCAGTACCTTTCAGCCGGGTAGCCGTGGATCGATCGCCCTGTGCCTTCCTTCCATGTCCGCTGCTCTTTCCTCCCGGCGGGACAGCACCTTCCTCCAGAGCTCATTCAATGCTGGATGGTGAGAAGATATTGGCTGGGGGCCTCCTGTAGCTCCCCAGCCAGTTGCGATGTCTCCCCCTCTCCCTGAGCGCAACACTCTCCTCCGGTGTATAGCTGGCCGCATGGAGAGCTCATAGGAAGTGACGCGCGCCGGTCCATTCAATGGTTGCGTTCCAGGGTGGAATGCACTGCCATTTTGGAAATTTGAAATTTCAATTAAAAAAGTGCAATAATCAGGATTGGTGGACCTGATATCAGGAGAGGGGGGGGCCTCATCCTATTGGATGAGGACAGCGCTGGATCTCAGTTCCTGTATAAAAGGACCCTGATGGAAGACACCATAAGGAAGGACTGAGGTTCTAAAGATGGATGTGTCTGCCCCTAAAGCTGCATCTGCAGAGCCCAGCACAAACTCTGGCCCAGTGAGTATGTCTGGTATGGGTAAGTCCGTCTCGGTGCAGGATCCATTCTTATGTTTTCCCCACCGCCAGGAGGAGCTGAACGATCACGAGTGCACCCTGCTGCTCCTTTCTGAATCTATGGATCGGCGATCTTTGTCCGTGCCGTGGACTTGGTATGTAGTGTCGGAGTGCATGTGTGACCAGTATGCTCCTCCTGGCGGTGGTCTTGCAGCCATTGAAGGGCAAAGGGCATGTGCGACTGGCCCCTCTGTTAACTCCTCCTGGCGGAGGCAGGGTGCATGTGTGGCTGACTGCTCTGTTAACTCCTCCTGACTTAGGCTGGGGGCATATGTGACCGGCCCCTCTGTTAACTCCTCCTGGCGGAGGCAGGGTGCATGTATGACCGGCCGCTCTGTTAACTCCTCCTGACTTAGGCAGGGGGCATATGTGACCGGCCCCTCTGTTAACTCCTCCTGGCAGAGGCAGGGTGCATGTATGACCGGCCGCTCTGTTAACTCCTCCTGGTGGTGGTCTTCTGGCTACAGGAATACTGAGGGCGCCAGTGGTGGTATCCGCTGCATACGTTATGATTGATCTCGTCTCTTCCAATCATCATCTAATTCACCAGATTTTTAATATACCGTATATACTCGAGTATAAGCCGAGTTTTTCAGCACATTTTTTGTTCTGATAAAGCCCCTCTCTGCTTATACTCTGGTATATACTCGAGTATATAGAAATTCTGGTGGTGTGTAGTGGTGGGGCAGGTTGTGACGGTGGAGGAGCGGGGCACACGCTGTAGCCGCTGCTGCAGCTACCACGTGTGCCCGCTTCTAAAGAGAAATTAATATTCCCTCTTCTCCACTCCCATGGAGAAGGATGAATATTCATTCTCTTTAGTAGCGGGCACAGAGAAGCGTTGAGCCGCAGTTCCTGCTGACAGTGCCCGCTACTAAAGAGAGTGCATATTCACTCTTCTCCACGCCCATAGTCCCGGCGTGGAGAGGAGTGAATGTGCCAGCAGCTCAGCGTCTGAGAGCGCATGGCAGTGACGTCATGCGCTGCTCAGATGCTGACATGAGCTGCTGCAGCAGAAAAGGAAGCAGAGCAGAGGTGAGGAAGGAAGGTGAGTATAAGGGTATGTGCACATGGGCGTTATTGGCAGCGCTTTGAACGCTGTGTACTTTATTGGGGATTGGGGATGAGGGGGCATACATACCAGAATTGGGGGATGAGGGGTGCCATACATACCAGAATTGGGGGATGAGGGGTGCCATACATACCAGAATTGGGGGATGAGGGGTGCCATACATACCAGGATTGGGGATGAGGGGTGCCATATATACCAGGATTGGGGGATGAGGGCTGCCATTCATACCAGGATTGGGGATGAGGGGGCATGCATATCAGAATTGGGGGATGAGGGGTGCCATACATACCAGAATTGGGGGATGAGGGGTGCCATACATACCAGAATTGGGAGATGAGGGGTGCCATACATACCAGAATTGGGGGATGAGGGGTGCCATACATACCAGAATTGGGGGATGAGGGGTGCCATACATACCAGAATTGGGGGATGAGGGGTGCCATACATACCAGAATTGGGGGATGAGGGGTGCCATACATACCAGAATTGGGGGATGAGGGGTGCCATACATACCAGAATTGGGGGATGAGGGGTGCCATACATACCAGAATTGGGGGATGAGGGGTGCCATACATACCAGAATTGGGGGATGAGGGGTGCCATACATACCAGAATTGGGGGATGAGGGGTGCCATACATACCAGAATTGGGGGATGAGGGGTGCCATACATACCAGAATTGGGGGATGAGGGGTGCCATACATACCAGAATTGGGGGATGAGGGGTGCCATAAATACCAGGATTGGGGATGAGGGGTGCCATGCGTACCAGGATTGGGGATGAGGGGGCCATGCGTACCAGGATTGGGGATAAGGGGGCCTCCTCAGGACCAAGGGGTGAGACGCTGCTTCTCGAGAGGCCCTGACCTCCTCAAGACGAGGGGGTGAGACGCTGCTTCTCGAGAGGCCCTGACCTCCTCAAGACGAGGGGGTGAGATGCTGCTTCTCGAGAGGCCCCAACCTCCTTAAGACGAGGGGGTAAGACACTGCTTCTCGAGCCCCAACCTCCTTAAGACGAGGGGGTAAGACACTGCTTCTCGAGCCCCAACCTCCTTAAAACGAGGGGGTAAGATGCTGCTTCTCGAGAGACCCCCGACCACTTCAGGAAGAGGGGGTGAGACGCAGTGAAGACCTGCTACAGTATTTATTGTACAAGAATGAAGTATGAAAATTGTACAAAGTACCTTCGTCCTCGTCCTCGCTGGACTCGCTGACGTGCACGCTCACAGCCGTGTTTGGGGAGTCTGTCCATTCAAAGTAAACCCCAAAACCAATGTCAAAGTTATCTGTGGCAAACTCCCAGAAAAGATAGGAGCCTTCCTCGTATGTGGGGACCCGGACTGTGACCATCTCTCCTCTTCCGACGGTGATGACTGAGTCCGCGTCCTGCCGGATCTTCTCTTTGAAGTCTTTAATTTGGGGTCTTGTCCACGTGGATGGGGCAGCAATGACCGGCGTGGACTCTGTAGAGAGAAGGAAGTGGAAAAATAATGAGCAAACATAAACCATTAGCCAATGTCCAGGTATCGTCTGATTGTCCACCCAACAGACCCCAACCCCACTGAGGTCAATAGGACGCACCTTTAGGCCCGTTCTCCAGCAGGTCTTCCAGCGGGGTCGGCCTCCAGTTCTTTCTCAGCATTGTCTATGTGTGGGTGGGTTTGTCCATTGACCGAGGGGGCTTCTCCGGAGCCAGTGATGCTTCCCATGTTCATCTTGGATGGAGAACTGACAGGGGAGCTGGTTCCAGCCGAAAGTGCCTCCTGCTGTTTCTGTAAGGCCGAGAGGGTAAGGAGAGGGTAACACCACGTCATTTATGAGCATTCTTCATTTCTTGTATGCTGCGAAGCAAAACTGCAGTGTAAAGCATGAGGGGAAGAACAAAGAAGCTTAACTTCTAATGAGGCAGCGTTTCAGACAACCACAGGCTCCAATAGACGCTGCACACAAATCCCACTGTCTTCCACTTATAAACGCTGCATCTAATCAACCAGCTACTCAGCGCACCGCCATCATCAAGAGCAAAACTCAGCCGCGCAATTTTTTTCTTACTAAAAACAATTAGTTAATTAGTTCAGGTTCCAGGGAGCGTAAAGTGCAGGGTTTATTTTCTACATCAAAACCCGCAATAGCAATCTACTCTGATTATCGTATTTTTACAGCTGTTTTTACCCCATTTATTGTTGAAGATCTGAAGGTTTTATTAATTCTGTACAAGAAGCGAGGGCATTTTTTCATGCATTTTTTCGACTCCACAGGAAAAAATAAACAAACCAAAAAAACACAAATTTCAGCAACGTCTTTAGATGCACAGCGGCCAGGAGTTTTCCGGGAAGCACAAGAAGTTTGCTCTAACTTTTAAACCAGTGTTTCCAAAACTCCAGTCCTCACGGCCCCCACAGGTCATGTTTCAGGATCTCCTTCGTATTACACAGGTGAGAGAATTCCTGATGCCTTGATAGTATTACACAGGTGATGGAAATACTAAGGAAATCCTGAAAACATGACCTATGGGGGCCGTGAGGACTGGAGTTTGGGAAACACCGTTTTAAACACAGGGGATTTTCTGCAAAAAAAACCAAACCCTGCAGCATTTATGCTACGTGGGAACATGGTCCGACAGGTAAATGCAGCTCAGAGCAGCGAGGCTCGGGGGTCTGTGCGCTGCGTCTACCTGTTGCTGAGCGAGCTGCACTTGGTACAGCTGCTGCATGTACTGCTGGTAGTGCTGTTCCTGCAGCTGCCGGATCAGGAGCTGCTGTTGCTCGAAGTTCCCCGGGTACTGCTGCGCTGCGTACTGCTGAAACTGCACCGCTGTCTGCGAGTTCAGGGCGGCCATGATCTGCTGCCTGCAAAAAAAAAATAGAATTAAGATTTGAAACACAAATGCACGGTCCTGCCCTAATGACTGCTGCACCCACCATTGCCTGTGGCCGGCAGAGCTTTAGTAATTTTCCATTAAAATGAATGTGACAGGGCTCCGTGGACCCCATTGTTGGTGACCCCAGCGCATGTACCCTCCAACCAGTCACCAGCATTGCATACAACAGACTGCTCCTTGCACTATGGCTCATACTACGAGGGTCCTGAATGAGTGACCCACCCAAAAATATCCTTTAAGAAAGATGAGTGACTTCCGATGGGAGTACTTACTTCTGCTGTTCCATTCTACACCGTTCATCCTCCGCTCGCATCCTCTCTTCCTCCTCTCTCCGCAGCCTCTGCTCCTCTTCTTTCCTCCGCTTCTCCTCCTCTCGCAGCAGCCGCTGCCGCTCCTCCTCTTCCGGCCGTCTCCGCTCCTCCTCTTCTCTCCTGTAAAGTCAGCAGATGACGCTTTACACTGAACTATGTCGGACATGATTTTTGCAGCAGCGTCAACCGTTCTCACTTCCTGGGACTTAAAGCAGAAGTCCGGTCCATGATCCCTCCGGTCTTACATACCGACTGCTCCGTAAATCCATAATCACCGACTCCAGCTACAGTGGTGGCCAAAAGTATTGGCACCCCTGCAATTCTGTCAGATAATACTCCGTTTCTTCCTGAAAATGATTGCAATCACAAATTCTTTGGTATTATTATCTTCATTTAATTTGTCTTCAATGAAAAAACACAAAAAGAATTGTCCTAAAGCCAAATTGGATACAATTCCACACCCAACCTAAAAAAGGGGGTGGACAAAAGTATTGGCACTGTTTGAAAAATCATGTGATGCTTCTCTAATACGTGTAATTAACAGCACCTGTAACTTACCTGTGGCACCTAACAGGTGTTGGCAATAACTAAATCACACTTGCAGCCAGTTAACATGGATTAAAGTTGACTCAACCTCTGTCCTGTGTCCTTGTGTGTACCACATTGAGCATGGAGAAAAGAAAGAAGACCAAAGAACTGTCTGAGGACTTGAGAAACCAAGTTGTGAGGAAGCATGAGCAATCTCAAGGCTACAAGTCCATCTCCAAAGACCTGAATGTTCCTGTGTCTTCCGTGCGCAGTGTCATCAAGAAGTTTAAAGCCCATGGCACTCTGACAGAATTGCAGGGGTGCCAATACTTTTGGCCACCACTGTATACTGCAATTTGTACTGGAGTAGAAGGTAACCTGAAAGATGCCTCATGTCCTATCAGTCTCATACTGCTGTTTTGTCCCCCATGCTTTACACTGCAGGTTGGATTCTATGTATTGAACTTAGTCAAAGTTTAAGAACTCCTGCGGCTTTAAGTTAGTGATATGATAGGGATTTGATACCACTTAAGGCAGTTGGAAATTTTACAAAATTGACCCATAAAAAACAAATATTTCTCGCCTGATGACTCCTTCACTTCTCCCGTGCTCACACTCTGGCGGCCATCACTTTTTTTCCTGCAGCGATGATGTTGTATATAATCCATGTGACTGCTGCAGTCGATCACTGGTTTCTACGGTCTCATGCTGTACTTGCCAGTGATTGGCTGCAGGAAACAGAAAGCTCCTTTAAACTAACAGACAACCCCTTTAAGTGTGGAAAAACGTGACCCAGATGTCGATCATCATCTATCTTGTGAGATAGCGACTGCTGTTAACCTCTGCTATAGACTGGAGCGGAAAGATTTGCAGGACCCTGGTCCGGCATCCATAGAAAACCGCTGCAAACCATCTCCTATCTATCAGCATCACCAGCGCCTCTTCTGGTAGAGTTGGGTGGGTTCACTGCACAATCTGCAGAGCGGTCCCTTTAAGAACGTCTCCAGTAACTATTAGTGCTGGAGTTGTTTTCAGGTACCTGTCTGCAGGTTGTGCGTCACCTTGCTGCTCAGCCCCATTCACTTTAATAGAACTGAGCTGCAATACCAGGCACAGCCTGTGGACACGTGTGGCGCTGTTTCGGGAGGAAACCAGCAGTTACCGTGCAGCACCGATGCCGGATGTACGGATTGTAGGGATTAGTACCTTTTTCTCTCCTGCTCTTCTTTCTCTATTTTATGGGATGTGACGTATGTGGAGAAGAGGTGGCAGCATCTGTTCAGGAGGGTGACAAACTCTGTCATGGCTTCCTGCTTGCTTAGGTTGCCCAGGGCCGTCCATTCTTTCCTGTGAGAAAGACGACAGTGTGTGAACGACGCTCAGAGGGAGCAAAGGCTTCTATGAAGAGGTTAAAAACGCATCGTCGCTCAGTTTTATGCAAGAAACAGTCTGCAGTTTTCTATTAAACTTTGCATTTCAATTCCTATTTTTTTTTTTGGACACATCAGATCGATGCATGCCCATGATGGAAAATCTGTTGCCGTTTTGCGTACACAGCTCCCATAAATGCTCATGGTAATGAGGTTCACCCTGCAGTCCCTGACTGCTACTTTAGTGGTGAAAAATATACAATGGCAGGATCAGACTACATATGTAGTGTAGTCTGTAACCATGGAGACACACAGATCTGCATCAGTGCTGTGTATACAAAACGATAAGAAAGCGTTAGGCTATTTACAAAGTGGCTACTTTTTTTATAGGAATGTGATACACAAACAAAGCACACGACGTTCGTTACCTCCTATCATTGCCCAGGACATCGAAGAAGCCGACTTCGGGGCACGTGTCGGGGTTGTACGGTCCCAGGAGGACTTGTTTGTGCAGAGCCACCAGCCTCAGCTTCTCCTCGTAGGTTGGATGGAAAGCCTTCCCGTCCTTCTCTGTAAAAAAATACAGAAGGAAAATGGTTAGGAGACCCATCACATGTACCAAACTGCGTGTGCCGCCATATAATGCTCCACAAAAACTGTAATAAGACAGTGATAGGACCACTAAAGCCACCTGACCCCAGTGTGCAGTAATCAGACCCTGCAATACTGAGTAATATCTGTGCACAACACATAATACAATCCACTTTCCAGTAATTGGACCCAGAACGATAAAATTAAATTCTTACAGGGTGATTCCTTAAATACCTTGTAAAAGTCCCTGAGCTCCTCCGATTCTGCAGCTCTTTTCCGTTTTTTGCTGCGTCGCTCCATTGCAGAGATATTCACATTTGCGTTTTTTGGAGCGCTGCATGTGAAATCTCTGCTTGTAGTGCAACGGGCTGTTTCTTCTCTGCTTCCACAGATCAGGAGAAGATCTAGTAGTCGAGCATGTGATCATTGGCAGCGTCTTGGAGGGAGGGGTGAAAGTGCGCACTCCAAAATAAGACTAAAAAAATGCAAAGTTGTACTGCAAAGCAGAGATTTCACATACTCACATTTGTTGCTTTCGGAGTGCAGTATCTCTGCAATGGAGCGACGCAGTGCAAAACGGCAGAAAAGCAGCAGGGTTCAGGAGGGCTCAGGGGTTTTTACCAGATATGTAACTAAATTTTTTGAGGCCGAGTGACAAAACCAAAAATATTTTTATATGCATCTCCAAAAGTACAGCCTAGTTTCCCTGCAGCCACATTAAATGTTGTGATACTGTACTGTGTGCCAAATGATAAAGGCAGCTCAGCTAAACCTGACTGTATGAATACAGTAGCCACCAAAAGTTTAGCATTTTTTTTTAAATTGTGATTGCTTCTGTTTGGTTGTTGTGAGGCCATTTTTCTGGTGATTTTAGTTAACTGGAAGCAAATGATTGTCAGCTATCAGGACAAAAATTGTGTTGGACATTGTTTTATCCCTTTATGTGTTAGTTTTCAACATTTGCTGGAACAAATGTTTTGCATATTTTGTTATGGGCAGTCGAATTTTGCCTAAATTTTTTTTTTTTGCGTTTTTAGGTTAAAAACATGGCACAGACAAAGCCAAATTTATCACCAGATGTCAGGAAGCTTATTATTCTGGGAGTGAAGTCAGGGAAAAGCCATAAAGAGGCAGCTATGGAATTCACCTGTTCTCAGAGTCAAGTGTCAGATATATTAAAGAAAGAAAAAGAAGGTTCTGGAACAGCCGGCAAACCTAGAAGTGGACGACCAAGGAGAACTTCCTCCAGAGTTGATCACATTATAAAGAAAAAGTCAGTATCTGATGTCCACAAAATGAACAAAGAATATGGGGTCAAAGTGAGTCGCGACGACTAAGCAGTAGGGCTGAATGCACGAGTTCCAGTCAAGAAGCCTTTCATCTCTGCAAAGAACCGGAAGGTCCGACTTGTGTTTGCCAAAGAACACAGCCAACGGAAAGAGACAGATTGGTCTAAGGTGTTGGGGTCGGATGAATCCAAGTTCAATCTGTTTGGTAGTGATGGCAGCACTGTATATACTGCAGAATTGGAAAACGTAATGATGTAAGGTACCAAACGCCTACAGTGAAACATGGTGGTGGCAATCTCATGGTTTTGGGCTGCTTTTCTGCATCGGCCATTGGCATAGAATTGATGGAAATATGAATGCTACCATGAACAAGGATACAGTTGTGCTCAAAAGTTTACATACCCCGGCAGAATTTTTCCTTTCTTGGTCTTGTTTCAGAGAATATGAATGAGAACAAAAAAACTTTTTCTCCACTCATGGTTATTGGTTGGGTGAAGCCATTTATTGTCAAACTACTGTGTTTTCTCTTTTTAAATCTTAATGGCAACCAAAAACATCCAAATGACCCTGATCAAAAGTTCACATACCCTGGTGATTTTGGCCTGATAACATGCACAGAATTTGACACAAATGGGATTGAATCAGGGCCGGCGTCAGCAAATGGAACGAAGCAAGATCCCTCAAGATGTCTTGAATACCCGAGTGGCTTCAATGCGGTGCGGCAGGAACTAAAGCAAGAGGTTATGTTACAAAATACTAAGTTATGGCATTGTAAAGAATGAATTACTCTCTATGTTGTGATCAATAAATAGTAGATGCAAAACTTTTGGCCGTCAGTTTTCTTTAATTAAAAGACCATTCCTATATTCAAAAGCATTTTGGTTACAATTAAGGTCTTGTATGATGACAACTTCATGCACTTTCAATTCCTCACCAGGGAAATGGCATCACAACAACCAGACAGAAGTCATCACATTTTAAAAAAAAAAAAAAGCAAAACTTTTGGACTCTATTGTATAATCTATATGTGCGCTGTATCGGCCATAGTATCAGAGATAATGCGGTGTCTGACTATCTGTATGATCTGAATCTAAGTGAAGGAGGCAGGAAACATTTCCGCAAGAACGGTCCAGTCACGCTAAAATTCACAACAGAACTTTAATCATTGCAAAATGGAATTTTCTGAACTTTCTAACACTATGTTTCAAATGCTTCACATTTCTAGATCTCTGCTTTCCGGCAGTGAATGAAGACTCGTTCTGACCAAATACTTTTCACACTGGTACATTCTTACAGATCTTATCCTGGTACAATATATCAATACAGAAGGAAGAGGCTCAGTCTGATGGTTTAGAACAGATACAACTGTAGCAAACTCCCAGCTATTATTATTATTTATTTATATAGCGCCGTTGATTCCATGGCGCTGTACATAAGGGGTTACATACCAAGTAAAAATATCACTTACAGTAAAGAAACTAACAATGATAGATTGGTAGAGAGGGAGGAGGACCCTGCCCTTGCGGGCTTACATTCTACAGGAGTGGGGAGGACACAATAGGTTGGGGGTTGCAGTAGCTCCGGTGTTGTTGAGGAGGCAGCGGGGTCATTGCAGGCTGTAAGCTTTCTTGAAGAGATGGGTTTTCAGGTTCCGTCTGAAGGATCCGGATGTGGAGGATAATCGGACGTGTTGAGGCACAGAATTCCAGAGGATGGGGGATATTCGGGAGGAATCTTGGAGGTGATTGCGTGAGGAACGGATAAGTGTGGAGGAGAGAAGGAGGTCTTGGGAGGACTGGAGGTTACGTGAGGGAATATATCGGGAGATTAGTTCAGAGATATACGGAGGAGAGAGGTTATGGATGGCTTTGTAGGTCAGTGTTAGTAGTTTGAACTGGATATGCTGGGGGAATGGGAGCCAGTGAAGCAATTTGCAAAGGGGCTTAGCAGAGGAGTAGCGAGGCGAGAGATGAACAAGTCGTGCAGCAGAGTTGAGGATAGACTGGAGGAGTGCGAGAGTGTTAGCAGGGAGGCCACAGAGGAGGATGTTGCAATAGTCGAGGCGGGAGATGATGAGGGCATGCACAAGCAGTTTAGTAGAGTTAGGGCTGAGGAAAGGACGGATTCTGGAAATATTTTTGAGCTGGAGGCGACAAGTGGTGGCGAGAGCTTGGATGTGGGGTTTGAAGGACAGGGCGGAGTCAAGGGTTACTCCGAGGCAGCAGAATGTCGGTACAGCGGAAAGAGTGATGTCATTTATTGTGATAGAATGATCAGGTGGGAAGGATATGCAAGATGGTGGAAAGATAATGAGTTCAGTTTTGTCCACATTGAGCTTGAGGTAGCGGGAGGAGAAGAAGGAGGATATGGCTGATAGACATGCTGGGATTCTGGACAGCAGAGAGGTGACGTCTGGGCCAGAGAGGTAGATCTGGGTGTCGTCAGCGTACAGATGGTACTGGAAGCCATAGGATTTTATCAGCTGTCCCAGGCCAAGGGTATAGATTGAGAAGAGTAGGGAGTCCTAGGACAGAGCCTTGAGGGACTCCAACAGAGAGGGGGCAGGGTGAGGAGGTAGCGTGGGAGTGGGAGACGCTAAATGTGCGGTTAGAAAGGTATGAGGAGATCCAGGATAGGGCAAGGTCTTTGACGCCAAAGGAAGAGAGGATCTGTAGTAGGAGGCAGTGGTGTATCGAAAGCAGAGGACAGGTCAAGAAGAAGGAGTACAGAGAATTGTCTGTTAGCTTTGGCTGTGAGCAGGTCATTAGTAATTTTGGTAAGGGCAGTTTCGGTGGAATGGTGGGGGCGGAAGCCGGATTGTCGGTTGTCGAAGAGAGAGTTAGATGAAAAGTGGGAGGAAAGTTTGGCGTGAACGTGTTGCTCAAGGAGTTTGGAGGCAAATGGGAGCAGCGATATGGGGCGATTGCTGGACAGGGCGGATGGGTTGAGGGATGGCTTTTTGAGGATGGGCGTGATTGTGGCATGTTTGAAGGCAGCAGGGAAAGTACCAGAGGATAGTGATAGGTTGAAGAGATTGGTTAGGGATGAGACGAGTGTGGGGGTGAGATTGGGGAGGAGGTGGGATGGGATGTGGTCGAGTGCACATGTGGTGAGGTGTGATTTGGAGAGGAGATGAGTAAGGTCTCTTTCCGTGATGTTGGGAAGGGAGGTTATGGGGTTAGGGAAATGGTGTGGAAAACAAAGGGGTTGTGGTGGTCGGACAGTGAAGACTTGTCGTGTTTGGTCAATCTTGTTTTTGAAGTGTGTGGCAAACTCCTCGGCGGAGATGAGGGAGGTCGGAGGGGCTAGTGAAGGGTGGAGGAGAGAGTTAAAAGTGTTGAATAGCTGTTTGGGGTTGTAGGATAGGGAGGATATGAGGGTTGTGAAGTAGGCCTGTTTAGCAGAGGTGAGTGCTGAGTTGAATGCGAGCGTTGCTTGTTTGAATGCAGTGAAGTCTTCTTGAGTATGTGTTTTCTTCCAACGCCGCTCCGCAACCCTGGACGCTTGTCGAAGCTGTTTAGTGAGGTTGTTGTGCCAGGGTTGCCTGTTGGCTCGTCGCGCTCTGCCATGCATAAGAGGGGCGACCGAGTCAATAGCTGATGCGAGAGTGGCATTGTAGAAAGCAGTGGCGCTGTCTGTGTCATGGAGTGAGGATATGGATGTCAGTGGTAGAACAGAGTCAGAGAGTGTGTGAGTGTCTAGATGTGCAAGGTTTCTGCGGGGGTGTGCTAGCTGCCGGACATGGGTGACAGGTGAGGAGGACAGGGATGAGAAGGCGAGTAGATCGTGGTCAGATAGGGGTAGGGGGAGGTTTTGAGGTTAGATAGGGAGCAGAGTCGGGTGAAGATGAGGTCTAGTGTGTGTCAGTCTGTGTGGGTGGCTGAGGAGGACCACTGAGTAAGTCCAAAGGATGAAGTAAGCGACGACAAGAGTTTTGATGCTGCTGACTGGCGAGTGTCAGTGGGGATGTTGAAATCGCCCATGATGATTGTGGGAATGTCATCAGAGAGAAAGTAAAGAAGCCAGGTGGAGAATTGGTCGATAAAGGCAGTGATCGGGCCCGGGGGTCGGTATATGACAGCCACTTGGAGGTTGGAGGGAGAGTAAATGCGGACAGAGTGGACTTCAAACGAAGGGAGAATAAGGGAGGGAAGAGGAGGAGTAGGGCTAAAGGTGCAATTGTTAGGAGAAGACCCACTCCTTCACCATGTCTGTTTCCAGGGCGAGGAATGTGGGTGAAGTGGAGGCCACCGTAACACAGCGCAGCAGGGGAGGCAGTGTCAGAGGGTGTTAGCCATGTCTCTGTGATGGCCAGGAAGGAGAGATGACGAGAGGTAAAGAGGTCGTGGACAAAATGGAGCTTGTTGCAGACAGAGCGTGCATTCCACAGTGCTCCAGAGAGAGGGAGCAGCGGGGTGGGCGTCAGGGGGACCGGTTTTGCATAGGAGGGGTTGCGGTAGTTTGCAGTTGGTTTGGTGTGACAGGTGGGGGAGTTGGTGGAGGGTGCAAGCTGTGGGGGTCCAGAATTGGGAGATATGTCGCCAGCAGTGAGGAGAAGCAGAGAGAGGGAGAGCAGGTGGGAGAAAGAGAGTGTCCGGCTTGTTTTATGTTTTGGGAGGATTGATCTGAGGTTGAGGAGCAGGTCTGCGGATGAGGTTAGGTGGGGAGGAAGGAGGGAAGGAGAGATGATGATTTGGTTAGAGGGTGCTGGGGTGAGGGGATAGCGAAGGAGAGTGAGGATTAGGGGGGCAAAAACAGTAAAAGCATATGTAAGCATGTTGAAAGTGTAAGGGAGAATGAGAAAGAGAATCTAAGTACAAGTAGTAAATAGTTCTTTGTACCTTCTGGTCACTTCTGGCCCATTTCAGGCCTATTTAATTTCTAGCCCCTTAAAAAGTGACCCTTTGTCTATGCCAGACCTGGCTCTCTTTATCTATGAGAAGGACAAAGTCTGCGTAAAAGTCAACCTGCAGAAAATAGAACTAGAGTTATTGCCTCCAATTTTTTGTGTCCTCTCCAAAATAAAAAAGGGAATAAAAAGGAATTTTGTGTATTAGCTAGTTAGCTCGACTCTATATAAAAAAAAATGTACAAAATGTTTCACATTGATAAAGAATTTAGAGATCACAAAATGTAAAATACAGATTTTGAATAAAAAAAAAAAAAATTGTTAAAACCATTTCTGACTAATTTGCTCTTTATTATGGCCTAAATCCAGAAAACGAGCAGAGGAGCGATTATCTTTCAGTGTAAATACAACTTTAATTGGATCTCGGCAAAAAAACAAAAAGCTACAAACTATTATCACATCCAAATATTCCCACATTAATTCCTTCTGTCTCTGGGATGGACTAAACCTCCCCAACCAACCTCAGGAAATATATACAACCACATACATGGTGCACAAAAATACATCTTCTACTGCCACATTAAAAGGGTTTATCAGAATTTCATACAATTTGCCCAACACACGAAAATTCATATGTAAAAAAAGACAACTACTATAATACTGCCCCTATGTACAAGAATACAACTACTATAATACAGCCCCCTATGTACAAGAATATAACTACTATAATACGGCTCCTATGTACAAGAATATAACTACTATAATACTGCTCCTATGTACAAGAATATAACTACTATAATACGGCCCCCTACGTACAAGAATATAACTACTATAATACTGCCCCCTATGTACAAGAATACAAATACTATAATACAGCTCCTATGTACAAGAATATAACTACTATAATACTGCTCCTATGTACAAGAATATAACTACTATAATACTGCTCCTATGTACAAGAATATAACTACTATAATACGGCTCTTATGTACAAGAATATAACTACTATAATACGGCTCCTATGTACAAGAGTATAACTACTATAATACTGCCCCTATGCAGAAGAATACAACTACTATAATACGGCTCCTATGTACAAGAATATAACTACTATAATACGGCTCCTATGTACAAGAATATAACTGCTATGATACTGCCCCTGTATAAGAATATAACTGCTATAATACTGCCCCTGTATAAGAATATAACTGCTATGATACTGCCCCTGTATAAGAATATAACTACTATAATACTGCCCCTGTATAAGAATATAACTGCTATGATACTGCCCCTGTATAAGAATATAACTGCTATGATACTGCCCCTGTATAAGAATATAACTGCTATGATACTGCCCCTGTATAAGAATATAACTGCTATGATACTGCCCCTGTATAAGAATATAACTGCTATGATACTGCCCCTGTATAAGAATATAACTGCTGTAATACTGCCCCTGTATAAGAATATAACTGCTATGATACTGCCCCTGTATAAGAATATAACTGCTATGATACTGCCCCTGTATAAGAATATAACTGCTATAATACTGCCCCTGTATAAGAATATAACTGCTATAATACTGCCCCTGTATAAGAATATAACTGCTATGATACTGCCCCTGTATAAGAATATAACTGCTATGATACTGCCCCTGTATAAGAATATAACTGCTATGATACTGCCCCTGTATAAGAATATAACTGCTATGATACTGCCCCTGTATAAGAATATAACTGCTATGATACTGCCCCTGTATAAGAATATAACTGCTATGATACTGCCCCTGTATAAGAATATAACTGCTATGATACTGCCCCTGTATAAGAATATAACTGCTATGATATTGCCCCTGTATAAGAATATAACTGCTATGATACTGCCCCTGTATAAGAATATAACTGCTATAATACTGCCCCTGTATAAGAATATAACTGCTATGATACTGCCCCTGTATAAGAATATAACTGCTATGATACTGCCCCTGTATAAGAATATAACTGCTATAATACTGCCCCTGTATAAGAATATAACTGCTATAATACTGCCCCTGTATAAGAATATAACTGCTATGATACTGCCCCTGTATAAGAATAACTGCTATGATACTGCCCCTGTATAAGAATATAACTGCTATGATACTGCCCCTGTATAAGAATATAACTGCTATGATACTTCCTCTGTATAAGAATATAACTGCTATGATACTGCCCCTGTATAAGAATATAACTGCTATGATACTGCCCCTGTATAAGAATATAACTGCTATGATACTGCCCCTGTATAAGAATATAACTGCTATGATACTGTCCCTGTATAAGAATATAACTGCTATGATACTGTCCCTGTATATGAATATAACTGCTATGATACTGCCCCTGTATAAGAATATAACTGCTATGATACTGCCCCTGTATAAGAATATAACTGCTATGATACTGCCCCTGTATAAGAATATAACTGCTATGATACTGCCTCTGTATAAGAATATAACTGCTATGATACTGCCCCTGTCTAAGAATATAACTGCTATGATACTGCCCCTGTCTAAGAATATAACTGCTATATACTGCCCCTGTCTAAGGATATAACTGCTATGATACTGCCCCTGTATAAGAATATAACTGCTATGATACTGCCCCTGTATAAGAATATAACTGCTATGATACTGCCCCTGTATAAGAATATAACTGCTATAATACTGCCCCTGTATAAGAATATAACTGCTATGATTCTGCCCCTGTATAAGAATATAACTGCTATGATACTGCCCCTGTATAAGAATATAACTGCTATGATACTGCCCCTGTATAAGAATATAACTGCTATGATACTGCCCCTGTATAAGAATATAACTGCTATAATACTGCCCCTGTATAAGAATATAACTGCTATGATACCGCCCCTGTGTAAGAATATAACTGCTATGATTCTGCCCCTGTGTAAGAATATAACTGCTATGATACTGCCCCTGTATAAGAATATAACTGCTATGATACTGCCCCTGTATAAGAATATAACTGCTATGATACTAACCCCTGTATAAGAATATAACTGCTATGATACTGCCCCTGTATAAGAATATAACTGCTATATACTGCCCCTGTATAAGAATATAACTGCTATGATACTGCCCCTGTATAAGAATATAACTGCTATAATACTGCCCCTGTATAAGAATATAACTGCTATGATACTGCCCCTGTATAAGAATATAACTGCTATGATTCTGCCCCTGTATAAGAATATAACTGCTATGATACTGCCCCTGTATAAGAATATAACTGCTATGATACTGCCCCTGTATAAGAATTATAACTGCTATAATACTGCCCCTGTATAATAATATAACTGCTATAATACTGCCCCTGTATAAGAATATAACTGCTATATACTGCCCCTGTATAAGAACATAACTGCTATATACTGCCCCTGTATAAGAATATAACTGCTATAATACTGCCCCTGTATAAGAATATAACTGCTATAATACTGCCCCTGTATAAGAATATAACTGCTATAATACTGCCCCTGTATAAGAATATAACTGCTATAATACTGCCCCTGTATAAGAATATAACTGCTATGATACTGCCCCTGTATAAGAATATAACTGCTATGATTCTGCCCCTGTATAAGAATATAACTGCTATGATACTGCCCCTGTATAAGAATATAACTGCTATATACTGCCCCTGTATAAGAATATAACTGCTATATACTGCCCCTGTATAAGAATATAACTGCTATAATACTGCCCTTGTATAAGATTATAACTGCTATAATACTTCCCCTGTATAAGAATATAACTGCTATGATACTGCCCCTGTATAAGAATATAACTGCTATGATACTGCCCCTGTATAAGAATATAACTGCTATAATACTGCCCCTGTATAAGAATATATCTGCTATGATACTGGTATGAGTGGCGGTATTGCCATCATTATTTGCGCTGTTTTTCTCCTGCATTAATCCCTCCTCGTCTTAAACCTGTTTTGGGCTTAGATGAGGGCTCAGCTCTGGGCGCTTGTATGCGGTGACTTCTCTGGGTGCCACATTTCCGGGCACTTGCTCTACAATGGCCTCACTTCTGTTCCTGTATGGCCTCCGCTGGGTGCGGCCTCACTCGCTGGGAGGAGGTCAGTTACCGGCCTCTGGGCTTGGACCTGGTGCCCTGTAGGTAGCAGCTGTGACTTGGAGGACCCCGGCTATGACTGACTCCTGACAGTGTTCAGGGCCCATCCTGCCGCTATAGTGACTGGCAGACCCGGCCGTTCGCCTCTGAGTGATGGAATCAGCGCGCAGACGATTATTGTCTCAGCCCGGAGCGGTGAGAGCCGGGGCCCTATAATCCGGCACATTCCAGCCGTTCATCCTAATCCGCCTACAGCGGCCGCTAATGTGCGCCCTCCAGGCAGGAGAGGAGGCGAGTCCCCACACCGGCCTCACATGGAGGCTCGCACCATGGGGATCGAAGCTTCAGCATCCCGCCCGCCGGAATAAACTGCAGGCGCTTTCTTATATACCTTGCGTTTTTATTCTTCACCATTTACTTCGTCAGGGAATAAAAACATTTAATTTTTTCTTAATTCTGCAGAAATAATTGTTACGGAAAAGAGCGCCACCCTGACCCATGGGTTGTATTTGGTATTACAGCTCAGGGTCCTGCAATACCGCCTGTGAGCAGATGTGGCGCTTTTTCTGTACCAGAGCAGCCATGTTTTTCCACTCTGAGCAGGGCTGTGTCCAGGAAATCTCTAACCATAGGGATCTGGTTGGAGCGGGCATTTCCCCTTTAAATGTTATGGTCACCTTTGGGGACTTTCTTTTGTATTTAAATGCATTTATTTTTGAGCCAAATATTTTTTGCAATTTGGTTCCATTCAAATTTTTTCACAGTTTGGCTTTTACAGGCCTTTTAAGTGACTGTGGAATGAGTCAACTGAGGACCTGTCAGTGAGCTCCTCTCACTGACACAAAGTTCTGCTCAGCTTTCATGTAGGCTCAGTAAAATGACAGCTTAAAAAAAAAAAGCTGCAAGCTCACTGATGAATTCTCAGTTAACTCATTCTGCAGATATCAGACGCAAAAATTTTAATAAATCCCATTTTTAATAAAATCAAAATATATGCATTTAAGAAAATGTAAAAAATGCCAGGTAAGTGTGAACGATGTCTTGTAGGTGGCCAGGTGGATTGTCTGTACTCACCGTACAGGAGCTGGGAGCACTGGCTGTAGCCTCCTCCATCTCCTCGCACTTGTCTGCCGCCCTCTGTCGGTCGCTGTAGGTCATGGCGTACACGACGGCTCCAGACTCCACCAGGAACTTACACACCTGGACGTTGTTGCAGGAGACGGCGCAGTGCAGCGGGGTCCTGACAGCGACACCAAGCGGAGAAAACGACAGAAACCGCCACAGAAAACCCCCTGAAAAACTAGACCGTCTGTCCTAAATCACCCAGACCCTCGGGGGCTCAACTTTTCTATTTCTTGGGCCAAGAATTTTTTTTCTTTTTTTCCCATTGATGCAATCTGGCCGGGGGCTGAGTCACGTGCTGGCCGGGGGGGCGGGGTAGTGCTTAATAAGTGCTCTCAGGCCTCTAACAAGGGATGGGGGGTTTTGTCGACCCCTTTAATGCGAGCCGATATTCGGGGCAGCAGCCGGCGCTGTCTGCTGCGTTTACCTTCACTCCGAACTGTACGAGGAACTGGACGATCTCGGTGTGGCCGGCGCACACGGCGGTGTGGGGGGCTGTGAGACCCTCGTTGTTGGGCTGGCTGGGGTCTTCCACCTGCCGATGAGGGGGATGGAGGAGATACAACATTAGTGCTGGCAGAAATCCAGAGCGCGGGAGTCATCAGCACAATAAGCGAAGGAGCGGGACGGGCCGAGGAGACGAGCACGGTAATGAGGGGGGACGAGCGCGGTAATGAGGGGGACAAGGGCCGCATTCAGCAGAGGAAAGGAATGAGGGGGGCTTCTAATTCTACCAATCAGAGGCGGATAATATCTGGCTGCAGGACAGGAATGACATCACCGCCCAGCAGCTCTCATCACATTGCCCTCTGTTCACACCTGAGCTGTGTCCACAGTTTATAACAGAAGCAATAACTGTCATAAAGCCTCTGTAAATGGGACAGAAAATCTGCACCAAAATCTGTGCAAAACTTAACTGCAGATTTGGCCACAGATTTCACTCTTTGCAAACCATTAAGTGAAATTAGCAGTGACAATCCACACTGAGAACTTGTGTGGGCGCTATATGATGTGTGTTGTAGGTGCTGTATAGCGGTAATGTGTGGGCGCTATATGATGCATGTTGTAGGTGCTGTATAGCGGTAATGTGTGGGCGCTATATGATGTGTGTTGTAGGTACTGTATAGCGGTAATGTGAGGGCACTATATGATGTGTGCTGTAGGTGCTGTATAGCGGTTATGTGTGAGCACTATATGGTGTGTGCTGTAGGTGCTGTATAGCGGTTATGTGTGAGCACTATATGGTGTGTGCTGTAGGTGCTGTATAGCGGTTATGCGTGGTCACTATATGGTGTGTGCTGTATAGCGGTTATGCGTGGGCACTATATGGTGTGTGTTGTAGGTGCTGTATAGCGGTAATGTGTGGGCACTATATGATGTGTGTTGTAGGTACTGTATAGCGGTAATGTGTGGGCACTATATGATGTGTGCTGTAGGTGCTGTATAGCGGTTATGTGTGAGCACTATATGGTGTGTGCTGTAGGTGCTGTATAGCGGTTATGTGTGAGCACTATATGGTGTGTGCTGTATAGCGGTTATGTGTGAGCACTATATGGTGTGTGCTGTATAGCGGTTATGCGTGGGCACTATATGGTGTGTGCTGTATAGCGGTTATGCGTGGGCACTATATGGTGTGTGTTGTAGGTGCTGTATAGCGGTTATGCGTGGGCACTATATGGTGTGTGCTGTAGGTGCTGTATAGCCGTTATGTGTGGGCACTATATGGCGTGTGCTGTATAGCGGTTATGCGTGGGCGCTATATGGTGTGTGCTGTAGGCACTGTATAGCGGTAATGTGTGGGCACTATATGGTGTGTGTTGTAGGCACTGTATAGCGGTAATGTGTGGGCACTATATGGTGTGTGCTGTATAGCGGTTATGCGTGGGCACTATATGGTGTGTGCTGTATAGCGGTTATGCGTGGGCACGATATGGTGTGTGCTGTAGGTGCTGTATAGCGGTTATGCGTGGGCACGATATGGTGTGTGCTGTAGGTGCTGTATAGCGGTTATGCGTGGGCACGATATGGTGTGTGCTATATAGCGGTTATGCGTGGGCACTATATGGTGTGTGCTGTATAGCGGTTATGTGTGGGCACTATATGGTGTGTGCTGTATAGCGGTTATGCGTGGGCACTATATGGTGTGTGCTGTATAGCGGTTATGCGTGGGCACTATATGGTGTGTGCTGTATAGCGGTTATGCGTGGGCACTATATGATGTGTGCTGTATAGCGGTTATGCGTGGGCACTATATGGTGTGTGCTGTAGGTGCTGTATAGCGGTTATGCGTGGGCACTATATGGTGTGTGCTGTAGGTGCTGTATAGCGGTTATGCGTGGGCACTATGGTGTGTGCTCTAGGTGCTGTATAGCGGTTATGCGTGGGCACTATATGGTGTGTGCTATAGGTGCTGTATAGCGGTTATGCGTGGGCACTATATGGTGTGTGCTGTATAGCGGTTATGCGTGGGCACTATATGGTGTGTGCTGTATAGCGGTTATGCGTGGGCACTATATGGTGTGTGCTGTAGGTACTGTATAGCGGTAATGCCTGGGCACTATATGGTGTGTGCTGTATAGCGGTTATGCGTGGGCACTATATGGTGTGTGCTGTATAGCGGTTATGCGTGGGCACTATATGGCGTGTGCTGTAGGTGCTGTATAGCGGTTATGCGTGGGCACTATATGGCGTGTGCTGTATAGCGGTTATGCGTGGGCACTATATGGCGTGTGTTGTAGGTGCTGTATAGCGGTTATGTGTGGGCACTATATGGCGTGTGTTGTAGGTGCTGTATAGCGGTTATGGGTGGGCACTATATGGCGTTTGCTGTATAGCGGTAATGCGTGGGTACTATATGGCGTGTGCTGTGGGTGCTGTATAGCGGTAATGCGTGGGCATGATATGGCGTGTGCTGTATAGCGGTTATGCGTGGGCACGATATGGCGTGTGCTGTATAGCGGTTATGCGCGGGCACGATATGGCGTGTGCTGTATAGCGGTTATGCGCGGGCACTATATGGTGTGTGCTGTAGGTGCTGTATAGCGGTTATGTGCGGGCACTATATGGTGTGTGCTGTAGGTACTGTATAGTGGTTATGCGCGGGCACTATATGGTGTGTGCTGTAGGTACTGTATAGCGGTTATGTGTGGGCACTATATGGTGTGTGCTGTAGGTACTGTATAGCGGTTATGTGGGCACTATATGGTGTGTGTTGTAGGTACTGTATAGCGGTTATGCGCGGGCACTATATGGTGTGTGCTGTAGGTACTGTATAGCGGTTATGTGTGGGCACTATATGGTGTGTGCTGTAGGTACTGTATAGCGGTTATGTGGGCACTATATGGTGTGTGTTGTAGGTACTGTATAGCGGTTATGTGTGGGTATGCTTTGATTTTTGCTCACGGCCCCGTCGCCTTCTCTCCTCCGGCCGCGCCCCGTCGCCTTCTCTCCTCGGCCTCCGCCCCGTCGCCTTCTCTCCTCGGCCTGTGCCCCGTCGCCTTCTCTCCTCTGGCCGCGCCCCGTCGCCTTCTCTCCTCCGGCCGCGCCCCGTCGCCTTCTCTCCTCTGCCGGCGCCCCGTCGCCTTCTCTCCTCTGCCGGCGCCCCGTCGCCTTCTCTCCTCTGCCGGCGCCCCGTCGCCTTCTCTCCTCTGCCGGCGCCCCGTCGCCTTCTCTCCTCTGCCGGCGCCCCCTCGCCTTCTCTCCTCGGCCTGCGCCCCCTCGCCTTCTCTCCTCTGCCGGCGCCCCGTCGCCTCCTCTCCTCTGCCGGCGCCCCGTCGCCTCCTCTCCTCTGCCGGCGCCCCGTCGCCTTCTCTCCTCTGCCGGCGCCCCCTCGCCTTCTCTCCTCGGCCCGCGCCCCCTCGCCTTCTCTCCTCTGCCGGCGCCCCGTCGCCTTCTCTCCTCTGCCGGCGCCCCCTCGCCTTCTCTCCCCTGCCCGCGCCCCGTCGCCTTCTCTCCTCTGCCGGCGCCCCGTCGCCTTCTCTCCTCTGCCCGCGCCCCGCCGCCTTCTCTCCTCCGGCCGCGCCCCCTCGCCTTCTCTCCTCTGCCGGCGCCCCGTCGCCTTCTCTCCTCTGTCGGCGCCCCCTCGCCTTCTCTCCTCGGCCCGCGCCCCCTCGCCTTCTCTCCTCTGCCGGCGCAGTGCCCCTTCCTCACTAATATTATTTGCTTTCCTTAGATTTGCTTTCTGACAACATTGTGCTTTCGCTGACCCACGCTGCAGCCGCAGAGGTCGTCCTGCAGATCATCTCGGAGTGTTGCCCTCAGTTAATAATAAATACTATTAATTACAGCCCCATCTGTGACCTGAGCAGATCCACACTAGGCTATGCCACTAGAGATCCTTGGGGACCCCCACAATCTTTTTTGTCACTCTTGGGCTAATGATACATGGGGTAAGAACCAGCGCCCCCCTGTCCATAGGCTGCTTGTGAAATTCTCTATATATATTTTTGTAGCTTCAGTCTTTGGACCTGAGTTGTCATCGTCTCTCCAAGCTGACTGGTTTTGCTCATCTCTTCTACCTGACCCGGCACCTGCAGAGTCTGAACCTCTCCTATAATGAGGTACGTCGCCTCCTTGCGCAGGGAACGGGTCTGCTGCCGTCGTGACGTCTTTTCCGATTACCCCGTATATGCCATCGATCGTGGGGTACCGGTGGGTAATAGTGGCAGTCAGTGGCCTCCTGAAGACCCCCGTCCTGCCATCTCTGTACATCTGTGTTCCCAGTATAGTACAAGCGATCAAACAGTCGCAGAGTCCAGGGCAAAAATAAGTAAAAATTTATTTAAAAATGAATAAATAAACTAAAACCCATAATTTTCATTTGTCTCGCTTTTCCCAATTAAAAAATAATGAAATTCAAAAAAAATAAAAAGAAAAATTGGTAAATCGAATCCGTAAAACTCCATCCTATGAAAATATAAAGAACCCAAATTGTAAACCGTTTAAAAAAATTAAAATCAAAATAATTGAATTTTCGATCGCTGCACTTCTCAAAAATGGAATAAAAAGCAATCGATCAAAATGGTATGAATAAAAATACAAAAAGACCCTCACCCAGCCCCCGCAACAGAAAAAGTTACAAGTCCCAAAAATGGAGGAATAGAAAGCCCATACTCATCCTGGGGAAAAAAAACCCAGGCCATATAGACGGAACAATAAAATGGTTTGTGGCTCTTGGAAGAAGGCGAGAAACAAACAAATCTCTGTGTTTTCTGGTGGTAGCTGGTGACGGGAACATGTTCTTTTTTCGCTTTGCAGAGTTGAAGAGCTGGATCTGATCCACAACCTGGAGCTGAGAGAGCTGTGGCTGGAGGGAAACCCTCTGCACGGGGCGGTGGAAAGCTTCTCCGCCTGCTACAGGTGCCCGCACCTCTCTGCTATCACATTATTAAACAAATGCAAATCACCGATTCAATGCTTTTTTTTTTTCTTTTTTTGTGTTGCACAGATTGGTAACTTATTTTCCCACCATTGAAAAACTAGTAAGTATACACCTAGGAAGACTGTAAAGCATCAACTGTATCCTAAAAAAAGGGGTATTCCCATCTCCAAGATCCTATCCCACTATGTAGTAGGTGTAATAATAATATTAGCAAATACCTCCAATTAAAATTGTAGTATTGTTCTTCTGATTAGCTATGTCGCTTACCCCATGTGCACTGCATTGTAGTAGTTTAGGTATCCATGATTACGACCACTAACAACTGTCGCTATGAGTGGTCGTGACCATAGATACCTAAGCTACTACAATGCCCTGCACATAGGGTAAGTGACATAGTGAATCAGAAGAACTATACTGTTTTCTAATTGGAGGTATTTTCGAATATTACTATTATTAGATCTACTACATATTGCGGTAGGATCTTGGAAATAGGCTGTATCTTTGCCTTTAAAAGGATAGTTCAATCTGCTGCATGGTGCGCTACCCCATGTACCCCAGCTTTATAACTTTCCCCCTGTGAGCCTTCCATCATACCAGTCACCTTTCCTGTCCTGTATTATATCCGCTGTCTCCATTCTTGCAGGACGGACAGTTTTTTAAAGAGAATCTATTTTTTGAGCCAGAAGAACCCCAACCTCTCCCACAGGCAAAGGTAAGTTGTATTCTTCTTTCACTTAACCCCTTAAGCCCCGCGGGTGGTTTGCACGTTAATGACCCGGTCAATTTTTACAATTCTGACCACTGTCACTTTATGAAGTAATTACTCTGGAACGCTTCAACGGATCCCCCTGATTCTGAGATTGTTTTTTCGTGACATATTGTGCTTCATGATTGTGTTAAAATTTCTTCGATATCACTTGCATTTATTTGTGAAAAAAACGGAAATTTGGCAAATTTTGAAAATTTAGCAATTTTCAAAATTTGAATTTTTATGCCCTTAAATCAGAGAGATATGTCACACAAAAGAGTTAATGAATAACATTTCCCACATGTCTGCTATACATCAGCACAATTTTGGAACCAAAATTTTTTTTTGTTAGGGAGCTATAAGGGTTAAAAGTTGACCAGCAATTTCTCATTTTTCCAACAAAATTTACAAAACCATTTTTTTAGGGACCACATCACATTTGAAGTCACTTTGAGAGGTCTTTATGACAGAAAATACCCAAAAGTGACACCATTCTAAAAACTGCACCCCTCAAGGTGCTCAAAACCACATTCAAGAACTTTATTAACCCTTCAGGTGCTTCACAGGAATTTTTGGAATGTGGAAGAAAAAAAATGAACATTTAACTTTTTTCGCAAAAATGTTACTTTAGACCCAATTTTTTTTATTTTCGCAGGGGTAACAGGAAAAAATGGACCCCAAAATTTGTTGTGCAATTTCCTCTGGGCACGCAGATACCCCATATGTGGGGAAAAACCACTGTTTGGGTGCACGGCAGGGCTCGGAAGTGAAGGAGCGCCATTTAACTTTTTGATTGTAAAATTTGCTTGAATAATTAGCGGATGCCATGTTGCGTTTGGAGAGCCCCTGATGTGCCTAAACAGTGGAAACCCCCCACAAGTGACCCCATTTTGGAAACTAGACCCCCCAAGGCACCTATCTAGATGCATAGTGAGCACTTGGAACCCCTAGGTGCTTCACAAATTGATTCGTAAAAATGAAAAAGTTTTTTTTTTCTCCACTTTTTAATTTTTACGAATCAATTTGTGAAGCACCTGGGGGTTCCAAGTGCTCACTATGCATCTAGATAGGTGCCTTGGGTGGTCTAGTTTCCAAAATGGAGTCACTTGTGGGGGAGCTCCAATGTTTAGGCACACGGGCTCTCCAAACGCAACATGGTGTCCGCTAACAATTTGAGCTGATTTTCCATTCAATTTGTTAGCGGACACCATGTCGCGTTTGGAGAGCCCCTGATGTGCCTAAACTGTGAAGCTCCCCCACAAGTGACGCCATTTTGGAAACTATACCCCTCAAGGATTTTATTAAGGGGTATAGTGAACATTTGGAACCCAGAGGTACGACACAGAATTTGATAACATTAGGTCATCATATTGAATAAGTTGTCATTACTCTTGAGCGCAAGTGCTCGCTACTTGAGTTTGCATCGGGTACTCAGGTATGCACCATGTATCACGGGTGCTCAAGTGAAATGCTCGAGTCCCCGCCCGCATGTTTCACGGTTATTAGACACCCCAAAAAACCATGCGGGGATCGCTCGTGCATGGCAGGCCATCCCCGCGAGGTTTTTTTGGCCGTGAAGCATATTGGACGGAGACTCGAGCACCCGCAATACTCAGTGCATACCCGAGCAACCGACGCAAATTCAAGTAGCGAGCACTTGCGTTCAACACTAGTCGCCATATCGTCATCTTCTTTTTTTTTTTTTTTTTTTTTTTTTTTTTACTTTTGAAAAAAAAAAAAACATCCCCAGCCCTAGCGTTTATTTTTTACGCCGTTCCTCGTGCGGTATAAGTGATGAGATTACTTTATTCTTCGGGTCGGTGCGATTACAGCAATACCAGAATCATATCGGGTTTTTATGATTGACAGCTGTCACACACTAAAAAACACATATTTTGTAAAATCTAGTTTTTGCATCGCCATATTTTGGCCGACAGTCATGTGACGGCTTTTTTTTTGCGGGATGAGTTGACGTTGTTATTGGTGCCATTTTCAGGCATGTGACATTTTTTGATCGCTTTCTATTCCAGCTTTTGGGAGGCAGAATAAACAAAAACCAACAATTCAGGATTTGTTTTTTTTGTTTTTTTTTATTCTGCTCCGGGTGTGGTAAAATTGATAAGGTAGCTTTATTCTTCGGGTCAGTAGGTTTACAGCGGTACCACATTTATATTGTTTTTTATGTTTTGGCGTTTTTACACAATAAAAGCTATTTTATAGAAAAAATTATTTTTTTGCATCGCTTTATTCTGAGAGCTGTAGCTTTTTGAATTTTCGGATGATGGAGCTGTATGGCGGCTTGTTTTTTGCGGGACAAGATGACGTTTTTAGCGGTACCATTTTTATTTATATTCGTCTTTTTGATCGTGTGTTATTCCATTTTTTGTTTGGCGGTATGATGATAAAGCATTGTTTTTTGCTTTGTTTTTTATTTTTATTTTTTTACCGTGTTCACTGAAGGGGTTAACTAGTGGAACAGTTTTATAGGCCTGGTCGTTACAGACGCGGCGATACCAAATATGTGTACTTTTATTGTTTTTTTTTTTGTTTTTTTTCATAATAATATTTATTGATGGGTACATTATATTTTTATTTTTAGTGGATTATTATTTTTTTCTTTTTTTTTCACTTTCTGGGAGTTTTTACACTTTTTTACTTTGTCCCACTGTGGGACTTTCACTTTTTTTATTCTGATCGCCTGCACAGCATAGGGATGCAGCACCATCCCTGTGCCGTGCAGGCAGTCAGCGCTGGACAGGGAGAAGATAGTTTGATGATGCACTGCGCATGTCCAAACAATCTTCCTGCTGTCTGGTGACCCGGATGTTGTCATGACGACATCGGGTCGTCATGGCAACACCCGGGAAGCCGCGGCAGACAGCGCTGGAGGCCGGAAGAGGAGGTGAGTATACCGATCACCTCCCCTTGCCTCCGCAATGCTGTGATCGACTTCGATCGCAGCATTGCAGGGGTTAATGTGCTGGGGGCGGTGCGGGACCGCTCCCTGCACATAGTACCGGGTGTCAGCTGTGACAATCAGCTGACACCCGGCGGCGATCACGCCCGCACAACCTCTGTGCGCGCGCTATCGCTATGACGTACTAATATGGGTCAGGCTCTTAAATCCCAGGGCACAGACGCGTATTAGTACGTCATGGGCTTTAAAGGGGTTAAAGATGCATTTTTTTGTTCTTCATCATCTATGTGTTCTCCATTATAAGTGTATTGATTTTTGGCAATTATATGCAGTGTGTGCGTTAATGTTATGTTTCCCTTGTCGTAGTTTAGTCCTAGTCTGCATGGGGGTGGTCCCGCCTCTGTTCAAACGGATGACGTTGCATACATATGTGTTATGTATACCTGGACCATGCACGCAGGGGCATCGTCGTCCCCACACGCTGTTTTCCCTTCGGCATCCATGGGCTATCAGCCACGATGCCGTCGGAGTCCGGTGTCTGGGTAACGGCGATGCTCTCTGCGTCACTTCTGGTCCGTTGCGAGGCATCTCTGGGTAGCGTTGTGGTTCACATGGTGACAAGTCACATGATTAGTATCATCCACCCCCAGCGTCTCGCGGTGTTTACGCAAGACACTATTTAAATGACCATCTGTGATACTTGAGCAGTCCCCTTGAGAAAGGCACATAGCGCCGAAACGCGCGTTGGGGATACACACATGAAGTGTGCTCTTTTCCCCCTACAGAGGTAAAAAAAACTTTTTTGACTTGTATCCATCTATATATTGTGGTGATAGGGAATGTGACCATCGGTTCATGGTGATGATGCTGCTCTTCCTGACTGAACATAAATGTTCGTATGTATATTTGATTCATATAGCGCAGCATTTTGTCCATTTCAATTTACTTTAAATAACGGACACCTTCAATGTAATAGCCACACTTCATGTGATGTAGTGCTTGATTTTAATGCTTTTATGCAATTGTGTATTGATCTATGCAACTATATGTGGATTTATGTGTATTTATCGTCTCCCCAGATTCTCTGATGTTTAATATTCAATAAAGTATTTTTCTAACAATTGGGCTATTATCGTTGTTTGTGCTTTGCACTCCTTCTTTTTGCTATATGTTAACGATGGCCCCTATATAATCCAACTAGAAGATTGCAATAATGATAAATGTGGATATACCATATATTACTTAGTTACATAATAGTGGCAATTCTAAGTCTGATTCTAATTTCTTTCTCTCTACCACTGAATGATAGCAGCGTAACATAAACTCAAATACAGTGTCTTATTTTTGGGAGGTCTAACTGTATTCCCATGCACCTCTGTCTTCACACCCAGACATGGGTATAAGCTTCCTGATTTTGTCTATTTGTTCTTGTCCTCCACCTTCTCCTCATCCTTCACATCCTCCTCCATATCACTACCATATCTACCATATCACCATATCTACGTCTCTTGCAAGGGGCAGTGGAGTTCCTCCAAATTTTTGACAGCCGTTGCATTCACTGCATAGGCAAACAGTATGGGAGACCCACTTCCTAATAATGGGAAAATTGTTATCAGGAGGCCCTCCAACCTCTACATCTCTTGCAAGGTCATTGGAGTGCCTCGTAATTTTTGGCAGCCGTTGCATTCACTGCATAGGCAAATAGTATGGGAGACCAACTCTTTTTTAATGGGAACATGTCATACTCATTACTGTAGCCCAGCTCCATGTGTCTTTAAATTGTTAATTGGGTTTTTTCTAAATTTTGGCAGCCGTTGGACTCACTGCATACCCTATAACTGGGTACATGTCGTTTGTAACCTCTCTGGCGGCGTGCTTGCATAGTGCACCACCTCCCACTATGCAAGACCACAATCTTACCTGTCAGTCCAGCCTGTAAACCGTGCTCCAGATTCTTGCTGTGTGCATGTCTCTTGACTGACTGCTTAGGGTGGCGGCCCGGTTACTTCCTGATTCTTATAGCTGCTGTGGTGCACCTCTATTGCGTCTCTAGCCTTTTGCTGTGAGTCTCTGGATATTTAAACCCCCTCCACCCAGTAGGAGGTGCCTGAGCAACACTAACATTCAGTGTGTGCTTTTCTCTGAAGTTGCCAGGTCCAGTTCTATTTCTGTCTGTCTCGCCACTCTGGGGGCTGCATTCCCAGACCTGTTATCTGTGACTTCTAGTCTGTTTCTGCCTCTGGGGGCCGTATACCCAGGCTCATTTCTGTAATTCGCTGCAGTAACAGTTCCTGTCTGAACTGTCTCCTAGCCTCTTATCTGTTTTGTCTCTATGTCCATTTCCTCCCTTTTTCTGCAGTGTCTGAACCAGCACTTGGCTATACCTAGGCTCGTTTCTGTATTTCGTTGCAGTAACAGTTCCTGTCTGAACTGTCTCCTAACCTGTTACCTGTTTTGTCTCTGTCCGTTTCCTCCCTTTTTCTGCAGTGTCTGAACCAGCACCTAGCTCCAACTCGTTGTCTCTGTACTTCTGTTTGTGAGTTTTGTGTCCACTCGCTACTTCATAGGAAGTACCTTGTGTGTATCTGGTTCTGCTTGTTCCCTTTGCCTTCTTTGGTATCTTTCTGTATTTTCCAGTCTGTTCCATGGGAACAGGGCTCTGTCCTTTCTGTCTTGTTCACTGTACGTGCGGTTCCGCTCTGCTCTTAATTGCCCACCGCTCCGGCGGTTCCCCTCTGCTCTGCCTTGCCCACCGCTCCGGCGGTTCCCCTCTGCTCTGCCTTGTTCACCGCTCCAGCGGTTCCTTTCTGCTCTGTCTTGCATACCGCACCAGCGGTTTTAGCTCTGCTCTGCTTGTTCACCGCGGTTGCTGGTTTCTGCTCTGCTTTGCTTGTCTACCGCTTCTGCGTTTTTTTGCTCTGCTCGGCTTGTCTACCGCATCTGCGGGTTTTGCTCTGCCCAGCTTGTCTACCGCATCTGCTGCTTTGTCTCTGTCTCCCAGTCTGTATTGGACTCTATCCTGCTTGCGCTCCAACCTGCTAGTACCTGCCTGTTTGCACTCCAGCTGTGCTTGCCAGTATTTCCCTGTCTGTACACCAACCGTGCTTGCCAGTACCCCCCCGTCTGCATACCAGCCGTGCTTGCCTATACCCACCTGTCTGTATGCCAGCCTGGCCTGCCTGTTCCAGCATTCCCCGGTGTGGGTCAACAGCTGTGACCGGGGTCTAACCTGGTGTAGCACCTGGTCCCTCTGCTCGGTTCCTCCTTGGTTCACGGAGTCGTTAGCCGCCGTGCGACCTTGGTCGGATCGGGTAGATACTTAGTTGCGCCCCTCCAGGCACTCCTCGGTTCATGGTACAGTGGGACCACTAATCACACTCACGCCAGACAGTCAGGCCGCGAGTGTAACATCGTTACTGTGCCCAGCTCTATGTGTCTTTAAATTGTTAGTGGGGTTTTTCCTAAATTTTGGCAGCTGTTGGACTCACTGCATACCCTATAACTGTATAGCAGATCCTTATCCTTTCTAATGGGAACATGTCATTACTGTGGCCCAGCTCTATGTGTCTTTAAATTGTTAGTGGGGTTTTTCCCAAATTTTGGCAGCCCTTGCAGTCACAGCATGGGCATCACCACTATAGGAGACCCACTCCTTTATAATGGGAATATTTTTTTTACTGAGACCCTCCTCTATGTCTCTTCAAAGGGGTATTGGGTTACGTCCAAATTTTTGGCAGCCCTTGCAGTCACTGCATACGCAATAACAGTATAGGAGACCCACTCTTTAATAATGGGAACAACAAAGCAT
This sequence comes from Phyllobates terribilis, assembly GCF_046119375.1. NCBI lineage: Eukaryota > Metazoa > Chordata > Amphibia > Anura > Dendrobatidae > Phyllobates > Phyllobates terribilis. The sequence goes on along the minus strand of NW_027363005.1, from coordinate 1,034,934 downwards.
AGCCGACTGCTGGCCCTTTAAGAATAGTAAGGCAGTAAAAATAGTGTTTGTGACTTTCACAATCCCTCCTTCATAAATGAAACAGGATGTGTCTGATGATGTTTCACACACCACATGGCCAGATAAGGTTGTAAAATGTTAAAATGCCATTTCCTGCTGAATGCATTTGTCACGGTTGAAAGAAATGCAAAAACGCATCAAAAACGCTGTGTGTGAACATAGCCCAAGGTGTGAAGGAGGATTTTTGTTTTTGGTTATTGATTTTGCCTTATATACAAGTCATTACCCTGGAAAGGATGTTCCTTAACATATTTCCCAGGAAAATCCATTTTGGTTTAGTTTTTGTATGTTATATTGTGAGTCCGTAAAAGTGGCGTAATACCTCTGACAACATTGTTGACATCATTGACCTGGGAGTCAGAAATGCTTCCAGGAGTCTTCCCCATGCTGTTCCCATGTCATTTGAGTACTGTTCCCATCGATTTGGGCAATTTTTAGGCCCTCTGCAGACCGCCAGGGGGGGGGGGGCGCCGAAAGAATGCTGGAGTTTCCCATAGACTTACATTGGGCTCGTTACTTGGACCGAGCAGCCGAGTATTCCAATTTGCTCGACTCGAGCAACGAGCACCCGAGCATTTTAGCGCTCGCTCGTCACTAGTTTTCAGCTATACCATTTTTATTTCCATTCGACTTTTTGATCGTGTTTTATTCCACTCTTTGTTTGGTGGTAAGATGAAAAAGAATAGCTTTTTTTTTACAATGTTCACTGAAGGCGTTAAGTAGTGTGACCTTTTTATAGGCCGTGGACATGATTATAACAAACATGTGGACCTTTTTGGTTTATTTTAGTTTTTATATGAATTTACCCATTTATTGATATAACATTATTTTCATTTTTTTTTGTTTATTTTTTGATTAGGTTTTTTTTTTTTATATTTTTTCACATTCTTTTTTTTACTTTTTCATTTAGTCCCTCTATGGGACTAGCTTTTATTAGTATAATCGCTGTTATAAAGCATTGCAATGAATTCTACCTGTCAGTGTTACAGTGATAGAAGCCTCTGAGACCATGCTCCTAGCTTGGTCTAAGCAGGCCTCCGTCGCTGGGATACCTGGAGGCTCGGGTTGTCATGACAACAGGATCACTGACTAAGGGCATAACCAGAAACGCGTTGAGATTGCATCTCCGCTATCATGGACTTTTATATATTTTAATATTTTGCACCAATAAAGTGAGAATTATTTTTTATTGGAGACTTTTCCCACTTTCTCCTTATGTACACTGGCCGAGAGTCACGGCATTGTGGGTCTGAGCCCAGAAGATATGAGCAGCAGGATGGATTAAATGCATGGTGAGGCATATATTGTTTTTTTGTAAAGTATTGTCCAATCAGTCAGTAAGGATTTAGGGCCCTTTTACATGGCGATATTTTGCATCAGTATTTGTTAACAGACGCCAGGAGTGGATCCAAAACACAGAAGAGGTGAGAGTGGTTCAGTTATTATTTTTCTCTGTGTTTGTTCCCCTCTGGTTTTTAGCTTACAAATACTAATGTAAATTACTGCCCAAAATACTCACTGTGTGAATGAGGCGAGGAAGCTGCTTGTAATACTGTAATATAAGTCCTTATTCTGAGGATGAGCGCTCACTTGCAGGTGCTGTGCTGTAATGCTTATCTTCTCTGCTCCATCATACTCCCCAGAGCAGGGGCGACCCCTGGGGCTAAACTGCAGCCGGCAGATGTCAGACGTGTCACTCAGTGATATGTGATGGAGCCCGACTCCCAAACAAAATCAGACAGAAGCATACAAAATAAATACATGAAGCATTGCAATTAGGTGTCAAACGTTCTCAACTTTATTTAAATTTACATGACACTGAACCATCACCTATCAGGATAAAGAAGATTCTGTGTAGCCTCTGTTCCTATAGACCATCTTGCTTGCAGCCTTCTCCATTGAAGACAACGGAAATTACAGGAATAGATGAGTAATCTGCTTATACTGCTGTAATACAATTCTTTTATCCAATGATGAGAGCATGCGTCCAGGAGTTGTGCTGTAATGTTTGTCTCCTCTTCACCATCATCATCAGATCAGGGGCGACCCCTGGGGCAAAATGTGCTTACTGGGTTCTGTGCAGCTGGCAGATGTCCAGCCGTATGTGATAGACCCCGTCCCCCAAACAAAATTAATCAGACAGAAGCACACAAAATAAATACACGAAGCATTGCAATTAGGTGTCAAATGGTCAAAATTTTATTTAAATTTACATGACACCGAAAATAGCACAACCCCCGACTCACGAAGAGTCACCCTCCAGCACTCAGGAGAGGAAAACCCCCTGTGGAGGAAACCTCTATGGAACCATGGATGGAGGGCTGCCCTTCCATTGGGCTTAGAGAGTTTGTGCCAATATATAACAGATGTAACTGCAGAATTGTACAATTTGTACATTTTACCAGATTTACAGAGAATGACATAACAAATACAGACTATAAATGTGATAAAGCGGATGTGGGAGAGATCTGGCTGCGATATCTGTCACCACATTGATTGATGGAGCGAATTTGGTTGATCTGATTGGCCAGGTGGATGTATAATTTCTCCCTTACAGATCCAGGTCCGCCTCTCAAAAAATTGGACATTTGGTTACAGTTCGTTATGCCTAATCCCTAATAGGATAAATGATCCCTCCCAATTTATCACCCATTAAAGTCATAGATCAGTCCATGAACTCCCAAAGGAGAGCTGCTCTATATAGAGGGTAACAGAAGGGGATCCTGGTCTAGGGACCCCCCTTTGTTACCTTCCCATGCCCTAGGGGTGTCTAAAGCAGACAACCCCTTTCCCTGCTAGAACCTCCAAATTACACCAAGTTTGGCACATTACGTGGGTGGTCAAGCTCAAGGTCCTCAGGCGCATCAGTAATGGCGCTGATCGTGGCAGCGCGGAATTCTTTTATGGAATCTTCTTTATGACACTGGTTTATGACCTCATAACAGTTGTCATGGTGACTACAGGGTCTATTACTGATGCAGGGCACAAGTATTAACCCTTTCATCATTGGTAATTTGCTATTGTTATAGAGGCAGATAACTGCACTTGTTACCAAGCAGGGGCCTTATCATTATGGCTTCCCTTAGGCACCATAAGAAATACAGATATTAAATGTGCAAGTTTGTCATAAGTGTTTTGCACTTTCTAGATCCAGAGATTGGGTTTATTACTAGCACTTTACAAAGAAAAAAAAAAAAGAGGAAATTACTTGTAAAATAATATTATTGGGAATTGCATTTCAAGCATTTTCCTAATGTGCATTCTACATAGTTACATAGGTTGAGAAAAGTAGGGGTGGACATTAACAGCTTGGGGCCCAAGTGCAAGAAATGTGTCCGAGCCCCCATCTTTTTATGGCGACAAAGCTACAGATATGTATATATATATACAGTGTGTGTGTGTATATATATATATATATATATATATATATATATACACACACACACACACACACACACACACACACACACACACACACACACACACATAAACACACACACATATACACACACACAAACACACACACATATACACACACCTGCCCACACACACACACATCTGCCCACACACACACACAACTGCCCACACAGACACCTGCCCACAAACACACACCCATATACACACACTTGCCCACACACACACCTGCCCACACACACACACACACACCTGCCCACACAGACACCAGCTCACACACACACACACACATATACATATACACACACACACATATACACACACACACACCTACCCACACAGACACCTGCCCCCACAGACACCTGCCCACAAACACACACACACCTGCCCACACACACACACACACACACATATACACACACACACACCTGCCCACACAGACACCTGCCCACAAACACACACACACCTGCCCACACACACATCTGCCCACACACACACACACTCATCATCCCCCGGCTCAATTCCTCCTGCCTGCTCTCTCTCTTTTCCGGTGCAGCACTGCAGGCCGGGGCGCACTGCGTGACGTCACAGCTAGGAGACACAGCCGCGCACATGGCCATGTCTCCTAGCAGTGACGCGGCCGGGCCAGCACAGGGAAGTTAACTGCTGCAGTGCTGGCCCGGCCGATGAAGAAGTAGCGGCGGCCGCTGTTGGGGGAGCGGTCGGGTCCCCCCCTCCCGCGACTGCTACCGCTATGTGCTGCGGCGGCCCGCACATATAATGAGGGTAATCCGGCATTAGACACCCCACCTGGAGCCGCGGGCCCTCTGCAGGCTCGGGCCCTGGGCGGTTGCCCGGATTGCCCTCATTATAATCCGCCTATGGATATAGGCCATGGAAAACGACATCACAGCTGCAGCGGCTACGCTGGTGGTAGAGGGTCCTTACGCGTCCGACATCTTCCTGCCCCCTAGTTAACCGTGGCCTACCTTCTGGCGATCCTCTTCTGTAGGTCGCGGCTCCGCTCGCGATGCTCTGGGCGAGGACCTTGCGTTGCTCGGTGATGACGTCAACATCCGCTGGATCTCCTTCCAGGACCTTGCGCAGCGTCTCAGCGTAGGGCGGGGCTTCAGGTCTCGCGCGTTTTTGTACGTCCACGCCCCTCTTCTTCCGGCGCGGCATCCCGAAGATGGCGCCCGATGGCGGGAAACGGCTCCGATTGGCGGGAAATGGCCCCGAATGGCGGGAAGCTTCACTCAGATATGTATAGAGTCTTTTCCAGGCACGCAATACCTGTTTGTGGCGGGTTGGTCACAATTCTGCCGACTACGCCAAAGCTGACTCGCCCCCTGGGCCGTGGGGTACCCGGAACCGGGCCTTCTAGTGTACGGTGCTGATGGTGGTAGTAGTGGCATCCCGATCCCATGGCTCAGGGTGGTCAGACCAAATGGTGGCAGTCTATTTATCAGTGTTTTGAATGTCCGACTACGCCACCCGTGGATTGCGGTTGGAGATAACCGCCGCTGCAAGGCAGACCGCTGAGGCTGGTGTTGGTGTGCAGCACAGGGGTAGGATAACTCCCCACAGGAAGAGTGTATCCTCAGGGCAGTGTAGGTGGATGTTGGGGGTGATAGTGCAGGCCGCAATAGTAAGAGTTCAGAGTCCGCTTCAAACAGTTCAGGGTCTTTATTGTAGATATTATTAATGACCCAACAGTACCGGTTAGGAATGGGCCTGGGTGTCTGAGAGCATTCGGGTGAGCCCCACTGGTCAGGGTGAGTGTGTAGGCCTACCGTTCTCTCTATGCTCTTTCTGACTATCCCCCTTTTTGTGGTGTAATAGCCCACGTCCCTGAGCTGGCCGTGTACTTCTCTCCTGTATGGCTTGCGACTCAGGCCTTGGGTACCTGTTGCTTGCTCCTCGATGTACTGGTCCCTCTGTGTGGCGGAGCCTCCAGGCTTCTTAGGCCAAGGGACCTGAAATCCCTCGCAGGTTGGTTCTCTGCTGCTGGGCTTGTAACCCTGACAGCCTCGGACCCCAATGTCCGGTAGATTGGTTCTCTGCCAGGACCGGCTCTCGTCGCCTCTGTCCCTGGCTTGCAGTTTCTCCTCTGCCTCACGGACTCCTCAGCTACAGCTGAACTGTCCCTCCTTCTCTGGGACTAGTCTCACTCCTGAGCTAGGTCTTCCAGTTCTCTCTAACCCTGCCCCCAGTTCCAGCTTTTATAGGGGCAGCCAACTCCCCCTGCTGGCCTGGAACAGGAGGTGCTGTATTGTAATTGTTCCTAACCAGGGGACCTCCCTCCTGCTTTCAGAAACAGATTATTGTTTGTGGCATCCAGGCCTGGGGTGACACACACACACTGCTCTATATTTAGTATGATGCCCCCACTCCTCCATATATATAGCATGATGGTCTCACTGCTCCATATACAGGTGCATCTCACTAAATTAGAATAGCATCAAAAAGTTAATTTATTTCAGTTCTTCAATACAAAAAGCTGTCTTTCAGCTCATCTGCATTGTTGGGTCTGGTGTCTCTCATCTTTCTCTTGACAATACCCCATAGATTCTCTATAATAGATTCTCTATGGGGTTAAGGTCAGGCGAGTTTGCTGCCAATCAAGCACAGTGATACTGTTGTGTGTAAACCAGGTATTGGTACTTTTGGCCGTGTGGACAGGGACCATGTCCTGCTGGAGAATGACATTTCCATCTCCAAAAAGCTTGTGGGCAGAGGGAAGCATGAAGTGCTGTAAAATGTCCTGGTAGACGGCTGTGCTGACTTTGGTCTTGATAAAACACAGTGGACCTACACCAGCAGATGACATGGGCCCCCAAACCATCACTGATTGTGGAGCCTTCACACTAGACCTCAAGCAGCTTGGATTGTGGACTCTCCACTCTTCCTCCAGACTCTGGGACCTTGATTTCCAAATGAAAATTGGAACTCTAGGACCTTGTGGAGTGTGTCAATGACTGCCTTCTGGACATCTGTCAAGTCAGCAGTCTTCCTCATGATTGTGGAGCATACTGAAACAGTATTGAAGAACTGGAATAAATTAACTTTTTGAAGATATTCTAATTTAGTGAGATGCACCTGTATATACTATGATGGTCCCACTGCCCCACATACATATAGTATAATGGCCCCACTACTCCATATGTAGTATGATGGACCCACTACTCCAGATATATAGTAGGATGGCTCCACTGCCCGATCATTTAAAAAAATAAAGTTTATTCTCACTTAATCCTGATTCCCTACATCACGGCCTCTGTCTCCTCTTCCATGGCGGGACAGCAGAGCAGAGCGATGCAATGATGTCACCGAGCCACCTGCGTGAGTATGCTGACATCTCGTTAACCGCAGGCCTATGGCGATCTGTGGCATATGAAAGAGATAGTGATAGGGCAGGGAGCTTGTGTCTCACTGCTTTATCATGCGACGCCTCTGCATAAGAGACATTAGGGCTACATTAGCTACGTCACAGAAGACACTGGAGCTGGAGTATATAGAATAGGAGACACTGGGGCTGGCGTATATTCATCACAGGATACATTAGGGCTAGAGCATATACATCACAGAAGAAGCTGGAGTATATAGAATAGGAGACACTGGGGCTGGAGTATATAGAATAGGAGACACTGGGGCTGGCGTATATTCATCACAGGATACATTGGGGCTAGAGCATATACATCACAGAAGAAGCTGGAGTATATAGAATAGGAGACACTGGGGCTGGAGTATATAGAATAGGAGACACTGGGGCTGGCGTATATTCATCACAGGATACATTGGGGCTAGAGCATATACATCACAGAAGAAGCTGGAGTATATAGAATAGGAGACACTGGGGCTGGAGTACATAGAATAGGAGACACTGGGGCTGGAGTACATAGAATAGGAGACACTGGGGCTGGAGTACATAGAATAGGAGACACTGGGGCTGGCGCATATACAGTTCTGCTCAAAAGTTTACATACCCCGGCAGAATTTTTGCTTTCTTGGCCTTGTTTCAGAGAAAATGAATGATAACAAAAACACTTTTTCTCCACTCATGGTTATTGGTTGGGTGAAGCCATTTACTGTCACATTTCTGTGTTTTCTCTTTTTAAATCTTAATGACAACTAGTGATGAGCGAGCATGCTCGCTACTGCTCGGTGCTCGCCCGAGTATCTCACTGCTCGAGATGCTCTGCGCTCACCGAGTATTTCCGGGTTGGTCGGGCGGGAAGTCGGGTCCCCTCCCTGCATGTTTGGCGCTCTTTACAGAGCCAATGAACATGCAGGGATTGCCTGCCATGCACTGTAATGCCATAGCCATGTTGGTTGTGGGCATTACAGTGATTGGCTGGCCGCACAGCGTCATCAGGTGTATATCAGACCTGGCGCCGCCATGCTCATCACAGTCACTCCGGATCAGACAGTGTAGGGAGAGCTGATGCTGCGTTAGGAAGAGATTTGATTGTGTATTAGGTAGTGTAGGGAGAAAAACCGCATATTACACATATCCATCTCAACAAACAGTCCTTTTGAGGACTAATCCATCTGCAGAGATATCAGGCAGGCAGTGTATATAGGCAGGCAGACAGGGTATATAGCAGACTGCAGTGCATATAGCACAAGAGGTTCCATTCCAATTCTGCCTTCTGCTGCTGTTAGATATTTCTATACAAAGGCCCAGGTCTCAGGGGCGAGGAATACTTTTCTTTGGATCTTAATCCTCATTATTTGCTTATAAAGCAATCCAGAGAACACCGTTTTTCTGCGCCATTTGCTTGTTGGCACTGCAGAATATAGCCAGGTCCTTTCCATATTAGAGCGCTAGAAATCCAGCTATTTAAAACTGTGTTTTCTCCGTCACACGGATCACATATACGTTGTCAGAAAATACTGCCATTTCTGGCCTCCATTTTTTCAGTGTGTCAGTGAAGCAATTCACAGCAGTTTGCTGTTCACACTACTTACTTACAGGCCAGGTTTTTAAAACTCTGTTTTCTCCATCACCCCGATCACATATAACTTCGCTTCTAACTCAGTCATTTGTAGTGAGCGTGGAAGATACTATCCTCCATTTAAAATGGGCAAGGCACGTGGCAAGGGACAGGGAACTGGACGTGATGGTAATGGTACATGCAGAGGCCGAGGACAAGGCCGTGGGCAAGCCGAAATTGTGCCACAACAAACACCCACATCTTCTCGCCTGACCTTCCTGTCCCAATTTCTAGGGGACTGCAGCACACCACTATTCAACCCAGATCAGTGTCAAAAGGTTGTTGGTTGGATAGCGGATAATGCTTCCAGTCACTTAGCCACCACCAGCACCACCCTGTCTTCCACACGGTCAAGTCTCAGCAGCCGTGAGTCTGGACCGCATATTCCTCACCCTGATCCTCCTTCCTCCCACCATGCCGAGTACCCAGAGACAACTTATCCCACACTTGGACAATCTGAAGAGCTGTTCACTTTTCCATTTATGGATTCGGGCCTCTCGCCCGGTCCACTTGAAGCGGGGCAAGAGGAGATCACGTGTAGCGATGCCCAAATATTTGAGCAGCCACGGTCACACGAAGGCGCCGGTGGGAAACTGTGACAAGAGGTGGACGATGATGAGACACAATTGGCAGAAAGTCAGGAATAGTACCAGGGTGCAGAAGTGGGAGACGAGGTGGTGGATGATATAGTAACTGACCCAACCTGGCAGGAGGACATGCAGAGCAAGGACAGCAGCACACAGGGGGAGGGAGGCAGAGCACCCCAACAGGCAGGAAGAAGCAGTGTGGTGGCCGCAGACAGAAGGCAGGCTACCGTTTCCCGTAACACCAACACGAAGGAAGTTGCCACTACAACTGTTAGGTCTTCCCGAGTCTGGTTGTTTTTTAAAGACTCTGCCGATAGCTCCAAAAAGGCCATTTGCATCACGAGCCAGACCAGCATCAGCAGGGGTGTCAAAACGACCAGCCTGACCACCACCAGCATGATCAGGCACATGGCAGCAAAGCACTCGACTTTGTGGGCCGAACACCAGGGTCCAGGAACAGTGTCTACAGGTGGCACCATTGCTTCTTCTGCTGTTGTGCATGCAAGCCAATCCCCTGTCCATAGTGCATGCAAAGATGCCTCCTGCCCTGCACCTGTCATTGCACACTCTCAAGTAGCAGCATCAGGAAGCACGTCCATGTCCTTGTCCCAGCGCAGCGTTCAGTTGTTCATACTCCAGTCCTTGGAATGCAAGCGCAAATATGCAGCCAACGTCCCACAGGCCACACTACTAAATTCTCACAATTCACGACTGCTTGGCTCGAAATGTTGCCTTTTAGGCTTGTGGAGACAGAAGCATTCCGCAACCTGATGGTGGCGGCCGTCCCTCGGTACTCTGTCCCCAGCCGCCACTATTTCTCCCAGTGTGCCGTCCCCACATTACACAAGCACGTGTCCCAAAACATTAGCCGTGACCTCAACAACGCAGTTACCGGTAAAGTCCACCTAACCACGGACACGTGGACAAGTGCTTGTGGGCAGGGACGGTACATCTCGCTGATAGCACACTGGGTTAAAATAGTGGAAGCCGGGACCCAGTCGGACCTTGGGACGGAACACGTCCTCCCGACGCCAAGGATTGCAGGCCCTAGGTCAATCAGGGTTGCCCCCACGGTCTACAGCTCCTGCACCTCATGCTCCTCAGCCTCCTCCTCCTCCTCAGCCTCCATCTCCGCATCAGTCACAAGCTGGAAGCACTGCAGCACTGCCTCGGCCAAGAGGCAACAGGCTGTGCTGAAGCTAATATGCTTAGGTGAAAAAACACACAATGCTGAAGAGTTATGGACAGCTCTGAAAGAGCAGGCAGATCTGTGGCTCAAACCGCTGAACCTACAGCCAGGCATGGTCGTGTGTGACAATGGCCGGAACCTGGTGGCGGCTCTGAGGCGAGGCGAGCTCACACACGTACCATGCCTGGCCCATGTGCTTAACCTCGTGGTTCAGCGGTTACTCAAATCCTACCCGGAGCTGCCGGATCTGCTTGTTAAAGTATGCCGCCTGTGTGCCCATTTTAGAAAGTCAGCTACAGCTTCCGCCGCCCTTGCAGTGTTTCAGCAGCGTTTGCAGCTTCTGGCTCACAGACTGGTGATGTCCCCACACGTTGGAACTCTACATTGCAGATGTTGGGAAGGATTTGTGAGCAGAAGAGGGCAGTTGTTGAGTACCAGCATCAAAAAGGCTATCGGTATTCAGTTCAGACTCCACACATAAGACCTCAGTAGTGGACGTGGATGTCAGACATATGTACCATCCTCCAAAACTTTGAGGACTCCACCAAGATGGTGAGCGGCGATGACGCCATAATTAGCCTCACCATCCCACTTCTCTGTCTTCTGAAAAGCTCTCTGCTCACAATCAAAGATGATGCATTGCAGGCGGAGCACGATAAGATGGAGCAATTAACCATACAGGGTGATTACACACAGCCAAGCCTCATCTCATCCCAACGTGGATTGGGTGACAATGAGGAAGAGGAGGAGGAGGAAGGACAGGAACTAGTTTCATGCACTATAGACGGTGCTATCTGCACAGCTGTCATACCGTCTGTTCAGCGTGGATGGCCAGAGGACAGAGAGGAGGAGGAGGAGAGCATGGTCAGTCATCCTCTTGGTGAGGACACGGAAGTCTTGCCTGTTAGTAGTCTGGCACGCATGGCTGAGTTTATGTTATGCTGCCTTTCCCATGACCCTCGCATTCTCAAAATTTTAGGTCATTACTGGTTGGTGACACTTTTAGACCCACTCTACAAGGAGAACTTTATATCTCTTATTCCTGAGGCGGACAGGTGTACAAAAATGAGGCAGTACCAGAAGGCCCTTGTTGCGGAACTATTAAAAAAATTCCCATCTGAAAACGCTGGAGGCAGAGGGCACACTTCGTTCGACAACCAAGGAGTACAGGCGAGAGAGACACAACTTCAATCCAGCAGACGCAGGGGAACACTGTCAAAGTTCTGGGAGAGTTTTCTCAGACCCTCCCATCGCACAGGCCCTGAGGCGCAGGGTACTCTCACAAGGAGTGCAAAGTTTGGGAAGATGCTGAGGGAGTACCTTGCCGTACCGTACCAACGTCCTCTGTGATTCCTCTGTGCCTTATAAATATTGGGTATCCAAGCTAGATATGTGGAATGAACTGGCTCTCTGTGCCTTGGAGGTCCTGGCCTGCCCTGCCGCCAGCGTTTTAGTGCCGCTGGTGGAATTATAACTGATAAGCGCATCCTCCTGTCAACTGAAAATGCTGACAGGCTGACTCTTATAAAAATGAACAAGGGCTGAATTGGGCCAGACTTCTCAGCACCACCGAATGATAGCAGCGTAACATAAACTCAAATCCAGTGTCTTTTCTTTGGGAGGTGTATTCCCATGCACCTTTTCACACCCACACATGGGTATACGCTTCCTGATTTTGGCTATTTGCTCTTGTCCTCCTCCTTCTCCTCATCCTCCACCACCATATCACCAGGGTGACCGTGGTCCATGATGCAACACCCACATAATTTTTTTAAAGGGTGTTTGACTCGCCCCTGGGCCGTGGGGCACTCGGAGCCGGGCAATAGGGAGACGGTGGGGGTAGTAGTGGCGTCCCGGTTCCGTGGCTCAGGGTGGTCAGACCAGTGGTAGTCCTTTAGCAGTCCTAAGTGATGTCCGACTACGCCACCCGTGGATTGTGGTTATTATGAACCGCCGCTGCAAGGCCGACCGCTGGGGCTGATGATGTATGCAGCTGAGGTAGTGTGACTCCCCACGGGAAGAGTGCAGTCCCAGGGCAGTGTAGTGGATGGTGGGGGTGATGGTGCAGAGAGTCCCAGTGCCGTTAGTGCTGGAGGAGCGAAAGCGTACACAGACAACGTACTGCAGTCCAATGTCTTTTACTCACAGTTCATGTACTCCGTGTCACTTCTGTAAGCAGTGACCGCCCGAGCCGTGCTGCGTCCACAAGGTGAGGGGCTCGGTCAACCCCAGGCAGTTCAGGAGCATGGCACAAGACCCCCTTCAATCCTTTCTCTGGCCTGCCTCACCAGTGACCCACTTTTGTCCAGCTGCCGCGGACTTGTGGGGGTAAACGTGGTTCCCGTTCCCCGCTGTCCTATATGGTGCCTTCCTAGCAGGTTTGATGAGGTGTCGCACCAATAAATGATCACGACCTCCGGTCTTTGGCTGAGGGCTGTTTCTCCTCCACCAACTTGGGATCCGGTACCCTTAATCTGCCTGACCCTTCACCCTGTATTCTCGTGAGTTCTTAGGGTCCCTTCTGCCGTCTTGTTCCTGAGCCCTTCTGTTTCTCTTTCTCTTTCTCTTCTGTTCCTTTCTGTTCTTATTCCTTTCTGTTCCTGGCCTTCACCCTAGGCCTGCCTCGTCGAGCTGGGCCCAGACTGAGCCACAGCTCCCTGTCAGCCCTCTCTGGCTGAACTCCTTCTCTTACTCCACTCACTGAACTTCTCTCCTTCTCTTCTCTCTGTGCTGGCTGGGCCTCAGAGGCTAGGCCTGCCTACGGAGAAGAGCCCCTTGCAGAGGCCCCCACTCCGTCACTTCTTCTCTCTGACTGAACACTGTTCTAAGATGGTGCCCACCTTTTATACCTCCCTCTAGAACATGAGCCCAGGTGACCAGCAACCAATGGGCTCCTATCTACGCTCAGGAACCAACCCCTACCTGCTCCTACATCACTGGGTATTCCTACCCCCTCCCCACTCCAGCCAGGGACATGGTCTGTTGTGCCTGCATTTCTGTCTAATGGGAGCTGTCCCTCAGAAATGGGGTGAGTGTGCTAACTGAACCCTGGTCCATACTGTATCCTTACCCGGGAGTGGAATATCACACCTCTGGCAGAGGTGCAATACCCCTGTAGCGGACGAGCCCTCGGGGCGCTACATTTTTATGATGCCCGTAAAAAAAATTTTTTATACAGTATGTTCATGTATACCCCCCAGAAGTAAATGTTTGTCAGCCCATACACTTAGTGCATGGCATTACAAGTATAGGAGGCCCGTTCCTTTCTAATGGTAAAAAAATTTTATGATGCGCTCCTCCACGTCTCTTCCAAGGGCCATTGAAGTGCCTCCAAATTTTTGGCAGCCCTTGCAGTCACTGCATAGTCCAACACTATGGGAGACTCTCTCCTTTCTAATGGGAATTTGTCATTACTGTGGCCTGGTCTATGTGTCTTTAAATTCTTAGTGGGTTTTTTCCTAAACTTGGTCAGCCGTTGGACTCACTGCATACCCTATAACTGTATAGCAGACCCTCTCCTTTCTAATGGGAACATGTCGTACCTTGTTACTGTGGCCCTGCTCTGTGTGTCCTTAAATTCTTAGTGGGGTTTTTCCTAAAATCTGTCAGCCGTTGGACTCACTGCATACCCTATAACAGTATAGCCGACCCTATCATTTCTAATGGGAATTTGTCGTTACTGTGGCCCTGCTCTATGTGTCTTTAAATTCTTAGTGTTTTTTTTCCTAAAATTGGTCAGCTGTTGGACTCACTGCATACCCTATAACTGTATAGCAGACCCTGTCCTTTCAAATGGGAGCATGTCGTACCTTGTTATTGTGGCCCTGCTCTTTGTGTCTTTAAATTGTTAGTGTTTTTTTTCAAAAATTTTGGCCACCCTTGCAGTCACAGCATGGGCATAAACACTATAGAAGACCCGCTCCTTTATAATGGGAACATTTTTTTTACTGAGACCCTCCTCTATGTCTCTTCAAAGGGGTATTAGGTTGCGTCCAAATTTTTGACAACCCTTGCAGTCACTGGATGCGCAATAACAGTATAGGAGACCCACTTGTTAATAATGGGAACAACAAAGCATAGCCCTCTGATGGCTCTCTAACAATAGCTAGGGCCGACTGCTGGCCTTTTAAGAATAGTAAGGGCCGTCTGATGTTCCTATAAAAATAGGCTTTATGACTTTCAGAGTCCCTCCATCATAAATAAAACAGGATGTGTCTGATGACACCACATTGCCAGATGAGGTTGTAAAATGTTAAAATGACATTTCCCGGTGAATGCATTTGTCATAAAAAATAACATAAAAAACATAACAATAGGATCTTTCTTTAGTATAAAAAACAGCATCACCAATTTAACCTCAATGTAATCACATTGTTCAGCTCATGCACCTCCTCCTCCATCTCCGAAATGACCACATCAGTCACAAGCTGACAGCACTGCAGCACTGCCTTGGCCAAACAGCAACAGGCTGTGCTGAAGATAACATGCTTAATGCTTAATTGACAAACCGCCCAGCGCTGCATAGTTGTTGAAAGCTGTAACAAAGCACCTTGATCTGTGGCTCTCACCGCTGAACATACAGCCAGGCATGGTCGTGTGTTACAATGGGCGGAACCTGGTGACGGAGAAATGACAACCAGGGTAGATACGGTTTCCCTCTATGCCAGTCCTTTCACAGAGCTAAAGAATATGGCTGTGGTGAAATACAACTCCCACTGAGAAGCTGTTTCAGATTGAAAAACATTGTGCCCACCAGAGGATTTGTTTCTGAGGGCTAACCTTTCTCACCCGCTCAAGAGCCCCATAGCAGCTGCAAAGTTAGCGCTATCATGAACTCTCCTGAGGTAGAAGCCAAGGCACACCAGAGAATTCTCTGGTGGGACTGTCCAACCCTGCCGAGAAGCAGTCCTGGCTAAGAAAAGTGTGTGGGAAGATTCCAGGACACTCTATTTTTACTGAGGAGGAAACACACGCAAACATGGGGAGAACATACAAATTTCATGCAGATGTTGTCCTTGCTGGGATTTGAACCCAGGATCCCAGTGCTGCAAGACTTCAGTGCTAACCACTGATCCAATGTGCTGCCGTTCACCCTCTAATATCTAACAGGCTGGAGAAACTTGAACCTACTGCCACTCTATCATCAGCTCCTTTGTGAGAAAATGTATTTGGGCAGCCACTCGGTCTACCAAATAAAATTCCAGAGAAGGAAATTGAGGATGGCTTCGCTACTGGTACTGGGGGCAGTGCTAATACCATGGTGTTGTACCATAGTTTGCTGGAAATATTCCAGGCTGGTAGGAGGCAAGAAAATTCCCACAGAAAAGTACCAGCAGTAATGTTCAGGCCACATTTCAAGTGCAAGCAGCTTTAGAGGACTTCCTGGGAGAAATGACACGCAGGGTAGATACGGTTTCCCTCTATGCCAGTCCTTTCACTGAGCTAAATACAACTCTTATCAAAAAAAGTTGTGGACTGGCTCCGTACCGTCCCTGGCCACATTCACCTGTCCACGTGTTTGTGGTTAGGCAGTCCTTCTTAGTAAGTGCACTGGATAGGGCATGGGTAATGTTGTGGGACCCGTGCTTGTGGAAGGCGAAGGCGATACCGGGAAAAATACTGGCGGCTGGGGACCGAGTATGGACACCCGGCCGCCGCCTGCATGAGGTTGTGAAAAGCTTCCATCTCCACAAGCTTAAAAGGCCATATTTCAAGTGCAAAGAGCTGCCCAGAAATCTGTCAGTTTAGTGTTGCCGTCTGTGGGTGGGTGGGTGGCTGGCTGCATACTTGCAATTGCATTCCAAGTAACAGAAAACTAAGCAGATGATGGCCTCTATCATCATCATGGCCTCACCTCGGCACTATGAACTCTCCTGAAGGAGAAGCCAGGGCCCGCCGGAGGAGTCTCCGGTTCTCTGGTGGGCCCGTCCAACCCTGCCGAAAAGCAGCCCTGGCTAAGAAAAGTGTGGGGGAAGGTTCCTGGACACTCTATGGCTGCTTTTTTAATGCGGATCGGCCATGCTTATGCATGTTATTTCTCAAAACGCATTACGGATCAGGCCATTTTCCAACTCTGTATTCAAGAAATTAAATGCGCAAAGAAAGATGTGTGTGTGTCAAAGCACCATTGACAAGTGCGAGTTGATGTTGGATGGGCTGCCATTGCTTCTGCAACAAGCTCAATTACAGGATTTTCTGGGAGAAATGACGCGCAGGGTAGATACGATTTCCCTCTATGCCAGTCCTTTCACCGAGCTAAATACAACTCTTAGCAAAAAAAGTTGTGGACTGGCTGCGTACCGTCCCTGGCCACATTCACCTGTCAACGTGTTTGTGGTTAGGTGGTCCTTCCCAGTAAGTGCACTGGGGAGGGCACGGGTAATGTTATGGGATCTGTGCTTGTGGAAGGCGAAGGCGATACCGGGAAATATAGTGGCGGCTGGGGACCGAGTATGGACACCCGGCCGCCGCCGGCATGAGGTTATGAAAAGCTTCCGCCTCCACGAGCCTAAAAGGCCACATTTCAAGTGCAAGCAGCTGTCAACAATTTGGCAGTATAGTATTGCAGCCTGTGGGTGGGTGGCTGCCGGCATTCTTGTGCTTGCATTCCAAGGAATGGGGTAGGGACAACTGAACACTGCAGTGGGACAAGGACGTGGACGGTGATTGTTGCAAGTCTGCAACGACAGGTGCATGGCGGGAGGCATCTTCGCATGTGCCAAGGATCACTTATGATGGGCACACATTTAGGCAGTGACCTGGGAGTCAGAGATGTTTCCAGAGGTCTTCCCCTTGCTGTTCCCATGTCTTTTCAGCACTGTATGCATGTGTCTGATGATGTGTCACACACCACATGGCCAGATAAGGTTGTAAAATGTTAAAATGACATTTCCTGGTGAATGCATTTGTCTTGGTTGAAAGCAATGCAAAAGTGCAAAAACGTGTCAAAAATGCTACGTGTGAACATAGCCCAAGGTGTGTAGGAGTATTTTTGTTTTTGTTTATTTATTTTGCCTTATATACAAGTCATCACCCTGGAAAGGATGTTCCTTACGCCGTAAAAGTGGCGTAATACTCTGACGACGTTGTTGACAGCAGTGATCTGGGAGTCAGAGATGCTTCCAGGGGTCTTCCCCATGCTGTTCCCATGTCATTTGATCACAGTTCCCATCGATTTGGGCAATTTTTAGGCCCTCTGCAGACCGCCGTGGGGAGCCATCTGAAAAATGCTCAAGTTTCCCCTAGACTTATATTGGGCTCATTGCTCGGGTTGAGCACCCGAGTATTTCAATTTGCTCGACCCGAGCAACGAGTACTCGAGCATTTTAGTGCTCGCTCATCACTAATGACAACCAAAAACATCCAAATAATCCTGTCCAAAAAGTTCACATACCCTGGTGATTTTGGCCTGATAACATGCACAGAATTTGACACAAA
The DNA here is from genome assembly GCF_046119375.1 of Phyllobates terribilis. NCBI lineage: Eukaryota > Metazoa > Chordata > Amphibia > Anura > Dendrobatidae > Phyllobates > Phyllobates terribilis. Next base: position 1,017,250 of record NW_027363005.1, on the reverse strand, counting down.
TGGGTTTGAATGGCTACTAAAGGTAACATCCTCACCTATGACCTGTTTGCTTGTAATCAGTGTGTGTGCATAAAGCTGAGTGAGTTTCTGGGATCCAGCCACTGACGTTTCTGGATTTTGAGATGAGGAAAGCAAAAGAATTATCAACGGATGTACGGGAAAAGGTAGTTGAACTGTATAACACAGGAAAGGGATACAAAAAGATATCCCAGGAATTGATAATGCCAGTCTGCAGTGTTCAAACTGTGATTAACAAATGGAAAATCAGATGCTCTGTAAAAACCAAACCACAGTCAGGTAGACCAACAAAAATTTCAGCCACAACTGCCAAGAAAATTGTTCGGGATGCAAAGAAAAACCAACAAATAACATCAGCTGAGAACACACTTAGGGGTGTACTCACTTTTGTTGCCAGCGGTTTAGACATTAATGGCTGTGTGTTGAGTTATTTTGCAGGCACACCAAATTTACAGTTAAACAAGCTGTACACTGACTACTGTACATTGTATCAAAGTGTCGCATCTTCAGTGTTGTCCCATCAAAAATATATATATGTATTCCGGCCCATTTTTGGAGTTTTGTGTGAAATTATGTCCAATTTGCCTTTTTTTTCTCAGTTTTTTTGTGTTGTTCCAATAAACACAAAGGAAATAAACATGCGTGTAATAAAACATGTGTAATTTTCTGAAACAATTTCAAGGGTGCCAGCACTTTCCTCCATGACTGTATATGCAAGTAGAGTCCTTAACCCCTTTACAACCCAAAGTGGTTTGCACGTTAATGAGAAGGCCAATTTTTACAATTCTGACCACTGTCACTTTATGAGGTAATTACTCTGGAACGCTTCAACGGATCCCCCTGGTTCTGAGAATATTTTTTCATGACATATTGTACTTTATGATTGTGGTAAAATTTCTTCGATATCACTTGTGTTTATTTGTGAAAAAAACAGATATTTGGCGAAAATTTTGAAAATTTTGCAATTTTCAAAATTTGAATTTTTATGCCCTTAAATCGGAGAGATATGTCACACAAAAAAAGTTAATAAATAACATTTCCCATATGTCTACTTTACATCAGCACAATATTGGAACCCAAATTTATTTTTATTAGGGAGCTATAAGGGTTAAAATTGACCAGCGATTTCTCATTTTTCCAACAAAATTTACAAAACCATTTTATAAGGGACCACATCACATTTGAAGTCACTTTGAGGGGTCTTTATGACTGAAAATACCCAAAAGTGACACCATTCTTAAAACTGCACCCCTCAGTGAATCGGGTCATCATGGCAACATCCGGGAAGCCGCGGCACACATTGCTGGACGCCGGCAGGAGAGGTGACTATCCCGATCACCTCCCCTTGCCCCCGCAATGCTGCGAACGACTTCGATCGCAGCATTGCGGGGGTTAATGTGCGGGACCTCTCCCAGCACTTAGCACCGGGTGTCAGCTGTGACAATCAGTTGACACCCGGCGGCGATCACGCCCGCACAGCCTGTGTGCGGGCGCGATCGCAAAGATGTACTAATACATATCAGGCTCTTAAGTCCCAGGGCGCAGATACGTATCAGTACGTCTTGGGCTTTAAAGAAGTTAAAATTATGTGAAAATGGGAAAAGTCACAAAACTTTGCAACTTTTCAAGAGCTTTATGCACACATATAAAATTTGCACATGCTAATACTCTATACACATTTTAACGTATGCATATACATAGTGCACACAAACATAAAATACGGACATACACATATGATGCACATACACAGTATACAGTCCCGGTAGTCCTCATAGTTTTAAGCATGGACCCTGGCAAATTGTAGACGGACTTTTATTGTTCATGGGCTTTAAGGGAGAGAGGCTTCCTTTGTGGAGGACACTCATGAATGCCATTCATTTGCAGTGTAAACCGTGTCGTGTCATGGAAAACACTCGGCCTGGTTTGGCTTTCTACTTCTTCAGCTAATAGCAATGAATTTGCCTGTCGATTTTCTTCTCATCAGAAGATGCTTTTGTTTAGATGTTAACTTCCATCTGACTGATAAGAAAAGCTTTGCTGATCTTCTTGTAGACTTCACATTTTTTGTAAAGAAATTATTTTCTTTCTCAGAAATGTCTTGTGACATTTCTCTTCTATGTGGTGCCACTTACCCTTCTCATCAGAGGACGCTTTTGTTTAGGTGTTAACTTCCATAGTCGGCCTGGACGTCTCTGTAAGATGGTTGCAGTTCCATCTTTGTTATAGTTTTGCATCACTTTTGCTACAGTATTCTGACTGATAAGTAAAGTTTTGCTGATCTTCTTGTAGACTTCACATTTATTGCAAAGAAATTATTTTCTTTCTCAGGTTTTGTGACATTTCCCTTCTATGTGGTGCCATTGCTGATAGCATGAAATGGGAAGGAGTTTTCTTTATTAAGTAACTTCCTTTTACAGACACCTGTCTGCTGGACATCTGTTTAATGAATAATTACACTTACTTGTGGTTCAGTTCTTGTTAATTAGAATTTTGTTGTCTAAACTTAGCTTTTCTCTTAAGACTGTTACTGGGATGTTCTCATTTTTGAAACATGATCTTGAATGAGTTTGATAAGAAAATTACTTTTTTGGGGTCTGCAAAATACCAAATCCTGTTTGCATTCAATGGCTCAAATTTGCGAGAGTATTTTGTAGTATGGTATCCCATATAAAATGATGATTCTGAAAGGAAACTACAGGTTTGCTGACAAATCTATTTGGGTGTACTGATTTATGCTAAACACTGTGTATGTATATATATATATATATATATATATATATATATATATATATATATAAACCTTATAAGTTTGGTATCACAGTAATCGTACTACTGACTCTGAATCATTTTGCCAGTTTGTTTTTACAACACAATACACACTGTAAAATGAAGGAAGCCAAACCTTGCATTTGTTCTCATTTTTCAACACATTATATGATAAAATGAATGGTGTTGTTCAAAACTACAACACTAAGCGTCAGCACACTGTGATTTGCAGATCTGTAATATGCGTTCTTTGTGCTGTGAAAATACACAGCTGTGATATCTCACCAAATATTCATAGTGGGAACTTAAAATTATGTTTTTCTGCCATGATTAAGGATGGTTTGGATGTATGAAACATGTTGACCTTTTATTTCTATCTTTGTGGAATTAAGGCTGCATGAACCAGTCACCAACCATTATCTGTATATGTACAAATATTAAGTGCTACTGAGTGCTGTAGGAAAAACTTAGAATAGTGAGGTGATTTGATAGTCCTGCCACAAATAATCTGTTTCTACTGCACACTTAAAATTTCTGATAGTGGGAATGAACCTGATTGCCTGCAGTAGTGCACTCCTGAGAGCTGGTGCAGCAGAGAAAATGTCTTGGACATGAGAGTGGGAGGTCCTGATTATGGAGGATGTTAATCTTAGCTCATTGGAGTGTAGATATGGTAGAGATGCAGGACTGTGCAGCAGGGTGCAGAGGTTTGTGGATGAGTGTAATGACTGGTACAGGGTGGAGGCACCAGTGTAACTGCTGGACAGAAATATGAGACTGACTGCTGCATTAAGGATAATGAGAAATACATTTAGTGAGAAGAAGAGCAATTAGTGAGTTACAAGTATTTGTGAATTCAAGACAAAAAGGAATCAGAGCAACAGTAACAGATTTTACTTTTTTTTAATTAATAATGGGATGAATAAAATCGTGAACATTATCAAAAGACTAAATCAAAGTCAGGAAGATAGCCGAGGTCAGATACCACGTGATCAGTAAATGACAAGTCAGACGAGCAGTATGAATACCGCGGAGCCCGATGACAGAGGCGTTACTGAAACTTGTCCAGGTTGACCAGTCAGAAGGCCACAGGTAGATGGTGAAGGTCCTTCTATACAGCTCCAGCAGTGATGATGGATCTGCTGGACTTCAGGGCGCTAGATGCTTAGGTGTCCCGTCTTTTAGATGGTTTTAGGGCAACAGTGACAGCATGCAAATGCGCGAGCAGCCCTGGATAATCCACGCCGGCAGGATGATAAGATCCGGCGGAAGATGGAACCTATGAGAAGAGAAATAAATATAATGTAAGTGATGGGACTCCATATTACATGATAATGCTGTGCAGTCACTGTGGCCGGACGGCAGAGGAATATTATCATACAGAGGTCAGGGGTCATTGTCAGCAATCATACATGTGACAATCCCATCACTGACAGATGACATCTACTCCACATGAATTATTCTCACTGACATCACACAACATGGAGTTGATTCTCACACTTACCTCGTCTCTTTTTCCCATTTTTTCCATTTTCTGAGTTTTGTTGCTCCATACTCAGATTTATTGCCGATTTTCTTTCTTCATGAGATGGAAATTCTGATGAAAAATTAAAAAAAAAAATCAATAACAATATCTTCTTATAGGATCTGCTTTGTCATAATATGGATAACATAAGAGACCTATAGTATTGTATAAAACCATGTGGGAATATTTGAGCCTTGAAGTCAACATTCACATTGCTGGTGCTGTAGACATGTACATACCTGGCAATGGGGACGAGGGTGGCAAGATGGTAACAGCATCGTCTGTATTACATACAGGAACAGATACTTTCTGCCTGTTTGAAGAAGAAAAACATGTAAATCTCAAGTAAACTCCATATAAAAGGGGTTGTCTCACTAGAAGAACACCGACTATAAGGACTAGTAGGACATATGACTGTCATAGTGGGGAAGGTCTTCTGCTCAAGACTACCTTTTATAGAGAGCTGAGAGGAAAACAACTACCAAGAATGGCCGGCATTTCATACTACATCTCTCCTACAGTGAGGGCAGCACTAAAAGTGCATGACCGGCCACAATTATGGGCTGTTATCTCCAACAATTCCGAAAGCTGAAAGCACAATGACCCATAACCATGGGCGGTGGATGCTGCATTTGATATTATGGTATTTATGTCCTATATTTGGTGTTGTGCACATATATCAGCCTGGAGCTCCCAGTAATGACCCCATAATCTACTCACATTTCTGAGATGTTTGTGTTGGATTCTGGTGTACACTCTGGAGGGGCCTTGGGATCCTCGTTGTTCACCATCCCGTTAGTGGTGGTAGAGTGCTAAATGTGGATAACAATAAGTTATTAAATATATATACTTTTTAATTTTGTAGATCCTTTTTTGTACATATTTTGGATTTATCGATCACATACTTACTTTAGAAAGCCTCTCAGAAGATGATGATGCAAATATTCGGAAGATAAAGTTCTCATCGTCCTCACTTGTGCCCTCCTTATCCTCTGAGATCAGATGGTTGTTTTCATCAGAGTGATCTACAAGACATAGGTAAGGAAGGATTGTTAGAGGGTGTCAGTATAACACAGTCGCTATATCTCACTAGGTTAAAAGATGATGCAACGTAATATACAGAATACATGAAAAAAAACTCCTGTACAAAATTAGGGAAATAGGGATACAGTACGAACCCATGGTCAACATAGCTGAGATCCATGAAACATGGATAACATAGTAGACCAGAAAAACCATGTGGAAATATTTGAGCTTTGAAGTCAACATTCACATTGCTGGTGCTGTAGACATGTACATACCTGGCAATGGGGACGAGGGTGGCAAGATGGTAACAGCATCGTCTGTATTACATACAGGAACAGATTCTTTCTGCCTGTTTGAAGAAGAAAAACATGTAAATCGTAAGTAAACACAGTATAAAATGGGTTGTCTCACTATAAGAACACTGACTATAAGGCCTAATAGGACATATGACTGTCATAGTGGGGAAGGTTTTCTGCTCCAAACTACCTTCCATGGATCAGAACACAACTACCAAGAATGGCTGGCAAGTAATACTACAGCTCTCCTACAGAGTAGGCAGTGCTAAAAATGCATGACCTGCCACAATTATGGGCTGTTATCTTCTGCATTTTCTGAAGCCAAAAGTACAATGACCGTTAACCATGAAGCGGTGAATGCTGCATTTGATATTCTGTTATTTATGTCCTATATTTGGTGTTGTGTACATAGATCAGCCTGGAACTCCCAGTAATGACCCTTTCTAGTCTACTCACATTTCTGAGATGTTTGTGTTGGTTTCTGGTGTATACTCTGGAGGGGCATTGGGATCCTCATTGTTCACCATCCTGGTAGCGATGGTACAGAGCTAAATACGGATAAAAATAAGATATAAAATATTTTTTTTATGTACTTTTAGAGTTTTTTTTCTTTTTTTTTACATATTTTGGATTTATTAATCACATACTTACTTTACAAAGCTTTTCAGAAGATGACATAAAATTTTGGAAGTCAAGGCTCTCATTGTTCTCACTTGTGCCTTCCTCATCCTTTGAGACCAGATGTTTGTTTATATCAGAATGATCTACAAGAAATAGGTAATGAAGTATTATTAGAGGTTGTCAGTATAACACAGTCACTATTTATCACTAATATTAATGGGAACAGATGATCACATATTAGGGAAGATGAGACAAACAGTCGCTTAGTCTAGATGACGTCTCCTTCTACTTACTGATAAATAAGCTGGTGTCTGCGTCTGAAACAAGCTGAGGAACATACTCCAGCTCCTGGCTCAGAATGTTGTCAAAGTCCAAGTCACTCAGGAATGGATGAACCTTGATCTCAAATGCTCCTCCTAGAAAAAGAAAAACAAAAGTGATGCGGACATAGTCAGGGATGGCTCCATATCTGAACAGTTTATCGTAATCTGAACTAATGACAAAACTGAGCTGACATGAAGGAAATAAACTGAAAGTCTTAGTGTGGAGAACTAGAAATACAGTAGATGAGCTGATAGAGAAATGCTGATCTTCATGGACATGAACGATATGTCCTTGGTCTAATAAGGGAATATTAATACTAGTATATCTGTTACCTGTCCCAAGTCTACGCACAGGATTTCTTCTGAGCAGCTCAGTGATGAGATTCTGAGCATCCAGGGGTGGAGCGCGATCACAATTCCAAATTAGTTCTCCTGTTACATAGAAAATTACAGAAAATAAAACCTCTTTACTGGACTGTAGCATAAAGCAAAGGAAATAACTAAACAAATGTAACCAATCAACGCAATGATCGGATTATTCTACTCACCAATGACAACCCTTTTATAAAGCTCAGTGAGGGAATCAGCATCAAATGGTACACATCCCAGCAGGAATTTATACAGGATGATCCCCAATGACCACCAGTCAACAGGTCTTCCATAGCCTTCTTTCAGGATGATCTCTGGGGCTATGTAACATGGGGTGCCACAGAACTGGAAACCAACAGAACATAGAGATGAGAATCGATGAAACAATTATTATGACAAGATATCATCGTTAAAACACAATGCAGAAGATAAAATATTAGTGGAAAAGTTCTCTAGAAAGGAAGAACGTAGAGAAGAGACAATATTGTGATGAGATTTGCAAATAACAAGCTAAGTTCTTGTAGGTGATGCTGACCTCACGGTCCTGGAACTCTCTGGAGATGTCCACTGCTAATTCCTTGTAGGTGTTGGTTTTCGGTATCATTAGACCAAGTTTTGAAATCCCAAAATCGGTAACTTTAATATGTCCAGTAGATGTAATCAGGAGGCTGCAAAAGAGAAGATGGTTTTAGCCTCACAGACTGAATGATAACAAATGACAACTTTCCCCACTTTATTATACTACGGGGGCACTTACTTTTCCGGCTTCAGGTCTCTGTGCACCACACCGTAACTATGCAGGTATTCCACGGCAAGTACCGCCTCTGCAAAGTACAAGCGGGCCATGGGGACAGAGAAAGGACCCCTGGTGCTTAGAAGGGTCCCACAGTCTCCACCTATAGAAGAAAGGAAATATGACCGGTGAGGGGTTTATACAGAAGATAAACATGATATACCACGAGCAGATAACCATGATGTATAATGAGCAGTGAGCGGAAACATCCTGGGGAGATCACACAGATAGTGGCGTACATAGAAATCACAAGACCCCATATCAAAAGTTGTAATTGCCCCCCACCCTAAAAAATAAAAAAGAAATATATTTATATCCCTGTTGAAGCAGCTTGGTGTTCTCACCAGCAATACAACTTTTATGGCCATTTTAGAGTATGATGCTCCCAAAAATGCCCACACCCACACTCAATGAGTATGGTATCCCCACAGTGAATCCTCCTAAGGAAGCCACCACTTAGAAGGAGGCCAGCCACAACCCCTTACTCGGTGTGATGGCACCCACAGCAACCCTCCCACTCAGGATAATGGTTCCCACAGTCCCTCACACAATATAATGGTCCGCATAACTCCCCACTCAGTATGATGTCCCCACACAGAATGGGGGCCTCCATATAGAGTGAGGACCCCCACAGCACCCCACTTAATATGATGACCTCCACTCAGCATTCACAGTCCCCCCATATCTAGTCATACGGCCCCCTTTCAGTATTTTGGCCCCTACTAGCCACCTACTCAGTATTTTTGCCCCCACCAGCCCCACCTCCTTGAAGAAGCAAATACCGCTGAAATTGTGATGACAGGTGGAGGGATGCTGCCCACTGCCGAGCGTCGACAGACCCCCTTCGACTGATGAGCCCCATAGCGCCCCTGCACCAAGATCAATGAATTTACGAGCATCTTGGTAATAGATAACCTATAGTAAATGCTCTGTGGGGATGTAACCAACAATGTCCTAATGATATGAGCAGTGATAAGATGAAAGCAGACATGGGCTGAATATAATACAATAGATGTGTCTTACCTCCTACATACTCCATGACCATACACAGGTGAGATCTAGTTGGAAAGGAGCAGAGCATGGAGACCACAAAGGGACAATCAGCAAATGTTAAGATGTCCCTCTCCAGAAAGGCCCATTCCAATCTCTGTGCAGTATTTAGGTTCCGCTTAGCCATTTTCTTCATAGCAAAGGTCTGGTGTGAGTCTTTATGATGCACCAAGTAGACGGCCCTGGAGATAAGGAGAATCCATCGGTTATAATAAATCCTTATTAATAATCCATCTATAGAAATCATTATATGTTTAATACTGGTATCCAAGGGGTAACATTTCTCCTTGCGGAGAGTGACATGTTAAGCTTGTCAAGGTGAGGAGACTTTTAAGCCTCAATGATCCTCTGGGAAATATGCAAATTGTCTCTTCAGAGAGGAAGAGAACTAGAACTCTAGTGCCCCTTATAGGAAGTAGTAATCCTAAAAGTCAATATCAACCCTTTAACGAGCCTTATCACATGACATGGAATAATAGCCATAACCAAAATCTCAATTTTCGGACACTATGTTTTGGGGTACAAGCACTCATCAGTGCAAAGTGTGAGATATGGTTTGGCTGGGTGAGAGGCATCTGACCGGGATCCAAGCGGTAATGTTTCTCCTTGCGGAAAAAGCCATGTTAAGCATGTCAAGGTGAGGAGACTTTTAAGCTGCAATGCTCTTCTGGGAAATATGCAAATTGTCTCTTTTCAGAGAGGAAGAGAACTAGCACCCTAGTGCCACCTATAGGAAGTAGCAATCCTATTTCCCAGAGGAGCATTGTGGCTTAAAAGTCTCCTCATGTCCGCAAGGAGAAACGTCAACCCCTTGGATACCGGTCAGACACCTCTCACCCAGTCAAACCATTCACACTTTGCACTGAAGAGGGGCAGTACCCCAGAACACAGTTCCTGCAAATTGAGATTTGGTTTTGGCTATTATCCTAAGTCATGTGACAAGGCTTGATAAAGGGTCGATATTGACTTTTAGGATTGCTACTTCCTATAGGTGGCGTTCTAGTTTGCTTCCTCTCTGAAGAGACAATTTGCATATGTTTAATACTAGAAGTCTGGCCGCCACTATAAATCCACATCTAGAAATACATAAAATAGCACTACATAGATCACCTATTGGAGGTCTCCACAATGCCACTTCTGCAGCAGCCATCACCCAGGTCACATTATAGATACGAGAATCTATCGAAATTCTCTTTGGGCAGATTCGCTATAACTGACCAAATACAATTTAGTGCAAATAAAATTGGTCCAAAATGAATGTGCTCCAGGGCTCTCTTCTACTGCTGAGGCCAGTGATTGGGCCCACATGGTCATGGTGGAGGGTGTAGATGTCATTGACGTCAATATAGTGTCACCCTTCATGTGACCATGTGTAGCCAACTTCTCTGATCAGCTTCATAATGGAGCCCCCCCATCAAAACAAAGATCAGAGTGGAGAGCAGAAAAGCTCAGGTGGAGGAGGCAGCATAAGAACAGATGAGGGTCTAGCACAGGCGAATGTAATAATATTATATTATTATATATTATATTATATGTAATTATATTATTTAAATCGCTTTCCTTACAGTTTGATTTGCTACAGATCATATAATTCCCTATGATAACACTGAATGGTAGAGTGCAGGAGCAGAAGCATTGTCATAGGGAACCCTGAGAAATGTGGATTATGGCAACAGAAATCTCACCCAAAATTTCCACTGCTGATGAGTTTGGAAGTTTCATAGTCGCTCATATGCGGCTTTCTCGCCGGAACCAATGAATCCATCACGCTCTATAAAAGAATAAGAAATAATACTGATTTATTGAAGATGCAGGAAAAAAGTTACAGATGCAAAAACTTCTCCCCCCATATTATGTCCCAGATGATTTACACTGATATGATGTTGGGAGGATACAAACCGGACGCTGGGCAGACCTGGCGCTAGCACCCTGCACACCCAGGCAAGTGCCGGGGCCCTGAGTAGGCGAGGGGCCCACTTGCTGTCGGGCACCCTGGCGTGCTATGGGACAGGTGAGCAGAGGAGAGTGGTGCCAGCGCCAGTTAGTGGGCCTTGCTCCCCCCCCCAATGCTTGCCCTGGACCACGGCCGGCACAATACTTACCTCTCCACAGCTGGTGAGCAGTGAGGTGAGCATTTGATTTTTTTTTTTTATGTATGGAGGTATGGGGCATTATATGGGGGGAGAAGTGACATCCTGCATGGGGCATTATATGGGGGGGAGGTAGGGACATCCTGCGTGGGGTATTATATGGGGGGGAGAAGTGACATCCTGCATGGGGCATTATATGGGGGGGAGTGACATCCTGCATGGGGCATTATATGGGGTGAGAGGTGACATCCTACATGAGGCATTATATGGGGGGGACATCCTGCATGGGGCATTATATAGGGGGGTGACATCCTGCATGGGGTATTATATGAGGGGAGAAGTGACATCCTGCATGGGTCATTATATGGGGGGGAGTGACATCCAGCATAGGGCTTTATATGGGGTGAGAGGTGACGTTCTGCATGGGGCATTACATGGGGGGTGACATCCTGCATGGGGCATTATATGGGGGGAGTGACATCCTGCATGGGGTATTATATGGGGGGAGAAGTGACATCCTGCATGGGGCATTATATGGGGTGAGAGGTGACATCCTGCATGGGGCAATATATGGGGTGAGAGGTGACATCCTACATGGGGCAGTATGTGTTGGGGGGACATCCTGCATGGGGCATTATATGGGGGGGTGACATCCTGCATGGGGCATTATATGGGGGGTGACATCCTGTATGGGCCATTATGTGGGGTGGGACATCCTGCATGGAGCATTATGTGGGGGGGACATCCTGCATGGGGAATTATATGGGGGGTGACATCCTGCATGGGGCATTATGTGGGGGGGATATCCTGCATGGGGCATTATGTGTGGGGGACACCCTGCATGGGGCATTATGTGGGGTGGGACATCCTGCATGGGGCATTATGTGGAGGGGACATCCTGCATGGGGAATTATATGGGGGGTGACATCCTGCATGGGCCATTATATAGGGGGTTGTCATCCTGCATGGGGTATTATATGAGGGGGAGAAGTGACATCCTGCATGGGTCATTATATGGGGGGGGAAGTGACATCCAGCATAGGGCTTTATATGGGGTGAGAGGTGACATTCTGCATGGGGCATTATATGGGGGGTGACATCCTGCATGGGGCATTATATGGGGGAAGTGACATCCTGCATGGGGTATTATATGGGGGGAGAAGTGACATCCTGCATGGGGCATTATATGGTGTGAGAGGTGACATCCTGCATGGGTCATTATATGGGGGGGGGGAAGTGACATCCAGCATAGGGCTTTATATGGGGTGAGAGGTGACATTCTGCATGGGGCATTATATGGGGGGTGACATCCTGCATGGGGCATTATATGGGGGAAGTGACATCCTGCATGGGGTATTATATGGGGGGAGAAGTGACATCCTGCATGGGGCATTATATGGGGTGAGAGGTGACATCCTGCATGGGGCAATATATGGGGTGAGAGGTGACATCCTACATGGGGCAGTATGTGTTGGGGGGACATCCTGCATGGGGCATTATATGGGGGGGGGTGACATCCTGCATGGGGCATTATATGGGGGGTGACATCCTGTATGGGCCATTATGTGGGGTGGAACATCCTGCATGGAGCATTATGTGGGGGGGACATCTTGCATGGGGAATTATATGGGGGGTGACATCCTGCATGGGGCATTATGTCGGGGGGATATCCTGCATGGGGCATTATGTGTGAGGGACATCCTGCATGGGGCATTATGTGGGGTGGGACATCCTGCATGGGGAATTATGTGGAGGGGACATCCTGCATGGGGAATTATATGGGGGGTGACATCCTGCATGGGCCATTATGTGGGGGGGCACAGCCTGCATGGGGCATTATGTGGGGGGCACAGCCTGCATGGGGCATTATGTGGGAGGGACATTCTGCATGAGGAATTATATGGGGGGTGACATCCTGCATGGGCCATTATGTGGGAGGGGGACATCCTGCATGGGGCATTATGTGGGGGGGGGGGGCACAGCCTGCATGTGGCATTATGTGGGGGGTCAAAGCCTGCATGGGGCATTATGTGGGGGTCACAGCCTGCATGGAGCATTATGTGGGGGGTCAAAGCCTGCATGGGGCATTATGTGGGGGGCACAGCCTGCATGGGGCATTATGTGTGGGGTCACAGCCTGCATGGGGCATTATGTGGGGGGGGGCACAGCCTGCATGGGGCATTATGTAGGGGGGGGCACAGCCTGCATGGGGCATTATGTGGGGGGCACATCCTGCATGGAGCATTATGTGGGGGGCACAGCCTGCATGGAGCATTATGTGGGGGGCACAGCCTGCATGGGGCATTATGTGGGGGGCACAGCCTGCATGGGGCATTATGTGTGGGGTCACAGCCTGCATGGGGCATTATATGGGGGCACAGCCTGCGTGGAGCATTTTATGGGGTCCATTATTCTATATGGAGCAATATATGGAGCTCATAATACGGTATAGAGGACTATGTGGTGCCATTATACTGTGTGGAGGACATTACTGTCCGGTCTGCACTGTGAGCTGTGAGGATTCGCCGCTTTCTGAGTTATTGTGGAATTTACAATAGATATCGCTCATGTAATGTAAGAAGTGAAATCTTCGGGCTTGTACTATATATATATATATATATATATATATATATATATATATATATATATATATATATATATATATATATATATATATTTATCTGCGGTATCTGTGCATCATGAATCGTGGTATGTGTTAAAGGGGCCACTGAGACTCTTTCGCCCAGGGCCCACGAAATCCTGGAGCCGCCCTGCAACGGTCATCATACATTACTATAACATTCTGGATAATGTGGGAGATCACACAGAGGAGGACTTACAGGTAATCTGTCACCAGGTGTTTGCTATGTATTCTGAAAGCACCATGATGTAGAGGCAGAGACCCTGATTCCAGTGATGTGTTACTTACTAGGCTGTGTGTGGCTGTTTCAATAAAATCAGTAGATTATCACTAGAAGACTATCTGTCTAGCCAGGTAGTCCTATTGCTTTGTACCCCTGCCTCCACCACTGATTAGCAGCTTTCTGCCTATGCACAGTGTACACAGAAAGCTGCCAATCAATGGTGTGGGCGGGGTTATACAAGACTCAGCATTCAGAGCTCTGCAGCAGAAAAAAATAGTGATTTTATCACAACTGCTCCACCGAGTAAAGTAATCAACACAGGAATCAGGGTCTCTGTCCCTGCATCATGCTTCTCTCAGACCAAATAGCATAAACCTGGTGACAGATTCCCTGTAATTCAAATGTAATTAACACCATAGGGTCATCTACACTTAGAATAGAGACGTCCCATGGTTGTATGGGGGATAATACTGGACGAGTCATTCACACCCCATGATCTGATGACACACACGCATCCCCCTCTATGATACTTACGGATTCTTGGATCTCCGGGATCTCACTAATTCCATTGTTAGGATTCGACAGCTCAGTTGTTTCTAAAATAATGATGAAGAAATGAAATGTATTAGAGGATATTATTCCTACATAGATAATACAGCAATATAACGGAGAAATGACAAGATGTCTGTAAATGGGATTAATACTCGTTATATGGGGATTCTAAATATGAGAATATACGGGGAATCCATAGATAAATGTCATGTAAATGATGGAGGAACCCCTTCATAAATAACAAAAGACTGACCATCACTTCCGAAAAGAAAATGGGTGTGAACAGGTGCATACTAAGAGTAGCCATCCAAATACATAACTAACAAAGTTGCACTCTGTAACGCTATAGCATGTAAACATGAAATAAATGAAATTTGAATTGCATTACTGCTGTAGAAAATAGGATAAAAGGAAGATACTTAGTGCATAATTTGGCCAATTCATGCATGGCCAGCAGCCACGGCAAGGCGACCTTCTTTTTCTGGGTGCATGCCAAGTAGCCACGGCAAGGTGACCTTTTTTTTTGCTGGGTGCATGCCCAGCGGTCACGGCAAGACGACCTTCTTTTGCTGGGTGCTTGCCCAGCAGTCACGACAAGGCGACCTTCTTTTGCTGGGTGCATGCCAAGCAGTCACGACAAGGCGACCTTCTTTTGCTCGGTGCATGCCCAGCAGCCACGGCAAGGCGACCTTCTTTTGCTCGGTGCATGCCCAGCAGTCACGGCAAGGCGACCTTTTTTGCTGGGAACCTATCTCCACCCATCAGCCCGCGGTGGTTTTAATTACAACAGGATCCTACCTACCCATATAAATGTAGGCTTCAGCCTAGGAGAGGATTCACATTAGGAGAGGATTCCAACAAAAAGATCGCCTTGTCATTGGCTGCTGGGCATTCATGAATTGGCCAAATTATGTGCTCAGTATCTTAGTTTTTTCCCATTTTCTAGAGCAGTAATGCAATTTAAATTTAATTTATTTCATGTTACTTGCTATAGCACTGCAGAATGGACCCTCCATCACATGAATGAGGAACCCCCCACCCACGCTGCACATACGAGTGATGGTAAGAGAGCTGAAACATAGGAGAGATTTGCAAATTAGCCTGGAAGTGCACTGGGGGCGTGTCACTGCACTTGGATTTCTTCTTTCACGCCCCCAGCGCACTTCCATTCTGATTTGTATATGGTGTCTACTTTACATTTCTCCTGACTGGCACATTGGATTTCTACAAACAATTATTATTAGGGGACAATGGCCTATACCGTCACACCACTACTTCTATATGTAACAATGTGCTGCCAGGTTCCCATTACACAGAGTAGAGAGTAAATCTAACATTATCCTCCGTCCTCTGTAATATCTGGACATTCCTTGTAGAAGGTCGGGTGATCGCTCACCTGTAATCAGATCGCTGTTCAGCTCCGGCCGACTCCTATTAGGGTCAGGGATTTTCGGGGTCACATTTTGCCCATATTTGGCGTCGCCTCCTGTTGTTTCCTGATAGATATAATGTATATAATTAATATGTGGAAGATTTCACTAAATCACCAAATACATAAATCATGAAGGACTAAACCAACATTTACAGATGCACCAATTGTAACGATACAAATCCCGCGCCATCTTCAGACCTTTTCTCAGAAAGTCTCCTCAGATACGGTGGATTAAGATACGTCTATTAATATTGATCCTTACCGGGCGTTCCTATGAGCGTTCTAGTATAGACAGGACTTTTTCGGCCAGTTCTTTAAAGACAGCCAAATCTTCAGTCTGAGATCTTTCTTCAGCCTATAAAGAAGGAAAAATGGAAAGGAGAATTTTGAGATGAGAGCGGTCAGAATGGAGGCGGAAATTGTATGTGACATCGGTTCTCTGTCTGCAGATACAATGACTACATACTGTATTTGGGGACTCGTGTTTTACCGTATTTTTTGGACTATAAGATGCCTTTTTTTCCAAAATTTTTGACCTCCCTTCTAACACTCTCGCACCCCTCCAATCTATTCTAAACTCTGCTGTCTGACTAATTCACCTGTCCCCCCGCTATTCCCTGGCTTCTCCCCTCGCTCCGCCAATCCCTTCACTGGCTACACATTACCCAGAGACTCCAGTTCAAGACCCTAACCTTGGCATGCAAAGCCACCCACAACCTGTCTCCTCCATATATCTGTGACCTAGTCTCCCGGTACTTACCTGCACGCAACCTCCGATCCTCACAAGATCTTCTTCTCTACTCTCCTCTTATCTCCTCTTCCCACAATCGCATACAAGATTTCTCCCGTGCATCCCCCCTACTCTGGAGCTCTCCACCCCAGCATATCAGACAGATTATTAATAATAATAATTGTCTGAATGTAGCTTACCAGGGGGGTGGCTGTGGTGGAGTGAGGTCACAGGAGGTGGGGTCACTGCTGCAGGAAGCCGGCAGTAGAAATGGGGCGCTCCTGCGGGCCAGCAGGGTGTCCAGGAGGTGCGAGGCTGCGGGCCCTGGGCTTCAAGGAAATGTTAGCGGTGATTTAGGAGGGGAGTCCCCGCTCTGCCCATTGATTTTCTGGCGGTGGGCTTCAGGCAAATGGCCGCTGGAGGCAGTGCATGTGAAGATTTAGATCTCGGCTCAATGACGAGCTGAGATCTCAATTTGCGTATTGGCCATCTCCAGCAGCCTACTTCTTGAAGCCCACTGCAGAGAAATCAATAAGCAGAGCAGGGCCTCCCCTCCTGAATTACCGCTAACATTTCCTTGAAGCCCAGGGCCCGCAGCCTCGCACCTTCTGGACACCCCGCTCCTCCCAGCTTGGGGCCCGCAGCAGTGCCCCACTCCTACTGCCGACTTCCTGCAGCAGCGACTCTGCCTCCTGTGACCTCGCTCCACTGCCACCACCCCCCTCAGTAAGCAACCGAAAATTCGGACTATAACACAGACCCCCATTTTATTATAATAAATGTTTTTCCTATTTTCCTCCCAAAAATTTTTGGTGCGTCTTATGGTCTGCAAAATATGATATATTAGAAGAAAAAGCTTCTATCCCTCCATTATTATCTATCAATATTGAGATGTTCTGTGCAGAGTGTCCTCCACTTACCTGGTGTAGTAATGTCCTGATGTTCTGAAGTAAATCCGTCAGATAGTCTGACGTTAGACGACGTTGTCGGTGTTTGGTCAGGCAATCCTTTACTAGCTCCATCACCAGCCGGTGAGTGAAGCTGAGGACGCCATCGGGTGGTAGAAGCACACTGTTAGGACGATTGATCATAAGGATCAACAATAGTGCTTTTACCTGAGGAATGTCCAAAACAATTCCAACCATAGTGAAAAACAGCAAGTGCTATCAGTCACTATAGAGCCAAGAAAGGCACGGGTGAGCCTATGTGCATTGTATATATAGCGCCTGTGAGCAGTGATGTCACCATCACCTGTGATGTCATCACGGAATCTTGTGATAGAATCTTCACGGAGCAGCTCTGCGCAAATAGAATGCGGCCTGGTAATATATAAAGTGAAAACACCATACAATTAACTACCCATGTTATCATGACCGTTCTATTTTATATCCAATTAGAACACAACCAGGATAAAGGTGTGTTGACAAGTTGGATTTTGGCAGCATTTTTTTCTACCCCAAAAATCAAAGGAGGCAGGAAAAACGCTGCTTAAAATTCAGGTGTTTTTACTTGTGTTTATTTTTCCATTCATTTGAATGGGTGAAAAATGCTGCAAAACCTCTGAAAGACTTGACAAGCTGCAGATTTAAAAAAAATGCAAAAAAACAGCATGTGAATGAGATTTCAGAAATGTCATTCACTAAGATGGTGCTGTAAAACACAGCAGTTTTGCTGCAGAAGAAAAAACAGTGAATACACCCTAAAGATATGCTCAGTCACATTATGGGAAATATTGTATATTTAGTATTTATTATCTCACGTGTTTTTCTTCACCATAGAACTTTTAAGGCTGTGTGCCCACTATGCGTTTTTTAGGCGTTTCTGCAGCGTAACTTCCGCCGCGGAAACACTTAAAAAACGCTTGGTGATAGGTCTGCAATGGTCCCCAATGATAATCCGCATGTGCTGTTCACATGCTGCGGAGATTTCCGCTGCGGATTATCATTGCGGAAAAATCCGCAGCTCGTCTATTAATTTTGCAGAGTCGCTGCGATTTAGCCGCCATTGACTTGCATTGGAACGCATAACATCCGCATGACTACAAATACACATGTGGATATTATGCGACTCAATGCGTGGAGGGTACCCGGGTCTGGAGATGAAGAGACTCTCCTCCAGACCCGGGTACCATAGTACCTGTAGTTAAAATAGAATTAAAATAAAAAATAAACATATACTTACCTTCTGATGGCCCCTGTCTGCTCCCGGCGGTGCTGCTGGCTCTTCGGCTGCTCGCGATGGTAAAAGGACTTTCAATGACGCCATTTAGTCATGTGACAGATCACGCGACCGCTGACATCGGCGGTCGGGTGACCTGTCACATGACTAAATGACGTCATGGAAGGTCCTTTTACAGCACCGTGATCCGCCGAAGACACCGGACTCACCGGAGAAGGAGATCGAGGACCATCGGAAGATGAGTATAATGTTTTTTTTTTATTTTTCACCATTATTATTCTTTTTTTTTATTATTGATGCTGCATTTGCAGCATTGTAACTTGGTCACACTATATAAATCCATGCCGGTTGCATGGAATTATATAGTGTGACCAAGTTGTCAAGCACTTTTCCAAGTGATGCTAAAATCACTTGGCAAAGCGCTTGACAACCCAGGGAGATGCAGAAACGCATAGGAAAAATCTGCAGCATTTCTGCATCGTGGTCATATATCCTAACTCATTGGCAAACTGTTATACAAGGCTATATTCACACTAGACGTTTTTTTAGCGGGCTTTTTTATGCAAATTTTCAGCTGCGTTTTACAGTACCAACTTAGTCTATGAGATTTCCGAAATCTCATGCACACAGCTTGCTTATTTGTCCTCAGTATTTTGTGCTCTCCATGGCTTTTTGCAATAGAGTATGTCACTTGTTTCAGCGCTTTTCACCCATTAAAAAAAAGGGTGGTGGAAAAAAATGCTGAAAAAAAGCCTAGTGTGAACATTTTGCTGCGTTTTTAGTGAAAAAAGCAAGTATGTGACACACATTTATTCCTGTGATTTTCCCAACTTTAAACCATCTTGTCTTGGTCACCTGAGATAGCAGCTTGGATTATTACAGTTTAATTAAATTAGTGATGCCTACAAAGTAAACATTGGTTGAGCTAGGTGTGAGATTGAACAACACGTGTTGGCCAGGGAGGTGTGAAAATGAACAATGCCTGAGCAACTCAATGGCAAACCATAATGTGAAAGTAAATAGTGTCCTACAAATTCAATGCACTGCCAGGGTCTTAGATAAACCATTCCAGACCAATTCACCCTCCACCCCCCCCTGTTACATTTGTAATGTGTACTTTTTCATGAACATATGTCTTGCAATGGTGACCTGTTTTCATGTGTCTATGGTGGAAGCAAAGCTGAACTTTGGGATCCTGAAAAACGCACCAAAAATGCACCAAGAACCACTGCAAAAAAAACACCAAAACCTGCGTTTTTGACGCTACTTCTTTCCTGCCAAGAGATTATGTTTTGCTGCAGAAAAAAAACACCTAGTGTGAATATAGCCTAAGACTTACTCTGCCAGCATTAATAGTCAATATTCTGTATATAAATAGGACTCCAATCCAGGTATTCAGTTTATCATAAACATGCCTGAGTTAATCTGCCAAATACACATAGTATGCTTTCTCATAGGTGAAATATAAATCCTGTTAAAGGTCCAAGTTGCAGCAGTTAAGTAGAACAAAACAGACCTCTTCATTCTTTGTAGGTGGAAAAACTTTCGAAATTGTCAGTGTATCAAGTACTTATACTCCTGACTGTATATAGTATAATTGCCGCACTGCTACATACAGGTGCTTCTCAAAAAATTAGAATATCATCAAAAAGTGAATTTATTTCAGTTCTTAAATCCAAAAAGTGAAACTCATATATTATACAGAGTCATTACAAACAGAGTGATCTGTTTTAAGTGTTTATTTCTGCTAATGTTGATGATTATGGCTTACAGCCAATGAAAACACAAAAGTCACTATCTCAGTAAATTAGAATTAACAAGAAACACCTGCAAAGGCTTCTTAAGCATTTAAAAAGGTCCCTTAGTCTGTTTTAGTAGGCTCCACAATCATGGGCAAGACTGCTGACTTGACAGATGTCCAAAAGGCAGTCATTGACACACTCCTCAAGGAGGGTAAGCCACAAAAGGTCATTGCTAAAGAAGCAGCTGTTCACAGAGTGCTGTATCCGAGCATATTAATGGACGTGGAAGGGAAAAGTGTGGTAGAAAAAGGTGCACAAGCAACTGGGATAACCGCAGCCTTGAAAGGATTGCTAAGAAAAGACCATTCAAAAATTTGGGGGAGATTCACAAGGAGTGGACTGCTGCTGGAGTCATTGCTTCAAGAGCCACCACACACAGACGTATCCAGGACATGGGCTACAAGTGTCGCATTGCTTGTGTCAAGCCCCTCATGACCAAGAGACAACGCCAGAAGCGTCTTACCTGGGCCAAAGAGAAAAAGACCTGGACTGATGCTCAGTGGCCCAAGGTGTTGTGTTCAGATGAAAAGTAAATTTTGCATTTCATTAGGAAATCAAGGTCCCAGAGTCTGGAGGAAGAGTGGAGAGGCCACAATCCAAGCTGCTGGAGGTCTAGTGTGAAGTCTCCACAATCAGTGATGGTTTGGGGAGCCATGTCATCTGCTGGTGGAGGTCCACTGTGTTTTATCAAGACCAAAGTCAGCGCAGCCGTCTACCAGGACATTTTACAGCACTTCATGCTTCCCTCTGCCCACAAGCTTTATGGAGATGGAAATGTCATTCTCCAGCAGGACTTGGCCCCTGTCCATACTGCCAAAAGTACCAATACCTGGTTTACACACAACAGTATCACTGTGCTTGATTGGCAGCAAACTCGCCTGACCTTAACCCCATAGAGAATCTATTATAGAGAATCTATGGGGTATTGTCAAGAGGAAGATGAGACCCCAGACCCCACAATACAGATGAGCTGAAGGCTGCTATCAAAGCCACCTGGGCTTCCATAACACCTCAGCAGCGCCACAGGCTGATCGCCTCCATGCCACATTGCCGCATTAATGCAGTAATTGATGCACAAGGAGCCCGACCAAGTATTGAGGGCATTTACTAAACATACATTTCAGTAGGCCAGCTTTTCGGATTTTAAAAACATTTTTCAAGCTGTTGTTATGAAGTATTCTAATTTACTGAGATAATGACTTTTGTGTTTTCATTGGCTGTAAGCCATAATCATCAACATTAACAGAAATAAACACTTAAAATAGATCCCTCTGTGTGTAATGACTCTATATAATAGATCCCTCTGTGTGTAATGACTCTATATAATAGATCCCTCTGTGTGTAATGACTCTATATAATAGATCCCTCTGTGTGTAATGACTCTATATAATAGTGTAGCACCCTGAGGATTCGGCTGCTACAGGGGTATTGCACCTCAACCCAGAGGTGTGATATTCCACTCCCGGGTAAGGAAGGAGTGTGGATCTGAGCTCGGTAGGCTGCATGCACTACATACATCCCATTTCCGAGGAACAGGCCGACGGTACTCCCACTTAGAAATGTGCAGGTACGACCGAGTCTGTTCCTGGCTGGAGTGGGAGGGGGGTGGTACATCCCATGTAGTGTAGGGGCAGATAGGGGGAGCAGCCTGGGTAAAGTTAGGAGCTCATTGGGTGCTGGTCACCTGAGCTCACACATAGAGGGATATATAAGGTGGGCACCAACTAGAATCAGGGTCAGTGGCAGAGAACAAGTCAGTTGGAGAGGAGCCTGTCTGATGCAGAGAACAAGTCAGCAGAGAGAAGGAAACAGCAGCCCTGGAGAGAGAGTGGAGCAGAGAAAGACCCAGAGCACAGAAGAGAAGGGACCCAAGAACCCAAATCAGAGCACCGGGTGAGGAGTCAGCATCAGGGTACCGGAACCCAAGCTGGTGGGGGTAAAAACAATCCCCAGCCAGAGACCGGAGACCGTGGGCAGAGTCTGTCACGGTCACCCACCACATTCACCCCGAAGGCACACCACATGAAGGGTCAGGGAACCCAGGGCCAAGGGTGTCCCAACAGAAGGCCCGAGGGAGCTGGACCTAGGTGGATCACTGGTGGGGACGGCTGAAGAAAGGACAGAGGGAGAGCTCAGGGCCACGCTCCGGACTTGTTTGGGGGTTGGCTGGATCCAGGACCTGGTGGACGCAGCACGGCTCGGGTGGTCACTAGCAGCTGGAGTGACCAGTACAACATCTGCAGTAAGTAAACACCCTTAACTGCACTACCCGACTCTGTCTTCATTGCCGTCTGCACTGCACCACCACAACCCCCATCCTCTGCACCTGTCCCCTCTGAGGCTATACCCCTCCCGTTGGGGGTTATCCCACCAAGCTGCGCATCCACCATCAGCCTCAGCGGACCCTGCTGCAGCGGCGGCCACAGTGACCGCATCACAACGGGTGGCGTAGTCGACACAAAAGAACTTTAGTAACATCTGTAGAACTGCCACATCACACTGAGCTTGACGCCCTGGGCACGGGACCGGGTCACAGCCGCTCGGAGACTACAAACCCCCCCCCCATCTGATCCGGTGCCGGGTATTCCCCTCAAAAAGGAATATGTCCCAGGGGGCGCGTCAATAGATCCCTCCGTGTGTAATGACTCTATATAATAGATCCCTCTGTGTAATGACTCTATATAATAGATCACTCTGTGTGTAATGACTCTATATAATAGATCACTCTGTGTGTAATGACTCTATATAATATAGGAGTTTCACTTTTTGCATTGAAGAACTGAAATAAACTAACTTTTGATGATATTCTAATTTTGTGAGAAGCACCTGTATATAGTATGAAGCCCCACTGCCCCATATGTGTATGTATAATTTGATGCACATGACTCGCCCCCTGGGCCGTGGGGTACACGGAACCGGGCCTTCTAGTGTACGGTGCTGATGGGGGTAGTAGTGGCAACCCGATCCCGTGGCTCAGGGTGGTCAGACCAAATGGTGGCAGTCTATTTATCAGTGTTTTGAATGTCCGACTACGCCACCCGTGGATTGCGGTCAGGGATAACCGCCGCTGCGAGGCAGACTACTGAGGCTGGTGTTGGTGTGCAGCACAGGTGTAGGATAACTCCCCACGGGAAGAGTGTAGCCTCAGGGCAGTGTAGGTGGATGTTGGGGGTGATAGTGCAGGCCGCAATAGAAAGAGTTCAGAGTCCGCTTCAAACAGTTCAGGGTCTTTATTGTAGATATTATTAATGACCCAACAGTACCGGTTAGGAATGGGCCTGGGTGTCTGAGAGAATTCGGGCGAGCCCCACTGGTCAGGGTGAGTGTGTAGGCCTACCGTTTTCTCTATGCTCTTTCTGACTATCCCCCTTTTCGTGGTGTAATAGCCCACGTCCCTGAGCTGGCCGTGTACTTCTCGCCTGTATGGCATGCGACTAGGGCCTTGGGTACCTGTTGCTTGCTCCTCACTGTACAGGTCCCTCTGTGTGGCGGAGCCTCCAGGCTTCTTAGGCCAAGGGACCTGAAATCCCTCGCAGGTTGGTTCTCTGCTGCTGGGCTTGTAACCCTGACAGCCCCGGACCCCAATGCCCGGTAGATTGGTTCTCTGCCAGGACCGGCTCTCGTCGCCTCTGTCCCTGGCTTGCAGTTTCTCCTCTGCCTCACGGACTCCTCAGCTACAGCTGAACTGTCCCTCCTTCTCTGGGACTAGTCTCACTCCTGAGCTAGGTCTTCCAGTTCTCTCTAACCCTGCCCCCAGTTCCAGCTTTTATAGGGGCAGCCAGATCCCCCTGCTGGCCTGGGACAGGAGGTGCTGTATGCTAATTGTCCCTAACCAGGGGACCTCCCTCCTGCTCTCAGACACAGATTATTGTTTGTGGCATCCAGGCCTGGGGTGACACATTCTCCCCTAGTAAAATGTAGTACTCCGGACTAAACAGGAAACACAAATACAGGGTATAAATGACAACATAACATATATACAAGTATATTTTGTCCTTGAGGTCACGGCGCTTCCGTGACCGGGTGTCCATTTCACCCAACAAGGTGAAGTTTTCCACGGTGTGGGGACCTGTTTTCATAAACCCCAATTTCCTGGCCTTGGGCGTGGCGACAAGGCTGAGCTCTCTACTTTGGACCACAAGGAGGCCACACCAGACAGATTTTTCTTCCGTGGCCATCTTCGAAAGAGGGCACCAAGTGCAACTATCTACAAGATAGTTCCGGTTATTCAGCGTCCATAACCTGTTAGTCCATGAACTAGAAAGACTGGAAAAACATAATTAGCAACCAGGCAACAAACATAAAACATTTACAATATACAGCATTTAGATCTTCCAGCGAGCTGGTATTTGCCCCCTAGTGCTCCGGGTTGACCTGCGTAACCCACTGTCTGGTGGTGGTCTAACCTGACTTTCCCCACTAGCATTCAGGGTACAGCTACTAGCTGGGTTTACAGGCAGTGCAGGCAGCTATCTGCGGGTCCTTTGGCTTACCGCAGGTATGGCAGGCTCACTGTCAGCAGAGGGTTGACTCTCCTGGGCTGCTGGCATGGGTTCTTCTGCCTCTAGGGCTGCTTGGTCTTCTGATTCCTCCTGCTCTCCTGTAGGTTCCTGCTGGGTTGGTTGAAGGAAGTGTAGGACGGGTACCACTATTGCATCATTTATCCGAGTCCAGGACCGGGGGAACTCTCCAAGAACTGTGCTGATCATTTCTTTCTTGTCTTCTGCGGGTTCAAGGTC
Source organism: Phyllobates terribilis (assembly GCF_046119375.1). Taxonomy (NCBI): domain Eukaryota; kingdom Metazoa; phylum Chordata; class Amphibia; order Anura; family Dendrobatidae; genus Phyllobates; species Phyllobates terribilis. The sequence continues at coordinate 992,076 of NW_027363005.1, read as the reverse complement.
ATCTTGATCTTCTCCTGCACTCTGTAGTTGCTCGGGGCACCTTTTTAGGTGGTGTCTGGAGACGGTGCTAGTGGTTTCTCCTCCAACCTTGGTAATTACACATACCTTCGGGTTGTTGTGGTTGGACTGCAGTACTGTGTACGGGTCGCTCTCCCACTGGTCATCTAGCTTGTGAAGCCTTCTCTTCCGCTTCAGGACCTGCTCACCAGGTTCCAGGGGACCAGCAGGGGCGTGTTGGTTGAAGAGCCTCTCTTGCTTTTCTCTCGCTTGAGCCAGACTCCTCTCCACACTCTCCTGTACCTTCTTGTACTGTAGCTGCCGTTCCGTATCCCAGTCCGCGTCTGGGGAGGTGTCCTCGGGGGTCAGGACTCCCATCTCCAGGTCTATCGGCAGCTTACCTGGTCTTGCCCTCATCAGGTAAGCCGGGGTGCAATTTGTAGCATTCACCGGGATATGGTTGTATAAGTCTATCAGGTCTGGCAGCTTCTCCGGCCACAGGCTGCGTTCTTCCAGGGGCAACGTTTTGAGGAGATCAATGATGATATTATTCATTTTCTCACACAGCCCGTTGGTTTGTGGGTGGTAAGACGTTGTCCGAATCTTCTTACAGCCGTAGAGGTTGCAGAACTCCTGGAAGATTTCAGCCTCAAACGCTGGACCTTGATCTGTCAAGACCTGTTCCGGATACCCGTGTGGACGGCAGAAGTGTTGTTGGAAGGCTCTGGCCGCTGTTTGGGCTGTCAGGTCTTTAACAGGAACCACCAGCAGGAACCGGGAATAGTGGTCCACTATTGTCAGGGCATAGACGTAGCCCGACCGGCTTGGAGCCAGTTTCACATGGTCCAGAGCTACCAGCTCAAGAGGCTGCCTGGTGACGATGGGCATCAAGGGCGTCTTCTGGCTGGTACCGCCTTCCTTCTGAGGTTACATGGGCCACAGTCCCTGCACCACTTCTCTATGGCCCCTCTCATTCCGACCCAGTAGAACCGCTCTCTCAGTAGGAACTCCAGTTTCTTCCACCCGAAGTGTCCCACTCTGTCATGGTAGGCCTCCAGTACCATTGCTGCATCTCGTCTCGGGACCACTACCTGCCAGGTCAGCTCGTGCGTCCGGTGGTTGACAAGCCTTCTGCACAGCTTACCTTCGTAGAGGAATAGCCTGCTTTTCTCCTTCCATAACTGCTTGGCTTCCTCTGGAGCGTCCGAGCCAGGGCTAGCGTCTGCCTGGGTCAAGAGGTCTTTCACCAGGCGAATTGCAGGGTCACTATCTTGCGTTTCAGCCCAGCCGTGGTGAGGTAAGGAATTGAACATGACAGTGGTCAAGTCTTTGTCTCTTACAAGGTGGGAGTACTGAGTGGCCCCGTACCGGTGGAATGCAGGGAGCTCTATTTCCTCCAACTCGTCTGGATCTTCTCCCTCATCGGGCAAGTGGGGCATTCTGGATAGGGCATCTGCATTGGCATTGGCTCGGCCTGCCCGGTACTTGATGGTGAAGTCATAGTTTGCTAGCCGGGCCATCCACCGCTGCTCTAGGGCACCAAGTCTCGCATTGTCCAGATGTGTCTACGGATTGTTGTCCGTGTACACAGTGAACTTCACAGAGGCCACGTAATGCTTGAAACGTTCTGTTACGGCCCACACCACTGCCAAGGACTCCAGCTTAAAGGAGCTGTAATTCTCCGGGTTTCTCTCGGTGGGCCTCAGCTTCCGGCTGGCGTACGCGATCACCCTTTCTCTGCCCTGTTGGTTCTGTGACAGTACGGCTCCCAGCCCCACATTACTGGCGTCTGTGTGGAGGATAAAAGGCTGGCCATAATCAGGGTAGGCCAGGTTCTCATCCCCCGTGAGGGCCATCTTCAGCAGGCGGAAGGACTCCTCTTCCGGCTTGTCCCACTTGAAGGGTGGCTTTTGACTTCTGGTCTTAGATTGTCCTATAAGGAGGTCCTGCATAGGGGCTGCCATCTTGGTGAACTTGGGGATGAACCTTCGGTAGTAGCCTACCAACCCGAGGAACTGCCTCACTTCTTTTATGTTAGAGGGGCTTGGCCAGTTCTTTATTGCCGTGATTTTGTCAGGGTCGGGGGCTACTCCTTCTGCACTCACCACGTGTCCCAGGTACTGTACCTTCGGCTTTAACAGATGGCACTTGGAGGGTTTCACTTTCATGCCAAAGCCTGCCAGGGCCTCGAACACCTCGGCCAGGTGCTTTAGATGGTCCTCGTAAGTCTTCGAATAGACAATCACGTCGTCCAGGTAAAGTAGGACCGTCTCAAAGTTTCGGTGCCCTAGACAGCATTCCATCAGCCTCTGGAAGGTCCCGGGTGCGTTGCAGAGCCCGAACGGCATATAGTTGAATTCACTTAATCCCATCAGGGTGGTGAAGGCGGTCTTCTCCTTATCAGCCTCTGCCACAGGAACCTGCCAGTACCCACTAGTAAGGTCCAAAGTAGAGAAGAAATTAGCTGATTTTAGTGCGGCCAAAGACTCCTCTATTCTAGGCAACGGGTATTTATCTTTATGGGTGATACGATTGACTTCTCTATAGTCCACGCACATTCTCATAGTACCGTCTTTCTTTTTCACCAGAACCAAGGGGGCTGCCCAGGGGCTACAACTGTCTCTATTGACCCTGGCTTCCTTCATTTCTCTCAGAATGCCCTTTGCGTTCTGATAGTGTGCGGGGTGGTACAGGTCTGTATCTTTCAGCAATTGGTGGGTGGCTCCCCGTGGGGATGTGGTGTTCTACTCCTTTCACTCTGCCGAAGTCTAGCGGGTGCTTACTAAAGATTCTCTCGTACTCTTGAACCACCCGGTAGACTCCTTGTTTTTGGTGCAAGGGAGTGGAGTCAGCACCCACGTGGAGTTTCTGGCACCAGTCCTCCTTGGGTTTCTGGGAACCATTACCCTCCGCCTGGGGAGATGGAGGCAAGGGTTCCACGGCCCTGACAGCATTGTGTTCAACAGTATACAATTTGGCTAGTGTAGCGTACCGGGGCAAATGTACTTCCCTTTCCCCAATGTTTAAGATCCGGACGGGCACCCTTCCATGGCGGACATAGACCACCCCCCGGGCTGTCAAAATGGTGGGCCTGCTGTCTGAGTACACGGGTTCTACCATGGCTTGGTAGTCTCTCCCTCTTAACCCGATTGCAGTCCGACACCAGATCATTTCACTTTTGGGGGGCATAGCAATGGGGAACGAGTCGCTCATCCTCACGCTACCGATCTCACCACCAGACAGTTCTACCTGTTGCCATCTCATCAGGGCTCTTATCTCCTTCTGGAGGACCCTCTGTTGGCTGGAGCTCGCATTCATCGCCACCTGCTGCAAAATTACAATTACTTCTGAAAGACAATTTTCAATCACATTAGTACCCAAGGTTATTTTAGGGTGACTTTCTCGACGGTCAATGTCCACAATGATCACTCCCTGTGCCGGCAGTTCAACTTTACCAATCTTAATGGTCATCTCTCTGAACCCCACCTGCGGCACGGGTTGACCATTGCTGGCGATGATGCTCAAGTCATCGTCTGGATAACGAGTTATATCAGTGTCACTCCAGTACTGCTTGAAAAGTACATAGGGGATGGTAGTCACTTGGGACCCGGTGTCCAGCAGTGCACTCATGGGGATACCGTCCAGCACTACGGGTAAAACCGGGCGTCCCCCTACGTACTTATCACGCCAATTAGATGGGCCTGATGACCTTATGCCTGGGGGTTGGCCCTTTGCCCCAGGTCGGACCCATTTAAAGTACAGTACCTGGCTACGTGTCCCGGCTGGCTGCAACGGCGGCAAATCGGCTGTCCATCCTCAGTGTAATGATCGGTGGGCCTCCCTCTGAATGACGGGATCCTCCTCCGTCGACGCCACGGGACATCCTCCGGACTGGAAGCCAGCTTGATTGGTCCTGACAGGTCCATCTGTAACGACTGTACGGTCCTGGTCAATGCAGCAACACTCTTTGTTAGTTCTTGGACCTGATGGTGGAGGTTTGCAGGCGGGGATGGATTTAGGGCCTGCGCATCAGCCCCCACAAGGTTTGCGGGATAGGGCGCCGCCCCCTGGTGGTAAGGGATGGCAGGGCGCCGGGAAGCTACAGCGCCACCCGGTGCAGGTTCTCGGAGCACCTGGATGGCCCTATCTTTGAACTGTGCAAAAGTCAAATCGGGGTTCTGTAGGGCCATGAGGCGCAGCTGGGTTCTGTGGGCGCTGGACAGCAGACCTTCTATGAACTGGTCAGTCAATAGTTTATCTGTATCCTGCACGCTGCCAGGGTCAGCTTGCTTAATTGCCCCTAAGGCTTCCTGTAAATTTAGGGCATAATCTCGGATGCTATCTTGAGCTCGCTGCTTACATCCATAGAACCGCATTTTGATTTCTGCTGAGGTACGGGTATCAAAGGTGTCCCGTAGACGGGTCAGAACCCCCCTTACAGTCCTTTTCTCCTCAGCTGTCCAAGACTTTACCTCCCGCTGGGCCGCACCAGTTAACTGCCCTATCAGTATGCTTACCTTCTGTTCTTCTGTCAGGGGATAAACTTTGAACAGTCTATACAGCCTTTCTTTAAAGTCGCCCAAGGTATGCGACTCGCCAGCATACTGGGCATCCAGGCCGCTCCGGGGATATAGGCAGGGGTGGATTAAGAGTAGCAAGGGCCCCGGGCAGTTTAGAAGGCGCGGGCCCCCTCCACACACCTGATTTATCACGTGACATGTCACATGATCCCCTGTGATAGATCATGTGATAGTTCACAGGAAATTTATTTGGCATAATATTAATTGTGCTGCCTCATCTGAGAGCAGCACAATATTGGGGCAGATACCCTGATTCCAGCGATGTGTCACTTTTTCAGCTGCTTGTTGTCATTTTGAGAAAATCACCGTTTTATCTGCTGCAGATCTAGCAGCTCTCTGAATGCTGCACTCTGTATAGCCCCACCCACACCACTGATTGGCAGCTTTCTGCCCATGCTCAGTGTACACAGAAATCTACTGATCAGTGATGGGGGTGGGGTCCTACAGAACTTACTAGTCATCTAGTGATAATTACCTTCTGACAAATCAATGATTTTATCAAAACAACACTAAGCAGCCCAGTAAGTGACACATTACTGGAATCAGTGCCTCTAACCCTACATTATGCTGCTCTCCGATTAGGTGGCAAAAACCTCATGACAGATTCCCTTTAAAGGAGCTGTAAAGACAAAAAAGTTTGTATTAAAAAAAATACAAGCCATTTGTTAAATTAACTTTTTTTATTGTTAATTCACATTAGACTGTATCTTCAACACTTTTGTCAGCAGGTCTTATTACAGACTCTGAATAGGGCAGCTCTCTCCCTCTCCCTCAGCAGAAAGTCACAGCATGGTTAAAAAACGGGATCTTTTATGATTTTCTCATAATAAATAAAAAAGGACATGCAAGTCCTCCAAACTATTTTCCGTTTCTCTATAGGGAAGGTCCTAAATCTTTCTTGTTCTTTAGTTGATCACATGTCAAAAATGCAAAGCATTTACTATGAACTCGCCTAAAAAAATATACACTTGGAGAGTAATATCATCATTTGCATGTAAATATTCCTTGACTCTAAGGGCTCGCTCACACTGTCGTATAACACGGCCGAATGCTATGTGATGTTTTATCGGATAGGACTCGGCCCTATGTTATACTATGGGACAGTGCGATTATTGGCATGAGAAAATAATCTCATTCGATATTCGGACCATGTGCACCCATACAAGTCTATGGGTGCACGTAAAACATTGGACTGCACTCGGATGTCATCCAAGTGCAGTCCGATGAACACTCACAGAGACTATGGAGAAGATGGAGAAATTAAGTTCTCCATCTTCTCCATATCTGTGCTGCGAGAGAATCGGATCACACTCAGTTGAAGCTCTGACAGAGTTTGAGCCCAGTGTCATTAGCATAATTGGCCCTATTCTCTTGCATGAGAGAATATATGGCTTAGTGAGTGGACCCTAAAACTGAATAGTAGTGACGGACAGGCACCTCACAAGCGGGATCCATGTAGCTCTCAGATGTCATGTAGGTAGGGCTTCATTCCATGGGGTAGGGTTTAATTTCAAGGTATATAAAAAAAATGGACTTCAAATGAAAATTAAATGAACACATAAAGCACTAATTGAATTATTTTTTTCGTATTTATGTTTGCAGCCCCTTTAAAAACCCTTTGAGGACCAAGGCACATATATGTCCCATAGTTTTAAACTGGAAAAAAATTTGATTGAATAAAATTTAAGGTCCTCAAAGGTTTAAGTAGGTCATAAATTCATATGAATACTTGCTCATACAATTGCACATGCCAAAAGATGAAGAAGAACAGAATCAAAAATATGACATTAAGTGGAGCACTTACAGGTATTCAAGGTGAAAGAGACCAGCAAAGGCATCGTCTCGAATGACAGTAAATGAGTTAGAATTCAGCAAGCTGAAAATGAAGACAGCAGGTTAGAAGCGAACCAGACTTTATGGTGCTCAGAATTAGTCAAGCAGAATTTATTGACTGCTCTTGCAAAGCACTGAGACTCCCGCTGTGTATAGATGGCGTCGTGCGGCCTTCCGCTGTGTATAGATGGCGCCGTGCGGCCTCCCGCTGTGTATAGATGGCGCCGTGCGGCCTCCCGCTGTGTATAGATGGCACCGTATAGATGGCTACGTGCGGCCTCCTGCTGAGTATACGTGTATAGATGGCTATGTGCGGCCTCCTGCTGAGTATAGATGCCTCACGGCGCTCCCCCCAGAGACAGCAGGAGGCCGCACAGCGCCATCTATACTCAGCGGGAGACTGCACGTAGCCATCTATACACAGCAGGAGGCCGCACGGCGACATCTATACTCAGCGGGGGGCCGCACGTAGCCATCTATACACAGCGGGGGGCGCACTTAGCCATCTATACACAGTGGGGGGCCGCACGGCGCCGTCTATAATGCACGGAGCCCCACCAGAGACATCAGGAGGCCGCACGGCGCCAACTATACTCAGCAGGAGGCCGCATGCAGTCATACACACACACAAACATATACAGACACGCATAAACACATTTGAAACACAAAAATACATACAAACAGACATCACACAATGACATCTGCCCACACACACACACACACAAACAGACAGACATCACACACACACACACACCTGCCCACACACACACACACCTGCCCACACACACACACCTGCCCACATACACATCTGTGTGTGTGTATGTATTGTGTGTGTGTATAATGTGTGTGTATGTATACTGTGTGTGTATGTATAGTGTGTGTGTGTGTATGTATAGTGTGTGTGTGTGTGTATAATGTGTGTGTATGTATAGTGTGTGTGTGTGTGTGTGTATAATTTGTGTGTGTGTATTTTTTTTTTAAGTTAAAAACAAGTAAAATGCTTGTGGCATCAATATCAAGACTCCAGATATAAGGGCCTATTCACACTGAATTTTGCAATGCATTCATCTCCTCTTTCCAGGCTTCTATCTAAATCCCTGAAAATTGGCATTCAGATGTGCCTTGACATAGCCATTGATTTGAACAAAGGCAAACCAAGGCTAAAGTCTGAATCTTTAGGCTCCATTTTCTCTGCTTTCAGATGTCTCATTTCAGACAGCACAATCCTGAATTTCAGGGATTCAGTTGTAAGCCTTGTGTAAAGACCTGAATGCAGCGCTGAATGTAGTGTGAATAGGTCCTTACATCCTACACCACCTCAGGGGATTGTTGTTATGGAGTATTGCCCCTGGGTGGTCGCAGTTATGACCACCACCAGGGCTCGCGGTCACCCACCCTAACTTTGGTATTCTGGGGAGCTGGTATAATGAATATCTGAGAAGAGCCCTAGAGAAGCAAGAACATTGGACAACCAAGAGGTGGTGGCCTCAAGTCAGGTGTAGTGTTCAACAGGGCAAGACTTTCTAACCTGCCCCCCCCACACACACACACACACCTGCCCACACAGACACACCTGCCCACACACACACACACACACACACACACCTGCCCACACACACACATACACCTGCCCACACACACACACACACACACATATACACACACACACACCTGCCCACACACACACACACATATACACACACACACACCTGCCCACACAGACACACACACACACACCTGCCCACACAGACACACACACACCTGCCCACACACACACACCTGCCCACACACACACACCTGCCCACACACATACACACCTGCCCACACACACACACACACACCTGCCCACACACACACACACACCTGCCCACACACAAACATACCTGCCCACACACACACACCTGCCCACACACACACACACACCTGCCCACACACATACACACCTGCCCACACACACACACAAACACCTGCCCACACACACACACACCTGCCCACACACACATCTGCTCACTCAGACACCTGCCCGCAAACACACACACACCCATATACACACACCTGACCATACACACACACACACCTGCCCACACACACACACACACCTGCCCACACAGACACCTGCCCACACAGACACCTGCCCCCACACACACACACACACACACACATACACACACACCTGCCCACACAGACACACACACATATACACACACACACATATACACACACACACACACCTGCCCACACAGACACCTGCCCCCACAGACACCTGCCCACAAACACACACACACCTGCCCACACACACATCTGCCCACACACACTCACAATCCCCCGGCTCAATTCCTCCTGCCTGCTCTCTCTCTTTTCCGGTGCAGCACTGCAGGCCGGGGCGCACTGTGTGACGTCACAGCTAGGAGACACAGCCGCGCACAGGGCCATGTCTCCTAGCAGTGATGCGGCCGGGCCAGCACAGGGAAGTTAACTGCTGCAGTGCTGGCCCGGCGGATGAAGAAGTAGCGGCGGCCGCTGCTGGGGGAGCGGTCCGGGCCCCCCCCTCCCGCCACTGCTACCGCTATGTGCCGCGGCGGCCCGCACATATAATGAGGGCAATCCGGATTGCCCTCATTATAATCCGCCTATGGATATAGGGCATGGAAAACGGCATCACAGCTGCAGCGGCTACGCTGGTGGTAGAGGGTCCCTCCGCGTCCGACATCTTCCTCCCCCCTAGTTAACTGTGGCCTACCTTCTGGCGATCCTCTTCTGTAGGCCGCGGCTCCGCTCGCGATGCTCTGGGCGAGGACCTTGCTTTGCTCGGTGATGACGTCGGCATCCGCTGGATCTCCTTCCAGGACCTTGAGCAGCGTCTCAGCGTAGGCGTGGCGTCCCGAAGATGGCGCCCGATGGCGGGAAACGCTCCGATTGGCGGGAAATGGCCCCGAATGGAGGGAAACTTCACTCAGATATGTATAGAGTCTTTTCCAGGCACGCAATACCCGTTTTTTGCGGGTTGGTCACAATTCTGCCGACTACGCCAAAGCTGACTCGCCCCCTGGGCCGTGGGGTACCCGGAACCGGGCTTTCTAGTGTACGGTGCTGATGGGGGTAGTAGTGGCAACCCGATCCCGTGGCTCAGGGTGGTCTCACCAAATGGTGGCAGTCTATTTATCAGTGTTTTGAATGTCCGACTACGCCACCCGTGGATTGCGGTTGGAGATAACCGCTGCTGCAAGGCAGACCGCTGAGGCTGGTGTTGGTGTGCAGCACAGGGGTAGGATAATTCCCCACGGGAAGAGTGTAGCCTCAGGGCAGTGTAGGTGGATGTTGGGGGTGATAGTGCAGGCCGCAATAGTAAGAGTTCAGAGTCCGCTTCAAACAGTTCAGGGTCTTTATTGTAGATATTATTAATGACCCAACAGTACCGGTTAGGAATGGGCCTGGGTGTCTGAGAGCATTCGGGCGAGCCCCACTGGTCAGGGTGAGTGTGTAGGCCTACCGTTCTCTCTATGCTCTTTCTGACTATCCCCCTTTTCGTGGTGTAATAGCCCACGTCCCTGAGCTGGCCGTGTACTTCTCTCCTGTATGGCTTGCGACTCAGGCCTTGGGTACCTGTTGCTTGCTCCTCGATGTACTGGTCCCTCTGTGTGGCGGAGCCTCCAGGCTTCTTAGGCCAAGGGACCTGAAATCCCTCGCAGGTTGGTTCTCTGCTGCTGGGCTTGTAACCCTGACAGCCTCGGACCCCAATGTCCGGTAGATTGGTTCTCTGCCAGGACCGGCTCTCGTCGCCTCTGTCCCTGGCTTGCAGTTTCTCCTGTGCCTCACGGACTCCTCAGCTACAGCTGAACTGTCCCTCCTTCTCTGGGACTAGTCTCACTCCTGAGCTAGGTCTTCCAGTTCTCTCTAACCCTGCCCCCAGTTCCAGCTTTTATAGGGGCAGCCAGCTCCCCCTGCTGGCCTGGGACAGGAGGTGCTGTATGCTAATAGTCCCTAACCAGGGGACCTCCCTCCTGCTTTCAGAAACAGATTATTGTTTGTGGCATCCAGGCCTGGGGTGACACACACACACTGCTCTATATTTAGTATGATGCCCCCACTCCTCCATATATATAGCATGATGGTCCCACTGCTCCATATACAGGTGCATCTCACTAAATTAGAATATCATCAAAAAGTTAATTTATTTCAGTTCTTCAAAACAAAAAGCTGTCTTTCAGCTCATCTGCATTGTTGGGTCTGGTGTCTCTCATCTACCTCTTGACAATACCCCATAGATTCTCTATAATAGATTCTCTATGGGGTTAAGGTCAGGCGAGTTTGCTGCCAATCAAGCACAGTGATACTGTTGTGTGTAAACCAGGTATTGGTACTTTTGGCTGTGTGGACAGGGGCCAAGTCCTGCTGGAGAATGACATTTCCATCTCCAAAAAGCTTGTGGGCAGAGGGAAGCATGAAGTGCTGTAAAATGTCCTGGTAGCCGGCTGTGCTGACTTTGGTCTTGATAAAACACAGTGGACCTCCACCAGCAGATGACATGGCCCCCCAAACCATCACTGATTGTGGAGCCTTCACACTAGACCTCAAGGAGCTTGGATTGTGGACTCTCCACTCTTCCTCCAGACTCTGGGACCTTGATTTCCAAATGAAAATTGGAACTCTAGGACCTTGTGGAGTGTGTCAATGACTGCCTTCTGGACATCTGTCAAGTCAGCAGTCTTCCTCATGATTGTGGAGCATACTGAAACAGTATTGAAGAACTGGAATAAATTAACTTTTTGAAGATATTCTAATTTAGTGAGATGCACCTGTATATACTATGATGGTCCCACTGCCCCACATACATATAGTATAATGGCCCCACTACTCCATATGTAGTATGATGGACCCACTACTCCAGATATATAGTAGGATGGCTCCACTGCCCGATCATTTAAAAAAAAAAATAACGTTTATTCTCACTTAATCCTGATTCCCTACATCACGGCCTCTGTCTCCTCTTCCATGGCGGGACAGCAGAGCAGAGCGATGCAATGATGTCACCGAGCCACCTGTGTGAGGATGCTGACATCTCGTTAACCGCAGGCCTATGGCGATCTGTGGCATATGAAAGAGATAGTGATAGGGCAGGGAGCTTGTGTCTCACTACTTTATCATGCGACGCCTCTGCATAAGAGACATTAGGGCTACATTAGCTACGTCACAGAAGACACTGGGGCTGGAGTATATAGAATAGGAGACACTGGGGCTGGCGTATATTCATCACAGGATACATTGGGGCTAGAGCATATACATCACAGAAGAAGCTGGAGTATATAGAATAGGAGACACTGGGGCTGGAGTATATAGAATAGGAGACACTGGGGCTGGCGTATATTCATCACAGGATACATTGGGGCTAGAGCATATACATCACAGAAGAAGCTGGAGTATATAGAATAGGAGACACTGGGGCTGGAGTACATAGAATAGGAGACACTGGGGCTGGCGTATATTCATCACAGGATACATTGGGGCTAGAGCATATACATCACAGAAGAAGCTGGAGTATATAGAATAGGAGACACTGGGGCTGGAGTACATAGAATAGGAGACACTGGGGCTGGCGCATATACAGTTCTGCTCAAAAGTTTACATACCCCGGCAGAATTTTTCCTTTCTTGGCCTTGTTTCAGAGAAAATGAATGATAACAAAAACACTTTTTCTCCACTCATGGTTATTGGTTGGGTGAAGCCATTTACTGTCACATTTCTGTGTTTTCTCTTTTTAAATCTTAATGACAACTAGTGATGAGCGAGCATGCTCGCTACTGCTCGGTGCTTGCCCGAGTATCTCACTGCTCGAGATGCTCTGCGCTCACCGAGTATTTCCGGGTTGGTCGGGCGGGAAGTCGGGTCCCCACCCTGCATGTTTGGCGCTCTTTACAGAGCCAATGAACATACAGTGATTGCCTGCCATGCACTGTAATGCCATAGCCATGTTGGTTGTGGGCATTACAGTGATTGGCTGGCCGCACAGCGTCATCAGGTCTATATCTGACCTGGCGCCGCCATGCTCATCACAGTCACTCTGGATCAGACAGTGTAGGGAGAGCTGCTGCTGCGTTAGGGAGAGATTTGATCGTGCATTAGGTAGTGTAGTGAGAAAAACCGCACATTACACATATCCATCTCAACAAACAGTCCTTCTGAGGACTAATCCATCTGCAGAGATATCAGGCAGGCAGTGTATATAGGCAGGCAGGCAGGGTATATAGCAGACTGCAGTGCATATAGCGACAACCAGCAGACACATAGCCCCCCTAAAAATTAACTTTTATTAATAATCTCTAAAAAGGACCTAAAAGTCCATAGACAAACAACAATAATACTCTAAATGATAGGACATATAGAATCAGGTAATACACCGACCGGGAGGGAATACAGATTAAAGCTGTCCCTATTATGTCCCTAAATCCTGTCCCTACCTGACAGCGGAGGTTGGCACCCTAATTTGTACTTCGTGGCGCCCCCGCTCAATGTCGGTAACCCTAATGTCCCTACAAGGACCCTTGTCTTAAATTAAACAAAACCACAATAGTGAGAAAGGGTAGAAAAAGTGAACGTATAAATACAGAAGCCGATAATAAGTCAATAATTATAGATGGCCAAATTCATTTGGTCGGGTAAACATAAATGCTCTAGGGTAGAGGAGCACAGTGCTTGTTTTTCATAGCCAAAACAAATCAAAATAGCAGCCAGAGCAATCAAATATGGACACATGCTACACTTTGATAGTCCAGCTATATACCTCAAAGGGGGCTCAGAAAGCAGAATCCCACCCAGGTAGATGTCTCCCCATACATCAAATGGGATTTAAGTATTGGTATTTGAAAAAGCATAATATCTATATCAAAGTATCAGGTCCAGACTCTGTCTGTCATAGATGTACATAATAGTAGACAGAAAGAAGGACACTTATCATTATTAGTCCCTATACCTTTTCAAAAAACTAGAGAATGGTAATCAGAATATAAATATCCATTGGTAAGTAAACAATAGCACTTAACCTTGATGGTCCCTAGTCCCAACAATCAAAAAATAGATTATCGAAAGAGAGACACTCATCATTGTTGGTCCCTATTCCTTTTCAAAAGACCAGAAAATGGCAATCAAAGTATACATTTTCATTAGTAAATAAACAATAACACTAAAACCTTAATGGTCCCCAATTCCAGCAGTCAGAAAGGAGATATCATTAGTAAGTAAAAAAAAAAAAATGACACTTATCCTTAGTAGTCCCAACGCGTTTCCCCCTAGTTTCCACCAGGGTTCATCAGGGGATCTGGGGAAGACCTCAATCCCTCACCTCAATCCCTCACCCCAGATTGCCAGACAATGCTGCATGTGTCCTACACATGCAGCATTGTCTGGCAATCTGGGGTGAGGGATTGAGGTCTTCCCCAGATCCCCTGATGAACCCTGGTGGAAACTAGGGGGAAACGCATTGGGACTACTAAGGATAAGTGTCATTTTTTTTTTTACTTACTAATGATATCTCCTTTCTGACTGCTGGAATTGGGGACCATTAAGGTTTTAGTGTTATTGTTTATTTACTAATGAAAATGTATACTTTGATTGCCATTTTCTGGTCTTTTGAAAAGGAATAGGGACCAACAATGATGAGTGTCTCTCTTTCGATAATCTATTTTTTGATTGTTGGGACTAGGGACCATCAAGGTTAAGTGCTATTGTTTACTTACCAATGGATATTTATATTCTGATTACCATTCTCTAGTTTTTTGAAAAGGTATAGGGACTAATAATGATAAGTGTCCTTCTTTCTGTCTACTATTATGTACATCTATGACAGACAGAGTCTGGACCTGATACTTTGATATAGATATTATGCTTTTTCAAATACCAATACTTAAATCCCATTTGATGTATGGGGAGACATCTACCTGGGTGGGATTCTGCTTTCTGAGCCCCCTTTGAGGTATATAGCTGGACTATCAAAGTGTAGCATGTGTCCATATTTGATTGCTCTGGCTGCTATTTTGATTTGTTTTGGCTATGAAAAACAAGCACTGTGCTCCTCTACCCTAGAGCATTTATGTTTACCCGACCAAATGAATTTGGCCATCTATAATTATTGACTTATTATCGGCTTCTGTATTTATACGTTCACTTTTTCTACCCTTTCTCACTATTGTGGTTTTGTTTAATTTAAGACAAGGGTCCTTGTAGGGACATTAGGGTTACCGACGTTGAGCGGGGGCGCCACGAAGTACAAATTAGGGTGCCAACCTCCGCTGTCAGGTAGGGACAGGATTTAGGGACATAATAGGGACAGCTTTAATCTGTATTCCCTCCCGGTCGGTGTATTACCTGATTCTATATGTCCTATCATTTAGAGTATTATTGTTGTTTGTCTATGGACTTTTAGGTCCTTTTTAGAGATTATTAATAAAAGTTAATTTTTAGGGGGGCTATGTGTCTGCTGGTTGTCTCTATTTACTAGGCCCCTCATGTGATATTTTGTTTAGGTGTTTTGCAGTGCATATAGCACAAGAGGCTCCATTCCAATTCTGCCTTCTGCTGCTGTTAGATATTTCTATACAAAGGCCCAGGTCTCAGGGGCGAGGATTACTTTTCTTTGGATCTTAATCCTCATTATTTGCTTATAAAGCAATCCAGAGAACACCGTTTTTCTGCGCCATTTGCTTGTTGGCACTGCAGAATACAGCCAGGTCCTTTCCATATTAGAGCGCTAGAAATCCAGCTATTTAAAACTGTGTTTTCTCCGTCACACGGATCACATATACGTTGTCAGAAAATACTGCCATTTCTGGCCTCCATTTTTTCAGTGTGTCAGTGAAGCAATTCACAGCAGTTTGCTGTTCACACTACTTACCTACAGGCCAGGAATTTAAAACTCTGTTTTCTCCATCACACCGATCACATATAACTTCGCTTCAAACTCAGTCATTTGTAGTGAGCGTGGAAGATACTATCCTCCATTTAAAATGGGCAAGGCACGTGGCAAGGGACGGGGAACTGGACGTGATGGTAATGGTGCATGCAGAGGCCGAGGACAAGGCTGTGGGCAAGCCGAAATTGTGCCACAGCAAACACCCACATCTTCTCGCCTGACCTTCCTGTCCCAATTTCTAGGGGACCGCAGCACACCACTATTGAACCCAGATCAGTGTCAAAAGGTTGTTGGTTGGATAGCGGATAATGCTTCCAGTCACTTAGCCACCACCACCACCACCCTGTCTTCTACACGGTCAAGTCTCAGTAGCCATGAGTCTGGACCTCATATTCCTCACCCTGATCCTCCTTCCTCCCACCATGCCGAGTACCCAGAGACAACTGATCCCACACTTGGACAATCTGAAGAGCTGTTCACTTTTCCATTTATAGATTCGGGCCTCTCGCCCGGTCCACTTGAAGCGGGGCAAGAGGAGATCACGTGTAGCGATGCCCAAATATTTGAGCAGCCACGGTCACATGAAGGCGACGGTGGGAAACTGTCACAAGAGGTGGACGATGATTAGACACAATTGGCAGAAAGTCAGGAATAGTACCAGGGTGCAGAAGTGGGTGACTAGGTTGTGGATGATATAGTAACTGACCCAACCTGGCAGGAGGACATGCAGAGCAAGGACAGCAGCACACAGGGGGAGGGAGGCAGAGCACCCCAACAGGCAGGAAGAAGCAGTGTGGTGGCCGCAGACAGAAGGCAGGCTACCGTTTCCCGTAACACCAACACGAAGGAAGTTGCCACTACAACTGTTAGGTCTTCCCGAGTCTGGTTGTTTTTTAAAGACTCTGCCAATAACTCCAAAAAGGCCATTTGCATCACGAGCCAGACCAGCATCAGCAGGGGTGGCAAAACGACCAGCCTGACCACCACCAGCATGATCAGGCACATGGCAGCAAATCACTCGACTTTGTGGGCCGAACACCAGGGTCCAGGAACAGTGTCTACAGGTGGCACCATTGCTTCTTCTGCTGTTGTGCATGCAAGTCAATCCCCTGTCCATAGTGCATGCAAAGATGCCTCCTGCCCTGCACCTGTCATTGCACACTCTCAAGTAGCAGCATCAGGAAGCACGTCCATGTCCTTCTCCCAGCACAGCGTTCAGTTGTTCATACTCCAGTCCTTGGAATGCAAGCGCAAATATGCAGCCAACGTCCCACAGTCCACACTACTAAATTCTCACAATTCACGACTGCTTGGCTCGAAATGTTGCCTTTTAGGCTTGTGGAGACAGAAGCATTCCGCAACCTGATGGCGGCGGCCGTCCCTCGGTACTCTGTCCCCAGCCGCCACTATTTCTCCCAGTGTGCCGTCCCCACATTACACAAGCACGTGTCCCAAAACATTAGCCGTGCCCTCAACAACGCAGTTACCGGTAAAGTCCACCTAACCACGGACACGTGGACAAGTGCTTGTGGGCAGGGACGGTACATCTCGCTGATGGCACACTGGGTTAACATAGTGGAAGCCGGGACCCAGTCGGACCTTGGGACGGAACACGTCCTCCCGACGCCAAAGATTGCAGGCCCTAGGTCAATCAGGGTTGTCCCCACGGTCTACAGCTCCTGAACCTCATGCTCCTCAGCCTCCTCCTCCTCCTCGGCCTCTATCTCCGAAATGACCACATCAGTCACAAGCTGGAAGCACTGCAGCACTGCCTCGGCCAAGCGGCAACAGGCTGTGCTGAAGCTAATATGCTTAGGTGAAAAAACACATAATGCTGAAGAGTTATGGCCAGCTCTGAAAGAGCAGGCAGATCTGTGGCTCAAACCGCTGAACCTACAGCCAGGCATGGTCGTGTGTGACAATGGCCGGAACCTGGTGGCGGCTCTGAGGCGAGGCGAGCTCACACACGTACCATGCCTGGCCCATGTGCTTAACCTCGTGGTTCAGCGGTTACTCAAATCCTACCCGGAGCTGCCGGATCTGCTTGTTAAAGTATGCCGCCTGTGTGCCCATTTTAGAAAGTCAGCTACAGCTTCCGCCGCCCTTGCAGTGTTTCAGCAGCGTTTGCAGCTTCTGGCTCACAGACTGGTGTGTGATGTCACCACACGTTGGAACTCTACATTGCAGATGTTGGGAAGGATTTGTGAGCAGAAGAGGGCAGTTGTTGAGTACCAGCATCAAAAAGGCTATCGGTATTCAGTTCAGACTCCACACATAAGACCTCAGTAGTGGACGTGGATGTCAGACATATGTACCATCCTCCAAAACTTTGCGGACTCCACCAAGATGGTGAGCGGCGATGACGCCATAATTAGCGTCACCATCCCGCTTCTCTGTCTTCTGAAAAGCTCTTTGCTCACAATCAAAGATGATGCATTGCAGGCGGAGCACGATAAGATGGAGCAATTAACCATACAGGGTGATTACACACAGCCAAGCCTCATCTCATCCCAACGTGGATTGGGTGACAATGAGGAAGAGGAGGAGGAGGAAGGACAGGAACTAGTTTCATGCACTATAGACGGTGCTATCTGCACAGCTGTCATACCGTCTGTTCAGCGTGGATGGCCAGAGGACAGAGAGGAGGAGGAGGAGAGCATGGTCAGTCATCCTCTTGGTGAGGACACGGAAGTCTTGCCTGTTAGTAGTCTGGCACGCATGGCTGAGTTTATGTTATGCTGCCTTTCCCATGACCCTCGCATTCTCAAAATTTTAGGTCATTACTGGTTGGTGACACTTCTAGACCCACTCTACAAGGAGAACTTTATATCTCTTATTCCTGAGGCGGACAGGTGTACAAAAATGAGGCAGTACCAGAAGGCCCTTGTTGCGGAACTATTAAAAAAATTCCCATCTAAAAACGCTGGAGGCAGAGGGCACACTTCGTTCGACAACCAAGGCCCCCACTCTGTCACTTCTTCTCTCTGACTGAACACTGTTCTAAGATGGTGCCCTCTAGAACATGAGCCCAGGTGACCAGCAAACAATGGGCTCCTATCTACGCTCAGGAACCAACCCCTATCTGCTCCTACATCACTGGGTATTCCTACCCCCTCCCCACTCCAGCCAGGGACATGGTCTGTCGTGCCTGCATTTCTGTCTAATGGGAGCACCGTTGAGCTGTCCCTCGGAAATAGGGTGAGTGTGCTGTATGCAGCTAACTGAACCCTGGTCCATACTCCATCCTTACCCGGGAGTGGAATATCACACCTCTGGCAGAGGTGCAATACCCCTGTAGCGGCCGAGCCCTCGGGGCGCTACATTTTTATGATGCCCGAAAAAAAATTTTTTTATACAGTATGTTCATGTATACCCCCCAGGAGTAAATGTTTGTCAGCCCATACACTTAGTGCATGGCATTACAAGTATAGGAGGCCCGCTCCTTTCTAATGGTAAAAAAAATTTATGATGCGCTCCTCCACGTCTCTTCCAAGGGCCATTGAAGTGCCTCCAAATTTTTGGCAGCCCTTGCAGTCACTGCATAGTCCAACACTATGGGAGACTCTCTCCTTTCTAATGGGAATTTGTCATTACTGTGGCCTGGTCTATGTGTCTTTAAATTCTTAGTGGGTTTTTCCTAAACTTGGTCAGCCGTTGGACTCACTGCATACCCTGTAACTGTATAGCAGACCCTCTCCTTTCTAATGGGAACATGTCATATCTTGTTACTGTGGCCCTGCTCTGTGTGTCTTTAAATTCTTAGTGGGGATTTTCCTAAAATCTGTCAGCCGTTGGACTCACTGCATACCCTATAACAGTATAGCCGACCCTAGAATTTCTAATGGGAATTTGTCGTTACTGTGACCCTGCTCTATGTGTCTTTAAATTCTTAGTCGTTTTTTTCCTAAAATTGGTCAGCCGTTGGACTCACTGCATACCCTATAACTGTATAGCAGATCCTGTCCTTTCTAATGGGAGCATGTCGTACCTTGTTACTGTGGCCCTGCTCTGTGTGTCTTTAAATTCTTATTGAGGTTTTTCATTAAAATTTGTCAGCCGTTGGATTCACTGCATACCCTATAACTGTATAGCAGACCCTCTACTTTCTAATGGGAACATGTCGTACCTTGTTACTGTGGCCCTGCTCTGTGTGTCCTTAAATTCTTAGTGGGGTTTTTCCTAAAATTTGTCAGCCGTTGGATTCACTGCATACCCTATAACTGTATAGCAGACCCTCTCCTTTCTAACGGGAACATGTCGTACCTTGTTACTGTGGCCATGCTCTTTGTGTCTTTAAATTGTTAGTGTTTTTTTTCAAAAATTTTGGCCACCCTTGCAGTCACAGCATGGGCATTACCACTATAGAAGACCCGCTCCTTTATAATGGGAACATTTTTTTTACTGAGACCCTCCTCTATGTCTCTTCAAAGGGGTATTAGGTTGCGTCCAAATTTTTGACAACCCTTGCAGTCACTGGATGCGCAATAACAGTATAGGAAACCCACTTGTTAATAATGGGAACAACAAAGCATAGCCCTCTGATGGCTCTCTAACAATAGCTAGGGCCGACTGCTGGCCTTTTAAGAATAGTAAGGGCCGTCTGATGTCCCTATAAAAATAGGCTTTATGACTTTCAGAGTCCCTCCATCATAAATAAAACAGGATGTGTCTGATGACACCACATTGCCAGATGAGGTTGTAAAATGTTAAAGTGACATTTCCCGGTGAATGCATTTTTCATAAAAAATAACATAAAAAAACATAACAATAGGATCTTTCTTTAGTATAAAAAACAGCATCACCAATTTAACCTCAATGTAATCACATTGTTCAGCTCATGTACCTCCTCCTCCATCTCCGAAATGACCACATCAGTCACAAGCTGACAGCACTGCAGCACTGCCTTGGCCAAACAGCAACAGGCTGTGCTGAAGATAACATGCTTAATGCTTAATTGACAAACCGCCCAGCGCTGCATAGTTGTTGAAAGCTGTAACACAGCAGCTTGATCTGTGGCTCTCACCGCTGAACATACAGCCAGGCATGGTCATGTGTTACAATGGGCGGAACCTGGTGACAGAGAAATGACAACCGGGGTAGATAAGGTTTCCCTCTATGCCAGTCCTTTCACAGAGCTAAAGAATATGGCTGTGGTGAAATACAACTCCCACTGAGAAGCTGTTTCAGATTGAAAAACATTGTGCCCACCAGAGGATTTGTTTCTGAGAGCTAACCTTTCTCACCCGCTCAAGAGCCCCATAGCAGCTGCAAAGTTAGCGCTATCATGAACTCTCCTGAGGTAGAAGCCAAGGCACACCAGAGAATTCTCTGGTGGGACTGTCCAACCCTGCTGAGAAGCAGTCCTGGCTAAGAAAAGTGTGTGGGAAGATTCCAGGACACTCTATTTTTACTGAGGAGGAAACACATGCAAACATGGGGAGAACATACAAATTTCTTGCAGATGTTGTCCTTGCTGGGATTTGAACCCAGGATCCCAGTGCTGCAAGACTTCAGTGCTAACCACTGATCCAATGTGTTGCCGTTCACCCTCTAATATCTAACAGGCTGGAGAAACTTGAACCTACTGCCACTCTATCATCAGCTCCTTTGTGAGAAAATTTATTTGGGCAGCCACTCAGTCTACCAAATAAAATTCCAGAGAAGGAAATTGAGGATGGCTTCGCTACTGGTACTGGGGGCAGTGCTAATACCATGGTGTTGTACCATAGTTTGCTGGAAATATTCCAGGCTGGTAGGAGGCAAGAAAATTCCCACAGAAAAGTACCAGCAGTAATGTTCAGACCACATTTCAAGTGCAAGCAGCTTTAGAGAACTTCCTGGGAGAAATGACACGCAGGGTAGATACGGTTTCCCTCTATGCCAGTCCTTTCACTGAGCTAAATACAACTCTTATCAAAAAAAGTTGTGGACTGGCTCCGTACCGTCCCTGGCCACATTCACCTGTCCACGTGTTTGTGGTTAGGCAGTCCTTCTTAGTAAGTGCACTGGGTAGGGCATGGGTACTGTTGTGGGACCCGTGCTTGTGGAAGGCGAAGGCGATACCGGGAAAATTACTGGCGGCTGGGGACCGAGTATGGACACCCGGCCGCCGCCTGCATGAGGTTGTGAAAAGCTTCCACCTCCACAAGCTTAAAAGGCCATATTTCAAGTGCAAAGAGCTGCCCAGAAATCTGTCAGTTTAGTGTTGCGGTCTGTGGGTGGGTGGGTGGCTGGCTGCATACTTGCAATTGCATTCCAAGTAAAAGAAAACTAAGCAGATGATGGCCTCTATCATCATCATGGCCTCACCTCGGCACTATGAACTCTCCTGAAGGAGAAGCCAGGGCCCGCCGGAGGAGTCTCCGGTTCTCTGGTGGGCCCGTCCAACCCTGCCGAAAAGCAGCCCTGGCTAAGAAAAGTGTGGGGGAAGGTTCCCGGACACTCTATGGCTGCTTTTTTTAATGCGGATCGGCCATGCTTATGCATGTTATTTCTCAAAACGCATTACGGATCAGGCCATTTTCCAACTCTGTATTCAAGAAATTAAATGCGCAAAGAAAGATGTGTGTGTGTCAAAGCACCATTGACAAGTGCAAGTTGATGTTGGATGGGCTGCCATTGCTTCTGCAACAAGCTCATTTACAGGATTTTCTGGGAGAAATGACACGCAGGGTAGATACGGTTTCCCTCTATGCCAGTCCTTTCACCGATCTAAATACAACTCTTAGCAAAAAAAGTTGTGGACTGGCTCCGTACCGTCCCTGGCCACATTCACCTGTCCACGTGTTTGTGGTTAGGCGGTCCTTCCCAGTAAGTGCACTGGGGCGGGCACGGGTAATGTTATGGGACCCGTGATTGTGGAAGGCGGAGGCGATACCGGGAAATATAGTGGCGGCTGGGGACCGAGTATGGACACCCGGCCGCCGCCGGCATGAGGTTATGAAAAGCTTCCGCCTCCACGAGCCTAAAAGGCCACATTTCAAGTGCAAGCAGCTGTCAAAAATTTGGCAGTATAGTATTGCAGCCTGTGGGTGGGTGGCTGCCGGCATTCTTGTGCTTGCATTCCAAGGAATGGGGTAGGGACAACTGAACACTGCAGTGGGACAAGGACGTGGACGGTGATTGTTTCAAGTCTGCAACGACAGGTGCATGGCGGGAGGCATCTTCGCATGTGCCAAGGATCACTTATGATGGGCACACATTTAGGCAGTGACCTGGGAGTCAGAGATGTTTCCAGAGGTCTTCCCCTTGCTGCTCCCATGTCTTTTCAGCACTGTATGCATGTGTCTGATGATGTGTCACACACCACATGGCCAGATAAGGTTGTAAAATGTTAAAATGACATTTCCTGGTGAATGCATTTGTCTTGGTTGAAAGCAATGCAAAAGTGCAAAAACGTGTCAAAAATGCTACGTGTGTAGGAGTATTTTTGTTTTTGTTTATTTATTTTGCCTTATATACAAGTCATCACCCTGGAAAGGATGTTCCTTACGCCGTAAAAGTGGCGTAATACTCTGACGACGTTGTTGACAGCAGTGTTCTGGGAGTCAGAGATGCTTCCAGGGGTCTTCCCCATGTTGTTCCCATGTCATTTGAGCACAGTTCCCATCGATTTGGGTAATTTTTAGGCCCTCTGCAGACCGCCGTGGGGAGCCACCTGAAAAATGCTCAAGTTTCCCCTAGACTTATATTGGGCTCATTGCTCAGGTTGAGCACCCGAGTATTTCAATTTGCTCGACCCGAGCAACGAGTACTCGAGCATTTTAGTGCTCGCTCATCACTAATGACAACCAAAAACATCCAAATAATCCTGATCAAAAAGTTCACATACCCTGGTGATTTTGGCCTGATAACATGCACAGAATTTGACACAAATGGGTTTGAATGGCTACTAAAGGTAACATCCTCACCTATGACCTGTTTGCTTGTAATCAGTGTGTGTGCATAAAGCTGAGTGAGTTTCTGGGATCCAGCCACTGACTTTTCTGGATTTTGAGATGGGGAAAGCAAAAGAATTATCAACGGATCTACGGGAAAAGGTAGTTGAACTGTATAACACAGGAAAGGGAGGCAAAAAGAGTATAACACAGGAAAAGGATACAAAAAGATATCCCAGGAATTGATAATGCCAGTCTGCAGTGTTCAAACTGTGATTAACAAATGGAAAATCAGATGCTCTGTAAAAACCAAACCACAGTCAGGTAGACCAACAAAAATTTCAGCCACAACTGCCAAGAAAATTGTTCGGGATGCAAAGAAAAACCAACAAATAACATCAGCTGAGAACACACTTAGGGGTGTACTCACTTTTGTTGCCAGCGGTTTAGACATTAATGGCTGTGTGTTGAGTTATTTTGCAGGCACACCAAATTTACAGTTAAACAAGCTGTACACTGACTACTGTACATTGTATCAAAGTGTCACATCTTCAGTGTTGTCCCATCAAAAATATATATATGTATTCCGGCCCATTTTTGGAGTTTTGTGTGAAATTATGTCCAATTTGCCTTTTTTTTCTCAGTTTTTTTGTGTTGTTCCAATAAACACAAAGGAAATAAACATGCGTGTAATAAAACGTGTAATTTTCTGAAACAATTTCAAGGGTGCCAGCACTTT
This sequence comes from Phyllobates terribilis, assembly GCF_046119375.1. NCBI lineage: Eukaryota > Metazoa > Chordata > Amphibia > Anura > Dendrobatidae > Phyllobates > Phyllobates terribilis. The sequence goes on along the minus strand of NW_027363005.1, from coordinate 968,148 downwards.
CCGCCATGACTGTATATGCAAGTAGAGTCCTTAACCCCTTTACAACCCAAAGTGGTTTGCACGTTAATGAGAAGGCCAATTTTTACAATTCTGACCACTGTCACTTTATGAGGTAATTACTCTGGAACGCTTCAACGGATCCCCCTGGTTCTGAGAATATTTTTTCATGACATATTGTACTTTATGATTGTGGTAGAATTTCTTCGATATCACTTGTGTTTATTTGTGAAAAAACAGATATTTGGCGAAAATGTTGAAAATTTTGCGATTTTCAAAATTTGAATTTTTATGCCCTTAAATCGGAGAGATATGTCACACAAAAAAAGTTAATAAATAACATTTCCCATATGTCTACTTTACATCAGCACAATTTTGGAACCCAAATTTATTTTTATTAGGGCGCTATAAGGGTTAAAATTGACCAGCGATTTCTCATTTTTCCAACAAAATTTACAAAACCATTTTATTAGGGACCGCATCACATTTGAAGTCACTTTGAGGGGTCTTTATGACTGAAAATACCCAAAAGTGACACCATTCTTAAAACTGCACCCCTCAGTGAATCGGGTCATCATGGCAACATCCGGGAAGCCGCGGCACACATTGCTGGAAACCGGCAGGAGAGGTGACTATCCCGATCACCTCCCCTTGCCCCCGCAATGCTGCGAACGACTTTGATCGCAGCATTGCGGGGGTTAATGTGCGGGACCTCTCCCAGCACATAGCACCGGGTGTCAGCTGTGACAATCAGTTGACACCCGGCGGCGATCACGCCCGCACAGCCTGTGTGCGGGCGCGATCGCAAAGATGTACTAATACATATCAGGCTCTTAAGTCCCAGGGCGCAGATACGTATCAGTACGTCTTGGGCTTTAACCCCTTAATAACATCTGACGTACTAATACGCGTCTGTGCCCTGGGACTTAAGAGCCAGACTCGTATTAGTACGTCATCGCGATCGCGCGCGCACATAGGCTGTGCGGGCGCGATCGCCGCCGGGTGTCAGCTGATTGTCACAGCTGACACCCGGTACTATGTGCAGGGAGCGGTCCTGCACCGCTCCCAGCACATTAACCCCCGCGATGCTGCGATCGAAGTCGATCGCTGCATTGCGGGGGCAAGGGGAGGTGATCGGCGATACTCACCTCCTCTTCCGGCTTCCAGCGCAGTCTGCAAAGGCTTCCCGGGTGTTGCCATGACGACCCGATGTCGTCATGACAACATCCGGGTCACCAGAGAGCAGGAAGATTGCCTGTACATGCGCAGTGCATCTCCAAGCAATCTTCACACTGTGCATTTCTGACAGCCTTCATGGCATAGGGATGGTGCTCCATTCCTGTGCCATGCAGGCGATCATAAAAAAAAAAAGTGAAAGTCCCAGAGTGGGACAAAGTAATAAAGTGTATAAACTGTGTGAAAGTGGAAAAAAAAAAAAATGTGCAAAAATATTATAAAAAAATAAAAAAAATAATAACCAAAAATAAAAATATAATGTACCCATCAATAAATATTATTATAAAAAAAATATTTGGTATCGCCGCGTCCGGAAAAACCTGACCTATAAAACTGTCCCACTAGTTAACCCCTTCAGTGAACACGGTAAAAAAAAAAAAAAAAAAAAAGAAGCAAAAAGCAATGCTTTATCACCATACCGCCAAACAAAAAGTGGAATAACACGCGATCAAAAAGACGCATATAAATAAAAATGATACCGCTGAAAACGTCATCTCGTCCCGCAAAAAACAAGCCGCCATACATCTCCATCATCCGAAAAATAAAAAAGTTATAGCTCTCAGAATAAAGCGATACTAAAAAATATTTTTTTCTATAAAATAGCTTTTATTGTGTATAAGCGCCAAAACATAGAAAAATGATACAAATGTGGTACCGCTGTAAACGTACTGACCCGAAGAATAAAGCTACCTCATCAATTTTACCACACGCGGAACAGAATAAAAAAAAAAAAAAAAAACAATTCCTGAATTGTTGGTTTTTGTTTATTCTGCCTCCCAAAAATCGGAATAGAAAGCGATCAAAAAATGTCACGTGCCTGAAAATGGCACCAATAACAACGTCAAGTCATCCCGCAAAAAACGAGCCGTCACATGACTGTCTGCCAAAATCTGGAAAAATTATAGCTCTCAAAATATGGCGATGCAAAAACTAGATTTAAAAAAAAAATGCGTCTTTTAGTGTGTGACAGCTGTCAGTCATAAAAACCCCATATGATTCTGGCATTGCTGTAATCACACCGACCCGAAGAATAAAGTCGTCTAATCACTTATACCGCACAAGGAGTGGCGTCAAAAATAAACTCTTGGGTTAGGATTGGGCTAGGGTTAGGGCTGGGTTTGGGACTAGGGTTGTGCTGGGGCTAGGGTTGTGCTGGGGCTAGGGTTGTGCTGGGGCTAGGGTTGTGCTAGGGTTAGGGCTGGGGTTGGGATTTTTTTCAAAAGTAAGAAAAAAAGATGACGATATGGCGACTAGTGTTGAGAGCAAGTGCTCGCTACTTGAGTTTGCATCGGGTGCTCTGGTATGCATTGAGTATCGTGGGTATTTGAGTGACATGCTCGAGTCTCTGCCCCATATGCTTCGCGGCCAAAAAACTTTACGGGGATTGCCTGCCATGCACGAGCGATCCCCACATGTTTTTTTTGGGGTGTCTAATAACCGTGAAACATGTGGAGCAGGGACTCGAGCATGTCACTCGAGCACACGCTGTACATGGTGCATACCTGAGTACCCGATGCAAACTCAAGTAGCGAGCACTTGCGCTCAAGAATAATGACAACTTATTCAATATGATGACCTAATGTAAACAAATTCTGTGCCGTACCTCTGGGTTCAAAATGTTCACTATACACCTTAATAAAATCCTTGAGGGGTATAGTTTCCAAAATGGGGACACTTGTGGGGGAGCTCCACTGTTTAGGCACATCACGGGCTCTCCAAACGCGACATGGTGTCCGCTAACAAATTGAATGGAAAATCGGCTCAAATTGTTAGCGGACGCCATGTTGCGTTTGGAGAGCCCCTGTGTGCCCAAACATTGGAGCTCCCCCACAAGTGACCCCATTTTGGAAACTAGACCCCCGAAGGCACCTATCTAGATGCATAGTGAGCACTTGGAATCCCCAGGTGCTTCACAAATTGATTCGTAAAAATGAAAAAGTGAAAAAAAAAAACACTTTTTCATTTTTATGAATCAATTTGTGAAGCACCTGGGGTTCCAAGTGCTCACTATGAATCTAGATAGGTGCCTTGGGGGGTCTAGTTTCCAAAATGGGGTCACTTGTGGGGGAGCTCCAATGTTTGGGCACGCATGGACTCTCTAAATGCAACATGGTATCCGCTAACAAATTGAATGGAAAATCGGCTCAAATTGTTAGCGGATACCATGTAAAGTAGACATGTGGGAAATGTTATTTATTAACTCTTTTGTGTGACATATCGCTCTGATTTCAGGGCTTAAAAATTAAAATTTTGAAAATTGCAAAATTTTCAAAATTTTCGCCAAATTTCCGTTTTTTTCACAAATAAACGCAAGTGATATCGAAGAAATTTTTCCACAATCATGAAGTACAATATGTCACGAAAAAACAATCTCAGAATCAGGGGGATCCGTTGAAGCGTTCCAGAGTAATTACCTCATAAAGTGACAGTGGTCAGAATTGTAAAAATTGGCCCGGTCATTAACGTGCAAACCACCCGCGGGGCTTAAGGGGTTAAAGAAGTTAAAATTATGTGAAAATGGGAAAAGTCACAAAACTTTGCAACTTTTCAAGAGCTTTATGCCAGTTTTCTGGCAAAAACACTGGTGAATCGGGTTCATAATCTCTAATCCTTTCAGCTCCCTTTAATTAGACTACTTTCAACAAACTAATTATAAGTATTGGGTCTGTTTTTTTTTAATGCTTTTAAAATAATTGTAAATATTTTCAATCCCCTTTTGTTATAAGGATTTCCCAAAAATTAGCTAATCATAGGTTGTCCTGCATTCGTGACAGTGATTGACTGCGCGGTCACTTGGAAGTTTACATTGGCATCACTACAGGGCCGGTAAAGAAGGACTGTCAGGGACCCCCAGAGTGTGGTAAAATGCGCCAACTAATTCATAATTCATTTAATTCTCACACAATATACTAAGTTAGTGTAAGTCTACCAAAAAGCAACAAAACTTGGTGCTAAAAAAATTGAGCATAACTTTTTGAAAAATGAACCAGGTTATGCCAAATCTTACATATTTTGTGACTTTGTGATCAGTTATCAACACAAATATTTTACTCAAATTACCAGATCGATGGATAAGAATTGGGACTTTTCCCTAAATCTCTCCAAAACATCACCGCTTATAGAAGACCACCCTCATATCCAGATCAGATTTTCTGTGAGAGATGCCCAGATTCATAATATAGTATGCCTACTGGCCATCTATGAGAAGTCCACCCCAATGGAAGTCCAGTTATTAAAGGAGATTTTACTGTTTATATAAGGGGCAGACAATGACAGTGAAGGGCCCTTAATCAGGACTTCTGATCTGGGCCCCCCACCCTCCATCAGGCACCACCTACATATACATTTCCATGTATATTTATATTAGGCACACATATAAAATTTGCACATCCTAATACTCTATACACATTTTAACGTATGCATATACATAGTGCACACAAACATAAAATACGGACATACACATAAGATGCACATACACAGTATAGAGTCCCGGTAGTCCTCATAGTTTTAAGCATGGACCCTGGCAAATTGTAGACGGACTTTTATTGTTCATGGGCTTTAAGGGAGAGAGGCTTCCTTTGTGGAGGACACTCATGAATGCCATTCATTTGCAGTGTACACCGTGTCGTGTCATGGAAAACACTCACCCTAGTTTGGCTTTCTACTTCTTCAGCTAATAGCAATGAATTTGCCTGTCGATTTTCTTCTCATCAGAAGATGCTTTTGTTTAGATGTTAGCTTCCATCTGACTGATAAGAAAAGCTTTGCTGATCTTCTTGTAGACTTCACATTTTTTGTAAAGAAATTATTTTCTTTCTCAGAAATGTCTTGTGACATTTCTCTTCTATGTGGTGCCACTTACCCTTCTCATCAGAGGACGCTTTTGTTTAGGTGTTAACTTCCATAGTCGGCCTGGACGTCTCTGTAAGATGGTTGCAGTTCCATCTTTGTTATAGTTTTGCATCACTTTTGCTACAGTATTCTGACTGATAAGTAAAGTTTTGCTGATCTTCTTGTAGACTTCACATTTATTGCAAAGAAATTATTTTCTTTCTCAGGTTTTGTGACATTTCCCTTCTATGTGGTGCCATTGCTGATAGCATGAAATGGGAAGGAGTTTTCTTTATTAAGTAACTTCCTTTTACAGACACCTGTCTGCTGGACATCTGTTTAATGAATAATTACACTTACCTGTGGTTCAGTTCTTGTTAATTAGAATTTTGTTGTCTAAACTTAGCTTTTCTCTTAAGACTGTTACTGGGATGTTCTCATTTTTGAAACATGATCTTGAATGAGTTTGTTAAGAAAATTACTTTTTTGGGGTCTGCAAAATACCAAATCCTGTTTGCATTCAATGGCTCAAATTTGCGAGAGTATTTTGTAGTATGGTATCCCATATAAAATGATGATTCTGAAAGGAAACTACAGGTTTGCTGACAAATCTATTTGGGTGTACTGATTTATGCTAAACACTGTATATATATATATATATATATATATATAAACCTTATAAGTTTGGTATCACAGTAATCGTACTACTGACTCTGAATCATTTTGTCAGTTTGTTTTTACAACACAATACACACTGTAAAATGAAGGAGCCCAAACCTGGCATTTTTTCTCATTTTTCAACACATTATATGATAAAATGAATGGTGTTGTTCAAAACTACAACACTAAGCGTCAGCACACTGTGATTTGCTGATCTGTAAGATGCGTTCTTTGTGCTGTGAAAATACACAGCTGTGATATCTCACCAAATATTCATAGTGGGAACTTAAAATTATGTTTTTCTGCCATGATTAAGGATGGTTTGGATGTATGAAACATGTTGACCTTTTATTTCTATCTTTGTGGAATTAAGGCTGCATGAACCAGTCACCAACCATTATCTGTATATGTACAAATATTAAGTGCTACTGAGTGCTGTAGGAAAAACTTAGAATAGTGAGGTGATTTGATAGTCCTGCCACAAATAATCTGTTTCTACTGCACACTTAAAATCTCTGATAGTGGGAATGAACCTGATTGCCTGCAGTAGTGCACTCCTGAGAGCTGGTGCAGCAGAGAAAATGTCTTGGACATGAGAGTGGGAGGTCCTGATTATGGAGGATGTTAATCTTAGCTCATTGGAGTGTAGATATGGTAGAGATGCAGGACTGTGCAGCAGTGTGGAGAGGTTTGTGGATGAGTGTAATGACTGGTACAGGGTGGAGGCACCAGTGTAACTGCTGGACAGAAATATGAGACTGACTGCTGCATTAAGGATAATGAGAAATACATTTAGTGAGAAGAAGAGCAATTAGTGAGTTACAAGTATTTGTGAATTCAAGACAAAAAGGAATCAGAGCAACAGTAACAGATTTTACTTTTTTTTAATTAATAATGGGATGAATAAAATCGTGAACATTATCAAAAGACTAAATCAAAGTCAGGAAGATAGCCGAGGTCAGATACTAGGTGATCAGTAAATGACAAGTCAGACGAGCAGTATGAATACCGCGGAGCCCGATGACAGAGGCGTTACTGAAACTTGTCCAGGTTGACCAGTCAGAAGGCCACAGGTAGATGGTGAAGGTCCTTCTATACAGCTCCAGCAGTGATGATGGATCTGCTGGACTTCAGGGCGCTAGATGCTTAGGTGTCCCGTCTTTTAGATGGTTTTAGGGCAACAGTGACAGCATGCAAATGCGCGAGCAGCCCTGGATAATCCACGCCGGCAGGATGATAAGATCCGGCGGAAGATGGAACCTATGACAAGAGAAATAAATATAATGTAAGTGATAGGACTCCATATTACATGATAATGCTGTGCAGTCACTGTGGCCGGACGGCAGAGGAATATTATCATACAGAGGTCAGGGGTCATTGTCAGCAATCATACATGTGACAATCCCATCACTGACAGATGACATCTACTCCACATGAATTATTCTCACTGACATCACACAACATGGAGTTGATTCTCACACTTACCTCGTCTCTTTTTCCCATTTTTTCCATTTTCTGAGTTTTGTTGCTCCATACTCAGATTTATTGCCGATTTTCTTTCTTCATGAGATGGAAATTCTGATGAAAAATTAAAAAAAAAAATCAATAACAATATCTTCTTATAGGATCTGCTTTGTCATAATATGGATAACATAAGAGACCTATAGTATTGTATAAAAACCATGTGGGAATATTTGAGCCTTGAAGTCACCATTCACATTGCTGGTGCTGTAGACATGTACATACCTGGCAATGGGGACGAGGGTGGCAAGATGGTAACAGCATCGTCTGTATTACATACAGGAACAGATACTTTCTGCCTGTTTGAAGAAGAAAAACATGTAAATCTCAAGTAAACTCCATATAAAAGGGGTTGTCTCACTAGAAGAACACCGACTATAAGGACTAGTAGGACATATGACTGTCATAGTGGGGAAGGTCTTCTGCTCAAGACTACCTTTTATAGAGAGCTGAGAGGAAAACAACTGCCAAGAATGGCCGGCATTTCATACTACATCTCTCCTACAGTGAGGGCAGCACTAAAAGTGCATGACCGGCCACAATTATGGGCTGTTATATCCAACAATTCCGAAAGCTGAAAGCACAATGACCCATAACCATGGGGCGGTGGATGCTGCATTTGATATTATGGTATTTATGTCCTATATTTGGTGTTGTGCACATATATCAGCCTGGAGCTCCCAGTAATGACCCCATAATCTACTCACATTTCTGAGATGTTTGTGTTCGATTCTGGTGTACACTCTGGAGGGGCCTTGGGATCCTCGTTGTTCACCATCCCGTTAGTGGTGGTAGAGTGCTAAATGTGGATAACAATAAGTTATTAAATATATATACTTTTTAATTTTGTAGATCCTTTTTTGTACATATTTTGGATTTATCGATCACATACTTACTTTAGAAAGCCTCTCAGAAGATGATGATGCAAATATTCGGAAGATAAAGTTCTCATCGTCCTCACTTGTGTCCTCCTTATCCTCTGAGATCAGATGGTTGTTTTCATCAGAGTGATCTACAAGACATAGGTAAGGAAGGATTGTTAGAGGGTGTCAGTATAACACAGTCGCTATATCTCACTAGGTTAAAAGATGATGCAACGTAATATACAGAATACATGAAAAAAAACTCCTGTACAAAATTAGGGAAATAGGGATACAGTACGAACCCATGGTCAACATAGCTGAGATCCATGAAACATGGATAACATAGTAGACCAGAAAAACCATGTGGAAATATTTGAGCCTTGAAGTCAACATTCACATTGTTGGTGCTGTAGACATGTACATACCTAGCAATGGAGACGAGGGTGGCAAGATGGTAACAGCATCGTCTGTATTACATACAGGAACAGATTCTTTCTGCCTGTTTGAAGAAGAAAAACATGTAAATCGTAAGTAAACACAGTATAAAATGGGTTGTCTCACTATAAGAACACTGACTATAAGGCCTAATAGGACATATGACTGTCATAGTGGGGAAGGTTTTCTGCTCCAAACTACCTTCCATGGATCAGAACACAACTACCAAGAATGTCTGGCAAGTAATACTACAGCTCTCCTACAGAGTAGGCAGTGCTAAAAATGCATGACATGCCACAATTATGGGCTGTTATCTTCTGCATTTTCTGAAGCCAAAAGTACAATGACCGTTAACCATGAAACGGTGAATGCTGCATTTGATATTCTGTTATTTATGTCCTATATTTGGTGTTGTGTACATAGATCAGCCTGGAACTCCCAGTAATGAAGTAATGACCCTTTCTAATCTACTCACATTTCTGAGATGTTTGTGTTGGTTTCTTGTGTATACTCTGGAGGGGCATTGGGATCCTCATTGTTCACCATCCTGGTAGCGATGGTACAGAGCTAAATACGGATAAAAATAAGATATAAAATATTTTTTTATGTACTTTTAGAGTTCTTTTTCTTTTTTTTTTACATATTTTGGATTTATTAATCACATACTTACTTTACAAAGCTTTTCAGAAGATGACGTAAAATTTTGGAAGTCAAGGCTCTCATTGTTCTCACTTGTGCCTTCCTCATCCTTTGAGACCAGATGTTTGTTTATATCAGAATGATCTACAAGAAATAGGTAATGAAGTATTATTAGAGGTTGTCAGTATAACACAGTCACTATTTATCACTAATATTAATGGGAACAGATGATCACATATTAGGGAAGATGAGACAAACAGTCGCTTAGTCTAGATGACGTCTCCTTCTACTTACTGATAAATAAGCTGGTGTCTGCGTCTGAAACAAGCTGAGGAACATACTCCAGCTCCTGGCTCAGAATGTTGTCAAAGTCCAAGTCACTCAGGAATGGATGAACCTTGATCTCAAATGCTCCTCCTAGAAAAAGAAAAACAAAAGTGATGCGGACATAGTCAGGGATGGCTCCATATCTGAACAGTTTATCGTAATCTGAACTAATGACAAAACTGAGCCGACATGAAGGAAATAAACTGGAAGTCTTAGTGTGGAGAACTAGAAATACAGTAGATGAGCTGATAGAGAAATGCTGATCTTCATGGACATGAGCGATATGTCCTTGGTCTAATAAGGGAATATTAATACTAGTATATCTGTTACCTGTCCCAAGTCTACGCACAGGATTTCTTCTGAGCAGCTCAGTGATGAGATTCTGAGCATCCAGGGGTGGAGCGCGATCACAATTCCAAATTAGTTCTCCTGTTACATAGAAAATTACAGAAAATAAAACCTCTTTACTGGACTGTAACTTAGAGCAAAGGAAATAACTAAACAAATGTAACCAATCAACGCAATGATCGGATTATTCTACTCACCAATGACAACCCTTTTATAAAGCTCAGTGAGGGAATCAGAATCAAATGGTACACATCCCAGCAGGAATTTATACAGGATGATCCCCAATGACCACCAGTCAACAGGTCTTCCATAGCCTTCTTTCAGGATGATCTCTGGGGCTATGTAACATGGGGTGCCACAGAACTGGAAACCAACAGAACATAGAGATGAGAATCGATGAAACAATTATTATGACAAGATATCATCGTTAAAACACAATGCAGAAGATAAAATATTAGTGGAAAAGTTCTCTAGAAAGGAAGAACGTAGAGAAGAGACAATAGTGTGATGAGATTTGCAAATAACAAGCTAAGTTCTTGTAGGTGATGCTGACCTCACGGTCCTGGAACTCTCTGGAGATGTCCACTGCTAATTCCTTGTAGGTGTTGGTTTTCGGTATCATTAGACCAAGTTTTGAAATCCCAAAATCGGTAACTTTAATATGTCCAGTAGATGTAATCAGGAGGCTGCAAAAGAGAAGATGGTTTTAGCCTCACAGACTGAATGATAATAAATGACAACTTTCCCCACTTTATTATACTTCGGGGGCACTTACTTTTCCGGCTTCAGGTCTCTGTGCACCACACCGTAACTATGCAGGTATTCCACGGCAAGTACCGCCTCTGCAAAGTACAAGCGGGCCATGGGGACAGAGAAAGGACCCCTGGTGCTTAGAAGGGTCCCACAATCTCCACCTATAGAAGAAAGGAAATATGACCGGTGAGGGGTTTATACAGAAGATAACCATGATATACCACGAGCAGATAACCATGATGTATAATGAGCAGTGAGCGGAAACATCCTGGGGAGATCACACAGATAGTGGCGTACATAGAAATCACAAGACCCCATATCAAAAGTTGTAATTGCCCCCAACCCTAAAAAATAAAAAAGAAATATATTTATATCCCTGTTGAAGCAGCTTGGTGTTCTCACCAGCAATACAACTTTTATGGCCATTTTAGAGTATGATGCTCCCAAAAATGCCCACACCCACACTCAATGAGTATGGTATCCCCACAGTGAATCCTCCTAAGGAGGCCACCACTTAGAAGGAGGCCAGCCACAACCCCCTACTCGGTGTGATGGCACCCACAGCAACCCTCCCACTCAGGATAATGGTTCCCACAGTCCCTCACACAATATAATGGTCCGCATAACTCCCCACTCAGTATGATGTCCCCACACAGAATGGGGGCCTCCATATAGAGTGAGGACCCCCACAGCACCCCATTTAATATGATGACCTCCACTCAGCATTCACAGTCCCCCCATATCTAGTCATACGGCCCCCTTTCAGTATTTTGGCCCCTACTAGCCACCTACTCAGTATTTTTGCCCCCACCAACCCCACCTCCTTGAAGAAGCAAATACCGCTGAAATTGTGATGACAGGTGGAGGGATGCTGCCCACTGCTGAGCGTCGACAGACCCCCTCCGACTGATGAGCCCCATAGCGCCCCTGCACCAAGATCAATGAATTTACGAGCATCTTGGTAATAGATAACCTATGTAAATGCTCTGTGGGGATGTAACCAACAATGTCCTAATGATATGAGCAGTGATAAGATGAAAGCAGACATGGGCTGAATATAATACAATAGATGTGTCTTACCTCCTACATACTCCATGACCATACACAGGTGAGATCTAGTTGGAAAGGAGCAGAGCATGGAGACCACAAAGGGACAATCAGCAAATGTTAAGATGTCCCTCTCCAGAAAGGCCCATTCCAATCTCTGTGCAGTATTTAGGTTCCGCTTAGCCATTTTCTTCATAGCAAAGGTCTGGTGTGAGTCTTTATGATGCACTAAGTAGACGGCCCTGGAGAGAAGGAGAATCCATCGGTTATAATAAATCCTTATTAATAATCCATCTATAGAAATCATTATATGTTTAATACTGGTATCCAAGGGGTAACATTTCTCCTTGCGGAGAGTGAAATGTTAAGCTTGTCAAGGTGAGGAGACTTTTAAGCCTCAATGATCCTCTGGGAAATATGCAAATTGTCTCTTCAGAGAGGAAGAGAACTAGAACACTAGTGCCCCTTATAGGAAGTAGTAATCCTAAAAGTCAATATCGACCCTTTAACGAGCCTTATCATATGACATGGAATAATAGCCATAACCAAAATCTCAATTTTCGGACACTATGTTTTGGGGTACAAGCACTCATCAGTGCAAAGTGTGAGATATGGTTTGGCTGGGTGAGAGGCATCTGACCGGGATCCAAGCGGTAACGTTTCTCCTTGCGGAAAAAGCCATGTTAAGCATGTCAAGGTGAGGAGACTTTTAAGCTGCAATGCTCTTCTGGGAAATATGCAAATTGTCTCTTTTCAGAGAGGTAGAGAACTAGCACCCTAGTGCCACCTATAGGAAGTAGCAATCCTATTTCCCAGAGGAGCATTGCGGCTTAAAAGTCTCCTCATGTCCGCAAGGAGAAACGTCAACCCCTTGGATACCGGTCAGACACCTCTCACCCAGTCAAACCATATCTCACACTTTGCACTGAAGAGGGGCAGTACCCCAGAACACAGTTCCTGCAAATTGAGATTTTGGTTTTGGCTATTATCCTAAGTCATGTGACAAGGCTTGTTAAAGGGTCGATATTGACTTTTAGGATTGCTACTTCCTATAGGTGGAGTTCTAGTTTGCTTCCTCTCTGAAGAGACAATTTGCATATGTATAATACTAAAAGTCTGGACGCCACTATAAATGCACATCTAGAAATACATAAAATAGCACTACATAGATCACCTATTGGAGGTCTCCACAATGCCACTTCTGCCGGAGCCATCACCCAGGTCACATTATAGATACGAGAATCTATCGAAATTCTCTTTGGGCAGATTCGCTATAACTGACCAAATACAATTTAGTGCAAATAAAATTGGTCCAAAATGAATGTGCTCCAGGGCTCTCTTCTGCTGCTGAGGCCAGTGATTGGGCCCACATGGTCATGGTGGAGGGTGTAGATGTCATTGACGTCAATATGGTGTCACCCTTCATGTGACCATGTGTAGCCAACTTCTTTGATCAGCTTCATAATGGAGCCCCCCCATCAAAACAAAGATCAGAGTGGAGAGCAGAAAAGCTCAGGTGGAGGAGGCAGCATAAGAACAGATGAGGGTCTAGCACAGGCGAATGTAATAATATTATATTATTATATATTATATTATATGTAATTATATTATTTAAATCGCTTTCCTTACAGTTTGATTTGCTACAGATCACATAATTTCCCTATGATAACACTGAATGGCAGAGTGCAGGAGCAGAAGCATTGTCATAGGGAACCCTGAGAAATGTGGATTATGGCAACAGAAATCTCACCCAAAATTTCCACTGCTGATGAGTTTGGAAGTTTCATAGTCGGTCATATGCGGCTTTCTCGCCGGAACCAATGAATCGATCACGCTCTATAAAAGAATAAGAAATAATACTGATTTATTGAAGATGCAGGAAAAAAGTTACAGATGCAAAAACTTCTCCCCCCATATTATGTCCCAGATGATTTACACTGATATGATGTTGGGAGGATACAAACCGGACGCTGGGCAGACCTGGCGCTAGCACCCAGCACACCCAGGCAAGTGCCGGGGCCCTGAGTAGGCGAGGGGCCCACTTGCTGTCGGGCACCCTGGCGCGCTATGGGACCGGTGAGCAGAGGAGAGTGGTGCCAGCGCCAGCTAGTGGGCCTTGCTCCCCCCTCCAATGCTTGCTCAGGACCACGGCCGGCACAATACTTACCTCTCCACAGCTGGTGAGCAGTGAGGTGAGCATTTGATTTTTTTTTTTTATGTATGGAGGTATGGGGCATTATATGGGGGGAGAAGTGACATCCTGCTTGGGGCATTGTATGGGGGGAGGAAGGGACATCCTGCGTGGGGTATTATATGGGGGGGAGAAGTGACATCCTGCATGGGGCATTATATGGGGGGAGTGACATCCTGCATGGGGCATTATATGGGGTGAGAGGTGACATCCTACATGAGGCATTATATGGGGGGGACATCCTGCATGGGGCATTATATAGGGGGGTGACATCCTGCATGGGGTATTATATGAGGGGGAGAAGTGACATCCTGCATGGGCCATTATGTGGGAGGGGGACATCCTGCATGGGGCATTATGTGGGGGGGGGGGCACAGCCTGCATGGGGCATTATGTGGGGGGTCAAAGCCTGCATGGGGCATTATGTGGGGGTCACAGCCTGCATGGAGCATTATGTGGGGGGTCAAAGCCTGCATGGGGCATTATGTGGGGGGCCAGCCTGCATGGGGCATTATGTGTGGGGTCACAGCCTGCATGGGGCATTATATGGGGGCACAGCCTGCGTGGAGCATTTTATGGGGTCCATTATTCTATATGGAGCAATATATGGAGCTCATAATACGGTATAGAGGACTATGTGGTGCCATTATACTGTGTGGAGGACATTACTGTCCGGTCTGCACTGTGAGCTGTGAGGATTCGCCGCTTTCTGAGTTATTGTGGAATTTACAATAGATATCGCTCATGTAATGTAAGAAGTGAAATCTTCGGGCTTGTACTATATATATATATATATATATATATATATATATATATATATATATATATATATATATATATTTATCTGCGGTATCTGTGCATCATGAATCGTGGTATGTGTTAAAGGGGCCACTGAGACTCTTTCGCCCAGGGCCCACGAAATCCTGGAGCTGCCCTGCAACGGTCATCATACATTACTATAACATTCTGGATAATGTGGGAGATCACACAGAGGAGGACTTACAGGTAATCTGTCACCAGGTGTTTGCTATGTATTCTGAAAGCACCATGATGTAGGGGCAGAGACCCTGTTTCCAGTGATGTGTTACTTACTAGGCTGTGTGTGGCTGTTTCAATAAAATCAGTAGATTATCACTAGAAGACTATCTGTCTAGCCAGGTAGTCCTATTGCTCTGTACCCCTGCCTCCACCACTGATTAGCAGCTTTCTGCCTATGCACAGTGTACACAGAAAGCTGCCAATCAATGGTGTGGGCGGGGTTATACAAGACTCAGCATTCAGAGCTCTGCAGCAGAAAAAAATAGTGATTTTATCACAACTACTCCACCGAGTAAAGTAATCAACACATGGAATCAGGGTCTCTGTCCCTGCATCATGCTTCTCTCAGACCAAATAGCATAAACCTGGTGACAGATTCCCTGTAATTCAAATGCAATTAACACCATAGGGTCCTCTACACTTAGAATAGAGACGTCCCATGGTTGTATGGGGGATAATACTGGACGAGTCATTCACACCCCATGATCTGATGACACACACGCATCCCCCTCTATGATACTTACGGATTCTTGGATCTCCGGGATCTCACTAATTCCATTGTTAGGATTCGACAGCTCAGTTGTTTCTAAAATAATGATGAAGAAATGAAATGTATTAGAGGATATTATTCCTACATAGATAATACAGCAATATAACGGAGAAATGACAAGATGTCTGTAAATGGGATTAATACTCGTTATATGGGGATTCTAAATATGAGAATATACGGGGAATCCATAGATAAATGTAATGTAAATGATGGAGGAACCCCTTCATAAATAACAAAAGACTGACCATCACTTCCGAAAAGAAAATGGGTGTGAACAGGTGCATACTAAGAGTAGCCATCCAAATATATAACTAACAAAGTTGCACTCTGTAACGCTATAGCATGTAAACATGAAATAAATTAAATTTGAATTGCATTACTGCTGTAGAAAATAGGATAAAAGGAAGATACTTAGCACATAATTTGGCCAATTCATGCATGGCCAGCAGCCACGGCAAGGCGACCTTCTTTTTCTGGGTGCATGCCAAGTAGCCACGGCAAGGTGACCCTTTTTTTTGCTGGGTGCATGCCCAGCAGTCACGGCAAGACGACCTTCTTTTGCTGGGTGCATGCCTAGCAGTCACGGCAAGGCGACCTTTTTTGCTGGGAACCTATCTCCACACATCAGCCCGGGGTGGTTTTAATTACAACAGGATCCTACCTACCCATATAAATGTAGGCTTCAGCCTAGGAGAGGATTCACATTAGGAGAGGATTCCAACAAAAAGATCGCCTTGTCATTGGTTGCTGGGCATTCATGAATTGGCCAAATTATGTGCTCAGTATCTTAGTTTTTTCCCATTTTCTAGAGCAGTAATGCAATTTAAATTTAATTTATTTCATGTTACTTGCTATAGCACTGCAGAATGGACCCTCCATCACATGAATGAGGAAGCCCCCACCCACGCTGCACATACGAGTGATGGTAAGAGAGCTGAAACATAGGAGAGATTTGCAAATTAGCCTGGAAGTGCACTGGGGGCGTGTCACTGCACTTGGATTTCTTCTTTCACGCCCCCAGCGCACTTCCATTCTGATTTGTATATGGTGTCTACTTTACATTTCTCCTGACTGGCACATTGGATTTCTACAAACAATTATTATTAGGGGACAATGGCCTATACCGTCACACCACTACTTCTATATGTAACAATGTGCTGCCAGGTTCCCATTACACAGAGTAGAGAGTAAATCTAACATTATCCTCCGTCCTCTGTAATATCTGGACATTCCTTGTAGAAGGTCGGGTGATCGCTCACCTGTAATCAGATCGCTGTTCAGCTCCGGCTGACTCCTTTTAGGGTCAGGGATTTTCGGGCTCACATTTTGCCCATATTTGGCGTCGCCTCCTGTTGTTTCCTGATAGATATAATATATATAATTAATATGTGGAAGATTTTACTAAATCACCAAATACATAAATCATGAAGGACTAAACCAACATTTACAGATGCACCAATTGTAACGATACAAATCCCGCGCCATCTTCAGACCTTTTCTCAGAAAGTCTCCTCAGATACGGTGGATTAAGATGCGTCTATTAATATTGATCCTTACCGGGCGTTCCAATGAGCGTTCTAGTATAGACAGGACTTTTTCGGCCAGTTCTTTAAAGACAGCCAAATCTTCAGTCTGAGATCTTTCTTCAGCCTATAAAGAAGGAAAAATGGAAAAGAGAATTTTCAGATGAGAGCGGTCAGAATGGAGGCGGAAATTGTATGTGACATCGGTTCTCTGTCTGCAGATACAATGACTACATACTGTATTTGGGGACTCGTTGTGTTTTACCGTATTTTATGGACTATAAGATGCTTTTTTTTCCAAAATTTTTGACCTCCCTTCTAACACTCTCGCACCCCTCCAATCTATCCTAAACTCTGCTGTCTGACTAATCCACCTGTCCCCCCGCTATTCCCTGGCTTTTCCCCTCGCTCCGCCAATCCCTTCACTGGCTCCACATTACCCAGAGACTCCAGTTCAAGACCCTAACCTTGGCATGCAAAGCCACCCACAACCTGTCTCCTCCATATATCTGTGACCTAGTCTCCCGGTACTTACCTGCACGCAACCTCCGATCCTCACAAGATCTTCTTCTCTACTCCCCTCTTATCTCCTCTTCCCACAATCGCATACAAGATTTCTCCCGTGCATCCCCCCTACTCTGGAGCTCTCCACCCCAGCATATCAGACAGATTATTAATAATAATAATTGTCTGAATGTAGCTTACCAGGGGGGTGGCTGTGGTGGAGTGAGGTCACAGGAGGTGGGGTCACTGCTGCAGGAAGCCGGCAGTAGAAATGGGGCGCTCCTGCGGGCCAGCGGGGTGTCCAGGACGTGCGAGGCTGCGGGCCCTGGGCTTCAAGGAAATGTTAGCGGTGATTTAGGAGGGGAGTCCCCGCTCTGCCCATTGATTTTCTGGCGGTGGGCTTCAGGCAAATGGCCGCTGGAGGCAGTGCATGTGCAGATTTAGATCTCGGCTCAATGACGAGCTGAGATCTCAATTTGTGTATTGGCCATCTCCAGCAGCCTACTTCTTGAAGCCCACTGCAGAGAAATCAATAAGCAGAGCAGGGCCTCCCCTCCTGAATTACCGCTAACATTTCCTTGAAGCCCAGGGCCCGCAGCCTCGCACCTTCTGGACACCCCGCTCCTCCCAGCTTGGGGCCCACAGCAGCGCCCCACTCCTACTGCCGACTTCCTGCAGCAGCGACTCTGCCTCCTGTGACCTCGCTCCACTGCCACCACCCCCCTCAGTAAGAAACCGAAAATTCGGACTATAAGACAGGACTATAAGACAGACCCCCATTTTATTATAATAAATGTTTTTCCTATTTACCTCCCAAAAATTTTTGGTGCGTCTTATGGTCTGCAAAATACGATATATTAGAAGAAAAAGCTTCTATCCCTCCATTATTATCTATTAATATTGAGATGTTCTGTGCAGAGTGTCCGCCACTTACCTGGTGTAGTAATGTCCTGATGTTCTGAAGTAAATCCGTCAGATAGTCTGACGTTAGACGACGTTGTCGGTGTTTGGTCAGGCAATCCTTTACTAGCTCCATCACCAGCCGGTGAGTGAAGCTGAGGACGCCATCGGGTGGTAGAAGCACACTGTTAGGACGATTGATCATAAGGATCATCAATAGTGCTTTTACCTGAGGAATGTCCAAAACAATTCCAGCCATAGTGAAAAACTGCAAGTGCTATCAGTCACTATAGAGCCAAGAAAGGCACGGGTGAGCCTATGTGCATTGCATATATAGCGACTGTGAGCAGTGATGTCACCATCACCTGTGATGTCATCACGGAATCTTGTGATAGAATCTTCACGGAGCAGCTCTGCGCAAATAGAATGCGGCCTGGTAATATTTAAAGTGAAAACACCATACAATTAACTACCCATGTTATCATGGCCGTTCTATTTTATATCCAATTAGAACACAACCAGGATAAAGGTGTGTTCACAAGTTGGATTTTGGCAGCATTTTTTTTCTACCTCAAAAATCAAAGGAGGCAGGAAAAACGCTGCTTAAAATTCAGGTGTTTTTACTTGTGTTTTTTTTTTCCATTCATTTGAATGGGTGAAAAATGCTGCAAAACCTCTGAAAGACTTGACAAGCTGCAGATTTTAAAAAAAATGCAAAAAAACAGCATGTGAATGAGATTTCAGAAATGTCATTCACTAAGATGGTGCTGTAAAACACAGCATTTTTGCTGCAGAAGAAAAAACAGTGAATACACCCTAAAGATATCCTCAGTCATATTATGGGAAATATTGTATATTTCGCATTTATTATCTCACGTGTTTTTCTTCACCATAGAACTTTTAAGGCTGTGTGCCCACTATGCGTTTCTTAGGCGTTTCTGCAGCGTAACTTCCGCCGCGGAAACACTTAAAAAACGCTTGGTGATAGGTCTGCAATGGTTCCCAATGATAATCCGCATGTGCTGTGCACATGCTGCAGAGATTTCCGCTGCGGATTATCATTGCGGAAAAATCCGCAGCACGTCCTTTAATTTTGCAGAGTCGCTGCGATTTAGCCGCCATTGACTTGCATTGGAACGCATAACATCCAAATGACTAAAAATACACATGTGGATACTATACGACTCAATGCATGGATGGTACCCGGGTCTGGAGATGAAGAGACTCTCCTCCAGACCCGGGTACCATAGTACCTGTAGTTAAAATAGAATTAAAATAAAAAATAAACATATACTTACCTTCTGATGGCCCCTGTCTGCTCCCGGCGGTGCTGCTGGCTCTTCGGCTGCTCGCGGTGGTAAAATGACCTTCCATGATGCCATTTAGTCATGTGACAGGTCACGCGACCGCTGACATCGGCGGTCGCGTGACCTGTCACATGACTAAATGACGTCATGGAAGGTCCTTTTACAGCACCGTGATCCGCCGAAGACACCGGACGCACCGGAGAAGAAGATCGAGGACCATCGGAAGATGAGTATAATGTTTTTTTTTTATTTTTCACCATTATTATTCTTTTTTTTTATTATTGATGCTGCATTTGCAGCATTGTAACTTGGTCACACTATATAAATCCATGCCGGTTGCATGGAATTATATAGTGTGACCAAGTTGTCAAGCACTTTTCCAAGTGATGCTAAAATCACTTGGCAAAGCGCTTGACAACCCAGGGAGATGCAGAAACGCTTAGGAAAAATCCGCAGCATTTCTGCATCGTGGTCATATATCCTAACTTATTGGCGAACTGTTATACAAGGCTATATTCACACTAGACGTTTTTTTAGCGGGCTTTTTTATGCAAATTTTCAGCTGCGTTTTACAGTACCAACAAAGTCTATGAGATTTCCGAAATCTCATGCACAAAGCTTGCTTATTTGTCCTCAGTATTTTGTGCTTTCCATGGCTTTTTGCAATAGAGTATGTCACTTGTTTCAGCGTTTTTCACCCATTAAAAAAAAGGGTGGTGGAAAAAAATGCTGAAAAAAAGCCTAGTGTGAACATTTTGCTGCGTTTTTAGTGAAAAAAGCAAGTATGTGACACACATTTACTTTTGTGATTTTCCCAAGTTTAAACCATCTTGTCTTGGTCACCTGATATAGCAGCTTGGATTATTACAGTTTAATTAAATTAGTGATGCCTACAAAGTAAACATTGGTTGAGCTAGGTGTGAGATTGAACAACACGTGTGGCCCAGGGAGGTGTGAAAATGAACAATGCCTGAGCAACTCAATGGCAAACCATAATGTGAAAGTAAATAGTGTCCTACAAATTCAATGCACTGCCAGGGTCTTAGATAAACTATTCCAGACCAATTCACCCCCCCCCTATTACATTTGTAATGTGTACTTTTTCATGAACATATGTCTTGCAATGGTGACCTGTTTTCATGTGTCTATGGTGGAAGCAAAGCTGAACTTTGGGATCCTGAAAAACGCACCAAAAATGCACCAAGAACCACTGCAAAAAAACACACCAAAACCTGCGTTTTTGACGCTACTTCTTTCCTGCCAAGAGATTATGTTTTGCTGCAGAAAAAAAACACCTAGTGTGAATATAGCCTAAGACTTACTCTGCCAGCATTAATAGTCAATATTCTGTATACAAATAGGACTCCAATCCATGTATTCAGTTTATCATAAACAAGCCTGAGTTAATCTGCCAAATACACATAGTATGCTTTCTCATAGGTGAAATATAAATCCTGTTAAAGGTCCAAGTTGCAGCAGTTAAGTAGAACAAAACAGACCTCTTCATTCTTTCTAGGTGGAAAAACTTTCGAAATTTTCAGTGTATCAAGTACTTATACTCCTGACTGTATATAGTATAATTGCCGCACTGCTACATACAGGTGCTTCTCAGAAAATTAGAATATCATCGAAAAGTGAATTTATTTCAGTTCTTCAATCCTGAAAAATGAAACTCATATATTATACAGAGTGATTACAAACAAAGTGATCTGTTTTAAGTGTTTATTTCTGCTAATGTTGATGATTATGGCTTACAGCCAATGAAAACACAAAAGTCATTATCTCAGTAAATTAGAATTAACAAGAAACACCTGCAAAGGCTTCCTAAGCATTTAAAAAGGTCCCTTAGTCAGTTTCAGTAGGCTCCACAATCATGGGCAAGACTGCTGACTTGACAGATGTCCAGAAGGCAGTCATTGACACACTCCTCAAGGAGGGTAAGCCACAAAAGGTCATTGCTAAAGAAGCAGCTGTTCACAGAGTGCTGTATCCGAGCATATTAATGGACGTGGAAGGAAAAAGTGTGGTAGAAAAAGGTGCACAAGCAACCGGGATAACCGCAGCCTTGAAAGGATTGCTAAGAAAAGGCCATTCAAAAATTTGGGGGAGATTCACAAGGAGTGGACTGCTGCTGGAGTCATTGCTTCAAGAGCCACCACACACAGACGTATCCAGGACATGGGCTACAAGTGTCGCATTGCTTGTGTCAAGCCCCTCATGACCAATAGACAACGCCAGAAGCGTCTTACCTGGGCCAAAGAGAAAAAGACCTGGACTGATGCTCAGTGGCCCAAGGTGTTGTTTTCAGATGAAAAGTAAATTTTGCATTTCATTTGGAGATCAAGGTCCCAGAGTCTGGAGGAAGAGTGGAGAGGCCACAATCCAAGCTGCTGGAGGTCTAGTGTGAAGTCTCCACAATCAGTGATGGTTTGGGGAGCCATGTCATCTGCTGGTGGAGGTCCACTGTGTTTTATCAAGACCAAAGTCAGCGCAGCCGTCTACCAGGACATTTTACAGCACTTCATGCTTCCCTCTGCCCACAAGCTTTATGGAGATGGAAATGTCATTCTCCAGCAGGACTTGGCCCCTGTCCACACTGCCAAAAGTACCAATACCTGGTTTACACACAACAGTATCACTATGCTTGATTGGCAGCAAACTCGCCTGACCTTTACCCCATAGAGAATCTATTATAGAGAATCTATGGGGTATTGTCAAGAGGAAGATGAGACCCCAGACCCCACAATACAGATGAGCTGAAGGCTGCTATCAAAGCCACCTGGGCTTCCATAACACCTCAGCAGTGCCACAGGCTGATCCCTCCATGCCACATTGCCGCATTGATGCAGTAATTGATGCACAAGGAGCCTGAACAACTATTGAGGGCATTTACTAAACATACATTTCAGTAGGCCAACTTTTCTGATTTTAAAAACATTTTTCAAGCTGTTGTTATGAAGTATTCTAATTTACTGAGATAATGACGTTTGTGTTTTCATTGGCTGTAAGCCATAATCATCAACATTAACAGAAATAAACACTTAAAATAGATCCCTCTGTGTGTAATGACTCTATATAATAGATCCCTCTGTGTGTAATGACTCTATATAATAGATCCCTCTGTGTGTAATGACTCTATATAATAGATCCCTCTGTGTGTAATGACTCTATATAATAGATCCCTCTGTGTGTAATGACTGTATATAATAGATCCCTCTGTGTGTAATGACTCTATATAATAGATCCCTCTTTGTGTAATGACTCTATATAATAGATCCCTCTGTGTGTAATTACTCTATATAATAGATCCCTCTGTGTAATGACTCTATATAATAGATCCCTCTGTGTGTAATGACTCTATATAATAGATCCCTCTGTGTAATGACTCTATGTAATAGATCACTCTGTGTGTAATGACTCTATATAATATAGGAGTTTCACTTTTTGCATTGAAGAAATGAAATAAACTAACTTTTGATGATATTCTAATTTTGTGAGAAGCACCTGTATATAGTATGAAGCCCCACTGCCCCATATCTGTATGTATAATTTGATGCACATGACTCGCCCCCTGGGCCGTGGGGTACACGGAACCGGGCCTTCTAGTGTACGGTGCTGATGGGGGTAGTAGTGGTAACCCGATCCCGTGGCTCAGGGTGGTCAGACCAAATGGTGGCAGTCTATTTATCAGTGTTTTGAATGTCCGACTACGCCACCCGTGGATTGCGGTCAGGGATAACCGCCGCTGCGAGGCAGACTGCTGAGGCTGGTGTTGGTGTGCAGCACAGGTGTAGGATAACTCCCCACGGGAAGAGTGTAGCCTCAGGGCAGTGTAGGTGGATGTTGGGGGTGATAGAGCAGGCCGCAATAGTAAGAGTTCAGAGTCCGCTTCAAACAGTTCAGGGTCTTTATTGTAGATATTATTAATGACCCAACAGTACTGGTTAGGAATGGGCCTGGGTGTCTGAGAGCATTCGGGCGAGCCCCACTGGTCAGGGTGAGTGTGTAGGCCTACCGTTCTCTCTATGCTCTTTCTGACTATCCCCCTTTTCGTGGTGTAATAGCCCACGTCCCTGAACTGGCCGTGTACTTCTCGCCTGTATGGCATGCGACTAGGGCCTTGGGTACCTGTTGCTTGCTCCTCGCTGTACTGGTCCCTCTGTGTGGCGGAGCCTCCAGGATTCTTAGGCCAAGGGACCTGAAATCCCTCGCAGGTTGGTTCTCTGCTGCTGGGCTTGTAACCCTGACAGCCCCGGACCCCAATGCCCGGTAGATTGGTTCTCTTCCAGGACCGGCTCTCGTCGCCTCTGTCCCTGGCTTGCAGTTTCTCCTCTGCCTCACGGACTCCTCAGCTACAACTGAACTGTCCCTCCTTCTCTGGGACTAGTCTCACTCCTGAGCTAGGTCTTCCAGTTCTCTCTAACCCTGCCCCCAGTTCCAGCTTTTATAGGGGCAGCCAGCTCCCCCTGCTGGCCTGGGACAGGAGGTGCTGTATGCTAATTGTCCCTAACCAGTGGACCTCCCTCCTGCTCTCAGACACAAATTATTGTTTGTGGCATCCAGGCCTGGGGTGACACATTCTCCCCTAGTAAAATTTAGTACTTCGGACTAAACAGGAACCACAAATACAGGGTATAAATGACAACATAACATATACACAAGTATATTTTGTCCTTGAGGTCACAGCGCTTCCGTGACCGGGTGTCCATGTCACCCAACAAGGTGAAGTTTTCCACGGTGTGGGGACCTGTTTCCATAAACCCCAAGTTCCTGGCCTTGGGCGTGGCGACAAGGCTGAGCTCTCTACTTTGGGCCACAAGGAGGCCACACCGGACAGATTTTTCTTCCGTGGCCATCTTCGAAAGAGGGCACCAAGTGCAACTATCTACAAGACAGTTCCGGTTATTCAGCGTCCATAACCTGTTAGTCCATGAACTAGAAAGACTGGAAAAACATAATTAGCAACCAGGCAACAAACATAAAACATTTACAATATACAGCATTTAGATCTTCCAGCGAGCTGGTATTTGCCCCCTAGTGCTCCGGGTTGACCTGCGTAACCCACTGTCTGGTGGTGGTCTAACCTGACTTTCCCCACTAGCATTCAGGGTACAGCTTCTAGCTGGGTTTACAGGCAGTGCAGGCAGCTATCTGCGGGTCCTTTGGCTTACCGCAGGTATGGCAGGCTCACTGTCAGCAGAGGGTTGACTCTCTTGGGCTGCTGGCATGGGTTCTTCTGCCTCTAGGGCTGCTTGGTCTTCTAATTCCTCCTGCTCTCCTGTAGGTTCCTGCTGGGTTGGTTGAAGGAAGTGTAGGACGGGTACCACTATTGCATCATTTATCCGAGTCCAGGACCGGGGGAACTCTCCAAGAACTGTGCTGATCATTTCTTTCTTGTCTTCTGCGGGTTCAAGGTCATCTTGATCTTCTCCTGCACTCTGTAGTTGCTTGGGGCACCTTTTTAGGTGGTCTCTGGAGACGGTGCTAGTGGTTTCTCCTCCATCCTTGGTAATTACACATACCTTCGGGTTGTTGTGGTTGGACTGCAGTACTGTGTACGGGTCGCTCTCCCACTGGTCATCTAGCTTGTGAAGCCTTCTCTTCCGCTTCAGGACCTGCTCACCAGGTTCCAGGGGACCAGCAGGGGCATGTTGGTTGAAGAGCCTCTCTTGCTTTTCTCTCGCTTGAGCCAGACTCCTCTCCACACTCTCCTGTACCTTCTTGTACTGTAGCCGCCGTTCCGTATCCCAGTCCGCGTCTGGGGAGGTGTCCTCGGGGGTCAGGACTCCCATGTCCAGGTCTATCGGCAGCTTACCTGGTCTTGCCCTCATCAGGTAAGCCGGGGTGCAATTTGTAGCATTCACCAGGATATGGTTGTATAAGTCTATCAGGTCTGGCAGCTTCTCCGGCCACAGGCTGCGTTCTTCCAGGGGCAACGTTTTGAGGAGATCAATGACGATATTATTCATTTTCTCACATAGCCCGTTGGTTTGTGGATGGTAAGACGTTGTCCGAATCTTCTTACAGCCGTAGAGGTTGCAGAACTCCTGGAAGATTTCAGCCTCAAACCCTGGACCTTGATCTGTCAAGACCTGTTCCGGATACCCGTGTGGACGGCAGAAGTGTTGTTGGAAGGCTCTGGCCGCTGTTTGGGCTGTCAAGTCTTTAACAGGAACCACCACCAGGAACCGGGAATAGT
The DNA here is from genome assembly GCF_046119375.1 of Phyllobates terribilis. Classification (NCBI taxonomy): domain Eukaryota; kingdom Metazoa; phylum Chordata; class Amphibia; order Anura; family Dendrobatidae; genus Phyllobates; species Phyllobates terribilis. The sequence goes on along the minus strand of NW_027363005.1, from coordinate 942,279 downwards.
GGTCCACTATTGTCAGGGCATAGACGTAGCCCAACCGGCTTGGAGCCAGTTTCACATGGTCCAGAGCTACCAGCTCAAGAGGCTGCCTGGTGATGATGGGCATCAAGGGTGTCTTCTGGCTGGTACCGTCCTTCCTTCTGAGGTTACATGGGCCGCAGTCCCTGCACCACTTCTCTATGGCCCCTCTCATTCCGACCCAGTAGAACCGCTCTCTCAGTAGGAACTCCAGTTTCTTCCACCCGAAGTGTCCCGCTCTGTCATGGTAGGCCTCCAGGACCATTGCTGCATCTCGTCTCGGGACCACTACCTGCCAGGTCAGCTCGTGCATCCGGTGGTTGACAAGCCTTCTGCACAGCTTACCTTCGTAGAGGAATAGCCTGCTTTTCTCCTTCCATAACTGCTTGGCTTCCTCTGGAGCGTCCGAGCCAGGGCTAGCGTCTGCCTGGGTCAACAGGTCTTTCACCAGGCGAATTGCAGGGTCACTATCTTGCATTTCAGCCCAGCCGTGGTGAGGTAAGGGATTGAACATGACAGTGGTCAAGTCTTTGTCTCTTACACGGTGGGAGTACTGAGTGGCCCCGTACCGGTGGAATGCAGGGAGCTCTATTTCCTCCAACTCATCTGGATCTTCTCCCTCATCAGGCAAGTGGGGAATTCTCGATAGGGCATCTGCATTGGCATTGGCTCGGCCTGCCCGGTACTTGATGGTGAAGTCATAGTTTGCTAGCCGGGCCATCCACCGCTGCTCTAGGGCACCAAGTCTCGCATTGTCCAGATGTGTCTACGGATTGTTGTCCGTGTACACAGTGAACTTCACAGAGGCCAGGTAATGCTTGAAACGTTCTGTTACGTCCCACACCACTGCCAAGGACTCCAGCTTAAAGGAGCTGTAATTCTTCGGGTTTCTCTCGGTGGGCCTCAGCTTCTGGCTGGCGTACGCGATCACCCTTTCTCTGCCCTGTTGGTTCTGTGACAGTACGGCTCCCAGCCCCACATTACTGGCGTCTGTGTGGAGGATAAAAGGCTGGCCATAATCAGGGTAGGCCAGGATCTCATCCCCCGTGAGGGCCATCTTCAGCTGGCGGAAGGACTCCTCTTCCGGCTTGTCTCACTTGAAGGGTGGCTTTTGGCTTCTGGTCTTAGATTGTCCTATAAGGAGGTCCTGCATAGGGGCTGCCATCTTGGTGAACCTGGGGATGAACCTTTGGTAGTAGCCTACCAACCCGATGAACTGCCTCACTTCTTTTATGTTAGAGGGGCTTGGCCAGTTCTTTATTGCCGTGATTTTGTCAGGGTCGGGGGCTACTCCTTCTGCACTCACCACATGTCCCAGGTACTGTACCTTCGGCTTTAACAGATGGCACTTGGAGGGTTTCACTTTCATGCCAAAGCCTGCCAGGGCATCGAACACCTCGGCCAGGTGCTTTAGATGGTCCTCGTAAGTCTTCGAATAGACAATCACGTCGTCCAGGTAAAGTAGGACCGTCTCAAAGTTTCGGTGCCCTAGACAGCATTCCATCAGCCTCTGGAAGGTCCCGGGTGCGTTGCAGAGCCCGAACGGCATATAGTTGAATTCACTTAATCCCATCGGGGTGGTGAAGGCGGTCTTCTCCTTATCAGCCTCTGCCACAGGAACCTGCCAGTACCCACTAGTAAGGTCCAAAGTAGAGAAGAAATTAGCTGATTTTAGTGCGACCAAAGACTCCTCTATTCTAGGCAACGGGTATGCGTCTTTATGGGTGATACGATTGACTTCTCTATAGTCCACGCACATTCTCATAGTACAGTCTTTCTTTTTTACCAGAACCAAGGGGGCTGCCCAGGGGCTACAACTGTCTCTAATGACCCCGGCTTCCTTCATTTCTCTCAGCATGCCCTTTGCGTTCTGATAGTGTGCGGGGTGGTACAGATCTGTATCTTTCTTTTATTGGTGGGTGGCTCCCCATGGGGATGTGGTGTTCTACCCCTTTCACTCTGCCGAAGTCTAGCGGGTGCTTACTAAAGATTCTCTCGTACTCTTGAACCACCCGGTAGACTCCTTGTTTTTGGTGCAAGGGAGTGGAGTCAGCACCCACGTGGAGTTTCTGGCACCAGTCCTCCTTGGGTTCCTGGGAACCATTACCCTCTGCTTGGGGAGATGGAGGCAAGGGTTCCATGGCCCTGACAGCATTGTGTTCAACAGTATACAATTTGGCTAGTGTAGCGTACCAAGGCAAGTGTACTTCCCTTTCCCCAATGTTTAAGATCCAGACGGGCACCCTTCCATGGCGGACATCGACCACCCCCTGGGCTGTCAAAATGGTGGGCCTGCTGTCTGAGTACACGGGTTCTACCATGGCTTGGTAGTCTCTCCCTCTTAACCCGATTGCATTCCGACACCAGATCATTTCACTTTTGGGGGGCATGGCAATGGGGAACGGGTCGCTCATCCATTCCTCACGCTACCGATCTCACCACCAGACAGTTCTACCTGTTGCCATCTCATCAGGGCTCTTATCTCCTTCTGGAGGACCCTCTGCTGGCTGGAGCTCACATTCATCGCACCTGCTGCAAAATTACAATTGCTTCTGAAAGACAATTTTCAATCACATTAGTACCCAAGGTTATTTTAGGGTGACTTTCTCGACGGTCAATGTCCACAATGATCACTCCCTGTGCCGGCAGTTCAACTTTACCAATCTTAATGGTCATCTCTCTGAACCCCACCTGCGGCACGGGTTGACCATTGCTGGCGATGATGCTCAAGTCATCATCTGGATAACGAGTTATATCAGTGTCACTCCAGTACTGCTTGAAAAGTACATATTGGATGGTAGTCACTTGGGACCCGGTGTCCAGCAGTGCACTCATGGGGATACCGTCCAGCACTACGGGTAAAACCGGGCGTTCCCCTACCTACTTATCACGCCAATTAGATGGGCCTGATGACCTTATGCCTGGGGGTTGGCCCTTTGCCCCAGGTCGGACCCATTTAAAGTACAGTACCTGGCTACGTGTCCCGGCTGGCTGCAACGGCGGCAAATCGGCTGTCCATCCTCAGTGTAATGATCGGCGGGCCTCCCTCTGAACGACGGGATCCTCCTCCGTCGACGCCACGGGACATCCTCCGGACTGGAAGCCAGCTTGATTGGTCCTGACGGGTCCATCTGTAACGACTGTACGGTCCTGGACAATGCAGCAACACTCTTTGTTAGTTCTTGGACCTGATGGTGCAGGTTTGCAGGCGGGGATGGATTTAGGGCCTGCGCATCAGCCCCCACAAGGTCTGCGGGATAGGGTGCCGCCCCCTGGTGGTAAGGGATGGCTGGGCGCCGGGAAGCTACAGCGCCACCCGGTGCAGGTTCTCGGAGCACCCGGATGGCCCTATCGTTGAACTGTGCAAAAGTCAAATCGGGGTTCTGTAGGGCCATGAGGCGCAGCTGGGTTCTGTGGGCGCTGGACAGCAGACCTTCTATGAACTGGTCAGTCAATAGTTTATCTGTATCCTGCACGCTGCCAGGGTCAGCTTGCTTAATTGCCCCCAAGGCTTCCTGTAAATTTAGGGCATAATCTCGGATGCTATCTTGAGCTCGCTGCTTACATCCATAGAACCGCATTTTGATTTCTGCTGAGGTACGGGCATCAAAGGTGTCCCGTAGACGGGTCAGAACCCCCCTTACAGTCCTTTTCTCCTCAGCTGTCCAAGACTTTACCTCCCGCTGGGCCGCACCAGTTAACTGCCCTATCAGTATGCTTACCTTCTGTTCTTCTGTCAGGGGATAAACTTTGAACAGGCTATACAGCCTTTCTTTAAAGTCGCCCAAGGTATGCGACTCGCCGGCATACTGGGGCAGCCAGGCCGCTCCGGGGATATAGGCAGGGGTGGATTAAGAGTAGCAAGGGCCCCGGGCAGTTTAGAAGGCGCGGGCCCCCTCCACACAGCTGATTTATCACGTGACATGTCACATGATCCCCTGTGATAGATCATGTGATAGTTCATGGGAAATTAATTTGGCATAATATTAATTGTGCTGCCTCATCTGAGAGCAGCACAATATTGGGGCAGATACCCTGATTCCAGCGATGTGTCACTTTTTCAGCTACTTGTTGCCATTTTGAGAAAATCACCGTTTTATCTGCTGCAGATCTAGCAGCTCTCTGAATGCTGCGCTCTGTATAGCCCCACCCACACCACTGATTGGCAGCTTTCTGCCCATGCTCAGTGTACACAGAAATCTACTGATCAGTGATGGGGGTGGGGTCCTACAGAACTTACTAGTCATCTAGTGATAATTACCTTCTGACAAATCAATGATTTTATCAAAACAACACTAAACAGCCCAGTAAGTGACACATTACTGGAATCAGTGCCTCTAACCCTACATTATGCTGCTCTCAGATTAGGTGGCAAAAACCTGATGACAGATTCCCTTTAAAAGAGCTGTAAAGACAAAAAAGTTTGTATTAAAAAAAATACAAGCCATTTGTCAAATTAACTTTTTTTCATTGTTAATTCACATTAGACTGTATCTTCAACACTTTTGTCAGCAGGTGTTATTACAGACTCTGAATAGGGCAGCTCTCTCCCTCTCCCTCAGCAGAAAGTCACAGCATGGTTAAAAAACTGGATCTTTTATGATTTTCTCATAATAAATAAAAAGGACATGCAAGTCCTCCAAACTATTTTTCGTTTCTCTATAGGGGAGGTCCTAAATCTTTCTTGCTCTTTAGTTGATCACATGTCAAAAATGCAAAGCATTTACTATGAACTCGCCTAAAAAAATATACACTTGGAGAGTAATATGATCATCTACATGTAAATATTCCTTGACTCTAAGGGCTCGCTCACACTGTCGTATAACACGGCCGAATGCTATGTGATGTTTTATCGGATAGGACTCGGCTCTATGTTATACTATGGGACAGTGCGATTATTGGCATGAGAAAATAATCTCATTCGATATTCGGACCATGTGCACCCATACAAGTCTATGGGTGCACGTAAAACATTGGACTGCACTCGGATGTCATCCAAGTGCAGTCCGATGAACACTCACAGAGACTATGGAGAAGATGGAGAAAGTAAGTTCTCCATCTTCTCCATATCTGTGCTGCGAGAGAATCGGATCACACTCAGTTGAAGCTCTGTCAGAGTTTGAGCCGAGTGTCATTAGCTTAATTGGTACTATTCTCTTGCATGAGAGAATATATGGCTTAGTGAGTGGACCCTAAAACTGAATAGTAGTGACGGACAGGCACCACACAAGCGGGATCCATGTAGCTCTCAGATGTCATGTAGGTAGGGCTTCATTCCATGGGGTAGGGCTTAATTTCAAGGTATATAAAAAAAATGGACTTCAAATAAAAATTAAATAAACACATAAAGCACTAATTGAATTATTTTTTTCATATTTATGTTTGCAGCCCCTTTAAAAACCCTTTGAGGACCAAGGCACATATATGTCCCATAGTTTTAAACTGGAAAAAAAATTGATTGAATAAAATTTAAGGTCCTCAAAGATTTAAGTAGGTCATAAATTCATATGAATACTTGCTCATACAATTGCACATGCCAAAAGATGAAGAAGAACAGAATCAAAAATATGACATTAAGTGGAACACTTACAGGTATTCAAGGTGAAAGAGACCAGCAAAGGCATCGTCTCGAATGACAGTAAATGAGTTAGAATTCAGCAAGCTGAAAATGAAGACAGCAGGTTAGAAGCGAACCAGACTTTATGGTGCTCAGAATTAGTCAAGCAGAATTTATTGACTGCTCTTGCAAAACACTGAGACTCCCGCTGTGTATAGATGGCTCCGTGCGGCCTCCCGCTGTGTATAGATGGCGCCGTGCGACCTCCCACTGTGTATAGATGGCGCCGTGCGGCCTCCCGCTGTGTATAGATGGCACCGTATAGATGGCTACGTGCGGCCTCCTGCTGAGTATACGTGTATAGCTGGCTACGTGCGGCCTCCTGCTGAGTATAGATGCCGCACGGCGCTCCCCCCAGAGACAGCAGGAGGCCGCACAGCGCCATCTATACTCAGCGGGAGACCGCACGTAGCGATCTATACACAGCAGGAGGCCGCACGGCGACATCTATACTCAGCGGGGGGCCGCACGTAGCCATCTATACACAGCGGGGGGCGCACGTAGCCATCTATACACAGCGGGGGGGCGCACGGCGCCGTCTATAAACAGGAGGGGCCGCACGTAGCCATCTATACACAGCGGGAGGCTGCACGGAGCCCCCCCAGAGACATCAGGAGGCCGCACGGCGCCAACTATACTCAGCAGGAGGCCGCATGCAGTCATACACACACACAAACATATACAGACACGCATAAACACATTTGAAACACAAAAATACATACAAACAGGCATCACACAATGACATCTGCCCACACACACACACACACACACAAACAGACAGACATCACACACACACACACCTGCCCACACACACACCTGCCCACACACACACACCTGCCCACATACACATCTGTGTGTGTGTATGTATAGTGTGTGTGTGTATAATGTGTGTGTATGTATACTGTGTGTGTATGTATAGTGTGTGTGTGTGTATAATTTGTGTGTGTGTATTTTTTTTTTAAGTTAAAAACAAGTAAAATGCTTGTGGCATCAATATCAAGACTCCAGATATAAGGGCCTATTCACACTGAATTTTGCAATGCATTCATCTCCTCTTTCCAGGCTTCTATCTAAATCCCTGAAAAATGGCATTCAGATGTGCCTTGACATAGCCATTGATTTGAACAAAGGCAAACCGAGGCTAAAGTCTGAATCTTTAGGCTCCATTTTCTCTGCTTTCAGATGTCTCATTTCAGACAGCACAATCCTGAATTTCAGGGATTCAGTTGTAAGCCTTGTGTAAAGACCTGAATGCAGCGCTGAATGTAGTGTGAATAGGTCCTTACATCCTACCCCACCTCAGGGGATTGTTGTTATGGAGTATTGCCCCTGGGTGGCCGCAGTTATGACCACCACCAGGGCTCGCGGTCACCCACCCTAACTTTGGTATTCTGGGGAGCTGGTATAATGAATATCTGAGAAGAGCCCTAGAGAAGCAAGAACATTGGACAACCAAGAGGTGGTGGCCTCAAGTCAGGTGTAGTGTTCAACAGGGCAAGACTTTCTAACCTGCCCACACACACACACACACACACATATACACACACACACCTGCCCACACAGACACACACACACACCTGCCCACACAGACACACACACACCTGCCCACACACACACACACACACCTGCCCACACACATACACATCTGCCCACACACACACACACACACCTGCCCACACACACACACACACCTGCCCACACACAAACACACCTGCCCCCACACACACACCTGCCCACACACACACACACCTGCCCACACACATACACACCTGTCCACACACACACACCAACACCTGCCCACACACACACACACACCTGCCCACACACACACACACCTGCCCACACACACACACACCTGCCCACACACACACACACACCTGCCCACACACACATCTGCCCACACAGACACCTGCCCGCAAACACACACACACACCCATATACACACACCTGCCCACACACACACCTGCCCACACACACACACACACCTGCCCACACACACACCCACACCTGCCCACACACACACACACATATACACACACACACACCTGCCCACACAGACACACACACATATACACACACACACACACCTGCCCACACAGACACCTGCCCCCACAGACACCTGCCCACAAACACACACACACCTGCCCACACACACATCTGCTCACACACACACACACTCACCATCCCCCGGCTCAATTCCTCCTGCCTGCTCTCTCTCTTTTCCGGTGCAGCACTGCAGGCTGGGGCGCACTGTGTGACGTCACAGCTAGGAGACACAGCCGCGCACAGGGCCATGTCTCCTAGCAGTGACGCGGCCGGGCCAGCACAGGGAAGTTAACTGCTGCAGTGCTGGCCCGGCCGATGAAGAAGTAGCGGTGGCCGCTGCTGGGGGAGCAGTCCAGGCCCCCCCCTCCCGCCACTGCTACCGCTATGTGCCGCGGCGGCCCGCACATATAATGAGGGCAATCCGGCATTAGACACCCCGCCTGGAGCCGCGGACCCCCTGCAGGCTCGGGGCCCTGGGCGGTCGCCCGGATTGCCCTCATTATAATCCGCCTATGGATATAGGGCATGGAAAACGGCATCACAGCTGCAGCGGCTACGCTGGTGGTAGAGGGTCCCTCCGCGTCCGACATCTTCCTCCCTCCTAATTAACCGTGGCCTACCTTCTGGCGATCCTCTTCTGTAGGCCGCGGCTTCCCTCGCGATGCTCTGGGAGAGGACCTTGCGTTGCTCGGTGATGACGTCGGCATCCGCTGGATCTCCATCCAGGACCTTGAGCAGCGTCTCAGCGTAGGGCGGGGCTTCAGGTCTCACGCGTTTTTGGACGTCCACGCCCCTCTTCTTCCCGCGCGTCGTCCCGAAGATGGCGCCCGATGGCGGGAAACGGCTCCGATTGGCGGGAAATGGCCCCAAATGGCGGGAAACTTCACTCAGATATGTATAGAGTCTTTTCCAGGCACGCAATACCCGTTTGTGGCGGGTTGGTCACAATTCTGCCGACTACGCCAAAGCTGACTCCCCCCCTGGGCCGTGGGGTACCCGGAACCGGGCCTTCTAGTGTACGGTGCTGATGGGGGTAGTAGTGGCAACCCGATCCCGTGGCTCAGGGTGGTCAGACCAAATGGTGGCAGTCTATTTATCAGTGTTTTGAATGTCCGACTACGCCACCCGTGGATTGCGGTTGGAGATAACCGCTGCTGCAAGGCAGACCGCTGAGGCTGGTGTTGGTGTGCAGCACAGGGGTAGGATAACTCCCCATGGGAAGAGTGTAGCCTCAGGGCAGTGTAGGTGGATGTTGGGGGTGATAGTGCAGGCCGCAATAGTAAGAGTTCAGAGTCCGCTTCAAACAGTTCAGGGTCTTTATTGTAGATATTATTAATGGCCCAACAGTACCGGTTAGGAATGGGCCTGGGTGTCTGAGAGCAATCGGGCGAGCCCCACTGGTCAGGGTGAGTGTGTAGGCCTACCGTTCTCTCTATGCTCTTTCTGACTATCCCCCTTTTCGTGGTGTAATAGCCCACGTCCCTGAGCTGGCCGTGTACTTCTCTCCTGTATGGCTTGCGACTCAGGCCTTGGGTACCTGTTTGTTGCTCCTCGATGTACTGGTCCCTCTGTGTGGCGGAGCCTCCAGGCTTCTTAGGCCAAGGGACCTGAAATCCCTCACAGCTTGGTTCTCTGCTGCTGGGCTTGTAACCCTGACAGCCTCGGACCCCAATGTCCAGTAGATTGGTTCTCTGCCAGGACCGGCTCTCGTCGCCTCTGTCCCTGGCTTGCAGTTTCTCCTCTGCCTCACGGACTCCTCAGCTACAGCTGAACTGTCCCTCCTTCTCTGGGACTAGTCTCACTCCTGAGCTAGGTCTTCCAGTTCTCTCTAACCCTGCCCCCAGTTCCAGCTTTTATAGGGGCAGCCAGCTCGCCCTGCTGGCCTGGGACAGGAGGTGCTGTATGCTAATTGTCCCTAACCAGGGGACCTCCCTCCTGCTTTCAGAAACAGATTATTGTTTGTGGCATCCAGGCCTGGGGTGACACACACACACTGCTCTATATTTAGTATGATGCCCCCACTCCTCCATATATATAGCATGATGGTCCCACTGCTCCATATACAGGTGCATCTCACTAAATTAGAATATCATCAAAAAGTTAATTTATTTCAGTTCTTCAATACAAAAAGCTGTCTTTCAGCTCATCTGCATTGTTGGGTCTGGTGTCTCTCATCTTCCTCTTGACAATACCCCATAGATTCTCTATAATAGATTCTCTATGGGGTTAAGGTCAAGCGAGTTTGCTGCCAATCAAGCACAGTGATACTGTTGTGTGTAAACCAGGTATTGGTACTTTTGGCCGTGTGGACAGGGGCCAAGTCCTGCTGGAGAATGACATTTCTATCTCCAAAAAGCTTGTCGGCAGAGGGAAGCATGAAGTGCTGTAAAATGTCCTGGTAGCCGGCTGTGCTGACTTTGGTCTTGATAAAACACAGTGGACCTACACCAGCAGATGACATGGCCTCCCAAACCATCACTGATTGTGGAGCCTTCACACTAGACCTCAAGCAGCTTGGATTGTGGACTCTCCACTCTTCCTCCAGACTCTGGGACCTTGATTTCCAAATGAAAATTGGAACTCTAGGACCTTGTGGAGTGTGTCAATGACTGCCTTCTGGACATCTGTCAAGTCAGCAGTCTTCCTCATGATTGTGGATCATACTGAAACAGTATTGAAGAACTGGAATAAATTAACTTTTTGAAGATATTCTAATTTAGTGAGATGCACCTGTATATACTATGATGGTCCCACTGCCCCACATACATATAGTATAATGGCCCCACTACTCCATATGTAGTATGATGGACCCACTACTCCAGATATATAGTAGGATGGCTCCACTGCCCGATCATTTAAAAAAATATCTCACTTAATCCTGATTCCCTACATCACGGCCTCTGTCTCCTCTTCCATGGCGGGACAGCAGAGCAGAGCGATGCAATGATGTCACCGAGCCACCTCCGTGAGTATGCTGACATCTCGTTAACCGCAGGCCTATGGCGATCTGTGGCATATGAAAGAGATAGTGATAGGGCAGGGAGCTTGTGTCCCACTGCTTTATCATGCGACGCCTCTGCATAAGAGACATTAGGGCTACATTAGCTACGTCACAGAAGACACTGGAGCTGGAGTATATAGAATAGGAGACACTGGGGCTGGCGTATATTCATCACAGGATACATTGGGGCTAGAGCATATACATCACAGAAGAAGCTGGAGTATATAGAATAGGAGACACTGGGGCTGGAGTATATAGAATAGGAGACACTGGGGCTGGCGTATATTCATCACAGGATACATTGGGGCTAGAGCATATACATCACAGAAGAAACTGGAGTATATAGAATAGGAGACACTGGGGCTGGAGTATATAGAATAGGAGACACTGGGGCTGGCGTATATTCATCACAGGATACATTGGGGCTAGAGCATATACATCACAGAAGAAGCTGGAGTATATAGAATAGGAGACACTGGGGCTGGAGTATATAGAATAGGAGACACTGGGGCTGGCGCATATACAGTTCTGCTCAAAAGTTTACATACCCCGGCAGAATTTTTCCTTTCTTGGCCTTGTTTCAGAAAAAATGAATGATAACAAAAACACTTTTTCTCCACTCATGGTTATTGGTTGGGTGAAGCCATTTACTGTCACATTTCTGTGTTTTCTCTTTTTAAATCTTAATGACAACTAGTGATGAGCGAGCATGCTCGCTACTGCTCGGTGCTCGCCCGAGTATCTCACTGCTCGAGATGCTCTGCGCTCAGCGAGTATTTCCGGGTTGGTCGGGCGGGAAGTCGGGACCCATCCCTGCATGTTTGGTGCTCTTTACAGAGCCAATGAACATGCAGGGATTGCCTGCCATGCACTGTAATGGCATAGCCATGTTGGTTGTGGGCATTACAGTGATTGGCTGGCTGCACAGCGTCATCAGGTCTATATCTGACCTGGCACCGCCATGCTCATCACAGTCACTCCGGATCAGACAGTGTAGGGAGAGCTGCTGCTGCGTTAGGGAGAGATTTGATCGTGCATTAGGTAGTGTAGTGAGAAAAACCGCACATTACACATATACATCTCAACAAACAGTCCTTCTGAGGACTAATCCATCTGCAGAGATATCAGGCAGGCAGTGTAAATAGGCAGGCAGGCAGTGTATATAGCAGACTGCAGTGCATATAGCACAAGAGGCTCCATTCCAATTCTGCCTTCTGCTGCTGTTAGATATTTCTATACAAAGGCCCAGGTCTCAGGGGCGAGGAATACTTTTCTTTGGATCTTAATCCTCATTATTTGCTTATAAAGCAATCCAGAGAACACCGTTTTTCTGCACCATTTGCTTGTTGGCACTGCAGAATACAGCCAGGTCCTTTCCATATTAGAGCGCTAGAAATCCAGCTATTTAAAACTGTGTTTTCTCCGTCACACAGATCACATATACGTTGTCAGAAAATACTGCCATTTCTGGCCTCCATTTTTTCAGTGTGTCAGTGAAGCAATTCACAGCAGTTTGCTGTTCACACTACTTACCTACAGGCCAGGTATTTAAAACTCTGTTTTCTCCATCACACCGATCACATATAACTTCGCTTCAAACTCAATCATTTGTAGTGAGCGTGGAAGATACTATCCTCCATTTAAAATGGGCAAGGCACGTGGCAAGGGACGGGGAACTGGACGTGATGGTAATGGTGCATGCAGAGGCCGAGGACAAGGCCGTGGGCAAGCCGAAATTGTGCCACAACAAACACCCACATCTTCTCGCCTGACCTTCCTGTCCCAATTTCTAGGGGACCGCAGCACACCACTATTGAACCCAGATCAGTGTCAAAAGGTTGTTGGTTGGATAGCGGATAATGCTTCCAGTCACTTAGCCACCACCACCACCACCACCCTGTCTTCCACACGGTCAAGTCTCAGTAGCCATGAGTCTGGACCTCATATTCCTCACCCTGATCCTCCTTCCTCCCACCATGCCGAGTACCCAGAGACAATTGATCCCACACTTGGACAATCTGAAGAGCTGTTCACTTTTCCATTTATAGATTCGGGCCTATCGCCCGGTCCACTTGAAGCGGGGCAAGAGGAGATCACGTGTAGCGATGCCCAAATATTTGAGCAGCCACGGTCACACGAAGGCGACGGTGGGAAACTGTCATAAGAGGTGGACGATGATGAGACACAATTGACAGAAAGTCAGGAATAGTACCAGGGTGCAGAAGTGGGAGACGAGGTGGTGGATGATATAGTAACTGACCCAACCTGGCAGGAGGACATGCAGAGCAAGGACAGCAGCACACAGGGGGAGGGAGGCAGAGCACCCCAACAGGCAGGAAGAAGCAGTGTGGTGGCCGCAGACAGAAGGCAGGCTACCGTTTCCCGTAACACCAACATGAAGGAAGTTGCCACTACAACTGTTAGGTCTTCCCGAGTCTGGTTGTTTTTTAAAGACTCTGCCGATAACTCCAAAAAGGCCATTTGCATCACGAGCCAGACCAGCATCAGCAGGGGTGGCAAAACGACCAGCCTGACCACCACCAGCATGATGAGGCACATGGCAGCAAAGCACTCGACTTTGTGGGCCGAACACCAGGGTCCAGGAACAGTGTCTACAGGTGGCACCATTGCTTCTTCTGCTGTTGTGCATGCAAGTCAATCCCCTGTCCATAGTGCATGCAAAGATGCCTCCTGCCCTGCTGCTGTCATTGCACACTCTCAAGTAGCAGCATCAGGAAGCACGTCCATGTCCTTGTCCCAGCGCAGCGTTCAGTTGTTCATACTCCAGTACTTGGAATGCAAGCGCAAATATGCAGCCAACGTCCCACAGGCCACACTACTAAATTCTCACAATTCACGACTGCTTGGCTCGAAATGTTGCCTTTTAGGCTTGTGGAAACAGAAGCATTCCGCAACCTGATGGCGTCGGCCGTCCCTCGGTACTCTGTCCCCAGCCGCCACTATTTCTCCCAGTGTGCCGTCCCCACATTACACAAGCAAGTGTCCCAAAACATTAGCCGTGCCCTCAACAACGCAGTTACCGGTAAAGTCCACCTAAACACGGACACGTGGACAAGTGCTTGTGGGCAGGGACGGTACATCTCGCTGATGGCACACTGGGTTAACATAGTGGAAGCCGGGACCCAGTCGGACCTTGGGACGGAACACGTCCTCCCGACGCCAAGGATTGCAGGCCCTAGGTCAATCAGGGTTGCCCCCACGGTCTACAGCTCCTGAACCTCATGCTCCTCAGCCTGCTCCTCCTCCTCAGCCTCCATCTCCGAAATGACCACATCAGTCACAAGCTGGAAGCACTGCAGCACTGCCTCGGCCAAGCGGCAACAGGCTGTGCTGAAGCTAATATGCTTAGGTGAAAAAACACACAATGCTGAAGAGTTATGGACAGCTCTGAAAGAGCAGGCAGATCTGTGGCTCAAACCGCTGAACCTACAGCCAGGCATGGTCGCGTGTGACAATGGCTGGAACCTGGTGGCGGCTCAGAGGCGAGGCGAGCTCACACACGTACCATGCCTGGCCCATGTGCTTAACCTCGTGGTTCAGCGGTTACTCAAATCCTACCCGGAGCTGCCGGATCTGCTTGTTAAAGTATGCCGCCTGTGTGCCCATTTTAGAAAGTCAGCTACAGCTTCCGCTGCCCTTGCAGTGTTTCAGCAGCGTTTGCAGCTTCTGGCTCACAGACTGGTGTGTGATGTCCCCACACGTTGGAACTCTACATTGCAGATGTTGGGAAGGATTTGTGAGCAGAAGAGGGCAGTTGTTGAGTACCAGCATCAAAAAGGCTATCGGTATTCAGTTCAGACTCCACACATAAGACCTCAGTAGTGGACGTGGATGTCAGACATATGTACCATCCTCCAAAACTTTGAGGACTCCACCAAGATGGTGAGCGGCGATGACGCCATAATTAGCGTCACCATCCCGCTTCTCTGTCTTCTGAAACGCTCTCTGCTCACAATCAAAGATGATGCATTGCAGGCGGAGCATGATAAAATGGAGCAATTAACCATACAGGGTGATTACACACAGCCAAGCCTCATCTCATCCCAACGTGGATTGGGTGACAATGAGGAAGAGGAGGAGGAGGAAGGACAGGAACTAGTTTCATGCACTATAGACGGTGCTATCTGCACAGCTGTCATACCGTCTGTTCAGCGTGGATGGCCAGAGGACAGAGAGGAGGAGGAGGAGAGCATGGTCAGTCATCCTCTTGGTGAGGACACGGAAGTCTTGCCTGTTAGTAGTCTGGCACGCATGGCTGAGTTTATGTTATGCTGCCTTTCCCATGACCCTCGCATTCTCAAAATTTTAGGTCATTACTGGTTGGTGACACTTCTAGACCCACTCTACAAGGAGAACTTTATATCTCTTATTCCTGAGGCGGACAGGTGTACAAAAATGAGGCAGTACCAGAAGGCCCTTGTTGCGGACCTATTAAAAAAATTCCCATCTGAAAACGCTGGAGGCAGAGGGCACACTTCGTTCGACAACCAAGGAGTACAGGCGAGAGAGACACAACTTCAATCCAGCAGAGGCAGGGGAACACTGTCAAAGTTCTGGGAGAGTTTTCTCAGACCCTCCCATCGCACAGGCCCTGAGGCGCAGGGTACTCTCACAAGGAGTGCAAAGTTTGGGAAGATGCTGAGGGAGTACCTTGCCGTACCGTACCAACGTCCTCCGTGATTCCTCTGTGCCTTATAAATATTGGGTATCCAAGCTAGATATGTGGAATGAACTGGCTCTCTATGCCTTGGAGGTCCTGGCCTACCCTGCTGCCAGCGTTTTATCAGATCGGGTTTTTAGTGCCGCTGGTGGAATTATAACTGATAAGCGCATCCTCCTGTCAACTGAAAATGCTGACAGGCTGACTCTTATAAAATGAACAAGGGCTGGATTGGGCCAGACTTCTCAACACCACCGAATGATAGTGACGCGCCCCCTGGGCCATGTTCAGGGGATACCCGGAGCCGGATCTGGATAGGGGTAGTAGTCCTTGTGGCGGTGACCCGGTCCGTGCCCAGGGTGTCAAACTAAGTGGCAGTCTATGGCAGTAGATGTTAACTTGATCGACTACGCCACCCGTTGAGTGCGGCTTTGAAGCCGCCGCTGCAGAACAGTCCACTGAGGCCAGGTGTATCAGGATGTGCAGCGTGGTGGTATAACCCCCAACGGGAGGGGTATGGCCTCAGGGCAGCAGATGCGGATGATGGGGGTAGTTGTAGTGTAGAAAGGAGAGTCAGAGACGTGGGATGCAGTTTCAGGGTTTTTACTCACGGGTGTTGCTTTGGTCACTCTGGCCTTGAGTGACCACCCGAGCCGTGCTGCGTCCACCAGGTCCTGGACTCGGCCAACCCCCAGGCAGTTCCGGAGCGTGGTCCTGAGCTTCCCTCTCTCCTCTCTTTCTCCTGGCCGTCCCCACCAGGGATCCACCTTTGGCTGGCTCCCTCGGGTCTCTTGGTGGTTAAACCTTCTCTGGGTTCCCTGACCCTATACTTGGTGTGCCTTTCTGGTGGATTTGGTGGGGGTCGTGGCAAATCTTGACCATGACCTCCGGTTCCTGGCTGAGGATGATTGACCTCCACCAGCTTGGGTTCCGGTACCCGTGTCCGCCAACCCTTCACCCTTCTGGCTTAATTCTGGGTTCTCAGGGTTCCCTCTTGTCTTCCACTCTGGGCCTTCCTTCTTCCTCTCTCCTCACTGCAGGCCTAGCCCTGGAGCTGGGCCCAGACGGAGCCACAGCTCCTGTCAGCCCTCCTGGCTGAACTCTTCCTCAGCTCCTAAAAAGACCCTGTCCTAAGATGGTGCCCACCTTATATACTCCCTCTATGTGTGAGCCCAGGTGACCAGCACCCAATGAGCTCCTAGCTTTACCCAGAGTGCTCCCCCTATCTGCCCCTACACTACTGGGATGTTCCACCCCCCTTCCCACTCCAGCCAGGGACAGACGCTGTCGTACCTGCACATATATACTTGGTGGGAGTACCGTAGTTCTGTCCCCCGGAAATGGGATGTATGTAGTGCATGCAGCCTACTAAGCTCAGTTCCACACTCCATCCTTACCCGGGAGTGGAATACCACACCTCTGGGTTGAGGTGCAATACCCCTGTAGCAGCCGAGTCCTCAGGGTGCTACATTCCCCCCTGGTAAATCACAGCACGTCCTCGGGCTGTAAAAGAATAAAAACATACCAAAACATACAATTTTTTTTCATAACATCCATAAACATATAAAACATTATATACATTATCAGCAGCATAAAACTTTTTCATAATAAACTTTTCATTGTAAACATTCTTGTTCCTCCGGCCACGGTGCAACTTGTGACTGGGTAAAGTGCAACAGTCTCTTTTAGAAAAAACACAGTTTCCTATAAAACCGGTAGGGGGCGCCTTAGGAAGCGCAACTATATACAAGGGGTTATGGCCGCTCTCAGTCCTCGGCCAGTGGGGATAAGGATTGGCTGTTCACAGTCCTCAGCCTGTTAAGGGATAGGGGACACACGGGTAACAGTTCACACTTGTCCCAACGGGGACTATACTTTTCTGGCAACAGTTCCTGTACCCTTACGGGTAACTATTTACAGTTCCACTTTACCGTACTTCAGTAACGGCGTCCTCCTGCTCCTTCTCGCGGGTAGGCTTCAGACCCGTCCGGGTCCTCTTGTCCTTCCTCACACCGCAGCTCTTCCTCCGTCAGCCGGTGTACATGAAGGGCGTAGGGTCCTTTGGCACATTGATGCCGGGTAAAGGTGACCTCGTCACCCAGGTATAGGTCACGACCTCTGTGTCCCTCCGGCAGATGGCTCTCGACGTCCCTGCGGGTCACAAAGACGTCGCCGGGGGTGCGGTGGTCCCGGATGAAGCCCCAACCATGCTGCAGTTGGAATTTGATTACAGTCCCGGTGGCACGGGGACCATGGGCTGCACGGGGGTTCCGTCGGGTCCGGCTCTTCTGCTCTGCACTCTGTACTTGCAGCCGCTCCTCGCGGACCCGCCTCTCTCTCCGTTCCCTGTCGAAGACCTCCAATTGCTGCCGGCAGCACTCCGCACGCTCAGCTGCGGCCGCCCGGGTTTCTTGAGTGAACCCGATGAGGTCTCCTCCAGTGGGGTCCCACGCGAACTGCGCCTCCTCCAACGAGAGTGGGGTGATCTTGACAGGCGCCGGAGCCGGAATCAGGGGCTCGCACAGGGGTCCTTCCTTCCGGAGTCGGAGATGGTAGTACTCCGGTGGCCACACAAAGGGCTGCCCATCCGGGCAAGTGTGTTGGGCGAATAGGTCTTCACCCAGGTGCGGCACTGTGGAAGTTGAGGGCGCGGTGGTGGCAGCGGCGCCCGGGTCTTCCAGGCCTTGCGACCAGGCTTGGGGCACCCTGAAGGTAAAGGGCACCGTGGAGACGGCGGCGCCCGGGGGTACTTGACCTTGCGACCAGGCCGGTGGCTTAGTGGAGGTAGAGGGCGCTGTTGGGTCTGCGGCGCCCGTGGGTACTCGGCCCTGCGACCAGGCCGGTGGCATTTCCTGCTTGGCCGCGCTCAGGGTTGAGGCGCGTGACGTCACAGGGGGCGTGGCCGCGGCTCCTGCCGCTTGAGGCCTAGCTGGGAACGGTGGCGGTGCAGCGACAGGCACGGTAGGGGGAATTTCGGGCTCTGCGACGGGGAGCTGGGGCAGGTTCACGGTTATTAGGCTTGGGGTTGTGACGTCCCCTTTACCTGCCTCCGTCTCTTCAGCTCCTTCCTCGGCGTCGTCTCCGGCCTTCATTCCTCCTGCACCATCCTCAGAGGCGGTCAGACTCCTCGTCTCGGGTGGCGTGCTCCGCTGGCGGGTTCCAGCCTGCTGGGCCATCTCCCTACTCCACTCAGTCAGCGTTTCTCGCTGCACCCGGGCCATCCTCCGTGCGAGGCCCTCCAGCGCGGTCTGTGCACGCTCCCGGTCTTGGGGGAGCTGTGCCAGGATCTCCACCAGGCCTAGTGGGGTGGTTGCTTGCAACAGGCTCCTGACCACTGGGTCGGTGCTGCCTGACTCTCCCTCCATCTCCGGGTGCGACCTCTCCAGACTCCTCCAGGCTGCACCCATCCTCGCTCTTTTGTTCTGTATCCGCCCATACTGAGGGCGGTCCCGGGGCAACTCGGTGATTGTCAGTTCCAGGGGCAGTCCCCTCACGCTGATGGACATCTCTATCATTACAGTCTCTGCTGGTGGGGGCGGTTTCCGCTTTTGGCGCCATTCTTGGACCTGGCCCACGATGGGAGGTGGCCTCTTGCCACCCTCTGGCACGCCCATAATGGCGTCCGCTCTGCCAGGGCGGGAAATCTTCTCAGATGGCGGGAATCGTCTCCCAGTGGCGGGAAACTCCGTGGATGGCGGGAAAAGACTGCAGATGACTGGCAAACGGCGGGAAACGATCCGAGATGGCGTCCGATGGCGGGGACCCTCCGGAACCGGCGGGAGACTTCTTTTTGAGGTAAATGTGAACTTTTCTTCAGGCACGCAGTACCCGGTGGTTGCGGGCACGTAATCCTGCCGACTACGCCAAAGTTGACGCACCCCCTGGGCCATGTTCAGGGGATACCCGGAGCCGGATCTGGATAGGGGTAGTAGTCCTTGTGGCGGTGACCCGGTCCGTGCCCAGGGTGTCAAACTAAGTGGCAGTCTATGGCAGTAGATGTTAACTTGATCGACTACGCCACCCGTTGAGTGCGGCTTTGAAGCCGCCGCTGCAGAACAGTCCACTGAGGCCAGGTGTATCAGGATGTGCAGCGTGGTGGTATAACCCCCAACGGGAGGGGTATGGCCTCAGGGCAGCAGATGCGGATGATGGGGGTAGTTGTAGTGTAGAAAGGAGAGTCAGAGACGTGGGATGCAGTTTTAGGGTTTTTAACTCACGGGTGTTCCTTTGGTCACTCTGGCCTTGAGTGACCACCCGAGCCGTGCTGCGTCCACCAGGTCCTGGACTCGGCCAACCCCCAGGCAGTTCCGGAGCGTGGTCCTGAGCTTCCCTCTCTCCTCTCTTTCTCCTGGCCGTCCCCACCAGGGATCCACCTTTGGCCGGCTCCCTCGGGTCTCTTGGTGGTTAAACCTTCTCTGGGTTCCCTGACCCTATACTTGGTGTGCTTTTCTGGTGGATTTGGTGGGGGTCGTGGCAAATCTTGACCATGACCTCCGGTTCCTGGCTGAGGATGATTGACCTCCACCAGCTTGGGTTCCGGTACCCGTGTCCGCCAACCCTTCACCCTTCTGGCTTAATTCTGGGTTCTCAGGGTTCCCTCTTGTCTTCCACTCTGGGCCTTCCTTCTTCCTCTCTCCTCACTGCAGGCCTAGCCCTGGAGCTGGGCCCAGACGGAGCCACAGCTCCTGTCAGCCCTCCTGTCTGAACTCTTCCTCAGCTCCTAAAAAGACCCTGTCCTAAGATGGTGCCCACCTTATATACTCCCTCTATGTGTGAGCCCAGGTGACCAGCACCCAATGAGCTCCTAGCTTTACCCAGAGTGCTCCCCCTATCTGCCCCTACACTACTGGGATGTTCCACCCCCCTTCCCACTCCAGCCAGGGACAGACGCTGTCGTACCTGCACATATATACTTGGTGGGAGTACCGTAGTTCTGTCCCCCGGAAATGGGATGTATGTAGTGCATGCAGCCTACTAAGCTCAGTTCCACACTCCATCCTTACCCGGGAGTGGAATACCACACCTCTGGGTTGAGGTGCAATACCCCTGTAGCAGCCGAGTCCTCAGGGTGCTACAATAGCAGCGTAACATAAACTCAAATCCAGTGTCTTTTCTTGGGAGGTGTATTCCCATGCACCTTTTCACACCCACACATGGGTATACGCTTCCTGATTTTGGCTATTTGCTCTTGTCCTCCTCCTTCTCCTCATCCTCCAACACCATATCACCAGGGTGACCGTGGTCCATGATGCAACACCCACATAATTTTTTTTAAGGGTGTTTGACTCGCCCCTGGGCCGTGGGGCACTCGGAGCCGGGCAATAGGGAGACGGTGGGGGTAGTAGTGGCGACCCGGTTCCGTGGCTCAGGGTGGTCAGACCAGTGGTAGTCCTTTAGCCGTCCTAAGTGATGTCCGACTGCGCCACCCGTGGATTGCGGTTATTATGAACCGCCGCTGCAAGGCAGATCGCTGGGGCTGATGATGTATGCAGCTGAGGTAGTGTGACTCCCCACGGGAAGAGTGCAGCCCCAGGGCAGTGTAGTGGATGGTGGGGGTGATGGTGCAGAGAGTCCCAGTGCCGTTAGTGCTGGAGGAGCGAAAGAGTACACAGACAACGTACTGCAGTCCAATGTCTTTTACTCACAGTTCATGTACTCCGGGTCACTTCTGTCAGCAATGACCGCCCGAGCCGTGCTGCGTCCACCAGGTGAGGGGCTCGGTCAACCCCAGGCAGTTCAGGAGCATGACACAGGACCCCTTCAATCCTTTCTCTGGCCTGCCTCACCAGTGACCCACTTTTGTCCAGCTGCCGCGGACTTGTGCGGGTAAATGTGGTTCCCGTTCCCCACTGTCCTATATGGTGCCTTCCTAGCAGGTTTGATGAGGTGTCGCACCAATAAATGATCACGACCTCCGGTCTTTGGCTGAGGGCTGTTTCTCCTCCACCAACTTGGGATCCGGTACCCTTAATCTGCCTGACCCTTCACCCTGTATTTTCGTTGGTTCTTAGGGTCCCTTCTGCCGTCTTGTTCCTGAGCCCTTCTGTTTCTCTCTTTCTCTTTCTCTTCTGTTCCTTTCTGTTCTTGTTCCTTTCTGTTCTTGTTCCTTTCTGTTCCTGGCCTTCACCCTAGGCCTGCCTCGTGGAGCTGGGCCCAGACTGAGCCACAGCTCCCTGTCAGCCCTCTCTGGCTGAACTCCTTCTCTTACTCCACTCACTGAACTTCTCTTCTTCTCTTCTCTCTGTACTGGCTGGGCCTCAGAGGCTAGGCCCGCCTACGGAGAAGAGCCCCTTGCAGAGGCCCCCACTCTGTCACTTCTTCTCTCTGACTGAACACTGTTCTAAGATGGTGCCCACCTTTTATACCTCCCTCTAGAACATGAGCCCAGGTGACCAGCAAACAATGGGCTCCTATCTACGCTCAGGAACCAACCCCTATCTGCTCCTACATCACTGGGTATTCCTACCCCCTCCCCACTCCAGCCAGGGACATGGTCTGTCGTGCCTGCATTTCTGTCTAATGGGAGCACCGTTGAGCTGTCCCTCGGAAATGGGGTGAGTGTGCTGTATGCAGCTAACTGAACCCTGGTCCATACTCCATCCTTACCCGGGAGTGGAATATCACACCTCTGGCAGAGGTGCAATACCCCTGTAGCGGTCGAGCCCTCGGGGCGCTACATTTTTATGATGCCCTTAAAAAAAATTTTTTATACAGTATGTTCATGTATACCCCCCAGGAGTAAATGTTTGTCAGCCCATACACTTAGTGCATGGCATTACAAGTATAGGAGGCCCGCTCCTTTCTAATGGTAACAATTTTTTATGATGCGCTCCTCCACGTCTCTTCCAAGGGCCATTGAAGTGCCTCCAAATTTTTGGCAGCTCTTGCAGTCACTGCATAGTCCAACACTATGGGAGACTCTCTCCTTTCTAATGGGAATTTGTCATTACTGTGGCCTGGTCTATGTGTCTTTAAATTCTTAGTGGGTTTTTTCCTAAACTTGGTCAGCCGGTGGACTCACTGCATACCCTATAACTGTATAGCAGACCCTCTCCTTTCTAATGGGAACATGTCGTACCTTGTTAATGTGGCCCTGCTCTGTGTGTCCTTAAATTCTTAGTGGGGTTTTTCCTAAAATTTGTCAGCCGTTGGATTCACTGCATACCCTATAACTGTATAGCAGACCCTCTCCTTTCTAACGGGAACATGTCGTACCTTGTTACTGTGGCCATGCTCTTTGTGTCTTTAAATTGTTAGTGTTTTATTCAAAAATTTTGGCCACCCTTGCAGTCACAGCATGGGCATTACCACTATAGAAGACCCGCTCCTTTATAATGGGAACATTTTTTTTACTGAGACCCTCCTCTATGTCTCTTCAAAGGGGTATTAGGTTGCGTCCAAATTTTTGACAACCCTTGCAGTCACTGGATGCGCAATAACAGTATAGGAGACCCACTTGTTAATAATGGGAACAACAAAGCATAGCCCTCTGATGGCTCTCTAACAATAGCTAGGGCCGACTGCTGGCCTTTTAAGAATAGTAAGGGCCGTCTGATGTTCCTATAAAAATAGGCTTTATGACTTTCAGAGTCCCTCCATCATAAATAAAACAGGATGTGTCTGATGACACCACATTGCCAGATTAGGTTGTAAAATGTTAAAATGACTTTTCACGGTGAATGCATTTGTCATAAAAAATAACATAAAAAAACATAACAATAGGATCTTTCTTTAGTATAAAAAACAGCATCACCAATTTAACCTCAATGTAATCACATTGTTCAGCTCATGCACCTCCTCCTCCATCTCCGAAATGACCACATCAGTCACAAGCTGACAGCACTGCTGCACTGCCTTGGCCAAACAGCAGCAGGCTGTGCTGAAGATAACATGCTTAATGCTTAATTGACAAACCGCCCAGCGCTGCATAGTTGTTGAAAGCTGTAACACAGCAGCTTGATCTGTGGCTCTCACCGCTGAACATACAGCCAGGCATGGTCGTGTGTTACAATGGGCGGAACCTGGTGACGGAGAAATGACAACCGGGGTAAATATGGTTTCCCTATATGCCAGTCCTTTCACAGAGCTAAAGAATATGGCATGCTGTGAAATACAACTCCCACTGAGAAGCTGTTTCAGATTGAAAAACATTCTGCCCACCAGAGGATTTGTTTCTGAGGGCTAACCTTTCTCACCCGCTCAAGAGCCCCATAGCAGCTGCAAAGTTAGCGCTATCATGAACTCTCCTGAGGTAGAAGCCAAGGCACACCAGAGAATTCTCTGGTGGGACTGTCCAACCCTGTGGGAGAACATACAAATTTCTTGCAGATGTTGTCCTTGCTGGGATTTGAACCCAGGATCCCAGTGCTGCAAGACTTCAGTGCTAACCACTGATCCAATGTGCTGCCGTTCACCCTCTAATATCTAACAGGCTGGAGAAACTTGAACCTACTGCCACTCTATCATCAGCTCCTTTGTGAGAAAATTTATTTTGGCAGCCACTCAGTCTACCAAATAAAATTCCAGAGAAGGAAATTGAGGATGGCTTCGCTGCTGGTACTGGGGGCAGTGCTAATACCATGGTGTTGTACCATAGTTTGCTGGAAATATTCCAGGCTGGTAGGAGGCAAGAAAATTGCCACAGAAAAGTACCAGCAGTAATGTTCAGGCCAGATTTCAAGTGCAAGCAGCTTTAGAGGGCTTCCTGGGAGAAATGACACTCAGGGTAGATACGGTTTCCCTCTATGCCAGTCCTTTCACTGAGCTAAATACAACTCTTATCAAAAAAAGTTGTGGACTGGCTCCGTACCGTCCCTGGCCACATTCACCTGTCCACGTGTTTGTGGTTAGGCAGTCCTTCTTAGTAAGTGCACTGGGTAGGGCATGGGTAATGTTGTGGGACCCGTGCTTGTGGAAGGCGAAGGCGATACCGGGAAAAATACTGGCGGCTGGGGACCGAGTATGGACACCAGGCCGCCGCCTGCATGAGGTTGTGAAAAGCTTCCACCTCCACAAGCTTAAAAGGCCATATTTCAAGTGCAAAGAGCTGCCCAGAAATCTGTCAGTTTAGTGTTGCGGCCTGTGGGTGGGTGGGTGGCTGGCTGCATACTTGCAACTGCATTCCAAGTAACAGAAAACTAAGCAGATGATGGCCTCTATCATCATCATGGCCTCACCTCGGCACTATGAACTCTCCTGAAGGAGAAGCCAGGGCCCGCCGGAGGAGTCTCTGGTTCTCTGGTGGGCCCGTGCAACCCTGCCGAAAAGCAGCCCTGGCTAAGAAAAGTGTGGGGGAAGGTTCCTGGACACTCTATGGCTGCTTTTTTAATGCGGATCGGCCATGCTTATGCATGTTATTTCTCAAAACGCATTACGGATCAGGCCATTTTCCAATTCTGTATTCAAGAAATTAAATGCGCAAAGAAAGATGTGTGTGTGTCAAAGCACCATTGACAAGTGCGAGTTGATGTTGGATGGGCTGCCATTGCTTCTGCAACAAGCTCAATTACAGGATTTTCTGGGAGAAATGACACGCAGGGTAGATACGGTTTCCCTCTATGCCAGTCCTTTCACCGAGCTAAATACAACTCTTAGCAAAAAAAGTTGTGGACTGGCTCCGTACCGTCCCTGGCCACATTCACCTGTCCACGTGTTTGTGGTTAGGCGGTCCTTCCCAGTAAGTGCACTGGGGAGGGCACGGGTAATGTTATTGGACCCGTGGTTGTGGAAGGCGGAGGCGATACCGGGAAATATAGTGGCGACTGGGGACCGAGTATGGACACCCGGCCGCCGCCGGCATGAGGTTATGAAAAGCTTCCGCCTCCACGAGCCTAAAAGGCCACATTTCAAGTGCAAGCAGCTGTCAAAAATTTGGCAGTATAGTATTGCAGCATGTGGGTGGGTGGCTGCCGGCATTCTTGTGCTTGCATTCCAAGGAATGGGGTAGGGACAACTGAACACTGCAGTGGGCGTGGACGTGGACGGTGATTGTTGCAAGTCTGCAACGACAGGTGCATGGCGGGAGGCATCTTCGCATGTGCCAAGGATCACTTATGATGGGCACACATTTAGGCAGTGACCTGGGAGTCAGAGATGTTTCCAGAGGTCTTCCCCTTGCTGTTCCCATGTCTGTTCAGCACTGTATGCATGTGTCTGATGATGTGTCACACACCACATGGCCAGATAAGGTTGTAAAATGTTAAAATGACATTTCCTGGTGAATGCATTTGTCTTGGTTGAAAGCAATGCAAAAGTGCAAAAACGTGTCAAAAATGCTACGTGTGAACATAGCCCAAGGTGTGTAGGAGTATTTGTGTTTTTGTTTATTTATTTTGCCTTATATACAAGTCATCACCCTGGAAAGGATGTTCCTTACGCCGTAAAAGTGGCGTAATACTCTGACGACGTTGTTGACAGCAGTGATCTGGGAGTCAGAGATGCTTCCAGGGGTCTTCCCCATGCTGTTCACATGTCATTTGAGCACAGTTCCCATCGATTTGGGTAATTTTTAGGCCCTCTGCAGACCGCCGTGGGGAGCCACCTGAAAAATGCTCAAGTTTCCCCTAGACTTATATTGGGCTCATTGCTCGGGTTGAGCACCCGAGTATTTCAATTTGCTCGACCCGAGCAACGAGTACTCGAGCATTTTAGTGCTCGCTCATCACTAATGACAACCAAAAGCATCCAAATAATCCTGATCAAAAAGTTCACATACCCTGATGATTTTGGCCTGATAACATGCACAGAATTTGACACAAATGGGTTTGAATGGCTACTAAAGGTAACATCCTCACCTATGACCTGTTTGCTTGTAATCAGTGTGTGTGCATAAAGCTGAGTGAGTTTCTGGGATCCAGCCACTGACGTTTCTGGATTTTGAGATGGGGAAAGCAAAAGAATTATCAACGGATCTACGGGAAAAGGTAGTTGAACTGTATAACACAGGAAAGGGAGGCAAAAAGAGTATAACACAGGAAAGGGATACAAAAAGATATCCCAGGAATTGATAATGCCAGTCTGCAGTGTTCAAACTGTGATTAACAAATGGAAAATCAGATGCTCTGTAAAAACCAAACCACAGTCAGGTAGACCAACAAAAATTTCAGCCACAACTGCCAAGAAAATTGTTCGGGATGCAAAGAAAAACCCACAAATAACATCAGCTGAGAACACACTTAGGGGTGTACTCACTTTTGTTGCCAGCGGTTTAGACATTAATGGCTTTGTGTTGAGTTATTTTGCAGGCACACCAAATTTACAGTTAAACAAGCTGTACACTGACTACTGTACATTGTATCAAAGTGTCACATCTTCAGTGTTGTCCCATCAAAAATATATATATGTATTCCGGCCCATTTTTGGAGTTTTGTGTGAAATTATGTCCAATTTGCCTTTTTTTTCTCAGTTTTTTTGTGTTGTTCCAATAAACACAAAGGAAATAAACATGCGTGTAATAAAACATGTGTAATTTTCTGAAACAATTTCAAGGGTGCCAGCACTTTCCGCCATGACTGTATATGCAGGTAGAGTCCTTAACCCCTTTACAACCCAAAGTGGTTTGCACGTTAATGAGAAGGCCAATTTTTACAATTCTGACCACTGTCACTTTATGAGGTAATTACTCTGGAACGCTTCAACGGATCCCCCTGGTTCTGAGAATATTTTTTCATGACATATTGTACTTTATGATTGTGGTAAAATTTCTTCGATATCACTTGTGTTTATTTGTGAAAAAAACAGATATTTGGCGAAAATTTAGAAAATTTTGCAATTTTCAAAATTTGAATTTTTATGCCCTTAAATCGGAGAGATATGTCACACAAAAAAAGTTAATAAATAACATTTCCCATATGTCTACTTTACATCAGCACAATTTTGGAACCCAAATTTATTTTTATTAGGGAGCTATAAGGGTTAAAATTGACCAGCGATTTCTCATTTTTCCAACAAAATTTACAAAACCATTTTATTAGGGACCGCATCACATTTGAAGTCACTTTGAGGGGTCTTTATGACTGAAAATACCCAAAAGTGACACCATTCTTAAAACTGCACCCCTCAGTGAATCGGGTCATCATGGCAACATCCGGGAAGCCGCGGCACACATTGCTGGACGCCGGCAGGAGAGGTGACTATCCCGATCACCTCCCCTTGCCCCCGCAATGCTGCGAACGACTTCGATCCCAGCATTGCGGGGGTTAATGTGCGGGACCTCTCCCAGCACATAGCACCGGGTGTCAGTTGTGACAATCAGTTGACACCCGGCGGCGATCACGCCCGCACAGCCTGTGTGCGGACGCGATCGCAAAGATGTACTAATACATATCAGGCTCTTAAGTCCCAGGGCGCAGATACGTATCAGTACGTCTTGGGCTTTAAAGAAGTTAAAATTATGTGAAAATGGGAAAAGTCACAAAACTTTGCAACTTTTCAAGAGCTTTATGCCAGTTTTCTGGCAAAAACACTGGTGAATCGGGTTCATAATCTCTAATCCTTTCAGCTCCCTTTAATTAGACTACTTTCAACAAACTAATTATAAGTATTGGGTCTGTTTTTTTTTAATGCTTTTAAAATAATTGTAAATATTTTCAATCCCCTTTTGTTATAAGGATTTCCCAAAAATTAGCTAATCATAGGTTGTCCTGCATTCGTGACAGTGATTGACTGCGCGGTCACTTGGAAGTTTACATTGGCATCACTACAGGGCCGGTAAAGAAGGACTGTCAGGGACCCCCAGAGTGTGGTAAAATGCGCCAACTAATTCATAATTCATTTAATTCTCACACAATATACTAAGTTAGTGTAAGTCTACAAAAAAGCAACAAAACTTGGTGCTAAAAAAATTGAGCATAACTTTTTGAAAAATGAACCAGGTTATGCCAAATCTTACATATTTTGTGACTTTGTGATCAGTTATCAACACAAATATTTTACTCAAATTACCAGATCGATGGATAAGCATTGGGACTTTTCCCTAAATCTCTCCAAAACATCACCGCTTATAGAAGACCACCCTCATATCCAGATCAGATTTTCTGTGAGAGATGCCCAGATTCATAATATAGTATGCATACTGGCCATCTATGAGAAGTCCACCCCAATGGAAGTCCAGTTATTAAAGAGGATTTTACTGTTTATATAAGGGGCAGACAATGACAGTGAAGGGCCCTTAATCAGGACTTCTGATCTGGGCCCCCCACCCTCCATCAGGCACCACCTACATATACATTTCCATGTATATTTATATTAGGCACACATATAAAATTTGCACATGCTAATACTCTATACACATTTTAACGTATGCATATGTGGCACCCCAGGGGTCTGGTTTCCACAGTAACAGCAATGTTATGTCTGAGAGCAGGTGGGAGGTCTCTTGGTCAGGAATCCTATGCATGCCACACCTCCTGCCCAGTCCTGGGAGGGGAAGGACTTCCCCTATATAAACCTGGGTCTGAGGCAGGGTTAGAGAGTTCAAAGGGAGAGTTGAGCCAGGAGGGCGGACAGGGAGCTGTGGCTCCGGCTGGGCCCAGCTCCCGGGCCATGCCAGAAGTAGAGACAGAGAAGAGAAGCAGCATAGGAAGAAACAACAGGAGCTCTGTGGGAGCAGTGCTACAAGGAGTCAGGGGCTGGCAGCTGCAGAGCTCGCCCTGACTGAGAAGTTATCACCGGACCCGGAGTCCGAGGCTGTGGGGACTAACCCTTACCCAGCAGCAGAAACCGTCCGGCAGGGGATTTCAAGTCCTCTGGCCCAGAAACCCGAAGGCACGGTCACACGCGTGGGACCAGCACCGCCGTCGTGGAGCGGAAGGCACTAGAAGGCCCCGAGTCACCGGCCATACGGGTGAGCACCACACGGTACACTCAGGGATGTGGGCTACTTTTACCCGCCTCTAGCAAGGTAGCCAGAAGAGTACAGTTAGTTGGGAAGGCCTACAACTCCACCTGGCCAGGGGAGATCCCATCTGCTCAAGGACTGACCAGGCCCCGATCGCTAGCAAGTACTCCGGGAGGGTCTGTCTTTGTCACCAGTAAAGACCCTGAACTACACCGCATCGTCTCTGAGTGGTTCCTGCTACCCCCATCTTCCACGTCGGCTGCCCTGAGGCCATACCCCTCCCGTTGGGGGTTATACCATCCACGCTGCACCATCCTTCCACCGGCCTCAGCGGTCTGCCCTGCAGCGGCAGCTCCATAGCTGCATTCAACAGGTGGCATAGTCATCCTACATCTACTGCTAATATACCGCCACTTAGTCTGACTCCCTGGGCACGGACCGGGTCACCGCCACGAGACTACTACCCCTATCAGATCCGGCTCCGGGTAGTCCCTGCGTGCGCAACGCTACGTCACATAGGCCCAGGGCGCGTCAACTTTTGGCGTAGTCGGCAGGATTTCGTGCCCGCAACCACCGGGTACTGCGTGCCTGAAAGAGAGACTTTTAAAACTTACCTGTGGTGAAGATTCCCGCCATCCGGCGCCATCTTCAGCCTTCTTCCCGCCATCCGTGAAGTTTTCCCGCCATCCGGCGCCATCTTCAGCCTTCTTCCCGCCATCTGTGGAGTTTTCCCGCCGTTGGACGCCATTTTGAGGACGCCGCGCGGGAAGAAGAGGGGCGTGGACTCCGAAAAGCCCGCGAGAACTGAAGCCCCGCCTCACGTCCGGACGTTGCGTAAGGTCCTGGAAGGAGCCCAGCAGACGCCGACATCACAGGAGCGCGACGAGAGGTCCTCAACCCTGACGATCCACTGCGGAGCCGCGGCCTACGGAAGAGGATCATCGCAAGGTAGGCCACGGTCCACTAGGGGGGAGGAAGATGTCGGATACGGAGGAGAGCTTCACTGCCTCAACCCCCGCCAGCGCCACCGCTGCTGCAGTCATGCCTTTCACCATGCCCTATATCCCGGGAGCGGCCTGGCTACCCCAGTACTCAGGGGAGTCACATACCCTACATGACTTTAGAGAAAAGCTGGATAGCCTCTTCCAGGTGTACCCCCTCACAGAAGAGCAAAAAGTGAGCATCCTGGTGGCCCAATTAACCGGGGCAGCCCAAAGGGAGGTAAAGTCCTGGCCACCTGGGAGGAGGACTGTCGCAGAGATACTAACCCGGCTAACCGAGGAGGAGCTGCAGTACTACCAATACGAGGAAAGCCAAGAGGACCCGGACGGGTCTGAGGACTACCCTCAGGAGGGAGCACAAAGAGGACATAGCTGCTGAAGGGAAGTAGCGTGAATAAAGAGCTGTACATAGTTACCCGTTAGGGTACAAGGACTGCTGCTAATTAAAATATGGTCCCCGTTGGGATTAGTGAATTGTTCCCCGTGTGTCCCTATCCCTTACCAGGCTGAGGACTGTGAGCAGCCAATCCTTATCCCCACTGGCCGAGGCCTGAGAGCGGCCATATCCTGTAAATAATTATGTGTTTCTAGTTATTTTTAGGAGTCCTTGGTGGATTTACCGGGAATCCTTGTACAGTTAGTGGAGCGTAACCCAGGATGGACTAAAGACTGTTAAGGACTCGGGGCAGGACAGACCCCTACCTGGTTACGTCTCCCTGTTTTGGTGAAATGGACACCTTTGTTTTCTTCAAAGACTGCACCCGGTTGCGGACACGCCGTGACCGTCTTTATGTGTTTCCTTATTGTAATGTTATTTTTTTTTTTATGCCTTGTTATGTTGACAAAAGTATGTTTAGTCCCGGAGTACTAAATTTCACTAGGGGGGAATGTGGCACCCCAGGGGTCTGGTTTCCACAGTAACAGCAATGTTATGTCTGAGAGCAGGTGGGAGGTCTCTTGGTCAGGAATCCTATGCATGCCACACCTCCTTCCCAGCCCTGGGAGGGGAAGGACTTCCCCTATGTAAACCTGGGGCTGAGGCAGGGTTAGAGAGTTCAAAGGGAGAGTTGAGCCAGGAGGACGGACAGGGAGCTGTGGCTCCGGCTGGGCCCAGCTCCCGGGCCATGCCAGAAGTAGAGACAGAGAAGAGAAGCAGCATAGGAAGAAACAACAGGAGCTCTGTGGGAGCAGTGCTACAAGGAGTCAGGGGCTGGCAGCTGCAGAGCTCGCCCTGACTGAGAAGTTATCACCGGACCCGGAGTTCGAGGCTGTGGGGACTAACCCTTACCCAGCAGCAGAAACCGTCCGGCAGGGGATTTCAAGTCCTCTGGCCCAGAAACCCGAAGGCACGGTCACACGCGTGGGACCAGCACCGCCGTCGTGGAGCGGAAGGCACTAGAAGGCCCCGAGTCACCGGCCATACGGGTGAGCACCACACGGTACACTCAGGGACGTGGGCTACTTTTACCCGCCTCTAGCAAGGTAGCCAGAAGAGTACAGTTAGTTGGGAAGGCCTACAACTCCACCTGGCCAGGGGAGATCCCATCTGCTCAAGGACTGACCAGGCCCCGATCGCTAGCAAGTACTCCGGGAGGGTCTGTCTTTGTCACCAGTAAAGACCCTGAACTACACCGCATCGTCTCTGAGTGGTTCCTGCTACCCCCATCTTCCACGTCGGCTGCCCTGAGGCCATACCTGTTAGAACCTTGCTGTTAGGTTTTTTTTTCCTTTGCTGGTCACATGACCTTGTTGGCCTATTTTATCCTGCTCCGCCCTTCTGGCTTTGCTGGACTTCATTGTATATCTACTTTCTAGCTAGCCTGTGCTCTGTATCTAACTCTGTTAGTTTGCTTGGTCTACGGACCTCTATGTTCTATCTATTTTGTTTGTTCGTCTGTCTGCTACTATTTCTGTTAGGAGGTGTCCCATATTCCTCCCAGTCCTTAGTACTTGTAGGGATTCCCTCCCCACATCTATAGGTCTCCGTACAGACTAGATTAGGACTTTAGCAGGTCTGATCGCAGGATCAGGTTCCCTGTTACATCGTAGGGATTCAGCTGAGTCCTATAGTAGGGACAGATCTCCTCTCTTTCCTTAGCTTTGGTAGCAGAACATAACAATACCCCTCCCGTTGGGGGTTATACCATCCACGCTGCACCATCCTTCCACCGGCCTCAGCGGTCTGCCCTGCAGCGGCAGCTCCATAGCTGCATTCAACGGGTGGCGTAGTCATCCTACATCTACTGCTAATATACCGCCACTTAGTCTGACTCCCTGGGCACGGACCGGGTCACCGCCACGAGACTACTACCCCTATCAGATCCGGCTCCGGGTAGTCCCTGCGTGCGCAACGCTACGTCACATAGGCCCAGGGCGTGTCACATATACATAGTGCACACAAACATAAAATACGGACATACACATAAGATGCACATACACAGTATAGAGTCCCGGTAGTCCTCATAGTTTTAAGCATGGACCCTGGCAAATTGTAGACGGACTTTTATTGTTCATGGGCTTTAAGGGAGAGAGGCTTCCTTTGTGGAGGACACTCATGAATGCCATTCATTTGCAGTGTACACCGTGTCGTGTCATGGAAAACACTCACCCTAGTTTGGCTTTCTACTTCTTCAGCTAATAGCAATGAATTTGCCTGTCGATTTTCTTCTCATCAGAAGATGCTTTTGTTTAGATGTTAACTTCCATCTGACTGATAAGAAAAGCTTTGCTGATCTTCTTGTAGACTTCACATTTTTTGTAAAGAAATTATTTTCTTTCTCAGAAATGTCTTGTGACATTTCTCTTCTATGTGGTGCCACTTACCCTTCTCATCAGAGGACGCTTTTGTTTAGGTGTTAACTTCCATAGTCGGCCTGGACGTCTCTGTAAGATGGTTGCAGTTCCATCTTTGTTATAGTTTTGCATCACTTTTGCTACAGTATTCTGACTGATAAGTAAAGTTTTGCTGATCTTCTTGTAGACTTTACATTTATTGCAAAGAAATTATTTTCTTTCTCAGGTTTTGTGACATTTCCCTTCTATGTGGTGCCATTGCTGATAGCATGAAATGGGAAGGAGTTTTCTTTATTAAGTAACTTCCTTTTACAGACACCTGTCTGCTGGACATCTGTTTAATGAATAATTACACTTACCTGTGGTTCAGTTCTTGTTAATTAGAATTTTGTTGTCTAAACTTAGCTTTTCTCTTAAGACTGTTACTGGGATGTTCTCATTTTTGAAACATGATCTTGAATGAGTTTGTTAAGAAAATTACTTTTTTGGGGTCTGCAAAATACCAAATCTTGTTTGCATTCAATGGCTCAAATTTGCGAGAGTATTTTGTAGTATGGTATCCCATATAAAATGATGATTCTGAAAGGAAACTACAGGTTTGCTGACAAATCTATTTGGGTGTACTGATTTATGCTAAACACTGTATATATATATATATATATATATATATATATATATATATATATATATATATACAGTACAGACCAAAAGTTTGGACACACCTTCTCAGTTAAAGATTTTTCTGTATTTTCAAGACTATGAAAATTGTACATTCACACTGAAGGCATCAAAACTATGAATTAACACATGTGGAATAATATACTTAGCAAAAAAGTATGAAACAACTGAAAATATGTCTTATATTCTAGGTTCTTCAAAGTAGCCACCTTTTGCTTTGATGACTGCTTTGCACACTCTTGGCATTCTCTTGATGAGCTTCAAGAGGTAGTCACCGAAAAAGGTTTTCACTTCACAGGTGTGCCCTGTCAGGTTTAATAAGTGGGATTTCTTGCCTTATAAATGGGGTTGGGACCATCAGTTGTGTTGTGCAGAAGTCTGGTCGATACTCTGCTGATAGTCCTACTGAATAGACTGTTAGAATTTGTATTATTGCAAGCAAAAAGCAGCTAAGTAAAGAAAAACGAGTGGCCATCATTACTTTAAGGAATGAAGGTCAGTCAGTGCGAAAAATTGGGAAAACTTTGAAAGTGTCCCCAAGTGCAGTTGCAAAAACCATCAATCGCTACAAAGAAACTGGCTCACATGAGGACCACCCCACGAAAGGAAGACCAAGAGTCAGCTCTGCTTCTGAGGATAAGTTTATCCGAGTCACCAACCTCAGAAATCGCAGGTTAACAGCAGCTCAGATTAGAGGCCGGGTCAATGCCACACAGAGTTCTAGCAGCAGACACATCTCTTCAACAACTGTTAAGAGGAGACTTTGTGCAGCAGGCCTTCATGGTAAAATAGCTGCTAGGAAACCACTGCTAAGGACAGGCAACAAGCAGAAGACACTTGTTTGGGTTAAAGAACACAAGGAATGGACATTAGACCAGTGGAAATCTGTGCTTTGGTCTGATGAGTTCAAATTTGAGATCTTTGGTTTCAACCACCGTGACTTTGTGCGATGCAGAAAAGGTGAACGGATGGCTCTACATGCCTGGTTCCCACCATGAAGCATGGAGGAGGAGGTGTGATGGTGTGGGGGTGCTTTGCTGGAGACACTGTTGGGGATTTATTCAAAACTGAAGGCATACTGAACCAGCATTGCTACCACAGCATCTTGCAGCGGCATGCTATTTCATCCGGTTTGCGTTTAGTTGGACCATCATTTGTTTTTCAACAGGACAATGACCCCAAACACACCTCCAGGCTGTGTAAGGGCTATTTGACCAAGGAGGAGAGTGATGGGGTGCTACGCCGGATGACCTGGCCTCCACAGTCACCAGACCTGAACCCAATCGAGATGGTTTGGGGTGAGCTGGACCACAGAGTGAAGGCAAAAGGGCCAACAAGTGCTAAGCATCTCTGGGAACTCCTTCAAGATTGTTGGAAGACCATTTCCGGTGACTACCTCTTGAAGCTCATCAAGAGAATGTCAAGAGTGTGCAAAGCAGTCATCAAAGCAAAAGGTGGCTACTTTGAAGAACCTAGAATATAAGACATATTTTCAGTTGTTTCACACTTTTTTGTTAAGTATATAATTCCACATGTGTTAATTCATAGTTTTGATGCCTTCAGTGTGAATGTACAATTTTCATAGTCATGAAAATACAGAAAAATCTTTAAATTAGAAGGTGCGTCCAAACTTTTGGTCTGTACTGTATATATATATATATATATATATATATATATATATATATATATAAACCTTATAAGTTTGGTATCACAGTAATCGTACTACTGACTCTGAATCATTTTGTCAGTTTGTTTTTACAACACAATACACACTGTAAAATGAAGGAGCCCAAACCTGGCATTTTTTCTCATTTTTCAACACATTATATGATAAAATGAATGGTGTTGTTCAAAACTACAACACTAAGCGTCAGCACACTGTGATTTGCTGATCTGTAAGATGCGTTCTTTGTGCTGTGAAAATACACAGCTGTGATATCTCACCAAATATTCATAGTGGGAACTTAAAATTATGTTTTTCTGCCATGATTAAGGATGGTTTGGATGTATGAAACATGTTGACCTTTTATTTCTATCTTTGTGGAATTAAGGCTGCATGAACCAGTCACCAACCATTATCTGTATATGTACAAATATTAAGTGCTACTGAGTGCTGTAGGAAAAACTTAGAATAGTGAGGTGATTTGATAGTCCTGCCACAAATAATCTGTTTCTACTGCACACTTAAAATCTCTGATAGTGGGAATGAACATGATTGCCTGCAGTAGTGCACTCCTGAGAGCTGGTGCAGCAGAGAAAATGTCTTGGACATGAGAGTGGGAGGTCCTGATTATGGAGGATGTTAATCTTAGCTCATTGGAGTGTAGATATGGTAGAGATGCAGGACTGTGCAGCAGTGTGGAGAGGTTTGTGGATGAGTGTAATGACTGGTACAGGGTGGATGCACCAGTGTAATTGCTGGACAGAAATATGAGACTGACTGCTGCATTAAGGATAATGAGAAATACATTTAGTGGGAAGAAGAGCAATTAGTGAGTTACAAGTATTTGTGAATTCAAGACAAAAAGGAATCAGAGCAACAGTAACAGATTTTACTTTTTTTAATTAATAATGGGATGAATAAAATCGTGAACATTGTCAATAGAATAAATCAAAGTCAGGAAGATAGCCGAGGTCAGATACCAGGTGATCAGTAAATGACACGTCAGACGAGCAGTATGAATACCGCGGAGCCCGATGACAGAGGCGTTACTGAAACTTGTCCAGGTTGACCAGTCAGAAGGCCACAGGTAGATGGTGAAGGTCCTTCTATACAGCTCCAGCAGTGATGATGGATCTGCTGGACTTCAGGGCGCTGGATGCTTAGGTGTCCCGTCTTTTAGATGGTTTTAGGGCAACAGTGACAGCATGCAAATGCGCGAGCAGCCCTGGATAATCCACGCCGGCAGGATGATAAGATCCGGCGGAAGATGGAACCTATGAGAAGAGAAATAAATATAATGTAAGTGATGGGACTCCATATTACATGATAACGCTGTGCAGTCACTGTGGCCGGACGGCAGAGGAATATTATCATACAGAGGTCAGGGGTCATTGTCAGCAATCATACATGTGACAATCCCATCACTGACAGATGACA
The DNA here is from genome assembly GCF_046119375.1 of Phyllobates terribilis. Taxonomy (NCBI): domain Eukaryota; kingdom Metazoa; phylum Chordata; class Amphibia; order Anura; family Dendrobatidae; genus Phyllobates; species Phyllobates terribilis. The sequence continues at coordinate 905,510 of NW_027363005.1, read as the reverse complement.
TCTACTCCACATGAATTATTCTCACTGACATCACACAACATGGAGTTGATTCTCACACTTACCTCGTCTCTTTTTCCCATTTTTTCCATTTTCTGAGTTTTGTTGCTCCATACTCAGATTTATTGCCGATTTTCTTTCTTCATGAGATGGAAATTCTGATGAAAAATTAAAAAAAAAATCAGTAACAATATCTTCTTATAGGATCTGCTTTGTCATAATATGGATAACATAAGAGACCTATAGTATTGTATAAAACCATGTGGGAATATTTGAGCCTTGAAGTCAACATTCACATTGCTGGTGCTGTAGACATGTACATACCTGGCAATGGGGACGAGGGTGGCAAGATGGTAACAGCATCGTCTGTATTACATACAGGAACAGATACTTTCTGCCTGTTTGAAGAAGAAAAACATGTAAATCTCAAGTAAACTCCATATAAAAGGGGTTGTCTCACTAGAAGAACACCGACTATAAGGCCTAGTAGGACATATGACTGTCATAGTGGGGAAGGTCTTCTGCTCAAGACTACCTTTTATAGAGAGCTGAGAGGAAAACAACTACCAAGAATGGCCGGCATTTCATACTACATCTCTCCTACAGTGAGGGCAGCACTAAAAGTGCATGACCGGCCACAATTATGGGCTGTTATCTCCAACAATTCCGAAAGCTGAAAGCACAATGACCCATAACCATGGGGCGGTGGATGCTGCATTTGATATTATGGTATTTATGTCCTATATTTGGTGTTGTGCACATATATCAGCCTGGAGCTCCCAGTAATGACCCCATAATCTACTCACATTTCTGAGATGTTTGTGTTGGATTCTGGTGTACACTCTGGAGGGGCCTTGGGATCCTCGTTGTTCACCATCCCGTTAGTGGTGGTAGAGTGCTAAATGTGGATAACAATAAGTTATTAAATATACATACTTTTTAATTTTATAGATCCTTTTTTTGTACATATTTTGGATTTATCGATCACATACTTACTTTAGAAAGCCTCTCAGAAGATGATGATGCAAATATTCGGAAGATAAAGTTCTCATCGTCCTCACTTGTGCCCTCCTTATCCTCTGAGATCAGATGGTTGTTTTCATCAGAGTGATCTACAAGACATAGGTAAGGAAGGATTGTTAGAGGGTGTCAGTATAACACAGTCGCTATATCTCACTAGGTTAATAGATGATGCAACGTAATATACAGAATACATGAAAAAAAACTCCTGTACAAAATTAGGGAAATAGGGATACAGTACGAACCCATGGTCAACATAGCTGAGATCCATGAAACATGGATAACATAGTAGACCAGAAAAACCATGTGGAAATATTTGAGCCTTGAAGTCAACATTCACATTGTTGGTGCTGTAGACATGTACATACCTGGCAATGGGGACGAGGGTGGCAAGATGGTAACAGGATCGTCTGTATTACATACAGGAACAGATTCTTTCTGCCTGTTTGAAGAAGAAAAACATGTAAATCGTAAGTAAACACAGTATAAAATGGGTTGTCTCACTATAAGAACACTGACTATAAGGCCTAATAGGACATATGACTGTCATAGTGGGGAAGGTTTTCTGCTCAAAACTACCTTCCATGGATCAGAACACAACTACCAAGAATGGCTGGCAAGTAATACTACAGCTCTCCTACAGAGTAGGCAGTGCTAAAAATGCATGACCTGCCACAATTATGGGCTGTTATCTTCTGCATTTTCTGAAGCCAAAAGTACAATGACCGTTAACCATGAAGCGGTGAATGCTGCATTTGATATTCTGATATTTATGTCCTATATTTGGTGTTGTGTACATAGATCAGCCTGGAACTCCCAGTAATGAAGTAATGACCCTTTATAATCTACTCACATTTCTGAGATGTTTGTGTTGGTTTCTGGTGTATACTCTGGAGGGGCATTGGGATCCTCATTGTTCACCATCCTGGTAGCGATGATACAGAGCTAAATACGGATAAAAATAAGATATAAAATATTTTTTTTATGTACTTTTAGAGTTGTTTTACATTTTTTTTACATATTTTGGATTTATTAATCACATACTTACTTTACAAAGCTTTTCAGAAGATGACGTAAAATTTTGGAAGTCAAGGCTCTCATTGTTCTCACTTGTGCCTTCCTCATCCTTTGAGACCAGATGTTTGTTTATATCAGAATGATCTACAAGAAATAGGTAATGAAGTATTATTAGAGGTTGTCAGTATAACACAGTCACTATTTATCACTAATATTAATGGGAACAGATGATCACATATTAGGGAAGATGAGACAAACAGTCGCTTAGTCTAGATGACGTCTCCTTCTACTTACTGATAAATAAGCTGGTGTCTGCGTCTGAAACAAGCTGAGGAACATACTCCAGCTCCTGGCTCAGAATGTTGTCAAAGTCCAAGTCACTCAGGAATGGATGAACCTTGATCTCAAATGCTCCTCCTAGAAAAAGAAAAACAAAAGTGATGCGGACATAGTCAGGGATGGCTCCATATCTGAACAGTTTATCGTAATCTGAACTAATGACAAAACTGAGCCGACATGAAGGAAATAAACTGAAAGTCTTAGTGTGGAGAACTAGAAATACAGTAGATGAGCTGATAGAGAAATGCTGATCTTCATGGACATGAGCGATATGTCCTTGGTCTAATAAGGGAATATTAATACTAGTATATCTGTTACCTGTCCCAAGTCTACGCACAGGATTTCTTCTGAGCAGCTCAGTGATGAGATTCTGAGCATCCAGGGGTGGAGCGCGATCACAATTCCAAATTAGTTCTCCTGTTACATAGAAAATTACAGAAAATAAAACTTCTTTACTGGACTGTAACATAAAGCAAAGGAAATAACTAAACAAATGTAACCAATCAACGCAATGATCGGATTATTCTACTCACCAATGACAACCCTTTTATAAAGCTCAGTGAGGGAATCAGCATCAAATGGTACACATCCCAGCAGGAATTTATACAGGATGATCCCCAATGACCACCAGTCAACAGGTCTTCCATAGCCTTCTTTCAGGATGATCTCTGGGGCTATGTAACATGGGGTGCCACAGAACTGGAAACCAACAGAACATAGAGATGAGAATCGATGAAACAATTATTATGACAAGATATCATCGTTAAAACACAATGCAGAAGATAAAATATTAGTGGAAAAGTTCTCTAGAAAGGAAGAACGTAGAGAAGAGACAATAGTGTGATGAGATTTGCAAATAACAAGCTAAGTTCTTGTAGGTGATGCTGACCTCACGGTCCTGGAACTCTCTGGAGATGTCCACTGCTAATTCCTTGTAGGTGTTGGTTTTCGGTATCATTAGACCAAGTTTTGAAATCCCAAAATCGGTAACTTTAATATGTCCAGTAGATGTAATCAGGAGGCTGCAAAAGAGAAGATGGTTTTAGCCTCACAGACTGAATGATAATAAATGACAACTTTCCCCACTTTATTATACTTCGGGGGCACTTACTTTTCCGGCTTCAGGTCTCTGTGCACCACACCGTAACTATGCAGGTATTCCACGGCAAGTACCGCCTCTGCAAAGTACAAGCGGGCCATGGGGACAGAGAAAGGACCCCTGGTGCTTAGAAGGGTCCCACAGTCTCCACCTATAGAAGAAAGGAAATATGACCGTTGAGGGGTTTATACAGAAGATAACCATGATATACCACGAGCAGAAAACCATGATGTATAATGAGCAGTGAGCGGAAACATCCTGGGGAGATCACACAGATAGTGGCGTACATAGAAATCACAAGACCCCATATCAAAAGTTGTAATTGCCCCCCACCCTAAAAAATAAAAAAGAAATATATTTATATCCCTGTTGAAGCAGCTTGGTGTTCTCACCAGCAATACAACTTTTATGGCCATTTTAGAGTATGATGCTCCCAAAAATGCCCACACCCACACTCAATGAGTATGGTATCCCCACAGTGAATCCTCCTAAGGAGGCCACCACTTAGAAGGAGGCCAGCCACAACCCCCTACTCGGTGTGATGGCACCCACAGCAACCCTCCCACTCAGGATAATGGTTCCCACAGTCCCTCACACAATATAATGGTCCGCATAACTCCCCACTCAGTATGATGTCCCCACACAGAATGGGGGCCTCCATATAGAGTGAGGACCCCCACAGCACCCCACTTAATATGATGACCTCCACTCAGCATTCACAGTCCCCCCATATCTAGTCATACGGCCCCCTTTCAGTATTTTGGCCCCTACTAGCCACCTACTCAGTATTTTTGCCCCCACCAGCCCCACCTCCTTGAAGAAGCAAATAACGCTGAAATTGTGATGACAGGTGGAGGGATGCTGCCCACTGCCGAGCGTCGACAGACCCCCTCCGACTGATGAGCCCCATAGCGCCCCTGCACCAAGATCAATGAATTTACGAGCATCTTGGTAATAGATAACCTATAGTAAATGCTCTGTGGGGATGTAACCAACAATGTCCTAATGATATGAGCAGTGATAAGATGAAAGCAGACATGGGCTGAATATAATACAATAGATGTGTCTTACCTCCTACATACTCCATGACCATACACAGGTGAGATCTAGTTGGAAAGGAGCAGAGCATGGAGACCACAAAGGGACAATCAGCAAATGTTAAGATGTCCCTCTCCAGAAAGGCCCATTCCAATCTCTGTGCAGTATTTAGGTTCCGCTTAGCCATTTTCTTCATAGCAAAGGTCTGGTGTGAGTCTTTATGATGCACTAAGTAGACGGCCCTGGAGAGAAGGAGAATCCATCGGTTATAATAAATCCTTATTAATAATCCATATATAGAAATCATTATATGTTTAATACTGGTATCCTGGTAACATTTCTCCTTGCGGAGAGTGACATGTTAAGCTTGTCAAGGTGAGGAGACTTTTAAGCCTCAATGATCCTCTGGGAAATATGCAAATTGTCTCTTCAGAGAGGAAGAGAACTAGAACTCTAGTGCCACCTATAGGAAGTAGTAATCCTAAAAGTCAATATCGACCCTTTAACGAGCCTTATCACATGACATGGAATAATAGCCATAACCAAAATCTCAATTTTCGGACACTATGTTTTGGGGTACAAGCACTCATCAGTGCAAAGTGTGAGATATGGTTTGGCTGGGTAAGAGGCATCTGACCGGGATCCAAGCGGTAACGTTTCTCCTTGCGGAAAAAGCCATGTTAAGCATGTCAAGGTGAGGAGACTTTTAAGCTGCAATGCTCTTCTGGGAAATATGCAAATTGTCTCTTTTCAGAGAGGAAGAGAACTAGCACCCTAGTGCCACCTATGGGAAGTAGCAATCCTATTTCCCAGAGGAGCATTGTGGCTTAAAAGTCTCCTCATGTCCGCAAGGAGAAATGTCAACCCCTTGGATACCGGTCAGACACCTCTCACCCAGTCAAACCATATCTCACACTTTGCACTGAAGAGCGGCAGTACCCCAGAACACAGTTCCTGCAAATTGAGATTTTGGTTTTGGCTATTATCCTAAGTCATGTGACAAGGCTTGTTAAAGGGTCGATATTGACTTTTAGGATTGCTACTTCCTATAGGTGGAGTTCTAGTTTGCTTCCTCTCAGAAGAGACAATTTGCATATGTATAATACTAAAAGTCTGGCCGCCACTATAAATGCACATCTAGAAATACATAAAATAGCACTACATAGATCACCTATTGGAGGTCTCCACAATGCCACTTCTGCCGGAGACATCACCCAGGTCACATTATAGATACGAGAATCTACTGAAATTCTCTTTGGGCAGATTCGCTATAACTGACCAAATACAATTTAGTGCAAATAAAATTGGTCCAAAATGAATGTGCTCCAGGGCTCTCTTCTGCTGCTGAGGCCAGTGATTGGGCCCACATGGTCATGGTGGAGGGTGTAGATGTCATTGACGTCAATATGGTGTCACCCTTCATGTGACCATGTGTAGCCAACTTCTCTGATCAGCTTCATAATGGAGCCCCCCCATCAAAACAAAGATCAGAGTGGAGAGCAGAAAAGCTCAGGTGGAGGAGGCAGCATAAGAACAGATGAGGGTCTAGCACAGGCGAATGTAATAATATTATATTATTATATATTATATTATATGTAATTATATTATTTAAATCACTTTCCTTGCAGTTTGATTTGCTACAGATCACATAATTTCCCTATGATAACACTGAATGGCAGAGTGCAGGGGCAGAAGCATTGTCATAGGGAACCCTGAGAAATGTGGATTATGGCAACAGAAATCTCACCCAAAATTTCCACTGCTGATGAGTTTGGAAGTTTCATAGTCGCTCATATGCGGCTTTCTCGCCGGAACCAATGAATCGATCACGCTCTATAAAAGAATAAGAAATAATACTGATTTATTGAAGATGCAGGAAAAAAGTTACAGATGCAAAAACTTCTCCCCCCATATTATGTCCCAGATGATTTACACTGATATGATGTTGGGAGGATACAAACCGGACGCTGGGCAGACATGGCGCTAGCACCCAGCACACCCAGGCAAGTGCCGGGGCCCTGAGTAGGCGGGCCTTGCTCCCCCCCCCCTCAATGCTTGCCCAGGACCACGGCCGGCACAATACTTACCTCTCCACAGCTGGTGAGCAGTGAGGTGAGCATTTGATTTTTTTTTTTATGTATGGAGGTATGGGGCATTATATGGGGGGAGAAGTGACATCCTGCATGGGGCATTATATGGGGGGTAGGTAGGGACATCCTGCGTGGGGTATTATATGGGGGGGAGAAGTGACATCCTGCATGGGGCATTATATGGGGGGGAGTGACATCCTGCATGGGGCATTATATGGGGTGAGAGGTGACATCCTACATGAGGCATTATATGGGGGGGACATCCTGCATGGGGCATTATATAGGGGGGTGACATCCTGCATGGGGTATTATATGAGGGGGAGAAGTGACATCCTGCATGGGTCATTATATGGGGGGGGGAGTGACATTCAGCATAGGGCTTTATATGGGGTGAGAGGTGACATTCTGCATGGGGCATTATATGGGGGGTGACATCCTGCATGGGGCATTATATGGGGGGAGTGACATCCTGCATGGGGTATTATATGGGGGGAGAAGTGACATCCTGCATGGGGCATTATATGGGGTGAGAAGTGACATCCTGCATGGGCCAATATATGGGGTGAGAGGTGACATCCTACATGGGGCATTATATGGGGGGGTGACATCCTGCATGGGGCATTATATGGGGGGTGACATCCTGTATGGGTCATTATGTGAGGTGGGACATCCTGCATGGAGCATTATGTGGGGGGGGACATCCTGCATGGGAAATTATATGGGGGGTGACATCCTGCATGGGGCATTATGTGGGGGGGATATCCTGCATGGGGCATTATGTGTGGGGGACATCCTGCATGGGGCATTATGTGGGGTGGGACATCCTGCATGGGGCATTATGTGGAGGGGACATCCTGCATGGGGAATTATATGGGGGGTGACATCCTGCATGGGCCATTATGTGGGGGGGCACAGCCTGCATGGGGCATTATGTGGGGGGCACAGCCTGCATGGGGCATTATGTGGGAGGGACATTCTGCATGGGGAATTATATGGGGGGTGACATCCTGCATGGGCCATTATGTGGGAGGGGGACATCCTGCAAGGGGCATTATGTGGGGGGGCACAGCCTGCATGGGGCGTTATGTGGGGGGTCAAAGCCTGCATGGGGCATTATGTGAGGGTCACAGCCTGCATGGAGCATTATGTGGGGGGTCAAAGCCTGCATGGGGCATTATGTGGGGGGCACAGCCTGCATGGGGCATTATGTGTGGGGTCACAGCCTGCATGGGGCATTATATGGGGGCACAGCCTGCGTGGAGCATTTTATGGGGTCCATTATTCTATATGGAGCAATATATGGAGCTCATAATACGGTATAGAGGACTATGTGGTGCCATTATACTGTGTGGAGGACATTACTGTCCGGTCTGCACTGTGAGCTGTGAGGATTCGCCGCTTTCTGAGTTATTGTGGAATTTACAATAGATATCGCTCATGTAATGTAAGAAGTGAAATCTTCGGCCTTGTACTATATATATATATATATATATATATATATATATATATATATATTTATCTGCGGTATCTGTGCATCATGAATCGTGGTATGTGTTAAAGGGGCCACTGAGACTCTTTCGCCCAGGGCCCACGAAATCCTGGAGCCGCCCTGCAACGGTTATCATACATTACTATAACATTCTGGATAATGTGGGAGATCACACAGAGGAGGACTTACAGGTAATCTGTCACCAGGTGTTTGCTATGTATTCTGAAAGCACCATGATGTAGGGGCAGAGACCCTGATTCCAGTGATGTGTTACTTACTAGGCTGTGTGTGGCTGTTTCAATAAAATCAGTAGATTATCACTAGAAGACTATCTGTCTAGCCAGGTAGTCCTATTGCTCTGTACCCCTGCCTCCACCACTGATTAGCAGCTTTCTGCCTATGCACAGTGTACACAGAAAGCTGCCAATCAATGGTGTGGGCGGGGTTATACAAGACTCAGCATTCAGAGCTCTGCAGCAGAAAAAAATAGTGATTTTATCACAACTGCTCCACCGAGTAAAGTAATCAACACATGGAATCAGGGTCTCTGTCCCTGCATCATGCTTCTCTCAGACCAAATAGCATAAACCTGGTGACAGATTCCCTGTAATTCACATGTAATTAACACCATAGGGTCATCTACACTTAGAATAGAGACGTCCCATGGTTGTATGGGGGATAATACTGGACGAGTCATTCACACCCCATGATCTGATGACACACACGCATCCCCCTCTATGATACTTACGGATTCTTGGATCTCCGGGATCTCACTAATTCCATTGTTAGGATTCGACAGCTCAGTTGTTTCTAAAATAATGATGAAGAAATGAAATGTATTAGAGGATACTATTCCTACATAGATAATACAGCAATATAACGGAGAAATGACAAGATGTCTGTAAATGGGATTAATACTCGTTATATGGGGATTCTAAATATGAGAATATACGGGGAATCCATAGATAAATGTAATGTAAATGATGGAGGAACCCCTTCATAAATAACAAAAGACTGACCATCACTTCCGAAAAGAAAATGGGTGTGAACAGGTGCATACTAAGAGTAGCCATCCAAATACATAACTAACAAAGTTGCACTCTGTAACGCTATAGCATGTAAACATGAAATAAATGAAATTTGAATTGCATTACTGCTGTATAAAATAGGATAAAAGGAAGATACTTAGCGCATAATTTGGCCAATTCATGCATGGCCAGCAGCCACGGCAAGGCGACCTTCTTTTTCTGGGTGCATGCCAAGTAGCCACGGCAAGGTGACCTTTTTTTTTGCTGGGTGCACGCCCAGCAGTCACGGCAAGACGACCTTCTTTTGCTGGGTGCATGCCCAGGAGTCACGACAAGGCGACCTTCTTTTGCTGGGTGCATGCCCAGCAGTCACGACAAGGCGACCTTGTTTTGCTGGGTGCATGCCTAGCAGCCACGGCAAGGCGACCTTCTTTTGCTCGATGCATGCCCAGCAGTCACGGCAAGGCGACCTTTTTTGCTGGGAACCTATCTCCACCCATCAGCCCGGGGTGGTTTTAATTACAACAGGATCCTACCTACCCATATAAATGTAGGCTTCAGCCTAGGAGAGGATTCACATTAGGAGAGGATTCCAACAAAAAGATCGCCTTGTCATTGGCTGCTGGGCATTCATGAATTGGCCAAATTATGTGCTCAGTATCTTAGTTTTTTCCCATTTTCTAGAGCAGTAATGCAATTTAAATTTAATTTATTTCATGTTACTTGCTATAGCACTGCAGAATGGACCCTCCAGCACATGAATGAGGAAACCCCCACCCACGCTGCACATATGAGTGATGGTAAGAGAGCTGAAACATAGGAGAGATTTGCAAATTAGCCTGGAAGTGCACTGGGGGCGTGTCACTGCACTTGGATTTCTTCTTTCACGCCCCCAGCGCACTTCCATTCTAATTTGAATATGGTGTCTACTTTACATTTCTCCTGACTGGCATATTGGATTTCTACAAACAATTATTATTAGGGGACAATGGCCTATACCGTCACACCACTACTTCTATATGTAACAATGTGCTGCCAGGTTCCCATTACACAGAGTAGAGAGTAAATCTAACATTATCCTCCGTCCTCTGTAATATCTGGACATTCCTTGTAGAAGGTCGGGTGATCGCTCACCTGTAATCAGATCGCTGTTCAGCTCCGGCTGACTCCTATTAGGGTCAGGGATTTTCGGGGTCACATTTTGCCCATATTTGGCGTCGCCTCCTGTTGTTTCCTGATAGATATAATGTATATAATTACTATGTGGAAGATTTCACTAAATCACCAAATACATAAATCATGAAGGACTAAACCAACATTTACAGATGCACCAAATGTAACGATACAAATCCCGCGCCATCTTCAGACCTTTTCTCAGAAAGTCTCCTCAGATACGGTGGATTAAGATACGTCTATTAATATTGATCCTTACCGGGCGTTCCAATGAGCGTTCTAGTATAGACAGGACTTTTTCGGCCAGTTCTTTAAAGACAGCCAAATCTTCAGTCTGAGATCTTTCTTCAGCCTATAAAGAAGGAAAAATGGAAAGGAGAATTTTGAGATGAGAGCGGTCAGAATGGAGGCGGAAATTGTATGTGACATCGGTTCTCTGTCTGCAGATACAATGACTACATACTGTATTTGGGGACTCGTTGTGTTTTACCGTATTTTTTGGACTATAAGATGCCTTTTTTTCCACAATTTTTGACCTCCCTTCTAACACTCTCGCACCCCTCCAATCTATCCTAAACTCTGCTGTCTGACTAATCCACCTGTCCCCCCGCTATTCCCTGGCTTTTCCCCTCGCTCCGCCAATCCCTTCACTGGCTCCACATTACCCAGAGACTCCAGTTCAAGACCCTAACCTTGGCATGCAAAGCCACCCACAACCTGTCTCCTCCATATATCTGTGACCTAGTCTCCCGGTACTTACCTGCACGCAACCTCCGATCCTCACAAGATCTTCTTCTCTACTCCCCTCTTATCTCCTCTTCCCATAATCGCATACAAGATTTCTCCCGTGCATCCCCCCTACTCTGGAACTCTCCACCCCAGCATATCAGACAGATTATTAATAATAATAATTGTCTGAATGTAGCTTACCAGGGGGGTGGCTGTGGTGGAGTGAGGTCACAGGAAGTAGGGTCACTGCTGCAGGAAGCCAGCAGTAGAAGTGGGGCGCTCCTGCGGGCCAGCGGGGTGTCCAGGAGGTGCGAGGCTGCGGGCCCTGGGCTTCAAGGAAATGTTAGCGGTGATTTAGGAGGGGAGTCCCCGCTCTGCCCATTGATTTTCTGGCGGTGGGCTTCAGGCAAATGGCCGCTGGAGGCAGTGCATGTGCAGATTTAGATCTCGGCTCAATGACGAGCTGAGATCTCAATTTGTGTATTGGCCATCTCCAGCAGCCTACTTCTTGAAGCCCACTGCAGAGAAATCAATAAGCAGAGCAGGTCCTCCCCTCCTGAATTACCGCTAACATTTCCTTGAAGCCCAGGGCCCGCAGCCTCGCACCTTCTGGACACCCCGCTCCTCCCAGCTTGGGGCCCACAGCAGCGCCCCACTCCTACTGCCGACTTCCTGCAGCAGCGACTCTGCCTCCTGTGACCTCGCTCCACTGCCACCACCCCCCTCAGTAAGAAACCGAAAATTCGGACTATAAGACAGGACTATAAGACAGACCCCCATTTTATTATAATAAATGTTTTTCCTATTTACCTCCCAAAAAATTTTGGTGCGTCTTATGGTCTGCAAAAAACGATATATTAGAAGAAAAAGCTTCTATCCCTCCATTATTATCTATTAATATTGAGATGTTCTGTGCAGAGTGTCCGCCACTTACCTGGTGTAGTAATGTCCTGATGTTCTGAAGTAAATCCGTCAGATAGTCTGACGTTAGACGACGTTGTCGGTGTTTGGTCAGGCAATCCTTTACTAGCTCCATCACCAGCCGGTGAGTGAAGCTGAGGACGCCATCGGGTGGTAGAAGCACACTGTTAGAACGATTGATCATAAGGATCAACAATAGTGCTTTTACCTGAGAAATGTCCAAAACAATTCCAGCCATAGTGAAAAACTGCAAGTGCTATCAGTCACTATAGAGCCAAGAAAGGCACGGGTGAGCCTATGTGCATTGTATATATAGCGACTGTGAGCAGTGATGTCACCATCACCTGTGATGTCATCACGGAATCTTGTGATAGAATCTTCACGGAGCAGCTCTGCGCAAATAGAATGCGACCTGGTAATATATAAAGTGAAAACACCATACAATTAACTACCCATGTTATCATGGCCGTTCTATTTTATATCCAATTAGAACACAACCAGGATAAAGGTGTGTTCACAAGTTGGATTTTGGCAGCATTTTTTTTCTACCTCAAAAATCAAAGGAGGCAGGAAAAACGCTGCTTAAAATTCAGGTGTTTTTACTTGTGTTTTTTTTTCCATTCATTTGAATGGGTGAAAAATGCTGCAAAACCTCTGAAAGACTTGACAAGCTGCAGATTTAAAAAAAATGCAAAAAAACAGCATGTGAATGAGATTTCAGAAATGTCATTCACTAAGATGGTGCTGTAAAACACAGCATTTTTGCTGCAGAAGAAAAAACAGTGAATACACCCTAAAGATATCCTCAGTCATATTATGGGAAATATTGTATATTTCGCATTTATTATCTCACGTGTTTTTCTTCACCATAGAACTTTTAAGGCTGTGTGCCCACTATGCGTTTCTTAGGCGTTTCTGCAGCGTAACTTCCGCCGCGGAAACACTTAAAAAACGCTTGGTGATAGGTCTGCAATGGTTCCCAATGATAATCCGCATGTGCTGTGCACATGCTGCAGAGATTTCCGCTGCGGATTATCATTGCGGAAAAATCCGCAGCACGTCCTTTAATTTTGCAGAGTCGCTGCGATTTAGCCGCCATTGACTTGCATTGGAACGCATAACATCCGAATGACTAAAAATACACATGTGGATACTATACGACTCAATGCATGGATGGTACCCGGGTCAGGAGATGAAGAGACTCTCCTCCAGACCCGGGTACCATAGTACCTGTAGTTAAAATAGAATTAAAATAAAAAATAAACATATACTTACCTTCTGATGGCCCCTGTCTGCTCCCGGCGGTGCTGCTGGCTCTTCGGCTGCTCGCGGTGGTAAAATGACCTTCCATGATGCCATTTAGTCATGTGACAGGTCACGCGACCGCCGATGTCAGCGGTCGCGTGACCTGTCACATGACTAAATGACGTCATGGAAGGTCCTTTTACAGCACCGTGATCCGCCGAAGACACCGGACGCACCAGAGAAGAAGATCGAGGACCATCGGAAGATGAGTATAATGGTTTTTTTTTATTTTTCACCATTATTATTCTTTTTTTTTATTATTCATGCTGCATTTGCAGCATTGTAACTTGGTCACACTATATAAATCCATGCCGGTTGCATGGAATTATATAGTGTGACCAAGTTGTCAAGCACTTTTCCAAGTGATGCTAAAATCACTTGGCAAAGCGCTTGACAATCCAGGGAGATGCAGAAACGCTTAGGAAAAATCCGCAGCATTTCTGCATCGTGGTCATATATCCTAACTCATTGGCGAACTGTTATACAAGGCTATATTCACACTAGACGTTTTTTTAGCGGGCTTTTTTATGCAAATTTTCAGCTGTGTTTTACAGTACCAACAAAGTCTATGAGATTTCCGAAATCTCATGCACAAAGCTTGCTTATTTGTCCTCAGTATTTTGTGCTTTCCATGGCTTTTTGCAATAGAGTATGTCACTTGTTTCAGCGTTTTTCACCCATTAAAAAAAAGGGTGGTGGAAAAATATGCCGAAAAAAAGCCTAGTGTGAACATTTTGCTGCGTTTTTAGTGAAAAAAGCAAGTATGTGACACACATTTACTTTTGTGATTTTCCCAAGTTTAAACCATCTTGTCTTGGTCACCTGATATAGCAGCTTGGATTATTACAGTTTAATTAAATTAGTGATGCCTACAAAGTAAACATTGGTTGAGCTAGGTGTGAGATTGAACAACACGTGTGGCCCAGGGAGGTGTGAAAATGAACAATGCCTGAGCAACTCAATGGCAAACCATAATGTGAAAGTAAATAGTGTCCTACAAATTCAATGCACTGCCAGGGTCTTAGATAAACTATTCCAGACCAATTCACCCCCCCCCTATTACATTTGTAATGTGTACTTTTTCATGAACATATGTCTTGCAATGGTGACCTGTTTTCATGTGTCTATGGTGGAAGCAAAGCTGAACTTTGGGATCCTGAAAAACGCACCAAAAATGCACCAAGAACCACTGCAAAAAAACACACCAAAACCTGCGTTTTTGACGCTACTTCTTTCCTGCCAAGAGATTATGTTTTGCTGCAGAAAAAAAACACCTAGTGTGAATATAGCCTAAGACTTACTCTGCCAGCATTAATAGTCAATATTCTGTATACAAATAGGACTCCAATCCATGTATTCAGTTTATCATAAACAAGCCTGAGTTAATCTGCCAAATACACATAGTATGCTTTCTCATAGGTGAAATATAAATCCTGTTAAAGGTCCAAGTTGCAGCAGTTAAGTAGAACAAAACAGACCTCTTCATTCTTTGTAGGTGGAAAAACTTTCGAAATTTTCAGTGTATCAAGTACTTATACTCCTGACTGTATATAGTATAATTGCCGCACTGCTACATACAGGTGCTTCTCAGAAAATTAGAATATCATCAAAAAGTGAATTTATTTCAGTTCTTCAATCCTAAAAAATGAAACTCATATATTATACAGAGTCATTACAAACAGAGTGATCTGTTTTAAGTGTTTATTTCTGCTAATGTTGATGATTATGGCTTACAGCCAATGAAAACACAAAAGTCATTATCTCAGTAAATTAGAATTAACAAGAAACACCTGCAAAGGCTTCCTAAGCATTTAAAAAGGTCCCTTAGTCAGTTTCAGTAGGCTCCACAATCATGGGCAAGACTGCTGACTTGACAGATGTCCAGAAGGCAGTCATTGACACACTCCTCAAGGAGGGTAAGCCACAAAAGGTCATTGCTAAAGAAGCAGCTGTTCACAGAGTGCTGTATCCGAGCATATTAATGGACGTGGAAAGAAAAAGTGTGGCAGAAAAAGGTGCACAAGCAACTGGGATAACCGCAGCCTTGAAAGGATTGCTAAGAAAAGGCCATTCAAAAATTTGGGGGAGATTCACAAGGAGTGGACTGCTGCTGGAGTCACTGCTTCAAGAGCCACCACACACAGACGTATCCAGGACATGGGCTACAAGTGTCGCATTGCTTGTGTCAAGCCCCTCATGACCAATAGACAACGCCAGAAGCGTCTTACCTGGGCCAAAGAGAAAAAGACCTGGACTGATGCTCATTAAATTTTGCATTTCATTTGGAAATCAAGGTCCCAGAGTCTGGAGGAAGAGTGGAGAGGCCACAATCCAAGCTGCTGGAGGTCTAGTGTGAAGTCTCCACAATCAGTGATGGTTTGGGGAGCTATGTCATCTGCTGGTGGAGGTCCACTGTGTTTTATCAAGACCAAAGTCAGCGCAGCCGTCTACCAGGACATTTTACAGCACTTCATGCTTCCCTCTGCCCACAAGCTTTATGGAGATGGAAATGTCATTCTCCAGCAGGACTTGGCCCCTGTCCACACTGCCAAAAGTACCAATACCTGGTTTACACACAACAGTATCACTATGCTTGATTGGCAGCAAACTCGCCTGACCTTTACCCCATAGAGAATCTATTATAGAGAATCTATGGGGTATTGTCAAGAGGAAGATGAGACCCCAGACCCCTCAATACAGATGAGCTGAAGGCTGCTATCAAAGCCACCTGGGCTTCCATAACACCTCAGCAGTGCCACAGGCTGATCCCTCCATGCCACATTGCCGCATTGATGCAGTAATTGATGCACAAGGAGCCCGAACAACTATTGAGGGCATTTACTAAACATACATTTTAGTAGGCCAACTTTTCGGATTTTAAAAACATTTTTCAAGCTGTTGTTATGAAGTATTCTAATTTACTGAGATAATGACGTTTGTATTTTCATTGGCTGTAAGCTATAATCATCAACATTAACAGAAATAAACACTTAAAATAGATCCCTCTGTGTGTAATGACTCTATATAATAGATCCCTCTGTGTGTAATGACTCTATATAATAGATCCCTCTGTGTGTAATGACTCTATATAATAGATCCCTCTGTGTGTAATGACTCTATATAATAGATCCCTCTGTGTGTAATGACTCTATATAATAGATCCCTCTGTGTGTAATGACTGTATATAATAGATCCCTCTGTGTGTAATGACTCTATATAATAGATCACTCTGTGTGTAATGACTCTATATAATAGATCCCTCTTTGTGTAATGACTCTATATAATAGATCCCTCTGTGTGTAATGACTCTATATAATAGATCCCTCTGTGTAATGACTCTATATAATAGATCCCTCTGTGTGTAATGACTCTATATAATAGATCCCTCTGTGTAATGACTCTATATAATAGATCACTCTGTGTGTAATGACTCTATATAATATAGGAGTTTCACTTTTTGCATTGAAGAAATGAAATAAACTAACTTTTGATGATATTCTAATTTTGTGAGAAGCACCTGTATATAGTATGAAGCCCCACTGCCCCATATTTGTATGTATAATTTGATGCACATGACTCGCCCCCTGGGCCGTGGGGTACACGGAACCGGGCCTTCTAGTGTACGGTGCTGATGGGGGTAGTAGTGGTAACCCGATCCCGTGGCTCAGGGTGGTCAGACCAAATGGTGGCAGTCTATTTATCAGTGTTTTGAATGTCCGACTACGCCACCCGTGGATTGCGGTCAGGGATAACCGCCGCTGCGAGGCAGACTGCTGAGGCTGGTGTTGGTGTGCAGCACAGGTGTAGGATAACTCCCCACGGGAAGAGTGTAGCCTCAGGGCAGTGTAGGTGGATGTTGGGGGTGATAGTGCAGGCCGCAATAGTAAGAGTTCAGAGTCCGCTTCAAACAGTTCAGGGTCTTTATTGTAGATATTATTAATGACCCAACAGTACCGGTTAGGAATGGGCCTGGGTGTCTGAGAGCATTCGGGCGAGCCCCACTGGTCAGGGTGAGTGTGTAGGCCTACCGTTCTCTCTATGCTCTTTCTGACTATCCCCCTTTTCGTGGTGTAATAGCCCACGTCCCTGAACTGGCCGTGTACTTCTCGCCTGTATGGCATGCGACTAGGGCCTTGGGTACCTGTTGCTTGCTCCTCGCTGTACTGGTCCCTCTGTGTGGCGGAGCCTCCAGGATTCTTAGGCCAAGGGACCTGAAATCCCTCGCAGGTTGGTTCTCTGCTGCTGGGCTTCTAACCCTGACAGCCCCGGACCCCAATGCCCGGTAGATTGGTTCTCTTCCAGGACCGGCTCTCGTCGCCTCTGTCCCTGGCTTGCAGTTTCTCCTCTGCCTCACGGACTCCTCAGCTACAGCTGAACTGTCCCTCCTTCTCTGGGACTAGTCTCACTCCTGAGCTAGGTCTTCCAGTTCTCTCTACCCTGCCCCCAGTTCCAGCTTTTATAGGGGCAGCCAGCTCCCCCTGCTGGCCTGGGACAGGAGGTGCTGTATGCTAATTGTCCCTAACCAGTGGACCTCCCTCCTGCTCTCAGACACAGATTATTGTTTGTGGCATCCAGGCCTGGGGTGACACATTCTCCCCTAGTAAAATTTAGTACTTCGGACTAAACAGGAACCACAAATACAGGGTATAAATGACAACATAACATATACACAAGTATATTTTGTCCTTGAGGTCACAGCGCTTCCGTGACCGGGTGTCCATGTCACCCAACAAGGTGAAGTTTTCCACGGTGTGGGGACCTGTTTCCATAAACCCCAAGTTCCTGGCCTTGGGCGTGGCGACAAGGCTGAGCTCTCTACTTTGGGCCACAAGGAGGCCACACCGGACAGATTTTTCTTCCGTGGCCATCTTCGAAAGAGGGCACCAAGTGCAACTATCTACAAGACAGTTCCGGTTATTCAGCGTCCATAACCTGTTAGTCCATGAACTAGAAAGACTGGAAAAACATAATTAGCAACCAGGCAACAAACTTAAAACATTTACAATATACAGCATTTAGATCTTCCAGCGAGCTGGTATTTGCCCCCTAGTGCTCCGGGTTGACCTGCGTAACCCACTGTCTGGTGGTGGTCTAACCTGACTTTCCCCACTAGCATTCAGGGTACAGCTTCTAGCTGGGTTTACAGGCAGTGCAGGCAGCTATCTGCGGGTCCTTTGGCTTACCGCAGGTATGGCAGGCTCACTGTCAGCAGAGGGTTGACTCTCTTGGGCTGCTGGCATGGGTTCTTCTGCCTCTAGGGCTGCTTGGTCTTCTGATTCCTCCTGCTCTCCTGTAGGTTCCTGCTGGGTTGGTTGAAGGAAGTGTAGGACGGGTACCACTATTGCATCATTTATCCGAGTCCAGGACCGGGGGAACTCTCCAAGAACTGTGCTGATCATTTCTTTCTTGTCTTCTGCGGGTTCAAGGTCATCTTGATCTTCTCCTGCACTCTGTAGTTGCTTGGGGCACCTTTTTAGGTGGTCTCTGGAGACGGTGCTAGTGGTTTCTCCTCCATCCTTGGTAATTACACATACCTTCGGGTTGTTGTGGTTGGACTGCAGTACTGTGTACGGGTCGCTCTCCCACTGGTCATCTAGCTTGTGAAGCCTTCTCTTCCGCTTCAGGACCTGCTCACCAGGTTCCAGGGGACCAGCAGGGGCGTGTTGGTTGAAGAGCCTCTCTTGCTTTTCTCTCGCTTGAGCCAGACTCCTCTCCACACTCTCCTGTACCTTCTTGTACTGTAGCCGCCGTTCCGTATCCCAGTCCGCGTCTGGGGAGGTGTCCTCGGGGGTCAGGACTCCCATCTCCAGGTCTATCGGCAGCTTACCTGGTCTTGCCCTCATCAGGTAAGCCGGGGTGCAATTTGTAGCATTCACCAGGATATGGTTGTATAAGTCTATCAGGTCTGGCAGCTTCTCCGGCCACAGGCTGCGTTCTTCCAGGGGCAACGTTTTGAGGAGATCAATGACGATATTATTCATTTTCTCACATAGCCCGTTGGTTTGTGGGTGGTAAGACGTTGTCCGAATCTTCTTACAGCCGTAGAGGTTGCAGAACTCCTGGAAGATTTCAGCCTCAAACCCTGGACCTTGATCTGTCAAGACCTGTTCCGGATACCCGTGTGGACGGCAGAAGTGTTGTTGGAAGGCTCTGGCCGCTGTTTGGGCTGTCAAGTCTTTAACAGGAACCACCACCAGGAACCGGGAATAGTGGTCCACTATTGTCAGGGCATAGACGTAGCCCAACCGGCTTGGAGCCAGTTTCACATGGTCCAGAGCTACCAGCTCAAGAGGCTGCCTGGTGATGATGGGCATCAAGGGCGTCTTCTGGCTGGTACCGTCCTTCCTTCTGAGGTTACATGGGCCGCAGTCCCTGCACCACTTCTCTATGGCCCCTCTCATTCCGACCCAGTAGAACCGCTCTCTCAGTAGGAACTCCAGTTTCTTCCACCCGAAGTGTCCCGCTCTGTCATGGTAGGCCTCCAGGACCATTGCTGCATCTCGTCTCGGGACCACTACCTGCCAGGTCAGCTCGTGCGTCCGGTGGTTGACAAGCCTTCTGCACAGCTTACCTTCGTAGAGGAATAGCCTGCTTTTCTCCTTCCATAACTGCTTGGCTTCCTCTGGAGCGTCCGAGCCAGGGCTAGCGTCTGCCTGGGTCAACAGGTCTTTCACCAGGCGAATTGCAGGGTCACTATCTTGCGTTTCAGCCCAGCCGTGGTGAGGTAAGGGATTGAACATGACAGTGGTCAAGTCTTTGTCTCTTACACGGTGGGAGTACTGAGTGGCCCCGTACCGGTGGAATGCAGGGAGCTCTATTTCCTCCAACTCATCTGGATCTTCTCCCTCATCAGGCAAGTGGGGAATTCTCGATAGGGCATCTGCATTGGCATTGGCTCGGCCTGCCCGGTACTTGATGGTGAAGTCATAGTTTGCTAGCCGGGCCATCCACCGCTGCTCTAGGGCACCAAGTCTCGCATTGTCCAGATGTGTCTACGGATTGTTGTCCGTGTACACAGTGAACTTCACAGAGGCCAGGTAATGCTTGAAACGTTCTGTTACGTCCCACACCACTGCCAAGGACTCCAGCTTAAAGGAGCTGTAATTCTCCGGGTTTCTCTCGGTGGGCCTCAGCTTCCGGCTGGCGTACGCGATCACCCTTTCTCTGCCCTGTTGGTTCTGTGACAGTACGGCTCCCAGCCCCACATTACTGGCGTCTGTGTGGAGGATAAAAGGCTGGTCATAATCAGGGTAGGCCAGGATCTCATCCCCCGTGAGGGCCATCTTCAGCTGGCGGAAGGACTCCTCTTCCGGCTTGTCTCACTTGAAGGGTGGCTTTTGGCTTCTGGTCTTAGATTGTCCTATAAGGAGGTCCTGCATAGGGGCTGCCATCTTGGTGAACCTGGGGATGAACCTTTGGTAGTAGCCTACCAACCCGAGGAACTGCCTCACTTCTTTTATGTTAGAGGGGCTTGGCCAGTTCTTTATTGCCGTGATTTTGTCATGGTCGGGGGCTACTCCTTCTGCACTCACCACATGTCCCAGGTACTGTACCTTCGGCTTTAACAGATGGCACTTGGAGGGTTTCACTTTCATGCCAAAGCCTGCCAGGGCATCGAACACCTCGGCCAGGTGCTTTAGATGGTCCTCGTAAGTCTTCGAATAGACAATCACGTCGTCCAGGTAAAGTAGGACCGTCTCAAAGTTTCGGTGCCCTAAACAGCATTCCATCAGCCTCTGGAAGGTCCCGGGTGCGTTGCAGAGCCCGAACGGCATATAGTTGAATTCACTTAATCCCATCCGGGTGGTGAAGGCGGTCTTCTCCTTATCAGCCTCTGCCACAGGAACCTGCCAGTACCCACTAGTAAGGTCCAAAGTAGAGAAGAAATTAGCTGAATTTAGTGCGACCAAAGACTCCTCTATTCTAGGCAACGGGTATGCGTCTTTATGGGTGATACGATTGACTTCTCTATAGTCCACGCACATTCTCATAGTACAGTCTTTCTTTTTTACCAGAACCAAGGGGGCTGCCCAGGGGCTACAACTGTCTCTAATGACCCCGGCTTCCTTCATTTCTCTCAGCATGCCCTTTGCGTTCTGATAGTGTGCGGGGTGGTACAGATCTGTATCTTTCTTTTATTGGTGGGTGGCTCCCCATGGGGATGTGGTGTTCTACCCCTTTCACTCTGCCGAAGTCTAGCGGGTGCTTACTAAAGATTCTCTCGTACTCTTCAACCACCCGGTAGACTCCTTGTTTTTGGTGCAAGGGAGTGGAGTCAGCACCCACGTGGAGTTTCTGGCACCAGTCCTCCTTGGGTTTCTGGGAACCATTACCCTCTGCTTGGGGAGATGGAGGCAAGGGTTCCATGGCCCTGACAGCATTGTGTTCAACAGTATACAATTTGGCTAGTGTAGCGTACCAAGGCAAGTGTACTTCCCTTTCCCCAATGTTTAAGATCCAGACGGGCACCCTTCCATGGCGGACATCGACCACCCCCTGGGCTGTCAAAATGGTGGGCCTGCTGTCTGAGTACACGGGTTCTACCATGGCTTGGTAGTCTCTCCCTCTTAACCCGATTGCATTCCGACACCAGATCATTTCACTTTTGGGGGGCATGGCAATGGGGATCGGGTCGCTCATCCATTCCTCACGCTACCGATCTCACCACCAGACAGTTCTACCTGTTGCCATCTCATCAGGGCTCTTATCTCCTTCTGAAGGACCCTTTGCTGGCTGGAGCTCACATTCATCGCCACCTGCTGCAAAATTACAATTGCTTCTGAAAGACAATTTTCAATCACATTAGTACCCAAGGTTATTTTAGGGTGACTTTCTCGACGGTCAATGTCCACAATGATCACTCCCTGTGCCGGCAGTTCAACTTTACCAATCTTAATGGTCATCTCTCTGAACCCCACCTGCGGCACGGGTTGACCATTGCTGGCGATGATGCTCAAGTCATCATCTGGATAACGAGTTATATCAGTGTCACTCCAGTACTGCTTGAAAAGTACATATTGGATGGTAGTCACTTGGGACCCGGTGTCCAGCAGTGCACTCATGGGGATACCGTCCAGCACTACGGGTAAAACCGGGTGTTCCCCTACCTACTTATCACGCCAATTAGATGGGCCTGATGACCTTATGCCTGGGGGTTGGCCCTTTGCCCCAGGTCGGACCCATTTAAAGTACAGTACCTGGCTACATGTCCCGGCTGGCTGCAACGGCGGCAAATCGGCTGTCCATCCTCAGTGTAATGATCGGCGGGCCTCCCTCTGAACGACGGGATCCTCCTCCGTCGACGCCACGGGACATCCTCCGGACTGGAAGCCAGCTTGATTGGTCCTGACGGGTCCATCTGTAACGACTGTACGGTCCTGGACAATGCAGCAACACTCTTTGTTAGTTCTTGGACCTGATGGTGCAGGTTTGCAGGCGGGGATGGATTTAGGGCCTGCGCATCAGCCCCCACAAGGTCTGCGGGATAGGGCGCCGCCCCCTGGTGGTAAGGGATGGCAGGGCGCCGGGAAGCTACAGCGCCACCCGGTGCAGGTTCTCGGAGCACCCGGATGGCCCTATCGTTGAACTGTGCAAAAGTCAAATCGGGGTTCTGTAGGGCCATGAGGCGCAGCTGGGTTCTGTGGGCGCTGGACAGCAGACCTTCTATGAACTGGTCAGTCAATAGTTTATCTGTATCCTGCACGCTGCCAGGGTCAGCTTGCTTAATTGCCCCCAAGGCTTCCTGTAAATTTAGGGCATAATCTCGGATGCTATCTTGAGCTCGCTGCTTACATCCATAGAACCGCATTTTGATTTCTGCTGAGGTACGGGTATCAAAGGTGTCCCGTAGACAGGTCAGAACCCCCCTTACAGTCCTTTTCTCCTCAGCTGTCCAAGACTTTACCTCCCGCTGGTCCGCACCAGTTAACTGCCCTATCAGTATGCTTACCTTCTGTTCTTCTGTCAGGGGATAAACTTTGAACAGGCTATACAGCCTTTCTTTAAAGTCGCCCAAGGTATGCGACTCGCCAGCATACTGGGCATCCAGGCCGCTCCGGGGATATAGGCAGGGGTGGATTAAGAGTAGCAAGGGCCCCGGGCAGTTTAGAAGGCGCGGGCCCCCTCCACACACCTGATTTATCACGTGACATGTCACATGATCCCCTGTGATAGATCATGTGATAGTTCACAGGAAATTAATTTGGCATAATATTAATTGTGCTGCCTCATCTGAGAGCAGCACAATATTGGGGCAGATACCCTGATTCCAGCGATGTGTCACTTTTTCAGCTACTTGTTGCCATTTTGAGAAAATCACCGTTTTATCTGCTGCAGATCTAGCAGCTCTCTGAATGCTGCGCTCTGTATAGCCCCACCCACACCACTGATTGGCAGCTTTCTGCCCATGCTCAGTGTACACAGAAATCTACTGATCAGTGATGGGGGTGGGGTCCTACAGAACTTACTAGTCATCTAGTGATAATTACCTTCTGACAAATCAATGATTTTATCAAAACAACACTAAACAGCCCAGTAAGTGACACATTACTGGAATCAGTGCCTCTAACCCTACATTATGCTGCTCTCAGATTAGGTGGCAAAAACCTGATGACAGATTCCCTTTAAAAGAGCTGTAAAGACAAAAAAGTTTGTATTAAAAAAAATACAAGCCATTTGTTAAATTAACTTTTTTTCATTGTTAATTCACATTAGACTGTATCTTCAACACTTTTGTCAGCAGGTCTTATTACAGACTCTGAATAGGGCAGCTCTCTCCCTCTCCCTCAGCAGAAAGTCACAGCATGGTTAAAAAACTGGATCTTTTATGATTTTCTCATAATAAATAAAAAGGACATGCAAGTCCTCCAAACTATTTTTCGTTTCTCTATAGGGGAGGTCCTAAATCTTTCTTGCTCTTTAGTTGATCACATGTCAAAAATGCAAAGCATTTACTATGAACTCGCCTAAAAAAATATACACTTGGAGAGTAATATCATCATCTGCATGTAAATATTCCTTGACTCTAAGGGCTCGCTCACACTGTCGTATAACACGGCCGAATGCTATGTGATGTTTTATCGGATAGGACTCGGCTCTATGTTATACTATGGGACAGTGCGATTATTGGCATGAGAAAATAATCTCATTCGATATTCGGACCATGTGCACCCATACAAGTCTATGGGTGCACGTAAAACATTGGACTGCACTCGGATGTCATCCAAGTGCAGTCCGATGAACACTCACAGAGACTATGGAGAAGATGGAGAAAGTAAGTTCTCCATCTTCTCCATATCTGTGCTGCGAGAGAATCGGATCACACTCAGTTGAAGCTCTGACAGAGTTTGAGCCGAGTGTCATTAGCTTAATTGGCCCTATTCTCTTGCGGCCCTATTCTCTTGCATGAGAGAATATATGGCTTAGTGAGTGGACCCTAAAACTGAATAGTAGTGACGGACAGGCACCACACAAGCGGGATCCATGTAGCTCTCAGATGTCATGTAGGTAGGGCTTCATTCCATGGGGTAGAGCTTAATTTCAAGGTATATAAAAAAAATGGACTTCAAATAAAAATTAAATAAACACAAAAAGCACTAATTGAATTATTTTTTTCATATTTATGTTTGCAGCCCCTTTAAAAACCCTTTGAGGACCAAGGCACATATATGTCCCATAGTTTTAAACTGGAAAAAAAATTGATTGAATAAAATTTAAGGTCCTCCAAGGTTTAAGTAGGTCATAAATTCATATGAATACTTGCTCATACAATTGCACATGCCAAAAGATGAAGAAGAACAGAATCAAAAATATGACATTAAGTGGAACACTTACAGGTATTCAAGGTGAAAGAGACCAGCAAAGGCATCGTCTCGAATGACAGTAAATGAGTTAGAATTCAGCAAGCTGAAAATGAAGACAGCAGGTTAGAAGCGAACCAGACTTTATGGTGCTCAGAATTAGTCAAGCAGAATTTATTGACTGCTCTTGCAAAACACTGAGACTCCCGCTGTGTATAGATGGCTCCGTGCGGCCTCCCGCTGTGTATAGATGGCGCCGTGCGACCTCCCACTGTGTATAGATGGCGCCGTGCGGCCTCCCGCTGTGTATAGATGGCACCGTATAGATGGCTACGTGCGGCCTCCTGCTGAGTATACGTGTATAGCTGGCTACGTGCGGCCTCCTGCTGAGTATAGATGCCGCACGGCGCTCCCCCCAGAGACAGCAGGAGGCCGCACAGCGCCATCTATACTCAGCGGGAGACCGCACGTAGCGATCTATACACAGCAGGAGGCCGCACGGCGACATCTATACTCAGCGGGGGGCCGCACGTAGCCATCTATACACAGCGGGGGGCGCACGTAGCCATAGCCATCTATACACAGCGGGGGGGCGCACGGCGCCGTCTATAAACAGCGAGGGGCCGCACGTAGCCATCTATACACAGCGGGAGGCTGCACGGAGCCCCCCCAGAGACATCAGGAGGCCGCACGGCGCCAACTATACTCAGCAGGAGGCCGCATGCAGTCATACACACACACAAACATATACAGACACGCATAAACACATTTGAAACACAAAAATACATACAAACAGGCATCACACAATGACATCTGCCCACACACACACACACACACACAAACAGACAGACATCACACACACACACACCTGCCCACACACACACCTGCCCACACACACACACCTGCCCACATACACATCTGTGTGTGTGTATGTATAGTGTGTGTGTATAATGTGTGTGTATGTATACTGTGTGTGTATGTATAGTGTGTGTGTGTGTGTGTATAATTTGTGTGTGTGTATTTTTTTTTTAAGTTAAAAACAAGTAAAATGCTTGTGGCATCAATATCAAGACTCCAGATATAAGGGCCTATTCACACTGAATTTTGCAATGCATTCATCTCCTCTTTCCAGGCTTCTATCTAAATCCCTGAAAAATGGCATTCAGATGTGCCTTGACATAGCCATTGATTTGAACAAAGGCAAACCGAGGCTAAAGTCTGAATCTTTAGGCTCCATTTTCTCTGCTTTCAGATGTCTCATTTCAGACAGCACAATCCTGAATTTCAGGGATTCAGTTGTAAGCCTTGTGTAAAGACCTGAATGCAGCGCTGAATGTAGTGTGAATAGGTCCTTACATCCAACACCACCTCAGGGGATTGTTGTTATGGAGTATTGCCCCTGGGTGGCCGCAGTTATGACCACCACCAGGGCTCGCGGTCACCCACCCTAACTTTGGTATTCTGGGGAGCTGGTATAATGAATATCTGAGAAGAGCCCTAGAGAAGCAAGAACATTGGACAACCAAAAGGTGGTGGCCTCAAGTCAGGTGTAGTGTTCAACAGGGCAAGACTTTCTAACCTGTCCACACACACACACACACACACACATATACACACACACACCTGCCCACACAGACACACACACACACCTGCCCACACAGACACACACACACCGGCCCACACACACACACACACACACACACCTGCCCACACACATACACATCTGCCCACACACACACACACACACACCTGCCCACACACACACACACACCTGCCCACACACAAACACACCTGCCCACACACAAACACACTTGCCCACACACACACCTGCCCACACACACACACACCTGCCCACACACATACACACCTGTCCACACACACACACCAACACCTGCCCACACACACACACACCTGCCCACACACACACACACCTGCCCACACACACACACACACCTGCCCACACACACACACACACCTGCCCACACACACATCTGCCCACACAGACACCTGCCCGCAAACACACACACACACCCATATACACACACCTGCCCACACACACACACACACCTGCCCACACACACACCCACACCTGCTCACACAGACACCTGCCCACACACACACACACACACACACACATATACACACACACACATATACACACACACACCTGCCCACACAGACACACACACATATACACACACACACATATACACACACACACCTGCCCACACAGACACCTGCCCCCACAGACACCTGCCCACAAACACACACACACCTGCCCACACACACATCTGCTCACACACACACACACTCACCATCCCCCGGCTCAATTCCTCCTGCCTGCTCTCTCTCTTTTCCGGTGCAGCACTGCAGGCCGGGGCGCACTGTGTGACGTCACAGCTAGGAGACACAGCCGCGCACAGGGCCATGTCTCCTAGCAGTGACGCGGCCGGGCCAGCACAGGGAAGTTAACTGCTGCAGTGCTGGCCCGGCCGATGAAGAAGTAGCGGTGGCCGCTGCTGGGGGAGCAGTCCAAGCCCCCCCCTCCCGCCACTGCTACCGCTATGTGCCGCGGCGGCCCGCACATATAATGAGGGCAATCCGGCATTAGACACCCCGCCTGGAGCCGTGGACCCCCTGCAGGCTCGGGGCCCTGGGCGGTCGCCCGGATTGCCCTCATTATAATCCGCCTATGGATATAGGGCATGGAAAACGGCATCACAGCTGCAGCGGCTACGCTGGTGGTAGAGGGTCCCTCCGCGTCCGACATCTTCCTCCCTCCTAATTAACCGTGGCCTACCTTCTGGCGATCCTCTTCTGTAGGCCGCGGCTTCCCTCGCGATGCTCTGGGAGAGGACCTTGCGTTGCTCGGTGATGACGTCGGCATCCGCTGGATCTCCATCCAGGACCTTGAGCAGCGTCTCAGCGTAGGGCGGGGCTTCAGGTCTCACGCGTTTTTGGACGTCCACGCCCCTCTTCTTCCCGCGCGTCGTCCCGAAGATGGCGCCCGATGGCGGGAAACGGCTCCGATTGGAGGGAAATGGCCCCAAATGGCGGGAAACTTCACTCAGATATGTATAGAGTCTTTTCCAGGCACGCAATACCCATTTGTGGCGGGTTGGTCACAATTCTGCCGACTACGCCAAAGCTGACTCCCCCCCTGGGCCGTGGGGTACCCGGAACCGGGCCTTCTAGTGTACGGTGCTGATGGGGGTAGTAGTGGCAACCCGATCCCGTGGCTCAGGGTGGTCAGACCATATGGTGGCAGTCTATTTATCAGTGTTTTGAATGTCCGACTACGCCACCCGTGGATTGCGGTTGGAGATAACCGCCGCTGCAAGGCAGACCGCTGTGGCTGGTGTTGGTGTGCAGCACAGGGGTAGGATAACTCCCCATGGGAAGAGTGTAGCCTCAGGGCAGTGTAGGTGGATGTTGGGGGTGATAGTGCAGGCCGCAATAGTAAGAGTTCAGAGTCCGCTTCAAACAGTTCAGGGTCTTTATTGTAGATATTATTAATGGCCCAACAGTACCGGTTAGGAATGGGCCTGGGTGTCTGAGAGCAATCGGGCGAGCCCCACTGGTCAGGGTGAGTGTGTAGGCCTACCGTTCTCTCTATGCTCTTTCTGACTATCCCCCTTTTCGTGGTGTAATAGCCCACGTCCCTGAGCTGGCCGTGTACTTCTCTCCTGTATGGCTTGCGACTCAGGCCTTGGGTACCTGTTTGTTGCTCCACGATGTACTGGTCCCTCTGTGTGGCGGAGCCTCCAGGCTTCTTAGGCCAAGGGACCTGAAATCCCTCGCAGCTTGGTTCTCTGCTGCTGGGCTTGTAACCCTGACAGCCTCGGACCCCAATGTCCAGTAGATTGGTTCTCTGCCAGGACCGGCTCTCGTCGCCTCTGTCCCTGGCTTGCAGTTTCTCCTCTGCCTCACGGACTCCTCAGCAACAGCTGAACTGTCCCTCCTTCTCTGGGACTAGTCTCACTCCTGAGCTAGGTCTTCCAGTTCTCTCTAACCCTGCCCCCAGTTCCAGCTTTTATAGGGGCAGCCAGCTCCCCCTGCTGGCCTGGGACAGGAGGTGCTGTATGCTAATTGTCCCTAACCAGGGGACCTCCCTCCTGCTTTCAGAAACAGATTATTGTTTGAGGCATCCAGGCCTGGGGTGACACACACACACTGCTCTATATTTAGTATGATGCCCCCACTCCTCCATATATATAGCATGATAGTCCCACTGCTCCATATACAGGTGCATCTCACTAAATTAGAATATCATCAAAAAGTTAATTTATTTCAGTTCTTCAATACAAAAAGCTGTCTTTCAGCTCATCTGCATTGTTGGGTCTGGTGTCTCTCATCTTCCTCTTGACAATACCCCATAGATTCTCAATAATAGATTCTCTATGGGGTTAAGGTCAGGCGAGTTTGCTGCCAATCAAGCACAGTGATACTGTTGTGTGTAAACCAGGTATTGGTACTTTTGGCCGTGTGGACAGGGGCCAAGTCCTGCTGGAGAATGACATTTCTATCTCCAAAAAGCTTGTCGGCAGAGGGAAGCATGAAGTGCTGTAAAATGTCCTGGTAGCCGGCTGTGCTGACTTTGGTCTTGATAAAACACAGTGGACCTACACCAGCAGATGACATGGCCTCCCAAACCATCACTGATTGTGGAGCCTTCACACTAGACCTCAAGCAGCTTGGATTGTGGACTCTCCACTCTTCCTCCAGACTCTGGGACCTTGATTTCCAAATGAAAATTGGAACTCTAGGACCTTGTGGAGTGTGTCAATGACTGCCTTCTGGACATCTGTCAAGTCAGCAGTCTTCCTCATGATTGTGGAGCATACTGAAACAGTATTGAAGAACTGGAATAAATTAACTTTTTGAAGATATTCTAATTTAGTGAGATGCACCTGTATATACTATGATGGTCCCACTGCCCCACATACATATAGTATAATGGCCCCACTACTCCATATGTAGTATGATGGACCCACTACTCCAGATATATAGTAGGATGGCTCCACTGCCCGATCATTTAAAAAAATATCTCACTTAATCCTGATTCCCTACATCACGGCCTCTGTCTCCTCTTCCATGGCGGGACAGCAGAGCAGAGCGATGCAATGATGTCACCGAGCCACCTCCGTGAGTATGCTGACATCTCGTTAACCGCAGGCCTATGGCGATCTGTGGCATATGAAAGAGATAGTGATAGGGCAGGGAGCTTGTGTCCCACTGCTTTATCATGCGACGCCTCTGCATAAGAGACATTAGGGCTACATTAGCTACGTCACAGAAGACACTGGAGCTGGAGTATATAGAATAGGAGACACTGGGGCTGGCGTATATTCATCACAGGATACATTGGGGCTAGAGCATATACATCACAGAAGAAGCTGGAGTATATAGAATAGGAGACACTGGGGCTGGAGTATATAGAATAGGAGACACTGGGGCTGGCGTATATTCATCACAGGATACATTGGGGCTAGAGCATATACATCACAGAAGAAGCTGGAGTATATAGAATAGGAGACACTGGGGCTGGAGTATATAGAATAGGAGACACTGGGGCTGGCGTATATTCATCACAGGATACATTGGGGCTAGAGCATATACATCACAGAAGAAGCTGGAGTATATAGAATAGGAGACACTGGGGCTGGAGTACATAGAATAGGAGACACTGGGGCTGGCGCATATACAGTTCTGCTCAAAAGTTTACATACCCCGGCAGAATTTTTCCTTTCTTGGCCTTGTTTCAGAAAAAATGAATGATAACAAAAACACTTTTTCTCCACTCATGGTTATTGGTTGGGTGAAGCCATTTACTGTCACATTTCTGTGTTTTCTCTTTTTAAATCTTAATGACAACTAGTGATGAGCGAGCATGCTCGCTACTGCTCGGTGCTCGCCCGAGTATCTCACTGCTCGAGATGCTCTGCGCTCACCGAGTATTTCCGGGTTGGTCGGGCGGGAAGTCGGGACCCATCCCTGCATGTTTGGTGCTCTTTACAGAGCCAATGAACATGCAGGGATTGCCTGCCATGCACTGTAATGCCATAGCCATGTTGGTTGTGGGCATTACAGTGATTGGCTGGCTGCACAGCGTCATCAGGTCTATATCTGACCTGGCACCGCCATGCTCATCACAGTCACTCCGGATCAGACAGTGTAGGGAGAGCTGCTGCTGCGTTAGGGAGAGATTTGATCGTGCATTAGGTAGTGTAGTGAGAAAAACCGCACATTACACATATCCATCTCAACAAACAGTCCTTCTGAGGACTAATCCATCTGCAGAGATATCAGGCAGGCAGTGTAAATAGGCAGGCAGGCAGGGTATATAGCAGACTGCAGTGCATATAGCACAAGAGGCTCCATTCCAATTCTGCCTTCTGCTGCTGTTAGATATTTCTATACAAAGGACCAGGTCTCAGGGGCGAGGAATACTTTTCTTTGGATCTTAATCCTCATTATTTGCTTATAAAGCAATCCAGAGAACACCGTTTTTCTGCACCATTTGCTTGTTGGCACTGCAGAATACAGCCAGGTCCTTTCCATATTAGAGCGCTAGAAATCCAGCTATTTAAAACTGTGTTTTCTCCGTCACACAGATCACATATACGTTGTCAGAAAATACTGCCATTTCTGGCCTCCATTTTTTCAGTGTGTCAGTGAAGCAATTCACAGCAGTTTGCTGTTCACACTACTTACCTACAGGCCAGGTATTTAAAACTCTGTTTTCTCCATCACACCGATCACATATAACTTCGCTTCAAACTCAATCATTTGTAGTGAGCGTGGAAGATACTATCCTCCATTTAAAATGGGCAAGGCACGTGGCAAGGGACGGGGAACTGGACGTGATGGTAATGGTGCATGCAGAGGCCGAGGACAAGGCCGTGGGCAAGCCGAAATTGTGCCACAACAAACACCCACATCTTCTCGCCTGACCTTCCTGTCCCAATTTCTAGGGGACCGCAGCACACCACTATTGAACCCAGATCAGTGTCAAAAGGTTGTTGGTTGGATAGCGGATAATGCTTCCAGTCACTTAGCCACCACCACCACCACCACCCTGTCTTCCACACGGTCAAGTCTCAGTAGCCATGAGTCTGGACCTCATATTCCTCACCCTGATCCTCCTTCCTCCCACCATGCCGAGTACCCAGAGACAATTGATCCCACACTTGGACAATCTGAAGAGCTGTTCACTTTTCCATTTATAGATTCGGGCCTCTCTCCCGGTCCACTTGAAGCGGGGCAAGAGGAGATCACGTGTAGCGATGCCCAAATATTTGAGCAGCCACGGTCACACGAAGGCGACGGTGGGAAACTGTCATAAGAGGTGGACGATGATGAGACACAATTGACAGAAAGTCAGGAATAGTACCAGGGTGCAGAAGTGGGAGACGAGGTGGTGGATGATATAGTAACTGACCCAACCTGGCAGGAGGACATGCAGAGCAAGGACAGCAGCACACAGGGGGAGGGAGGCAGAGCACCCCAACAGGCAGGAAGAAGCAGTGTGGTGGCCGCAGACAGAAGGCAGGCTACCGTTTCCCGTAACACCAACATGAAGGAAGTTGCCACTACAACTGTTAGGTCTTCCCGAGTCTGGTTGTTTTTTAAAGACTCTGCCGATAACTCCAAAAAGGCCATTTGCATCACGAGCCAGACCAGCATCAGCAGGGGTGGCAAAACGACCAGCCTGACCACCACCAGCATGATGAGGCACATGGCAGCAAAGCACTCGACTTTGTGGGCCGAACACCAGGGTCCAGGAACAGTGTCTACAGGTGGCACCATTGCTTCTTCTGCTGTTGTGCATGCAAGTCAATCCCCTGTCCATAGTGCATGCAAAGATGCCTCCTGCCCTGCTCCTGTCATTGCACACTCTCAAGTAGCAGCATCAGGAAGCACGTCCATGTCCTTGTCCCAGCGCAGCGTTCAGTTGTTCATACTCCAGTACTTGGAATGCAAGCGCAAATATGCAGCCAACGTCCCACAGGCCACACTACTAAATTCTCACAATTCACGACTGCTTGGCTCGAAATGTTGCCTTTTAGGCTTGTGGAAACAGAAGCATTCCGCAACCTGATGGCGGCGGCCGTCCCTCGGTACTCTGTCCCCAGCCGCCACTATTTCTCCCAGTGTGCCGTCCCCACATTACACAAGCAAGTGTCCCAAAACATTAGCCGTGCCCTCAACAACGCAGTTACCGGTAAAGTCCACCTAAACACGGACACGTGGACAAGTGCTTGTGGGCAGGGACGGTACATCTCGCTGATGGCACACTGGGTTAACATAGTGGAAGCCGGGACCCAGTCGGACCTTGGGACGGAACACGTCCTCCCGACGCCAAGGATTGCAGGCCCTAGGTCAATCAGGGTTGCCCCCACGGTCTGCAGCTCCTGAACCTCATGCTCCTCAGCCTGCTCCTCCTCCTCAGCCTCCATCTCCGAAATGACCACATCAGTCACAAGCTGGAAGCACTGCAGCACTGCCTCGGCCAAGCGGCAACAGGCTGTGCTGAAGATAATATGCTTAGGTGAAAAAACACACAATGCTGAAGAGTTATGGACAGCTCTGAAAGAGCAGGCAGATCTGTGGCTCAAACCGCTGAACCTACAGCCAGGCATGGTCGCGTGTGACAATGGCTGGAACCTGGTGGCGGCTCAGAGGCGAGGCGAGCTCACACACGTACCATGCCTGGCCCATGTGCTTAACCTCGTGGTTCAGCGGTTACTCAAATCCTACCCGGAGCTGCCGGATCTGCTTGTTAAAGTATGCCGCCTGTGTGCCCATTTTAGAAAGTCAGCTACAGCTTCCGCTGCCCTTGCAGTGTTTCAGCAGCGTTTGCAGCTTCTGGCTCACAGACTGGTGTGTGATGTCCCCACACGTTGGAACTCTACATTGCAGATGTTGGGAAGGATTTGTGAGCAGAAGAGGGCAGTTGTTGAGTACCAGCATCAAAAAGGCTATCGGTATTCAGTTCAGACTCCACACATAAGACCTCAGTAGTGGACGTGGATGTCAGACATATGTACCATCCTCCAAAACTTTGAGGACTCCACCAAGATGGTGAGCGGCGATGATGCCATAATTAGCGTCACCATCCCGCTTCTCTGTCTTCTGAAACGCTCCCTGCTCACAATCAAAGATGATGCATTGCAGGCGGAGCATGATAAGATGTGTTATGCACACGCCCGGGCTAAGCGGCGTGTGCGTGGGATTGGTAGTGATTCCACTGGACCGTGCCGGAGAGTGAATGCCTGGAGGGGCGTGACTAAGTATTCACCCGATCCGACCAGGGTCGCACGACGGCATACGACGCCAGTGCACCAAGGAGGAACCGAGCAGAGGGACCAGGTGCTACTCCAGGACAGACCCCGGACACGGCTGTTGACCCACACAGGGGAATACAGGAACAGGCTGGTAGGCTGGCACACAGACTGGTATGCAGGCAGGCGGGTATGCAGGCAGGGGGGTAAAGGCAAGCACAGCTAGAGTGCAGACAGGGAGGCACTAGCAGGTAGGAACACAGGCGGGATAGGACCCAGTACACACCGGGACTCAGGAACAATACAGGCAGAGGGTTACAGGCAAGCACAGCTAGAGTGCCGACAAGGCTGAGCAGGGAGGACAGGGCTCTGTTCACACGGAACAGACAGGAAGGGAAAGACAGAGCCAGATACTCACACAGTACTTGCAGAGACAATAAGCAGGAGTTAGGTACGAGTTCAGACTCTGCAGAAAAAGGAAGGGAACGGACATAGAGGCAAAACAGGTAAAGGACAGGAGAGAGTTCAGACTGGAACTGAGTGTACGGAGGAGACCGACACTGCAGAGGGATACAGGAGCGGGTCTGGGAATACGGCCCCCAGAGAGGCGGAACGAACAGGCAAGGAGCGTGTTCAGACAGGACAGACCAGACGCAGGAGCGGGTCTAGGAAATCGGCCACTAGAAGGCGGAACGAACAGGCAAGGAGCGTGTTCAGACAGGACAGACCAGACACAGGAGCGGGTCTAGGAAATCGGCCACTAGAAGGCGAGAGGAACAGGCTAGGAGCGTGTTCAGACAGGACAGACAAGAGAACACAGAAAGGAGTCAGTTCAGACACGGGAGCTGAAACCGCAAAGCAGGAGACATACAGGACTCAGTTCAGACACGGGAGCTGATACCGCAAAGCAGGAGACATACAGGACTCAGTTCAGACACGGGAGCTGATACCGCAAAGCAGGAGACATACAGGACTCAGTTCAGACACGGGAACTGATACAAAAAGCAGGAGACAAGAGACGGGACCTGGCACCTTCAGAGTGCAAGCACACACTGAAGGAAACACTATGCTCAGGCAGGGATAGAAGGGAGCTGCTGAGCTATATACCAAGTGACAGACAGCAATAGGCTGAGGACGCACAAGGGGTGTGACCCACAGCAGGTACAAAAGGCAGGAAGTGATCGGGCGCCGCCCTTAAGCAGCAGAAACAGACACAAACAGACAGCATGGAGGGAAGCCAGAGAGACATTCTGGACAGGAGATCAAGTGCGCCCTCTTGCACAGTGGGAGATGGACCACCATGCAAGGACGCCGCCAGGTATGTTACAAGATGGAGCAATTAACCATACAGGGTGATTACACACAGCCAAGCCTCATCTCATCCCAACGTGGATTGGGTGACAATGAGGAAGAGGAGGAGGAGGAAGGACAGGAACTAGTTTCATGCACTATAGACGGTGCTATCTGCACAGCTGTCATACCGTCTGTTCAGCGTGGATGGCCAGAGGACAGAGAGGAGGAGGAGGAGAGCATGGTCAGTCATCCTCTTGGTGAGGACACAGAAGTCTTGCCTGTTAGTAGTCTGGCACGCATGGCTGAGTTTATGTTATGCTGCCTTTCCCATAACCCTCGCATTCTCAAAATTTTAGGTCATTACTGGTTGGTGACACTTCTAGACCCACTCTACAAGGAGAACTTTATATCTCTTATTACTGAGGCGGACAGGTGTACAAAAATGAGGCAGTACCAGAAGGCCCTTGTTGCGGACCTATTAAAAAAATTCCCATCTGAAAACGCTGGAGGCAGAGGGCACACTTCGTTCGACAACCAAGGAGTACAGGCGAGAGAGACACAACTTCAATCCAGCAGAGGCAGGGGAACACTGTCAAAGTTCTGGGAGAGTTTTCTCAGACCCTCCCATCGCACAGGCCCTGAGGCGCAGGGTACTCTCACAAGGAGTGCAAAGTTTGGGAAGATGCTGAGGGAGTACCTTGCCGTACCGTACCAACGTCCTCCGTGATTCCTCTGTGCCTTATAAATATTGGGTATCCAAGCTAGATATGTGGAATGAACTGGCTCTCTATGCCTTGGAGGTCCTGGCCTACCCTGCTGCCAGCGTTTTATCAGATCGGGTTTTTAGTGCCGCTGGTGGAATTATAACTGATAAGCGCATCCTCCTGTCAACTAAAAATGCTGACAGGCTGACTCTTATAAAAATGAACAAGGGCTGGATTGGGCCAGACTTCTCAACACCACCGAATGATAGTGACGCGCCCCCTGGGCCATGTTCAGGGGATACCCGGAGCCGGATCTGGATAGGGGTAGTAGTCCTTGTGGCGGTGACCCGGTCCGTGCCCAGGGTGTCAAACTAAGTGGCAGTCTATGGCAGTAGATGTTAACTTGATCGACTACGCCACCCGTTGAGTGCGGCTTTGAAGCCGCCGCTGCAGAACAGTCCACTGAGGCCAGGTGTATCAGGATGTGCAGCATGGTGGTATAACCCCCAACGGGAGGGGTATGGCCTCAGGGCAGCAGATGCGGATGATGGGGGTAGTTGTAGTGTAGAAAGGAGAGTCAGAGACGTGGGATGCAGTTTCAGGGTTTTTACTCACGGGTGTTCCTTTGGTCACTCTGGCCTTGAGTGACCACCCGAGCCGTGCTGCGTCCACCAGGTCCTGGACTCGGCCAACCCCCAGGCAGTTCCGGAGCGTGGTCCTGAGCTTCCCTCTCTCCTCTCTTTCTCCTGGCCGTCCCCACCAGGGATCCACCTTTGGCCGGCTCCCTCGGGTCTCTTGGTGGTTAAACCTTCTCTGGGTTCCCTGACCCTATACTTGGTGTGCCTTTCTGGTGGATTTGGTGGGGGTCGTGGCAAATCTTGACCATGACCTCCGGTTCCTGGCTGAGGATGATTGACCTCCACCAGCTTGGGTTCCGGTACCCGTGTCCGCGAACCCTTCACCCTTCTGGCTTAATTCTGGGTTCTCAGGGTTCCCTCTTGTCTTCCACTCTGGGCCTTCCTTCTTCCTCTCTCCTCACTGCAGGCCTAGCCCTGGAGCTGGGCCCAGACGGAGCCACAGCTCCTGTCAGCCCTCCTGGCTGAACTCTTCCTCAGCTCCTAAAAAGACCCTGTCCTAAGATGGTGCCCACCTTATATACTCCCTCTATGTGTGAGCCCAGGTGACCAGCACCCAATGAGCTCCTAGCTTTACCCAGAGTGCTCCCCCTATCTGCCCCTACACTACTGGGATGTTCCACCCCCCTTCCCACTCCAGCCAGGGACAGACGCTGTCGTACCTGCACATATATACTTGGTGGGAGTACCGTAGTTCTGTCCCCCGGAAATGGGATGTATGTAGTGCATGCAGCCTACTAAGCTCAGTTCCACACTCCATCCTTACCCGGGAGTGGAATACCACACCTCTGGGTTGAGGTGCAATACCCCTGTAGCAGCCGAGTCCTCAGGGTGCTACATTCCCCCCTGGTAAATCACAGCACGTCCTCGGGCTGTAAAAGAATAAAAACATACCAAAACATACAATTTTTTTCATAACATCCATAAACATATAAAACATTATATACATTATCAGCAGCATAAAACTTTTTCATAATAAACTTTTCATTGTAAACATTCTTGTTCCTCCGGCCACGGTGCAACTTGTGACTGGGTAAAGTGCAACAGTCTCTTTTAGAAAAAACACAGTTTCCTATAAAACCGGTAGGGGGCGCCTTAGGAAGCGCAACTATATACAAGGGGTTATGGCCGCTCTCAGTCCTCGGCCAGTGGGGATAAGGATTGGCTGTTCACAGTCCTCAGCCTGTTAAGGGATAGGGGACACACGGGTAACAGTTCACACTTGTCCCAACGGGGACTATACTTTTCTGGCAACAGTTCCTGTACCCTTACGGGTAACTATTTACAGTTCCACTTTACCGTACTTCAGTAACGGCGTCCTCCTGCTCCTTCTCGCGGGTAGGCTTCAGACCCGTCCGGGTCCTCTTGTCCTTCCTCACACCGCAGCTCTTCCTCCGTCAGCCGGTGTACATGAAGGGCGTAGGGTCCTTTGGCACATTGATGCCGGGTAAAGGTGACCTCGTCACCCAGGTATAGGTCACGACCTCTGTGTCCCTCCGGCAGATGGCTCTCGACGTCCCTGCGGGTCACAAAGACGTCGCCGGGGGTGCGGTGGTCCCGGATGAAGCCCCAACCATGCTGCAGTTGGAATTTGATTACAGTCCCGGTGGCACGGGGACCATGGGCTGCACGGGGGTTCCGTCGGGTCCGGCTCTTCTGCTCTGCACTCTGTACTTGCAGCCGCTCCTCGCGGACCCGCCTCTCTCTCCGTTCCCTGTCGAAGACCTCCAATTGCTGCCGGCAGCACTCCGCACGCTCAGCTGCGGCCGCCCGGGTTTCTTGAGTGAACCCGATGAGGTCTCCTCCAGTGGGGTCCCACGCGAACTGCGCCTCCTCCAACGAGAGTGGGGTGATCTTGACAGGCGCCGGAGCCGGAATCAGGGGCTCGCACAGGGGTCCTTCCTTCCGGAGTCGGAGATGGTAGTACTCCGGTGGCCACACAAAGGGCTGCCCATCCGGGCAAGTGTGTTGGGCGAATAGGTCTTCACCCAGGTGCGGCACTGTGGAAGTTGAGGGTGCGGTGGTGGCAGCGGCGCCCGGGTCTTCCAGGCCTTGCGACCAGGCTTGGGGCACCCTGAAGGTAAAGGGCACCGTGGAGACGGCGGCGCCCGGGGGTACTTGACCTTGCGACCAGGCCGGTGGCTTAGTGGAGGTAGAGGGCGCTGTTGGGTCTGCGGCGCCCGGGGGTACTCGGCCCTGCGACCAGGCCGGTGGCATTTCCTGCTTGGCCGCGCTCAGGGTTGAGGCGCGTGACGTCACAGGGGGCGTGGCCGCGGCTCCTGCCGCTTGAGGCCTAGCTGGGAACGGTGGTGGTGCAGCGACAGGCACGGTAGGGGGAATTTCGGGCTCTGCGACGGGGAGCTGGGGCAGGTTCACGGTTATTAGGCTTGGGGTTGTGACGTCCCCTTTACCTGCCTCCGTCTCTTCAGCTCCTTCCTCGGCGTCGTCTCCGGCCTTCATTCCTCCTGCACCATCCTCAGAGGCGGTCAGACTCCTCGTCTCGGGTGGCGTGCTCCGCTGGCGGGTTCCAGCCTGCTGGGCCATCTCCCTACTCCACTCAGTCAGCGATTCTCGCTGCACCCGGGCCATCCTCCGTGCGAGGCCCTCCAGCGCGGTCTGTGCACGCTCCCGGTCTTGGGGGAGCTGTGCCAGGATCTCCACCAGGCCTAGTGGGGTGGTTGCTTGCAACAGGCTCCTGACCACAGGGTCGGTGCTGCCTGACTCTCCCTCCATCTCCGGGTGCGACCTCTCCAGACTCCTCCAGGCTGCACCCATCCTCGCTCTTTTGTTCTGTATCCGCCCATACTGAGGGCGGTCCCGGGGCAACTCGGTGATTGTCAGTTCCAGGGGCAGTCCCCTCACGCTGATGGACATCTCTATCATTACAGTCTTTGCTGGTGGGGGCGGTTTCCGCTTTTGGCGCCATTCTTGGACCTGGCCCACGATGGGAGGTGGCCTCTTGCCACCCTCTGGCACGCCCATAATGGCGTCCGCTCTGCCAGGGCGGGAAATCTTCTCAGATGGCGGGAATCGTCTCCCAGTGGCGGGAAACTCCGTGGATGGCGGGAAAAGACTGCAGATGACTGGCAAACGGCGGGAAACGATCCGAGATGGCGTCCGATGGCGGGGACCCTCCGGAACCGGCGGGAGACTTCTTTTTGAGGTAAATGTGAACTTTTCTTCAGGCACGCAGTACCCGGTGGTTGCGGGCACGTAATACTGCCGACTACGCCAAAGTTGACGCACCCCCTGGGCCATGTTCAGGGGATACCCGGAGCCGGATCTGGATAGGGGTAGTAGTCCTTGTGGCGGTGACCCGGTCCGTGCCCAGGGTGTCAAACTAAGTGGCAGTCTATGGCAGTAGATGTTAACTTGATCGACTACGCCACCCGTTGAGTGCGGCTTTGAAGCCGCCGCTGCAGAACAGTCCACTGAGGCCAGGTGTATCAGGATGTGCAGCGTGGTGGTATAACCCCCAACGGGAGGGGTATGGCCTCAGGGCAGCAGATGCGGATGATGGGAGTAGTTGTAGTGTAGAAAGGAGAGTCAGAGACGTGGGATGCAGTTTCAGGGTTTTTAACTCACGGGTGTTCCTTTGGTCACTCTGGCCTTGAGTGACCACCCGAGCCGTGCTGCGTCCACCAGGTCCTGGACTCGGCCAACCCCCAGGCAGTTCCGGAGCGTGGTCCTGAGCTTCCCTCTCTCCTCTCTTTCTCCTGGCCGTCCCCACCAGGGATCCACCTTTGGCCGGCTCCCTCGGGTCTCTTGGTGGTTAAACCTTCTCTGGGTTCCCTGACCCTATACTTGGTGTGCCTTTCTGGTGGATTTGGTGGGGGTCGTGGCAAATCTTGACCATGACCTCCGGTTCCTGGCTGAGGATGATTGACCTCCACCAGCTTGGGTTCCGGAACCCGTGTCCGCCAACCCTTCACCCTTCTGGCTTAATTCTGGGTTCTCAGGGTTCCCTCTTGTCTTCCACTCTGGGCCTTCCTTCTTCCTCTCTCCTCACTGCAGGCCTAGCCCTGGAGCTGGGCCCAGACGGAGCCACAGCTCCTGTCAGCCCTCCTGGCTGAACTCTTCCTCAGCTCCTAAAAAGACCCTGTCCTAAGATGGTGCCCACCTTATATACTCCCTCTATGTGTGAGCCCAGGTGACCAGCACCCAATGAGCTCCTAGCTTTACCCAGAGTGCTCCCCCTATCTGCCCCTACACTACTGGGATGTTTCACCCCCCTTCCCACTCCAGCCAGGGACAGACGCTGTCGTACCTGCACATATATACTTGGTGGGAGTACCGTAGTTCTGTCCCCCGGAAATGGGATGTATGTAGTGCATGCAGCCTACTAAGCTCAGTTCCACACTCCATCCTTACCCGGGAGTGGAATACCACACCTCTGGGTTGAGGTGCAATACCCCTGTAGCAGCCGAGTCCTCAGGGTGCTACAATAGCAGCGTAACATAAACTCAAATCCAGTGTCTTTTCTTGGGAGGTGTATTCCCATGCACCTTTTCACACCCACACATGGGTATACGCTTCCTGATTTTGGCTATTTGCTCTTGTCCTCCTCCTTCTCCTCATCCTCCACCACCATATCACCAGGGTGACCGTGGTCCATGATGCAACACCCACATAATTTTTTTTAAGGGTGTTTGACTCGCCCCTGGGCCGTGGGGCACTCGGAGCCGGGCAATAGGGAGACGGTGGGGGTAGTAGTGGCGACCCGGTTCCGTGGCTCAGGGTGGTCAGACCAGTGGTAGTCCTTTAGCCGTCCTAAGTGATGTCCGACTGCGCCACCCGTGGATTGCGGTTATTATGAACCGCCGCTGCAAGGCAGATCGCTGGGGCTGATGATGTATGCAGCTGAGGTAGTGTGACTCCCCACGGGAAGAGTGCAGCCCCAGGGCAGTGTAGTGGATGGTGGGGGTGATGGTGCAGAGAGTCCCAGTGCCGTTAGTGCTGGAGGAGCGAAAGAGTACACAGACAACGTACTGCAGTCCAATGTCTTTTACTCACAGTTCATGTACTCCGGGTCACTTCTGTCAGCAATGACCGCCCGAGCCGTGCTGCGTCCACCAGGTGAGGGGCTCGGTCAACCCCAGGCAGTTCAGGAGCATGACACAGGACCCCTTCAATCCTTTCTCTGGCCTGCCTCACCAGTGACCCACTTTTGTCCAGCTGCCGCGGACTTGTGCGGGTAAATGTGGTTCCCGTTCCCCGCTGTCCTATATGGTGCCTTCCTAGCAGGTTTGATGAGGTGTCGCACCAATAAATGATCACGACCTCCGGTCTTTGGCTGAGGGCTGTTTCTCCTCCACCAACTTGGGATCCGGTACCCTTAATCTGCCTGACCCTTCACCCTGTATTCTCGTTGGTTCTTAGGGTCCCTTCTGCCGTCTTGTTCCTGAGCCCTTCTGTTTCTTTCTTTCTCTTTCTCTTCTGTTCCTTTCTGTTCTTGTTCCTTTCTGTTCTTGTTCCTTTCTGTTCCTGGCCTTCACCCTAGGCCTGCCTCGTGGAGCTGGGCCCAGACTGAGCCACAGCTCCCTGTCAGCCCTCTCTGGCTGAACTCCTTCTCTTACTCCACTCACTGAACTTCTCTTCTTCTCTTCTCTCTGTGCTGGCTGGGCCTCAGAGGCTAGGCCCGCCTACGGAGAAGAGCCCCTTGCAGAGGCCCCCACTCCGTCACTTCTTCTCTCTGACTGAACACTGTTCTAAGATGGTGCCCACCTTTTATACCTCCCTCTAGAACATGAGCCCAGGTGACCA
Source organism: Phyllobates terribilis (assembly GCF_046119375.1). Taxonomy (NCBI): domain Eukaryota; kingdom Metazoa; phylum Chordata; class Amphibia; order Anura; family Dendrobatidae; genus Phyllobates; species Phyllobates terribilis. The sequence continues at coordinate 862,788 of NW_027363005.1, read as the reverse complement.
GCAAACAGTGGGCTCCTATCTACGCTCAGGAACCAACCCCTATCTGCTCCTACATCACTGGGTATTCCTACCCCCTCCCCACTCCAGCCAGGGACATGGTCTGTCGTGCCTGCATTTCTGTCTAATGGGAGCACCGTTGAGCTGTCCCTCGGAAATGGGGTGAGTGTGCTGTATGCAGCTAACTGAACCCTGGTCCATACTCCATCCTTACCCGGGAGTGGAATATCACACCTCTGGCAGAGGTGCAATACCCCTGTAGCGGTCGAGCCCTCGGGGCGCTACATTTTTATGATGCCCTTAAAAAAAATTTTTTATACAGTATGTTCATGTATACCCCCCAGGAGTAAATGTTTGTCAGCCCATACACTTAGTGCATGGCATTACAAGTATAGGAGGCCCGCTCCTTTCTAATGGTAACAATTTTTTATGATGCGCTCCTCCACGTCTCTTCCAAGGGCCATTGAAGTGCCTCCAAATTTTTGGCAGCTCTTGCAGTCACTGCATAGTCCAACACTATGGGAGACTCTCTCCTTTCTAATGGGAATTTGTCATTACTGTGGCCTGGTCTATGTGTCTTTAAATTCTTAGTGGGTTTTTTCCTAAACTTGGTCAGCCGGTGGCCTCACTGCATACCCTATAACTGTATAGCAGACCCTCTCCTTTCTAATGGGAACATGTCGTACCTTGTTAATGTGGCCCTGCTCTGTGTTTCCTTAAATTCTTAGTGGGGTTTTTCCTAAAATTTGTCAGCCGTTGGATTCACTGCATACCCTATAACTGTATAGCAGACCCTCTCCTTTCTAACGGGAACATGTCGTACCTTGTTACTGTGGCCATGCTCTTTGTGTCTTTAAATTGTTAGTGTTTTATTCAAAAATTTTGGCCACCCTTGCAGTCACAGCATGGGCATTACCACTATAGAAGACCCGCTCCTTTATAATGGGAACATTTTTTTTACTGAGACCCTCCTCTATGTCTCTTCAAAGGGGTATTAGGTTGCGTCCAAATTTTTGACAACCCTTGCAGTCACTGGATGCGCAATAACAGTATAGGAGACCCACTTGTTAATAATGGGAACAACAAAGCATAGCCCTCTGATGGCTCTCTAACAATAGCTAGGGCCGACTGCTGTCCTTTTAAGAATAGTAAGGGCCGTCTGATGTTCCTATAAAAATAGGCTTTATGACTTTCAGAGTCCCTCCATCATAAATAAAACAGGATGTGTCTGATGACACCACATTGCCAGATTAGGTTGTAAAATGTTAAAATGACTTTTCCCGGTGAATGCATTTGTCATAAAAAATAACATAAAAAAACATAACAATAGGATCTTTCTTTAGTATAAAAAACAGCATCACCAATTTAACCTCAATGTAATCACATTGTTCAGCTCATGCACCTCCTCCTCCATCTCCGAAATGACCACATCAGTCACAAGCTGACAGCACTGCTGCACTGCCTTGGCCAAACAGCAGCAGGCTGTGCTGAAGATAACATGCTTAATGCTTAATTAACAAACCGCCCAGCGCTGCATAGTTGTTGAAAGCTGTAACACAGCAGCTTGATCTGTGGCTCTCACCGCTGAACATACAGCCAGGCATGGTCGTGTGTTACAATGGGCGGAACCTGGTGACGGAGAAATGACAACCGGGGTAAATAAGGTTTCCCTATATGCCAGTCCTTTCACAGAGCTAAAGAATATGGCATGCTGTGAAATACAACTCCCACTGAGAAGCTGTTTCAGATTGAAAAACATTCTGCCCACCAGAGGATTTGTTTCTGAGGGCTAACCTTTCTCACCCGCTCAAGAGCCCCATAGCAGCTGCAAAGTTAGTGCTATCATGAACTCTCCTGAGGTAGAAGCCAAGGCACACCAGAGAATTCTCTGGTGGGACTGTCCAACCCTGTGGGAGAACATACAAATTTCTTGCAGATGTTGTCCTTGCTGGGATTTGAACCCAGGATCCCAGTGCTGCAAGACTTCAGTGCTAACCACTGATCCAATGTGCTGCCGTTCACCCTCTAATATCTAACAGGCTGGAGAAACTTGAACCTACTGCCACTCTATCATCAGCTCCTTTGTGAGAAAATTTATTTTGGCAGCCACTCAGTCTACCAAATAAAATTCCAGAGAAGGAAATTGAGGATGGCTTCGCTGCTGGTACTGGGGGCAGTGCTAATACCATGGTGTTGTACCATAGTTTGCTGGAAATATTCCAGGCTGGTAGGAGGCAAGAAAATTGCCACAGAAAAGTACCAGCAGTAATGTTCAGGCCACATTTCAAGTGCAAGCAGCTTTAGAGGGCTTCCTGGGAGAAATGACACTCAGAGTAGATACGGTTTCCCTCTATGCCAGTCCTTTCACTGAGCTAAATACAACTCTTATCAAAAAAAGTTGTGGACTGGCTCCGTACCGTCCCTGGCCACATTCACCTGTCCACGTGTTTGTGGTTAGGCAGTCCTTCTTAGTAAGTGCACTGGGTAGGGCATGGGTAATGTTGTGGGACCCGTGCTTGTGGAAGGCGAAGGCGATACCGGGAAAAATACTGGCGGCTGGGGACCAAGTATGGACACCCGGCCGCCGCCTGCATGAGGTTGTGAAAAGCTTCCACCTCCACAAGCTTAAAAGGCCATATTTCAAGTGCAAAGAGCTGCCCAGAAATCTGTCAGTTTAGTGTTGCGGCCTGTGGGTGGGTGGGTGGCTGGCTGCATACTTGCAATTGCATTCCAAGTAACATAAAACTAAGCAGATGATGGCCTCTATCATCATCATGGCCTCACCTCGGCACTATGAACTCTCCTGAAGGAGAAGCCAGGGCCCGCCGGAGGAGTCTCTGGTTCTCTGGTGGGCCCGTGCAACCCTGCCGAAAAGCAGCCCTGGCTAAGAAAAGTGTGGGGGAAGGTTCCTGGACACTCTATGGCTGCTTTTTTAATGCGGATCGGCCATGCTTATGCATGTTATTTCTCAAAACGCATTACGGATCAGGCCATTTTCCAACTCTGTATTCAAGAAATTAAATGCGCAAAGAAAGATGTGTGTGTGTCAAAGCACCATTGACAAGTGCGAGTTGATGTTGGATGGGCTGCCATTGCTTCTGCAACAAGCTCAATTACAGGATTTTCTGGGAGAAATGACACGCAGGGTAGATACGGTTTCCCTCTATGCCAGTCCTTTCACCGAGCTAAATACAACTCTTAGCAAAAAAAGTTGTGGACTGGCTCCGTACCGTCCCTGGCCACATTCACCTGTCCACGTGTTTGTGGTTAGGCGGTCCTTCCCAGTAAGTGCACTGGGGAGGGCACGGGTAATGTTATTGGACCCGTGGTTGTGGAAGGCGGAGGCGATACCGGGAAATATAGTGGCGGCTGGGGACCGAGTATGGACACCCGGCCGCCGCCGGCATGAGGTTATGAAAAGCTTCCGCCTCCACGAGCCTAAAAGGCCACATTTCAAGTGCAAGCAGCTGTCAAAAATTTGGCAGTATAGTATTGCAGCCTGTGGGTGGGTGGCTGCCGGCATTCTTGTGCTTGCATTCCAAGGAATGGGGTAGGGACAACTGAACACTGCAGTGGGACAAGGACGTGGACTGTGATTGTTTCAAATCTGCAACGACAGGTGCATGGCGGGAGGCATCTTCGCATGTGCCAAGGATCACTTATGATGGGCACACATTTAGGCAGTGACCTGGGATTCAGAGATGTTTCCAGAGGTCTTCCCCTTGCTGTTCCCATGTCTTTTCAGCACTGTATGCATGTGTCTGATGATGTGTCACACACCACATGGCCAGATAAGGTTGTAAAATGTTAAAATGACATTTCCTGGTGAATGCATTTGTCTTGGTTGAAAGCAATGCAAAAGTGCAAAAACGTGTCAATAATGCTACGTGTGAACATAGCCCAAGGTGTGTAGGAGTATTTGTGTTTTTGTTTATTTATTTTGCCTTATATACAAGTCATCACCCTGGAAAGGATGTTCCTTACGCCGTAAAAGTGGCGTAATACTCTGACGACGTTGTTGACAGCAGTGATCTGGGAGTCAGAGATGCTTCCAGGGGTCTTCCCCATGCTGTTCACATGTCATTTGAGCACAGTTCCCATCGATTTGGGCAATTTTTAGGCCCTCTGCAGACCGTCGTGGGGAGCCACCTGAAAAATGCTCAAGTTTCCCCTAGACTTATATTGGGCTCATTGCTCGGGTTGAGCACCCGAGTATTTCAATTTGCTCGACCCGAGCAACGAGTACTCGAGCATTTTAGTGCTCGCTCATCACTAATGACAACCAAAAACATCCAAATAATCCTGATCAAAAAGTTTACATACCCTGATGATTTTGGCCTGATAACATGCACAGAATTTGACACAAATGGGTTTGAATGGCTACTAAAGGTAACATCCTCACCTATGACCTGTTTGCTTGTAATCAGTGTGTGTGCATAAAGCTGAGTGAGTTTCTGGGATCCAGCCACTGACGTTTCTGGATTTTGAGATGGGGAAAGCAAAAGAATTATCAACGGATCTACGGGAAAAGGTAGTTGAACTGTATAACACAGGAAAGGGAGGCAAAAAGAGTATAACACAGGAAAGGGATACAAAAAGATATCCCAGGAATTGATAATGCCAGTCTGCAGTGTTCAAACTGTGATTAACAAATGGAAAATCAGATGCTCTGTAAAAACCAAACCACAGTCAGGTAGACCAACAAAAATTTCAGCCACAACTGCCAAGAAAATTGTTCGGGATGCAAAGAAAAACCAACAAATAACATCAGCTGAGAACACACTTAGGGGTGTACTCACTTTTGTTGCCAGCGGTTTAGACATTAATGGCTGTGTGTTGAGTTATTTTGCAGGCACACCAAATTTACAGTTAAACAAGCTGTACACTGACTACTGTACATTGTATCAAAGTGTCGCATCTTCAGTGTTGTCCCATCAAAAATATATATATGTATTCCGGCCCATTTTTGGAGTTTTGTGTGAAATTATGTCCAATTTGCCTTTTTTTTCTCAGTTTTTTTGTGTTGTTCCAATAAACACAAAGGAAATAAACATGCGTGTAATAAAACATGTGTAATTTTCTGAAACAATTTCAAGGGTGCCAGCACTTTCCGCCATGACTGTATATGCAAGTAGAGTCCTTAACCCCTTTACAACCCAAAGTGGTTTGCACGCTAATGAGAAGGCCAATTTTTACAATTCTGACCACTGTCACTTTATGAGGTAATTACTCTGGAACGCTTCAACGGATCCCCCTGGTTCTGAGAATATTTTTTCATGACATATTGTACTTTATGATTGTGGTAAAATTTCTTCGATATCACTTGTGTTTATTTGTGAAAAAAACAGATATTTGGCGAAAATTTAGAAAATTTTGCAATTTTCAAAATTTGAATTTTTATGCCCTTAAATCGGAGAGATATGTCACACAAAAAAAGTTAATAAATAACATTTCCCATATGTCTACTTTACATCAGCACAATTTTGGAACCCAAATTTATTTTTATTAGGGAGCTATAAGGGTTAAAATTGACCAGCGATTTCTCATTTTTCCAACAAAATTTACAAAACCATTTTATTAGGGACCGCATCACATTTGAAGTCACTTTGAGGGGTCTTTATGACTGAAAATACCCAAAAGTGACACCATTCTTAAAACTGCACCCCTCAGTGAATCGGGTCATCATGACAACATCCGGGAAGCCGCGGCACACATTGCTGGACGCCGGCAGGAGAGGTGACTATCCCGATCACCTCCCCTTGCCCCCGCAATGCTGCGAACGACTTAGATCCCAGCATTGCGGGGGTTAATGTGCGGGACCTCTCCCAGCACATAGCACCGGGTGTCAGTTGTGACAATCAGTTGACACCCGGCGGCGATCACGCCCACACAGCCTGTGTGCGGGCGCGATCGCAAAGATGTACTAATACGTATCAGGCTCTTAAGTCCCAGGGCGCAGATACGTATCAGTACGTCTTGGGCTTTAAAGAAGTTAAAATTATGTGAAAATGGGAAAAGTCACAAAACTTTGCAACTTTTCAAGAGCTTTATGCCAGTTTTCTGGCAAAAACACTGGTGAATCGGGTTCATAATCTCTAATCCTTTCAGCTCCCTTTAATTAGACTACTTTCAACAAACTAATTATAAGTATTGGGTCTGTTTTTTTTTTAATGCTTTTAAAATAATTGTAAATATTTTCAATCCCCTTTTGTTATAAGGATTTCCCAAAAATTAGCTAATCATAGGTTGTCCTGCATTCGTGACAGTGATTGACTGCGCGGTCACTTGGAAGTTTACATTGGCATCACTACAGGGCCGGTAAAGAAGGACTGTCAGGGACCCCCAGAGTGTGGTAAAATGCGCCAACTAATTCATAATTCATTTAATTCTCACACAATATACTAAGTTAGTGTAAGTCTACAAAAAAGCAACAAAACTTGGTGCTAAAAAAATTGAGCATAACTTTTTGAAAAATGAACCAGGTTATGCCAAATCTTACATATTTTGTGACTTTGTGATCAGTTATCAACACAAATATTTTACTCAAATTACCAGATCGATGGATAAGAATTGGGACTTTTCCCTAAATCTCTCCAAAACATCACCGCTTATAGAAGACCACCCTCATATCCAGATCAGATTTTCTGTGAGAGATGCCCAGATTCACAATATAGTATGCATACTGGCCATCTATGAGAAGTCCACCCCAATGGAAGTCCAGTTATTAAAGAGGATTTTACTGTTTATATAAGGGGCAGACAATGACAGTGAAGGGCCCTTAATCAGGACTTCTGATCTGGGCCCCCCACCCTCCATCAGGCACCACCTACATATACATTTCCATGTATATTTATATTAGGCACACATATAAAATTTGCACATGCTAATACTCTATACACATTTTAACGTATGCATATGTGGCACCCCAGGGGTCTGGTTTCCACAGTAACAGCAATGTTATGTCTAGGAGCAGGTGGGAGGTCTCTTGGTCAGGAATCCTATGCATGCCACACCTCCTGCCCAGTCCTGGGAGGGGAAGGACTTCCCCTATATAAACCTGGGGCTGAGGCAGGGTTAGAGAGTTCAAAGGGAGAGTTTTGCCAGGAGGGCGGACAGGGAGCTGTGGCTTCGGCTGGGCCCAGCTCCCGGGCCATGCCAGAAGTAGAGACAGAGAAGAGAAGCAGCATAGGAAGAAACAACAGGAGCTCTGTGGGAGCAGTGCTACAAGGAGTCAGGGGCTGGCAGCTGCAGAGCTCGCCCTGACTGAGAAGTTATCACCGGACCCGGAGTCCGAGGCTGTGGGGACTAACCCTTACCCAGCAGCAGAAACCGTCCGGCAGGGGATTTCAAGTCCTCTGGCCCAGAAACCCGAAGGCACGGTCACACGCGTGGGACCAGCACCGCCGTCGTGGAGCGGAAGGCACTAGAAGGCCCCGAGTCACCGGCCATACGGGTGAGCACCACACGGTACACTCAGGGACGTGGGCTACTTTTACCCGCCTCTAGCAAGGTAGCCAGAAGAGTACAGTTAGTTGGGAAGGCCTACATCTCCACCTGGCCAGGGGAGATCCCATCTGCTCAAGGACTGACCAGGCCCCGATCGCTAGCAAGTACTCCGGGAGGGTCTGTCTTTGTCACCAGTAAAGACCCTGAACTACACCGCATCGTCTCTGAGTGGTTCCTGCTACCCCCATCTTCCACGTCGGCTGCCCTGAGGCCATACCCCTCCCGTTGGGGGTTATACCATCCACGCTGCACCATCCTTCCACCGGCCTCAGCGGTCTGCCCTGCAGCGGCAGCTCCATAGCTGCATTCAACAGGTGGCATAGTCATCCTACATCTACTGCTAATATACCGCCACTTAGTCTGACTCCCTGGGCACGGACCGGGTCACCTCCACGAGACTACTACCCCTATCAGATCCGGCTCCGGGTAGTCCCTGCGTGCGCAACGCTACGTCACATAGGCCCAGGGCGCGTCAACTTTTGGCGTAGTCGGCAGGATTTCGTGCCCGCAACCACCGGGTACTGCGTGCCTGAAAGAGAGACTTTTAAAACTTACCTGTGGTGAAGATTCCCGACATCCGGCGCCATCTTCAGCCTTCTTCCCGCAATCCGTGAAGTTTTCCCGCCATCCGGCGCCATCTTCAGCCTTCTTCCCGCCATCTGTGGAGTTTTCCCGCCGTTGGACGCCATTTTGAGGACGCCGCGCGGGAAGAAGAGGGGCGTGGACTCCAAAAAGCCCGCGAGAACTGAAGCCCCGCCTCACGTCCGGACGTTGCGTAAGGTCCTGGAAGGAGCCCAGCAGACGCCGACGTCACAGGAGCGCGACGAGAGGTCCTCAACCCTGACGATCCACTGCGGAGCCGCGGCCTACGGAAGAGGATCATCGCAAGGTAGGCCACGGTCCACTAGGGGGGAGGAAGATGTCGGATACGGAGGAGAGCTTCACTGCCTCAACCCCCGCCAGCGCCACCGCTGCTGCAGTCATGCCTTTCACCATGCCCTATATCCCGGGAGCGGCCTGGCTACCCCAGTACTCAGGGGAGTCACATACCCTACATGACTTTAGAGAAAAGCTGGATAGCCTCTTCCAGGTGTACCCCCTCACAGAAGAGCAAAAAGTGAGCATCCTGGTGGCCCAATTAACCGGGGCAGCCCAAAGGGAGGTAAAGTCCTGGCCACCTGGGAGGAGGACTGTCGCAGAGATACTAACCCGGCTAACCGAGGAGGAGCTGCAGTACTACCAATACGAGGAAAGCCAAGAGGACCCGGACGGGTCTGAGGACTACCCTCAGGAGGGAGCACAAAGAGGACATAGCTGCTGAAGGGAAGTAGCGTGAATAAAGAGCTGTACATAGTTACCCGTTAGGGTACAAGGACTGCTGCTAATTAAAATATGGTCCCCGTTGGGATTAGTGAATTGTTCCCCGTGTGTCCCTATCCCTTACCAGGCTGAGGACTGTGAGCAGCCAATCCTTATCCCCACTGGCCGAGGCCTGAGAGCGGCCATATCCTGTAAATAATTATGTGTTTCTAGTTATTTTTAGGAGTCCTTGGTGGATTTACCGGGAATCCTTGTACAGTTAGTGGAGCGTAACCCAGGATGGACTAAAGACTGTTAAGGACTCGGGGCCGGACAGACCCCTACCTGGTTACGTCTCCCTGTTTTGGTGAAATGGACACCTTTGTTTTCTTCAAAGACTGCACCCGGTTGCGGACACGCCGTGACCGTCTTTATGTGTTTCCTTATTGTAATGTTATTTTTTTTTTTATGCCTTGTTATGTTGACAAAAGTATGTTCAGTCCCGGAGTACTAAATTTCACTAGGGGGGAATGTGGTACCCCAGGGGTCTGGTTTCCACAGTAACAGCAATGTTATGTCTGAGAGCAGGTGGGAGGTCTCTTGGTCAGGAATCCTATGCATGCCACACCTCCTGCCCAGTCCTGGGAGGGGAAGGACTTCCCCTATATAAACCTGGGGCTGAGGCAGGGTTAGAGAGTTCAAAGGGAGAGTTGAGCCAGGAGGGCGGACAGGGAGCTGTGGCTCCGGCTGGGCCCAGCTCCCGGGCCATGCCAGAAGTAGAGACAGAGAAGAGAAGCAGCATAGGAAGAAACAACAGGAGCTCTGTGGGAGCAGTGCTACAAGGAGTCAGGGGCTGGCAGCTGCAGAGCTCGCCCTGACTGAGAAGTTATCACCGGACCCGGAGTCCGAGGCTGTGGGGACTAACCCTTACCCAGCAGCAGAAACCGTCCGGCAGGGGATTTCAAGTCCTCTGGCCCAGAAACCCGAAGGCACGGTCACACGCGTGGGACCAGCACCGCCGTCGTGGAGCGGAAGGCACTAGAAGGCCCCGAGTCACCGGCCATACGGGTGAGCACCACACGGTACACTCAGGGACGTGGGCTACTTTTACCCGCCTCTAGCAAGGTAGCCAGAAGAGTACAGTTAGTTGGGAAGGCCTACAACTCCACCTGGCCAGGGGAGATCCCATCTGCTCAAGGACTGACCAAGCCCCGATCGCTAGCAAGTACTCCGGGAGGGTCTGTCTTTGTCACCAGTAAAGACCCTGAACTACACCGCATCGTCTCTGAGTGGTTCCTGCTACCCCCATCTTCCACGTCGGCTGCCCTGAGGCCATACCCCTCCCGTTGGGGGTTATACCATCCACGCTGCACCATCCTTCCACCGGCCTCAGCGGTCTGCCCTGCAGCGGCAGCTCCATAGCTGCATTCAACGGGTGGCGTAGTCATCCTACATCTACTGCTAATATACCGCCACTTAGTCTGACTCCCTGGGCACGGACCGGGTCACCGCCACGAGACTACTACCCCTATCAGATCCGGCTCCGGGTAGTCCCTGCGTGCGCAACGCTACGTCACATAGGCCCAGGGCGCGTCACATATACATAGTGCACACAAACATAAAATACGGACATACACATAAGATGCACATACACAGTATAGAGTCCCGGTAGTCCTCATAGTTTTAAGCATGGACCCTGGCAAATTGTAGACGGACTTTTATTGTTCATGGGCTTTAAGGGAGAGAGGCTTCCTTTGTGGAGGACACTCATAAATGCCATTCATTTGCAGTGTACACCGTGTCGTGTCATGGAAAACACTCACCTTAGTTTGGCTTTCTACTTCTTCAGCTAATAGCAATGAATTTGCCTGTCGATTTTCTTCTCATCAGAAGATGCTTTTGTTTAGATGTTAACTTCCATCTGACTGATAAGAAAAGCTTTGCTGATCTTCTTGTAGACTTCACATTTTTTGTAAAGAAATTATTTTCTTTCTCAGAAATGTCTTGTGACATTTCTCTTCTATGTGGTGCCACTTACCCTTCTCATCAGAGGACGCTTTTGTTTAGGTGTTAACTTCCATAGTCGGCCTGGACGTCTCTGTAAGATGGTTGCAGTTCCATCTTTGTTATAGTTTTGCATCACTTTTGCTACAGTATTCTGACTGATAAGTAAAGTTTTGCTGATCTTCTTGTAGACTTTACATTTATTGCAAAGAAATTATTTTCTTTCTCAGGTTTTGTGACATTTCCCTTCTATGTGGTGCCATTGCTGATAGCATGAAATGGGAAGGAGTTTTCTTTATTAAGTAACTTCCTTTTACAGACACCTGTCTGCTGGACATCTGTTTAATGAATAATTACACTTACCTGTGGTTCAGTTCTTGTTAATTAGAATTTTGTTGTCTAAACTTAGCTTTTCTCTTAAGACTGTTACTGGGATGTTCTCATTTTTGAAACATGATCTTGAATGAGTTTGTTAAGAAAATTACTTTTTTGGGGTCTGCAAAATACCAAATCTTGTTTGCATTCAATGGCTCAAATTTGCGAGAGTATTTTGTAGTATGGTATCCCATATAAAATGATGATTCTGAAAGGAAACTACAGGTTTGCTGACAAATCTATTTGGGTGTACTGATTTATGCTAAACACTGTATATATATATATATATATATATATATATATATATATATATATATATATATATATATATATATATATACAGTACAGACCAAAAGTTTGGACACACCTTCTCGGTTAAAGAAGGTGAGTGTGTCAAGAGTGTGCAAAGCAGTCATCAAAGCAAAAGGTGGCTACTTTGAAGAACCTAGAATATAAGACATATTTTCAGTTGTTTCACACTTTTTTGTTAAGTATATAATTCCACATGTGTTAATTCATAGTTTTGATGCCTTCAGTGTGAATGTACAATTTTCATAGTCATGAAAATACAGAAAAATCTTTAAATTAGAAGGTGTGTCCAAACTTTTGGTCTGTACTGTATATATATATATATATATATATATATAAACCTTATAAGTTTGGTATCACAGTAATCGTACTACTGACTCTGAATCATTTTGTCAGTTTGTTTTTACAACACAATACACACTGTAAAATGAAGGAACCCAAACCTGGCATTTTTTCTCATTTTTCAACACATTATATGATAAAATGAATGGTGTTGTTCAAAACTACAACATTAAGCGTCAGCACACTGTGATTTGCTGATCTGTAAGATGCGTTCTTTGTGCTGTGAAAATACACAGCTGTGATATCTCACCAAATATTCATAGTGGGAACTTAAAATTATGTTTTTCTGCCATGATTAAGGATGGTTTGGATGTATGAAACATGTTGACCTTTTATTTCTATCTTTGTGGAATTAAGGCTGCATGAACCAGTCACCAACCATTATCTGTATATGTACAAATATTAAGTGCTACTGAGTGCTGTAGGAAAAACTTAGAATAGTGAGGTGATTTGACAGTCCTGCCACAAATAATCTGTTTCTACTGCACACTTAAAATCTCTGATAGTGGGAATGAACCTGATTGCCTGCAGTAGTGCACTCCTGAGAGCTGGTGCAGCAGAGAAAATGTCTTGGACATGAGAGTGGGAGGTCCTGATTATGGAGGATGTTAATCTTAGCTCATTGGAGTGTAGATATGGTAGAGATGCAGGACTGTGCAGCAGTGTGGAGAGGTTTGTGGATGAGTGTAATGACTGGTACAGGGTGGATGCACCAGTGTAATTGCTGGACAGAAATATGAGACTGACTGCTGCATTAAGGATAATGAGAAATACATTTAGTGGGAAGAAGAGCAATTAGTGAGTTACAAGTATTTGTGAATTCAAGACAAAAAGGAATCAGAGCAACAGTAACAGATTTTACTTTTTTTTAATTAATAATGGGATGAATAAAATCGTGAACATTGTCAATAGAATAAATCAAAGTCAGGAAGATAGCCGAGGTCAGATACCAGGTGATCAGTAAATGACAAGTCAGACGAGCAGTATGAATACCGCGGAGCCCGATGACAGAGGCGTTACTGAAACTTGTCCAGGTTGACCAGTCAGAAGGCCACAGGTAGATGGTGAAGGTCCTTCTATACAGCTCCAGCAGTGATGATGGATCTGCTGGACTTCAGGGCGCTGGATGCTTAGGTGTCCCGTCTTTTAGATGGTTTTAGGGCAACAGTGACAGCATGCAAATGCGCGAGCAGCCCTGGATAATCCACGCCGGCAGGATGATAAGATCCGGCGGAAGATGGAACCTTTGAGAAGAGAAATAAATATAATGTAAGTGATAGGACTCCATATTACATGATAATGCTGTGCAGTCACTGTGGCCGGACGGCAGAGGAATATTATCATACAGAGGTCAGGGGTCATTGTCAGCAATCATACATGTGACAATCCCATCACTGACAGATGACATCTACTCCACATGAATTATTCTCACTGACATCACACAACATGGAGTTGATTCTCACACTTACCTCGTCTCTTTTTCCCATTTTTTCCATTTTCTGAGTTTTGTTGCTCCATACTCAGATTTATTGCCGATTTTCTTTCTTCATGAGATGGAAATTCTGATGAAAAATTAAAAAAAAAATCAGTAACAATATATTCTTATAGGATCTGCTTTGTCATAATATGGATAACATAAGAGACCTATAGTATTGTATAAAACCATGTGGGAATATTTGAGCCTTGAAGTCACCATTCACATTGCTGGTGCTGTAGACATGTACATACCTGGCAATGGGGACGAGGGTGGCAAGATGGTAACAGCATCGTCTGTATTACATACAGGAACAGATACTTTCTGCCTGTTTGAAGAAGAAAAACATGTAAATCTCAAGTAAACTCCATATAAAAGGGGTTGTCTCACTAGAAGAACACCGACTATAAGGCCTAGTAGGACATATGACTGTCATAGTGGGGAAGGTCTTCTGCTCAAGACTACCTTTTATAGAGAGCTGAGAGGAAAACAACTACCAAGAATGGCCGGCATTTCATACTACATCTCTCCTACAGTGAGGGCAGCACTAAAAGTGCATGACCGGCCACAATTATGGGCTGTTATCTCCAACAATTCCGAAAGCTGAAAGCACAATGACCCATAACCATGGGGCGGTGGATGCTGCATTTGATATTATGGTATTTATGTCCTATATTTGATGTTGTGCACATATATCAGCCTGGAGCTCCCAGTAATGACCCCATAATCTACTCACATTTCTGAGATGTTTGTGTTGGATTCTGGTGTACACTCTGGAGGGGCCTTGGGATCCTCGTTGTTCACCATCCCGTTAGTGGTGGTAGAGTGCTAAATGTGGATAACAATAAGTTATTAAATATACATACTTTTTAATTTTATAGATCCTTTTTTTGTACATATTTTGGATTTATCGATCACATACTTACTTTAGAAAGCCTCTCAGAAGATGATGATGCAAATATTCGGAAGATAAAGTTCTCATCGTCCTCACTTGTGCCCTCCTTATCCTCTGAGATCAGATGGTTGTTTTCATCAGAGTGATCTACAAGACATAGGTAATGAAGGATTGTTAGAGGGTGTCAGTATAACACAGTCGCTATATCTCACTAGGTTAATAGATGATGCAACGTAATATACAGAATACATGAAAAAAAACTCCTGTACAAAATTAAGGAAATAGGGATACAGTACGAACCCATGGTCAACATAGCTGAGATCCATGAAACATGGATAACATAGTAGACCAGAAAAACCATGTGGAAATATTTGAGCCTTGAAGTCAACATTCACATTGTTGGTGCTGTAGACATGTACATACCTGGCAATGGGGATGAGGGTGGCAAGATGGTAACAGCATCGTCTGTATTACATACAGGAACAGATTCTTTCTGCCTGTTTGAAGAAGAAAAACATGTAAATCGTAAGTAAACACAGTATAAAATGGGTTGTCTCACTATAAGAACACTGACTATAAGGCCTAATAGGACATATGACTGTCATAGTGGGGAAGGTTTTCTGCTCAAAACTACCTTCCATGGATCAGAACACAACTACCAAGAATGGCTGGCAAGTAATACTACAGCTCTCCTACAGAGTAGGCAGTGCTAAAAATGCATGACCTGCCACAATTATGGGCTGTTATCTTCTGCATTTTCTGAAGCCAAAAGTACAATGACCGTTAACCATGAAGCGGTGAATGCTGCATTTGATATTCTGATATTTATGTCCTATATTTGGTGTTGTGTACATAGATCAGCCTGGAACTCCCAGTAATGAAGTAATGACCCTTTATAATCTACTCACATTTCTGAGATGTTTGTGTTGGTTTCTGGTGTATACTCTGGAGGGGCATTGGGATCCTCATTGTTCACCATCCTGGTAGCGATGATACAGAGCTAAATACGGATAAAAATAAGATATAAAATATTTTTTTTATGTACTTTTAGAGTTGTTTTACATTTTTTTTACATATTTTGGATTTATTAATCACATACTTACTTTACAAAGCTTTTCAGAAGATGACGTAAAATTTTGGAAGTCAAGGCTCTCATTGTTCTCACTTGTGCCTTCCTCATCCTTTGAGACCAGATGTTTGTTTATATCAGAATGATCTACAAGAAATAGGTAATGAAGTATTATTAGAGGTTGTCAGTATAACACAGTCACTATTTATCACTAATATTAATGGGAACAGATGATCACATATTAGGGAAGATGAGACAAACAGTCGCTTAGTCTAGATGACGTCTCCTTCTACTTACTGATAAATAAGCTGGTGTCTGCATCTGAAACAAGCTGAGGAACATACTCCAGCTCCTGGCTCAGAATGTTGTCAAAGTCCAAGTCACTCAGGAATGGATGAACCTTGATCTCAAATGCTCCTCCTAGAAAAAGAAAAACAAAAGTGATGCGGACATAGTCAGGGATGGCTCCATATCTGAACAGTTTATCGTAATCTGAACTAATGACAAAACTGAGCCGACATGAAGGAAATAAACTGAAAGTCTTAGTGTGGAGAACTAGAAATACAGTAGATGAGCTGATAGAGAAATGCTGATCTTCATGGACATGAGCGATATGTCCTTGGTCTAATAAGGGAATATTAATACTAGTATATCTGTTACCTGTCCCAAGTCTACGCACAGGATTTCTTCTGAGCAGCTCAGTGATGAGATTCTGAGCATCCAGGGGTGGAGCGCGATCACAATTCCAAATTAGTTCTCCTGTTACATAGAAAATTACAGAAAATAAAACCTCTTTACTGGACTGTAACATAAAGCAAAGGAAATAACTAAACAAATGTAACCAATCAACGCAATGATCGGATTATTCTACTCACCAATGACAACCCTTTTATAAAGCTCAGTGAGGGAATCAGCATCAAATGGTACACATCCCAGCAGGAATTTATACAGGATGATCCCCAATGACCACCAGTCAACAGGTCTTCCATAGCCTTCTTTCAGGATGATCTCTGGGGCTATGTAACATGGGGTGCCACAGAACTGGAAACCAACAGAACATAGAGATGAGAATCGATGAAACAATTATTATGACAAGATATCATCGTTAAAACACAATGCAGAAGATAAAATATTAGTGGAAAAGTTCTCTAGAAAGGAAGAACGTAGAGAAGAGACAATAGTGTGATGAGATTTGCAAATAACAAGCTAAGTTCTTGTAGGTGATGCTGACCTCACGGTCCTGGAACTCTCTGGAGATGTCCACTGCTAATTCCTTGTAGGTGTTGGTTTTCGGTATCATTAGACCAAGTTTTGAAATCCCAAAATCGGTAACTTTAATATGTCCAGTAGATGTAATCAGGAGGCTGCAAAAGAGAAGATGGTTTTAGCCTCACAGACTGAATGATAATAAATGACAACTTTCCCCACTTTATTATACTACGGGGGCACTTACTTTTCCGGCTTCAGGTCTCTGTGCACCACACCGTAACTATGCAGGTATTCCACGGCAAGTACCGCCTCTGCAAAGTACAAGCGGGCCATGGGGACAGAGAAAGGACCCCTGGTGCTTAGAAGGGTCCCACAGTCTCCACCTATAGAAGAAAGGAAATATGACCAGTGAGGGGTTTATACAGCAGATGACCATGATATACCACGAGCAGATAACCATGATGTATAATGAGCAGTGAGCGGAAACATCCTGGGGAGATCACACAGATAGTGGCGTACATAGAAATCACAAGACCCCATATCAAAAGTTGTAATTGCCCCCCACCCTAAAAAATAAAAAAGAAATATATTTATATCCCTGTTGAAGCAGCTTGGTGTTCTCACCAGCAATACAACTTTTATGGCCATTTTAGAGTATGATGCTCCCAAAAATGCCCACACCCACACTCAATGAGTATGGTATCCCCACAGTGAATCCTCCTAAGGAGGCCACCACTTAGAAGGAGGCCAGCCACAACCCCCTACTCGGTGTGATGGCACCCACAGCAACCCTCCCACTCAGGATAATGGTTCCCACAGTCCCTCACACAATATAATGGTCCGCATAACTCCCCACTCAGTATGATGTCCCCACACAGAATGGGGGCCTCCATACAGAGTGAGGACCCCCACAGCACCCCACTTAATATGATGACCTCCACTCAGCATTCACAGTCCCCCCATATCTAGTCATACGGCCCCCTTTCAGTATTTTGGCCCCTACTAGCCACCTACTCAGTATTTTTGCCCCCACCAGCCCCACCTCCTTGAAGAAGCAAATACCGCTGAAATTGTGATGACAGGTGGAGGGATGCTGCCCACTGCTGAGCGTCGACAGACCCCCTCCGACTGATGAGCCCCATAGCGCCCCTGCACCAAGATCAATGAATTTACGAGCATCTTGGTAATAGATAACCTATAGTAAATGCTCTGCGGGGAAGTAACCAACAATGTCCTAATGATATGAGCAGTGATAAGATGAAAGCAGACATGGGCTGAATATAATACAATAGATGTGTCTTACCTCCTACATACTCCATGACCATACACAGGTGAGATCTAGTTGGAAAGGAGCAGAGCATGGAGACCACAAAGGGACAATCAGCAAATGTTAAGATGTCCCTCTCCAGAAAGGCCCATTCCAATCTCTGTGCAGTATTTAGGTTCCGCTTAGCCATTTTCTTCATAGCAAAGGTCTGGTGTGAGTCTTTATGATGCACTAAGTAGACGGCCCTGGAGAGAAGGAGAATCCATCGGTTATAATAAATCCTTATTAATAATCCATCTATAGAAATCATTATATGTTTAATACTGGTATCCTGGTAACATTTCTCCTTGCGGAGAGTGACATGTTAAGCTTGTCAAGGTGAGGAGACTTTTAAGCCTCAATGATCCTCTGGGAAATATGCAAATTGTCTCTTCGGAGAGGAAGAGAACTAGAACTCTAGTGCCACCTATAGGAAGTAGTAATCCTAAAAGTCAATATCGACCCTTTAGCGAGCCTTATCACATGACATGGAATAATAGCCATAACCAAAATCTCAATTTTCGGACATTATGTTTTGGGGTACAAGCACTCATCAGTGCAAAGTGTGAGATATGGTTTGGCTGGGTAAGAGGCATCTGACCGGGATCCAAGCGGTAACGTTTCTCCTTGCGGAAAAAGCCATGTTAAGCATGTCAAGGTGAGGAGACTTTTAAGCTGCAATGCTCTTCTGGGAAATATGCAAATTGTCTCTTTTCAGAGAGGAAGAGAACTAGCACCCTAGTGCCACCTATGGGAAGTAGCAATCCTATTTCCCAGAGGAGCATTGTGGCTTAAAAGTCTCCTCATGTCCGCAAGGAGAAATGTCAACCCCTTGGATACCGGTCAGACACCTCTCACCCAGTCAAACCATATCTCACACTTTGCACTGAAGAGGGGCAGTACCCCAGAACACAGTTCCTGCAAATTGAGATTTTGGTTTTGGCTATTATCCTAAGTCATGTGACAAGGCTTGTTAAAGGGTCGATATTGACTTTTAGGATTGCTACTTCCTATAGGTGGAGTTCTAGTTTGCTTCCTCTCAGAAGAGACAATTTGCATATGTTTAATACTAGAAGTCTGGCCGCCACTATAAATCCACATCTAGAAATACATAAAATAGCACTACATAGATCACCTATGCGAGGTCTCCACAATGCCACTTCTGCCGGAGCCATCACCCAGGTCACATTATAGATACGAGAATCTACTGAAATTCTCTTTGGGCAGATTCGCTATAACTGACCAAATACAATTTAGTGCAAATAAAATTGGTCCAAAATGAATGTGCTCCAGGGCTCTCTTCTGCTGCTGAGGCCAGTGATTGGGCCCACATGGTCATGGTGGAGGGTGTAGATGTCATTGACGTCAATATGGTGTCACCCTTCATGTGACCATGTGTAGCCAACTTCTCTGATCAGCTTCATAATGGAGCCCCCCCCATCAAAACAAAGATCAGAGTGGAGAGCAGAAAAGCTCAGGTGGAGGAGGCAGCATAAGAACAGATGAGAGTCTAGCACAGGCGAATGTAATAATATTATATTATTATATATTATATTATATGTAATTATATTATTTAAATCACTTTCCTTGCAGTTTGATTTGCTACAGATCACATAATTTCCCTATGATAACACTGAATGGCAGAGTGCAGGGGCAGAAGCATTGTCATAGGGAACCCTGAGAAATGTGGATTATGGCAACAGAAATCTCACCCAAAATTTCCACTGCTGATGAGTTTGGAAGTTTCATAGTCGCTCATATGCGGCTTTCTCGCCGGAACCAATGAATCCATCACGCTCTATAAAAGAATAAGAAATAATACTGATTTATTGAAGATGCAGGAAAAAAGTTACAGATGCAAAAACTTCTCCCCCCATATTATGTCCCAGATGATTTACACTGATATGATGTTGGGAGGATACAAACCGGACGCTGGGCAGACCTGGCGCTAGCACCCAGCACACCCAGGCAAGTGCCGGGGCCCTGAGTAGGCGGGCCTTGCTCCCCCCCCCCTCAATGCTTGCCCAGGACCACGGCCGGCACAATACTTACCTCTCCACAGCTGGTGAGCAGTGAGGTGAGCATTTGATTTTTTTTTTTATGTATGGAGGTATGGGGCATTATATGGGGGGAGAAGTGACATCCTGCATGGGGCATTATATGGGGGGGAGGTAGGGACATCCTGCGTGGGGTATTATATGGGGGGGAGAAGTGACATCCTGCATGGGGCATTATATGGGGGGGAGTGACATCCTGCATGGGGCATTATATGGGGTAAGAGGTGACATCCTACATGAGGCATTATATGGGGGGGACATCCTGCATGGGGCATTATATAGGGGGGTGACATCCTGCATGGGGTATTATATGAGGGGGAGAAGTGACATCCTGCATGGGTCATTATATGGGGGGGGAGTGACATCCAGCATAGGGCTTTATATGGGGTGAGAGGTGACATTCTGCATGGGGCATTATATGGGGGGTGACATCCTGCATGGGGCATTATATGGGGGGAGTGACATCCTGCATGGGGTATTATATGGGGGGAGAAGTGACATCCTGCATGGGGCATTATATGGGGTGAGAGGTGACATCCTGCATGGGCCAATATATGGGGTGAGAGGTGACATCCTACATGGGGCATTATATGGGGGGGTGACATCCTGCATGGGGCATTATATGGGGGGTGACATCCTGTATGGGTCATTATGTGGGGTGGGACATCCTGCATGGAGCATTATGTGGGGGGGGGCATCCTGCATGGGAAATTATATGGGGGGTGACATCCTGCATGGGGCATTATGTGGGGGGGATATCCTGCATGGGGCATTATGTGTGGGGGACATCCTGCATGGGGCATTATGTGGGGTGGGACATCCTGCATGGGGCATTATGTGGAGGGGACATCCTGCATGGGGAATTATATGGGGGGTGACATCCTGCATGGGTCATTATGTGGGGGGGCACAGCCTGCATGGGGCATTATGTGGGGGGCACAGCCTGCATGGGGCATTATGTGGGAGGGACATTCTGCATGGGGAATTATATGGGGGGTGACATCCTGCATGGGCCATTATGTGGGAGGGGGACATCCTGCAAGGGGCATTATGTGGGGGGGGCACAGCCTGCATGGGGCATTATGTGGGGGGTCAAAGCCTGCATGGGGCATTATGTGAGGGTCACAGCCTGCATGGAGCATTATGTGGGGGGTCAAAGCCTGCATGGGGCATTATGTGGGGGGCACAGCCTGCATGGGGCATTATGTGTGGGGTCACAGCCTGCATGGGGCATTATATGGGGGCACAGCCTGCGTGGAGCATTTTATGGGGTCCATTATTCTATATGGAGCAATATATGGAGCTCATAATACGGTATAGAGGACTATGTGGTGCCATTATACTGTGTGGAGGACATTACTGTCCGGTCTGCACTGTGAGCTGTGAGGATTCGCCGCTTTCTGAGTTATTGTGGAATTTACAATAGATATCGCTCATGTAATGTAAGAAGTGAAATCTTCGGGCTTGTACTATATATATATATATATATATATATATGTATATATATATATATATATATACATATATGTATATATATTTATCTGCGGTATCTGTGCATCATGAATCGTGGTATGTGTTAAAGGGGCCACTGAGACTCTTTCGCCCAGGGCCCACGAAATCCTGGAGCCGTCCTGCAACGGTCATCATACATTACTATAACATTCTGGATAATGTGGGAGATCACACAGAGGAGGACTTACAGGTAATCTGTCACCAGGTGTTTGCTATGTATTCTGAAAGCACCATGATGTAGGGGCAGAGACCCTGATTCCAGTGATGTGTTACTTACTAGGCTGTGTGTGGCTGTTTCAATAAAATCAGTAGATTATCACTAGAAGACTATCTGTCTAGCCAGGTAGTCCTATTGCTCTGTACCCCTGCCTCCACCACTGATTAGCAGCTTTCTGCCTATGCACAGTGTACACAGAAAGCTGCCAATCAATGGTGTGGGCGGGGTTATACAAGACTCAGCATTCAGAGCTCTGCAGCAGAAAAAAATAGTGATTTTATCACAACTGCTCCACCGAGTAAAGTAATCAACACATGGAATCAGGGTCTCTGTCCCTGCATCATGCTTCTCTCAGACCAAATAGCATAAACCTGGTGACAGATTCCCTGTAATTCACATGTAATTAACACCATAGGGTCATCTA
This sequence comes from Phyllobates terribilis, assembly GCF_046119375.1. Classification (NCBI taxonomy): domain Eukaryota; kingdom Metazoa; phylum Chordata; class Amphibia; order Anura; family Dendrobatidae; genus Phyllobates; species Phyllobates terribilis. The sequence goes on along the minus strand of NW_027363005.1, from coordinate 840,793 downwards.
CACTTAGAATAGAGACGTCCCATGGTTGTATGGGGGATAATACTGGACGAGTCATTCACACCCCATGATCTGATGACACACACGCATCCCCCTCTATGATACTTACGGATTCTTGGATCTCCGGGATCTCACTGATTCCATTGTTAGGATTCGACAGCTCAGTTGTTTCTAAAATAATGATGAAGAAATGAAATGTATTAGAGGATATTATTCCTACATAGATAATACAGCAATAAAACGGAGAAATGACAAGATGTCTGTAAATGGGATTAATACTCGTTATATGGGGATTCTAAATATGAGAATATACGGGGAATCCATAGATAAATGTAATGTAAATGATGGAGGAACCCCTTCATAAATAACAAAAGACTGACCATCACTTCCGAAAAGAAAATGGGTGTGAACAGGTGCATACTAAGAGTAGCCATCCAAATACATAACTAACAAAGTTGCACTCTGTAACGCTATAGCATGTAAACATGAAATAAATGAAATTTGAATTGCATTACTGCTGTATAAAATAGGATAAAAGGAAGATACTTAGCGCATAATTTGGCCAATTCATGCATGGCCAGCAGCCACGGCAAGGCGACCTTCTTTTTCTGGGTGCATGCCAAGTAGCCACGGCAAGGTGACCCTTTTTTTTTGCTGGGTGCATGCCCAGCAGTCACGGCAAGACGACCTTCTTTTGCTGGGTGCATGCCCAGGAGTCACGACAAGGCGACCTTCTTTTGCTGGGTGCATGCCCAGCAGTCACGACAAGGCGACCTTGTTTTGCTGGGTGCATGCCTAGCAGCCACGGCAAGGCGACCTTCTTTTGCTCGATGCATGCCCAGCAGTCACGGCAAGGCGACCTTTTTTGCTGGGAACCTATCTCCACCCATCAGCCCGGGGTGGTTTTAATTACAACAGGATCCTACCTACCCATATAAATGTAGGCTTCAGCCTAGGAGAGGATTCACATTAGGAGAGGATTCCAACAAAAAGATCGCCTTGTCATTGGCTGCTGGGCATTCATGAATTGGCCAAATTATGTGCTCAGTATCTTAATTTTTTCCCATTTTCTAGAGCAGTAATGCAATTTAAATTTAATTTATTTCATGTTACTTGCTATAGCACTGCAGAATGGACCCTCCATCACATGAATGAGGAACCCCCCACCCACGCTGCACATATGAGTGATGGTAAGAGAGCTGAAACATAGGAGAGATTTGCAAATTAGCCTGGAAGTGCACTGGGGGCGTGTCACTGCACTTGGATTTCTTCTTTCACGCCCCCAGTGCACTTCCATTCTAATTTGAATATGGTGTCTACTTTACATTTCTCCTGACTGGCACATTGGATTTCTACAAACAATTATTATTAGGGGACAATGGCCTATACCGTCACACCACTACTTCTATATGTAACAATGTGCTGCCAGGTTCCCATTACACAGAGTAGAGAGTAAATCTAACATTATCCTCCGTCCTCTGTAATATCTGGATATTCCTTGTAGAAGGTCGGGTGATCGCTCACCTGTAATCAGATCGCTGTTCAGCTCCGGCTGACTCCTATTAGGGTCAGGGATTTTCGGGGTCACATTTTGCCCATATTTGGCGTCGCCTCCTGTTGTTTCCTGATAGATATAATATATATAATTACTATGTGGAAGATTTCACTAAATCACCAAATACATAAATCATGAAGGACTAAACCAACATTTACAGATGCACCAATTGTAACGATACAAATCCCGCGCCATCTTCAGACCTTTTCTCAGAAAGTCTCCTCAGATACGGTGGATTAAGATACGTCTATTAATATTGATCCTTACCGGGCGTTCCAATGAGCGTTCTAGTATAGACAGGACTTTTTCGGCCAGTTCTTTAAAGACAGCCAAATCTTCAGTCTGAGATCTTTCTTCAGCCTATAAAGAAGGAAAAATGGAAAGGAGAATTTTGAGATGAGAGCGATCAGAATGGAGGCGGAAATTGTATGTGACATCGGTTCTCTGTCTGCAGATACAATGACTACATACTGTATTTGGGGACTCGTTGTGTTTTACCGTATTTTTTGGACTATAAGATGCCTTTTTTTCCAAAATTTTTGACCTCCCTTCTAACACTCTCGCACCCCTCCAATCTATCCTAAACTCTGCTGTCTGACTAATCCACCTGTCCCCCCGCTATTCCCTGGCTTTTCCCCTCGCTCCGCCAATCCCTTCACTGGCTCCACATTACCCAGAGACTCCAGTTCAAGACCCTAACCTTGGCATGCAAAGCCACCCACAACCTGTCTCCTCCATATATCTGTGACCTAGTCTCCCGGTACTTACCTGCACGCAACCTCCGATCCTCACAAGATCTTCTTCTCTACTCCCCTCTTATCTCCTCTTCCCACAATCGCATACAAGATTTCTCCCGTGCATCCCCCCTACTCTGGAACTCTCCACCCCAGCATATCAGACAGATTATTAATAATAATAATTGTCTGAATGTAGCTTACCAGGGGGGTGGCTGTGGTGGAGTGAGGTCACAGGAAGTAGGGTCACTGCTGCAGGAAGCCAGCAGTAGAAGTGGGGCGCTCCTGCGGGCCAGCGGGGTGTCCAGGAGGTGCGAGGCTGCGGGCCCTGGGCTTCAAGGCAATGTTAGCTGTGATTTAGGAGGGGAGTCCCCGCTCTGCCCATTGAATTTCTGGCGGTGGGCTTCAGGCAAATGGCCGCTGGAGGCAGTGCATGTGCAGATTTAGATCTCGGCTCAATGAGGAGCTGAGATCTCAAACTGCGTATTGGCCATCTCCAGCAGCCTACTTCTTGAAGCCCACTGCAGAGAAATCAATAAGCAGAGTAGGGCCTCCCCTCCTGAATTACCGCTAACATTTCCTTGAAGCCCAGGGCCCGCAGCCTCGTACCTTCTGGACACCCCGCTCCTCCCAGCTTGGAGCCCGCAGCAGCGCCCCACTCCTACTGCCGACTTCCTGCAGCAGCGACTCTGCCTCCTGTGACCTCGCTCCACTGCCACCACCCCCCCTCAGTAAGCAACCGAAAATTCGGACTATAAGACAGACCCCCATTTTATTATAATAAATGTTTTTCCTATTTACCTCCCAAAAAATTTTGGTGCGTCTTATGGTCTGCAAAATACGATATATTAGAAGAAAAAGCTTCTATCCCTCCATTATTATCTGTTAATATTGAGATGTTCTGTGCAGAGTGTCCGCCACTTACCTGGTGTAGTAATGTCCTGATGTTCTGAAGTAAATCCGTCAGATAGTCTGACGTTAGACGACGTTGTCGGTGTTTGGTCAGGCAATCCTTTACTAGCTCCATCACCAGCCGGTGAGTGAAGCTGAGGACGCCATCGGGTGGTAGAAGCACACTGTTAGGACGATTGATCATAAGGATCATCAATAGTGCTTTTACCTGAGGAATGTCCAAAACAATTCCAGCCATAGTGAAAAACTGCAAGTGCTATCAGTCACTATAGAGCCAAGAAAGGCACGGGTGAGCCTATGTGCATTGCATATATAGCGACTGTGAGCAGTGATGTCACCATCACCTGTGATGTCATCACGGAATCTTGTGATAGAATCTTCACGGAGCAGCTCTGCGCAAATAGAATGCGGCCTGGTAATATTTAAAGTGAAAACACCATACAATTAACTACCCATGTTATCATGGCCGTTCTATTTTATATCCAATTAGAACACAACCAGGATAAAGGTGTGTTCACAAGTTGTATTTTGGCAGCATTTTTTTTCTACCTCAAAAATCAAAGGAGGCAGGAAAAACGCTGCTTAAAATTCAGGTGTTTTTACTTGTGTTTTTTTTTCCATTCATTTGAATGGGTGAAAAATGCTGCAAAACCTCTGAAAGACTTGACAAGCTGCAGATTTTAAAAAAATGCAAAAAAAACAGCATGTGAATGAGATTTCAGAAATGTCATTCACTAAGATGGTGCTGTAAAACACAGCATTTATTGCTGCAGAAGAAAAAACAGTGAATACACCCTAAAGATATCCTCAGTCATATTATGGGAAATATTGTATATTTCGCATTTATTATCTCACGTGTTTTTCTTCACCATAGAACTTTTAAGGCTGTGTGCCCACTATGCGTTTTTTAGGCGTTTCTGCAGCGTAACTTTCGCTGCGGAAACACTTAAAAAACGCTTGGTGATAGGTCTGCAATGGTCCCCAATGATAATCCGCATGTGCTATGCACATGCCGCGGAGATTTCCGCTGCGGATTATCATTGCGGAAAAATCCGCAGCACGTCCTTTAATTTTGCAGAGTCGCTGCGATTTAGCCGCCATTGACTTGCATTGGAACGCATAACATCCGCATGACTACAAATACACATGTGGATATTATGCGACTCAATGCGTGGATGGTACCCGGGTCTGGAGATGAAGAGACTCTCCTCCAGACCCGGGTACCATAGTACCTGTAGTTAAAATAGAATTAAAATAAAAAATAAACATATACTTACCTTCTGATGGCCCCTGTCTGCTCCCGGCGGTGCTGCTGGCTCTTCGGCTGCTCGCGGTGGTAAAAGGACCTTCCATGATGCCATTTAGTCATGTGACAGGTCACGTGACCGCTGACATCGGCGGTTGCGTGACCTGTCACATGACTAAATGACGTCATGAAAGGTCCTTTTACAGCACCGTGATCCGCCAAAGACACCGGACGCACCGGAGAAGGAGATCGAGGACTATCGGAAGATGAGTATAATGTTTTTTTTTTATTTTTCACCATTATTATTCTTTTTTTTCATTATTGATGCTGCATTTGCAGCATGGTAACTTGGTCACACTATATAAATCCATGCCGGTTGCATGGAATTATATAGTGTGACCAAGTTGTCAAGCACTTTTCCAAGTGATGCTAAAATCACTTGGCAAAGCGCTTGACAACCCAGGGAGATGCAGAAACGCTTAGGAAAAATCCGCAGCATTTCTGCATCGTGGTCATATATCCTAACTCATTGGCGAACCGTTATACAAGGCTATATTCACACTAGACGTTTTTTTAGCGGGCTTTTTTATGCAAATTTTCAGCTGCGTTTTACAGTACCAACAAAGTCTATGAGATTTCCGAAATCTCATGCACAAAGCTTGCTTATTTGTCCTCAGTATTTTGTGCTTTCCATGGCTTTTTGCAATAGAGTATGTCACTTGTTTCAGCGTTTTTCACCCATTAAAAAAAAGGGTGGTGGAAAAAAATGCTGAAAAAAAGCCTAGTGCGAACATTTTGCTGCGTTTTTAGTGAAAAAAGCAAGTATGTGACACACATTTATTCTTGTGATTTTCCCAAGTTTAAACCATCTTGTCTTGGTCACCTGAGATAGCAGCTTGGATTATTACAGTTTAATTAAATTAGTGATGCCTACAAAGTAAACATTGGTTGAGCTAGGTGTGAGATTGAACAACACGTGTGGCCCAGGGAGGTGTGAAAATGAACAATGCCTGAGCAACTCAATGGCAAACCATAATGTGAAAGTAAATAGTGTCCTACAAATTCAATGCACTGCCAGGGTCTTAGATAAACCATTCCAGACCAATTCACCCCCCACCCGCCCCCTGTTACATTTGTAATGTGTACTTTTTCATGAACATATGTCTTGCAATGGTGACCTGTTCTCATGTGTCTATGGTGGAAGCAAAGCTGAACTTTGGGATCCTGAAAAACGCACCAAAAATGCACCAAGAGCCACTGCAAAAAAACACACCAAAACCTGCGTTTTTGACGCTACTTCTTTCCTGCCAAGAGATTATGTTTTGCTGCAGAAAAAAACACCTAGTGTGAATATAGCCTAAGACTTACTCTGCCAGCATTAATAGTCAATATTCTGTATACAAATAGGACTCCAATCCAGGTATTCAGTTTATCATAAACATGCCTGAGTTAATCTGCCAAATACACATAGTATGCTTTCTCATAGGTGAAATATAAATCCTGTTAAAGGTCCAAGTTGCAGCAGTTAAGTAGAACAAAACAGACCTCTTCATTCTTTGTAGGTGGAAAAACTTTCGAAATTATCAGTGTATCAAGTACTTATACTCCTGACTGTATATAGTATAATTGCCGCACTGCTACATACAGGTGCTTCTCAGAAAATTAGAATATCATCAAAAAGTGAATTTATTTCAGTTCTTAAATCCAAAAAGTGAAACTCATATATTATACAGAGTCATTACAAACAGAGTGATCTGTTTTAAGTGTTTATTTCTGCTAATGTTGATGATTATGGCTTACAGCCAATGAAAACACAAAAGTCATTATCTCAGTAAATTAGAATTAACAAGAAACACCTGGAAAGGCTTCCTAAGCATTTAAAAAGGTCCCTTAGTCAGTTTCAGTAGGCTCCACAATCATGGGCAAGACTGCTGACTTGACAGATGTCCAAAAGGCAGTTATTGACACACTCCTCAAGGAGGGTAAGCCACAAAAGGTCATTGCTAAAGAAGCAGCTGTTCACAGAGTGCTGTATCCGAGCATATTAATGGACGTGGAAGGAAAAAGTGTGGCAGAAAAAGGTGCACAAGCAACCGGGATAACCGCAGCCTTGAAAGGATTGCTAAGAAAAGGCCATTCAAAAATTTGGGGGAGATTCACAAGGAGTGGACTGCTGCTGGAGTCATTGCTTCAAGAGCCACCACACACAGACGTATCCAGGACATGGGCTACAAGTGTCGCATTGCTTGTGTCAAGCCCCTCATGACCAATAGACAACGCCAGAAGCGTCTTACCTGGGCCAAAGAGAAAAAGACCTGGACTGATGCTCAGTGGCCCAAGGTGTTGTTTTCAGATGAAAAGTAAATTTTGCATTTCATTTGGAAATCAAGGTCCCAGAGTCTGGAGGAAGAGTGGAGAGGCCACAATCCAAGCTGCTGGAGGTCTAGTGTGAAGTCTCCACAATCAGTGATGGTTTGGGGGGCCATGTCATCTGCTGGTGGAGGTCCACTATGTTTTATGAAGACCAAAGTCAGCGCAGCCGTCTACCAGGACATTTTACAGCACTTCATGCTTCCCTCTGCCCACAAGCTTTATGGAGATGGAAATGTCATTCTCCAGCAGAACTTGGCCCCTGTCCACACTGCCAAAAGTACCAATACCGGGTTTACACACAACAGTATCACTGTGCTTGATTGGCAGCAAACTCGCCTGACCTTAACCCCATAGAGAATCTATTATAGAGAATCTATGGGGTATTGTCAAGAGGAAGATGAGACCCCAGACCCCACAATACAGATGAGCTGAAGGCTGCTATCAAAGCCACCTGGGCTTCCATAACACCTCAGCAGTGCCACAGGCTGATCCCTCCATGCCACATTGCCGCATTGATGCAGTAATTGATGCACGAGGAGCCCGAACAAGTATTGAGGGCATTTACTAAACATACATTTCAGTAGGCCAACTTTTCTGATTTTAAAAACATTTTTCAAGCTGTTGTTATGAAGTATTCTAATTTACTGAGATAATGACGTTTGTGTTTTCATTGGCTGTAAGCCATAATCATCAACATTAACAGAAATAAACACTTAAAATAGATCCCTCTGTGTGTAATGACTCTATATAATAGATCCCTCTGTGTGTAATGACTCTATATAATAGATCGCTCTGTGTGTAATGACTCTATATAATAGATCCCTCTGTGTGTAATGACTATATAATAGATCCCTCTGTGTGTAATGACTCTATATAATAGATCCCTCTGTGTAATGACTCTATATAATAGATCACTCTGTGTGTAATGACTCTATATAATAGATCCCTCTGTGTAATGACTCTATATAATAGATCACTCTGTGTGTAATGACTCTATATAATATAGGAGTTTCACTTTTTGCATTGAAGAACTGAAATAAACTAACTTTTGATGATATTCTAATTTTGTGAGAAGCACCTGTATATAGTATGAAGCCCCACTGCCCCATATGTGTATGTATAATTTGATGCACATGACTCGCCCCCTGGGCCGTGGGGTACACGGAACCGGGCCTTCTAGTGTACGGTGCTGATGGGGGTAGTAGTGGCAACCCGATCCCGTGGCTCAGGGTGGTCAGACCAAATGGTGGCAGTCTATTTATCAGTGTTTTGAATGTCCGACTACGCCACCCGTGGATTGCGGTCAGGGATAACCGCCGCTGCGAGGCAGACTGCTGAGGCTGGTGTTGGTGTGCAGCACAGGTGTAGGATAACTCCCCACGGGAAGAGTGTAGCCTCAGGGCAGTGTAGGTGGATGTTGGGGGTGATAGTGCAGGCCGCAATAGTAAGAGTTCAGAGTCCGCTTCAAACAGTTCAGGGTCTTTATTGTAGATATTATTAATGACCCAACAGTACCGGTTAGGAATGGGCCTGGGTGTCTGAGAGCATTCGGGCGAGCCCCACTGGTCAGGGTGAGTGTGTAGGCCTACCGTTCTCTCTATGCTCTTTCTGACTATCCCCCTTTTCGTGGTGTAATAGCCCACGTCTCTGAGCTGGCCGTGTACTTCTCGCCTGTATGGCATGCGACTAGGGCCTTGGGTACCTGTTGCTTGCTCCTCGCTGTACTGGTCCCTCTGTGTGGCGGAGCCTCCAGGCTTCTTAGGCCAAGGGACCTGAAATCCCTCGCAGGTTGGTTCTCTGCTGCTGGGCTTGTAACCCTGACAGCCCCGGACCCCAATGCCCGGTAGATTGGTTCTCTTCCAGGACCGGCTCTCGTCACCTCTGTCCCTGGCTTGCAGTTTCTCCTCTGCCTCACGGACTCCTCAGCTACAGCTGAACTGTCCCTCCTTCTCTGGGACTAGTCTCACTCCTGAGCTAGGTCTTCCAGTTCTCTCTAACCCTGCCCCCAGTTCCAGCTTTTATAGGGGCAGCCAGCTCCCCCTGCTGGCCTGGGACAGGAGGTGCTGTATGCTAATTGTCCCTAACCAGGGGACCTCCCTCCTGCTCTCAGACACAGATTATTGTTTGTGGCATCCAGGCCTGGGGTGACACATTCTCCCCTAGTAAAATTTATTACTCCGGACTAAACAGGAAACACAAATGCAGGGTATAAATGACAACATAACATATATACAAGTATATTTTGTCCTTGAGGTCACGGCGCTTCCGTGACGGGTGTCCATGTCACCCAACAAGGTGTGAAGTTTTCCACGGTGTGGGGACCTGTTTCCATAAACCCCAAGTTCCTCGCCTTGGGCGTGGCGACAAGGCTGAGCTCTCTACTTTGGGCCACAAGGAGGCCACACCGGACAGATTTTTCTTCCGTGGCCATCTTCGAAAGAGGGCACCAAGTGCAACTATCTACAAGACAGTTCCGGTTATTCAGCGTCCATAACCTGTTAGTCCATGAACTAGAAAGACTGGAAAAACATAATTAGCAACCAGGCAACAAACATAAAACATTTACAATATACAGCATTTAGATCTTCCAGCGAGCTGGTATTTGCCCCCTAGTGCTCCGGGTTGACCTGCGTAACCCACTGTCTGGTGGTGGTCTAACCTGACTTTCCCCACTAGCATTCAGGGTACAGCTACTAGCTGGGTTTACAGGCAGTGCAGGCAGCTATCTGTGGGTCCTTTGGCTTACCGCAGGTATGGCAGGCTCACTGTCAGCAGAGGGTTGACTCTCCTGGGCTGCTGGCATGGGTTCTTCTGCCTCTAGGGCTGCTTGGTCTTCTGATTCCTCCTGCTCTCCTGTAGGTTCCTGCTGGGTTGGTTGAAGGAAGTGTAGGACGGGTACCACTATTGCATCATTTATCCGAGTCCAGGACCGGGGGAACTCTCCAAGAACTGTGCTGATCATTTCTTTCTTGTCTTCTGCAGGTTCAAGGTCATCTTGATCTTCTCCTGCACTCTGTAGTTGCTTGGGGCACCTTTTTAGGTGGTCTCTGGAGACGGTGCTAGTGGTTTCTCCTCCATCCTTGGCAATTACACATACCTTCGGGTTGTTGTGGTTGGACTGCAGTACTGTGTACGGGTCGCTCTCCAACTGGTCATCTAGCTTGTGAAGCCTTCTCTTCCGCTTCAGGACCTGCTCACCAGGTTCCAGGGGACCAGCAGGGGCGTGTTGGTTGAAGAGCCTCTCTTGCTTTTCTCTCGCTTGAGCCAGACTCCTCTCCACATTCTCCTGTACCTTCTTGTACTGTAGCCGCCGTTCCGTATCCCAGTCCGCGTCTGGGGAGGTGGGGAGGACTCCCATCTCCAGGTCTATCGGCAGCTTACCTGGTCTTGCCCTCATCAGGTAAGCCGGGGTGCAATTTGTAGCATTCACCGGGATATGGTTGTATAAGTCTATCAGGTCTGGCAGCTTCTCCGGCCACAGGCTGCGTTCTTCCAGGGGCAACGTTTTGAGGAGATCAATGACGATATTATTCATTTTCTCACATAGCCCGTTGGTTTGTGGGTGGTAAGATGTTGTCCGAATCTTCTTACAGCCGTAGAGGTTGCAGAACTCCTGGAAGATTTCAGCCTCAAACGCTGGACCTTGATCTGTCAAGACCTGTTCCGGATACCCGTGTGGATGGCAGAAGTGTTGTTGGAAGGCTCTGGCCGCTGTTTGGGCTGTCAAGTCTTTAACAGGAACCACCACCAGGAACCGGGAATAGTGGTCCACTATTGTCAGGGCATAGACGTAGCCCGACCGGCTTGGAGCCAGTTTCACATGGTCCAGAGCTACCAGCTCAAGAGGCTGCCTGGTGACGATGGGCATCAAGGGCGTCTTCTGGCTGGTACCTTCCTTCCTTCCGTACCGGTGGAATGCAGGGAGCTCTATTTCCTCCAACTCATCTGGATCTTCTCCCTCATCGGGCAAGTGGGGCATTCTCGATAGGGCATCTGCATTGGCATTGGCTCGGCCTGCCCGGTACTTGATGGTGAAGTCATAGTTTGCTAGCCGGGCCATCCACCGCTGCTCTAGGGCACCAAGTCTCGCATTGTCCAGATGTGTCTACGGATTGTTGTCCGTGTACACAGTGAACTTCACAGAGGCCAGGTAATGCTTGAAACGTTCTGTTACGGCCCACACCACTGCCAAGGACTCCAGCTTAAAGGAGCTGTAATTCTCCGGGTTTCTCTCGGCTGTCGTACGCGATCACCCTTTCTCTGTCCTGTTGGTTCGGTGACAGTACGGCTCCCAGCCCCACATTACTGGCGTCTGTGTGGAGGATAAAAGGCTGGCCATAATCAGGGTATGCCAGGATCTCATCCCCCGTGAGGGCCATCTTCAGCTGGCGGAAGGACTCCTCTTCCGGCTTGTCCCACTTGAAGGGTGGCTTTTGGCTTCTGGTCTTAGATTGTCCTATAAGGAGGTCCTGCATAGGGGCTGCCATCTTGGTGAACCTGGGGATGAACCTTCGGTAGTAGCCTACCAACCCGACGAACTACCTCACTTCTTTTATGTTAGAGGGGCTTGGCCTGTTCTTTATTGCCATGATTTTGTCAGGGTCGGGGGCTACTCCTTCTGCACTCACCACGTGTCCCAGGTACTGTACCTTCGGCTTTAACAGATGGCACTTGGAGGGTTTCACTTTCATGCCAAAGCCTGCCAGGGCCTCGAACACCTCGGCCAGGTGCTTTAGATGGTCCTCGTAAGTCTTCGAATAGACAATCACGTCGTCCAGGTAAAGTAGGACCGTCTCAAAGTTTAGGTGCCCTAGACAGCATTCCATCAGCCTCTGGAAGGTCCCGGGTGCGTTGCAGAGCCCGAACGGCATATAGTTGAATTTACTTAATCCCATCAGGGTGGTGAAGGCGGTCTTCTCCTTATCAGCCTCTGCCACAGGAACCTGCCAGTACCCACTAGTAAGGTCCAAAGTAGAGAAGAAATTAGCTGATTTTAGTGCGACCAAAGACTCCTCTATTCTAGGCAACGGGTATGCGTCTTTATGGGTGATACGATTGACTTCTCTATAGTCCACGCACATTCTCATAGTACAGTCTTTCTTTTTTACCAGAACCAAGGGGGCTGCCCAGGGGCTACAACTGTCTCTAATGACCCCGGCTTCCTTCATTTCTCTCAGCATGCCCTTTGCGTTCTGATAGCGTGCGGGGTGGTACAGGTCTGTATCTTTCTTTTATTGGTGGGTGGCTCCCCGTGGGGATGTGGTGTTCTACCCCTTTCACTCTGCCGAAGTCTAGCGGGTGCTTACTAAAGATTCTCTCGTACTCTTGAACCACCCGATAGACTCCAAGTTTTTGGTGCAAGGGAGTGGAGTCAGCACCCACGTGGAGTTTCTGGCACCAGTCCTCCTTGGGTTTCTGGGAACCATTACCCTCCGCCTGGGGAGATGGAAGCAAGGGTTCCATGGCCCTGACAGCATTGTGTTCAACAGTATACAATTTGGCTAGTGTAGCGTACCGGGGCAAGTGTACTTCCCTTTCCCCAAAGTTTAAGATCCGGACGGGCACCCTTCCATGGCGGACATCGACCACCCCCCGGGCTGTCAAAATGGTGGGCCTGCTGTCTGAGTACACGGGTTCTACCATGGCTTGGTAGTCTCTCCCTCTTAACCCGATTGCAGTCCGACACCAGATCATTTCACTTTTGGGGGGCATGGCAATGGGGAACGGGTCGCTCATCCTCACGCTACCGATCTCACCACCAGACAGTTCTACCTGTTGCCATCTCATCAGGGCTCTTATCTCCTTCTGGAGGACCCTCTGTTGGCTGGAGCTTGCATTCATCGCCACCTGCTGCAAAATTACAATTACTTCTGAAAGACAATTTTCAATCACATTAGTACCCAAGGTTATTTTAGGGTGACTTTCTCGACGGTCAATGTCCACAATGATCACTCCCTGTGCCGGCAGTTCAAGTTTACCAATCTTAATGGTCATCTCTCTGAACCCCACCTGCGGCACGGGTTGACCATTGCTGGCGATGATGCTCAAGTCATCGTCTGGATAACGAGTTATATCAGTGTCACTCCAGTACTGCTTGAAAAGTACATAGGGGATGGTAGTCACTTGGGACCCGGTGTCCAGCAGTGCACTTATGGGGATACCGTCCAGCACTACGGGTAAAACCGGGCGTCCCCCTACGTACTTATCACGCCAATTAGATGGGCCTGATGACCTTATGCCTGGGGGTTGGCCCTTTGCCCCAGGTCGGACCCATTTAAAGTACAGTACCTGGCTACGTGTCCCGGCTAGCTGCAACAGCGGCAAATCGGCTGTCCATCCTCAGTGTAATGATCGGCGGGCCTCCCTCTGAACGACGGGATCCTCCTCCGTCGACGCCACGGGACATCCTCCGGACTGGAAGCCAGCTTGATTGGTCCTGACGGGTCCATTTGTAATGACTGTATGGTCCTGGTCAATGCAGCAACACTCTTTGTTAGTTCTTGGACCTGATGGTGCAGGTTTGCAGGCGGGGATGGATTTAGGGCCTGCGCATCAGCCCCCACAAGGTCTGCGGGATAGGGCGCCGCCCCCTGGTGGTAAGGGATGGCAGGGCGCCGGGAAGCTACAGCGCCACCCGGTGCAGGTTCTCGGAGCACCCGGATGGCCCTATCTTTGAACTGTGCAAAAGTCAAATCGGGGTTCTGTAGGGCCATGAGGCGCAGCTGGGTTCTGTGGGCGCTGGACAGCAGACCTTCTATGAACTGGTCAGTCAATAGTTTATCTGTATCCTGCACGCTGCCAGGGTCAGCTTGCTTAATTGCCCCCAAGGCTTCCTGTAAATTTAGGGCATAATCTCGGATGCTATCTTGAGCTCGCTGCTTACATCCATAGAACCGCATTTTGATTTCTGCTGAGGTACGGGTATCAAAGGTGTCCCGTAGACGGGTCAGAACCCCCCTTACAGTCCTTTTCTCCTCAGCTGTCCAAGACTTTACCTCCCGCTGGGCCGCACCAGTTAACTGCCCTATCAGTATGCTTACCTTCTGTTCTTCTGTCAGGGGATAAACTTTGAACAGGCTATACAGCCTTTCTTTAAAGTCGCCCAAGGTATGCGACTCGCCAGCATACTGGGCATCCAGGCCGCTCCGGGGATATAGGCAGGGGTGGATTAAGAGTAGCAAGGGCCCCGGGCAGTTTAGAAGGCGCGGGCCCCCTCCACACACCTGATTTATCACGTGACATGTCACATGATCCCCTGTGATAGATCATGTGATAGTTCACGGGAAATTAATTTGGCATAATATTAATTGTGCTGCCTCATCTGAGAGCAGCACAATATTGGGGCAGATACCCTGATTCCAGCGATGTGTCACTTTTTCAGCTGCTTGTTGTCATTTTGAGAAAATCACCGTTTTATCTGCTGCAGATCTAGCAGCTCTCTGAATGCTGCGCTCTGTATAGCCCCACCCACACCACTGATTGGCAGCTTTCTGCCCATGCTCAGTGTACACAGAAATCTACTGATCAGTGATGGGGGTGGGGTCCTACAGAACTTACTAGTCATCTAGTGATAATTACCTTCTGACAAATCAATGATTTTATCAAAACAACACTAAGCAGCCCAGTAAGTGACACATTACTGGAATCAGTGCCTCTAACCCTACATTATGCTGCTCTCAGATTAGGTGGCAAAAACCTCATGACAGATTCCCTTTAAAGGAGCTGTAAAGACAAAAAAGTTTGTATTAAAAAAAATACAAGCCATTTGTTAAATTAACTTTTTTTCATTGTTAATTCACATTAGACTGTATCTTCAACACTTTTGTCAGCAGGTCTTATTACAGACTCTGAATAGGGCAGCTCTCTCCCTCTCCCTCAGCAGAAAGTCACAGCATGGTTAAAAAACGGGATCTTTTATGATTTTCTCATAATAAATAAAAAAGGACATGCAAGTCCTCCAAACTATTTTCCGTTTCTCTATAGGCGAGGTCCTAAATCTTTCTTGTTCTTTAGTTGATCACATGTCAAAAATGCAAAGCATTTACTATGAACTCGCCTAAAAAAATATACACTTGGAGAGTAATATCATCATCTACATGTAAATATTCCTTGACTCTAAGGGCTCGCTCACACTGTCGTATAACACGGCCGAATGCTATGTGATGTTTTATCGGATAGGACTCGGCTCTATGTTATACTATGGGACAGTGCGATTATTGGCATGAGAAAATAATCTCATTCGATATTCGGACCATGTGCACCCATACAAGTCTATGGGTGCACGTAAAACATTGGACTGCACTCGGATGTCATCCAAGTGCAGTCCGATGAACACTCACAGAGACTATGGAGAAGATGGAGAAATTAAGTTCTCCATCTTCTCCATATCTGTGCTGCGAGAGAATCGGATCACACTCAGTTGAAGCTCTGACAGAGTTTGAGCCCAGTGTCATTAGCATAATTGGCCCTATTCTCTTGCATGAGAGAATATATGGCTTAGTGAGTGGACCCTAAAACTGAATAGCAGTGACGGACAGGCACCTCACAAGCGGGATCCATGTAGCTCTCAGATGTTATGTAGGTAGGGCTTCATTCCACGGGGTAGGGCTTAATTTCAAGGTATATAAAAAAAATGGACTTCAAATAAAAATTAAATGAACACAAAAAGCACTAATTGAATTATTTTTTTCGTATTTATGTTTGCAGCCCCTTTAAAAACCCTTTGAGGACCAAGGCACATATATGTCCCATAGTTTTAAACTGGAAAAAAACTTGATTGAATAAAATTTAAGGTCCTCCAAGGTTTAAGTAGGTCATAAATTCATATGAATACTTGCTCATACAATTGCACATGCCAAAAGATGAAGAAGAACAGAATCAAAAATATGACATTAAGTGGAGCACTTACAGGTATTCAAGGTGAAAGAGACCAGCAAAGGCATCGTCTCGAATGACAGTAAATGAGTTAGAATTCAG